>NC_072791.1:232824700-233452617 GCF_028583425.1 Eublepharis macularius | reverse complement strand
GCTTATTACTAAGATGGGTAGCCGTGTTAGTCAGTCTGTAGCAATTAAAAAGAGCAAAAAGTCCAGTAGCACCTATAAGACTAACAAAATTTGTGGTAGGGTAGAAAACCCAGGTAAGTTATAGAAAAGAGCAAGAGTCCAGTGGCACCTATAAGACTAACAAAACTGGTGGTAGGGTATGAGCTTTTGTGAGCCACGACCTGAAGAAGTGAGCTGTGGTTCATGAAAGCTCAGACACTACCACCAATTTTGTTAGTCTTACAGGCGCCACCGGGCCCTTGCTTTTTCTACTGCTGATTACTAAGGAGACTAAAATTAAAGGATGATCAGTCACCCCATCACATCAGGAGGATTGCAATATTAGAATGGACTGTAGGCCAGATTGATAATTTCCGTGGATTCTGTGGTTGATTTTATGGCAGGGTGGATAAAAATCAATGGTTTTTTTAAAAAAATCAAAAAAATTGGATTTTTTTTATTTAAATTGGATTTTTGAGGAAAATATATTACCATCCAAAGGTTATTCCATCATGAAATAAAGATTAGTTTTTAATTATGTAGAATAAGGCTGTATATGTTTAATTTTTTTGGTAAATAAATTCCATTAATCCATTCACAATGTCATGCTCTTCCAGAGGTTCCTGTAAGATTATTGGGCAGTTTCTCTGCCTACAAGATATTATCACAGATGCTTGGTTTTGCAGTTCTCAAAACTGAATTTGTGTCAGCTCAGCAGAGATCACATGCCTCTTCTTCACAGCAAAAATGTTATAACATGAACAGAGTTGAGAAAAAGACCTTAATCCTATTGTTCTACAAACCTATGAAGACAGAATCAACCCCTCCAGTGCTAAGTTTCAAGAAGTTCAGTGAATAGAAACAATATTTTTCTGATTGTTTGGAGTGGAATAGATCTGCACAAGAAGAAACTAAGTGTGAGGAGGGAGGGGCAAGCAGTACAAAATGAAAGTGAAACTTTTTGAGCACAATACTGCACAAGTCTTTGGATCTTTTGTGTGTATGACCTGAGGTTTATCACATTCTTTCCTTGGAGGAAAAAACCTGTAATGGCAGCAGGCCGTAAAAGAGACCCAGTTTGGGAGTACTTTAATGAAGTTCCTTTACCTATCGGTGAGGCAGGCATTTACTTGCATATTAAAGTTATGCCAGCAAGAATTAGTCTTTATGTAGAAAACTATGATTTAAATCAAGCCTTAATGACTAGTGATTTAAACCGTGATTTAAATCGTGATTTAAATCAGTTTGATTTAAATCAAATCCACCCTGTTTTATGGTGTGAAGTATGAGGCGAGTTCTTTCCACTGGTTGAGCAGTAATTTCAGTGGAATTTACTCTTTCTAACTGGGAGGACCACATGGCGTGACCACCTAGTTACCTGACAGTTCTGGGAACCTGCCCTTTCCCAGTCTATTAGCACTCTATCCTTGCCAGCGTTTGCCTGAGCAGGTATCAAGGTAGGACCTCTACCCTCCTCTTACTGGCATTAAGCAAGGAAGTCCTTTGCTACAAGGGCAAATGAGTGTAGCAGGTCTGCACAAGGGAGACCTTGATATGGCGAGGAGATAAGAGAAACCTTCGAGCCCTAGGAACCGCTGCTTAGTGTCCTCTTTCACTTTATCCAGGCTTCAGGCCTGCGCTGCCAATTTCTAGCCAATCAATGCATTTTTTGTGCTGTCAAGTTGCCGCTGACTTATGGCAATCCCACTGAGTTTTCAAGGCAAGAGACATTCAGAGGTGGCTTCCTACTGTCTGAATCGGCATAGCGACCCCGGACTTCCTTGGTGGTCTCCCATCCAAATACTGACCAGGGCTGAGCCTGCATAGCTTCTGAGATCCGATGAGATTGGGCTACCTTGGACTTTGCAGCTCAGGGCAGAGCCATTAACCAGGGAGACAAAAATGTCACAGCCTGTATGTTGCTCACCAACCTGCACAGCCTACACGGGACCCCGTGCTCTCCAGGAGAGGAGAGAGTTAGAAAAGAGCAGGGCTTGCAGGGCAGTGGAAATCCCATTTCCTCCCTCCGGCTCCCACTTCGCTTTGTGTGAGACGTGCACCGCTAGAGATAATGCTGAAGGCAGTAAATGGCCTGCCTGTGAGGAAGCACCCAACGGCACACACGCCTGCGGGCAATTAGGCTGTCACCACTTTCAGATCACTAGGAAACCCATTTGGACCTTTGGACCTCGCTGGCTGAGGGTTGCTCAGCAGACGGGCAGCCAGCCGCTCGCCCTACAGAGTGGCATCTCAGAGAGACGGTCAGGGTTGCCCTGCCTTGAGGGACGAAGGGATGTCTTAAGTTTATCTTGGTTTGGTTTTGCGTTCATCGCTGTGTAACCACCACCCTCTTTATAACCTCTTGTTAACCTTAATAATAAACACCACTGTAATCACAAGCAATCTGTCCTCTTCCAGGGGATCCCACAAACCTAAAAGCAGAGTCCAGCACGGCCAGACTTTAAAGGAAGGCAAGAAGCCACTTGCTGCCGCTAGGGGTGGATGCAGTTTTAGAAATTTGAGAGCTGCAAATATGTTTTTAACTTGTAAAGGCCTATGGCCACATACAATAAATTCGTCTGTCGCTTGTTACAGCATGGTTGTTGATTATTTTTTAGCTTGCTTCTGATTTGTACTGGTCGAAGGCCAAATAAATAAATAAACTGATTGTTACGGCATGAAAAAAGCATCCACCAGATCACACGAAGCAATAACTGTACTGTGCACACTTGCTGAATTTATGAAAAGTAATTTTGAAAATATGATAAGAAGCCCAAGATCTTAAGAATTCCTACACCAGATGAGATTAAATGTCTGTTGCAACAAGAAGAGTAAAGGAAAACATATAATTAAAAGGAATACGAGTCTTTCCAACAGATTACAACCCCTCGTCTGAGCAACCAATAAAAAGAGATGAACACACAGGTCCCAGGCAACAGTCCACAGCTTTGCAGAGCTGCCTCTGTCAATAGACAAGATATGAATTTTTTCCAAATTAAGGACAATGTTATGTTAACACTTTTAGACAAGCAATCCCTCTTTGTGTTCCCTAAGAGGTACAACCTCATATGCAGAATTTACCAGACCAGCCTGTTTGGAACCGCAAGCTATGATGGCAAGCTACTGCAGAAGGCAATGGGGATGTAGTTTGCTCATATATGGAAGTTTGCTTTCCCTTTGCATTGCCTACAAAAGAAAGGAACTCTCCAAGTAATAATCCGCAGGTCCTAAGTGTTTGCAATAGTATTACACACTAAAGTCAAATTACTGATGGTAAAGATAAGATTAAAAAGTGTCCCCTTATTCTAAACAGTTTCTATTTTGCATTGCAGTTTGGGGTGTAATGATGGCTTAATAAATGGAAAGAAGACCTAGAGACATGTACCATCATCTGATTATTAAATAAATTATTTTCTACAAAAGGTGAAACAGCAGCATTTCTTGACAAGGTGCCCGTGCTACTTTGCAGTAGCACCCACAGAGGAAATGATACCAAGTATATTTCAATACGACTTCCAATCTGGAACCCTAAATTTGCCAGAGCAGAGCATCCACCTTCATTTTAGTTCCAGGTGGGCAGTTGAATTACAGTGCAATCCTATGGAGAGTTACTCCACTCTAAGCCCATTGATTGCAATGGGCTTAGACTGGAGTAACTCTGCTTAGGATTGCACTGTTAGTCTACAGCAGTACAACAAAATTCAAGTCCTGGAGCACCTTAAAGACCAACAACATTTTCCAAAGTGTAAGTGTTATGAGTCAATGCTCCACTTGTCAGGTATCTGAAGAAGTGAGCTTTGACTCACAAAGCTTATCCCTTGGAAATTCTCTTGGATCTGTAAGGCACTTCTGGACCTGAATTTTGTTCTCCCCTCATTTTAATTTCTGACTATCTGCATTTTAATGAATACACAATTCATCACACAGTCTTATGCAGAAGTGGTCTGTAAACCTTCACGTTAGCTTGTACACAGATTACTTTGGCCACACTGATTTAGGAGTAAGTCACATTTTAGGACACACACTCAATCCACGTGGGGTTAACATGACCCCATATGAAATGAGCATGTAACTAAGTACGCATTTTATTGCTTCTCTGGGGCTACAAACTGGAGGGTGAGAGGATGAAACATTGCAGAATCCTGTTTGCCATTCCTGACCTTCTTACTGAAGAACCTTTGTTAAGTTTCCAGTAAATCCAGGGTTCTCTAAAACAGAGTCCAAAAGCCCCTGAAATATCATTGGTAAATCACAGCAGGTGTAAAAGAATTCAGCACCTTGTTTTATTTAATTAATTACAATGTAAGAGGAAGGGAATACTCCTCTTGCTCTTACCAGCGACCATTTATTTATGGAGAGCGCCTAGAAGAACTAGGCATTTTCTGGAGAACTCCCAGACAAAGTAGCTCTTACTTTGCAACTGAATATTCTCTTGCAAGAAGCACACATATAAAATGTTCTGCAGAAAGGACAGCTATCTCAGCATTTAATAAAGCATTATGCTTCCTGCTGAGAAAGCTTTTTTGCTTAAACCTAAATTCATCAATACTTCTACACATCTTGAGCAAACTCAAAGCTATACAAAAAAAAATTTATTTACCATACAATGAGAATAAAACATCTCTGAGAGGGGTATGACTAGCAAAGACCTATACTTAAAAAAATTGTGGCCTAGTTTATATTATGTCAAAAACAGAGCATAGCAAAATTGGAAGTGCCAAATAAATATAAGATCAAGGAAATTAAGAGCAATAAAACAGGAACGTCTAAAAAGTTAACTATTTCTGCTAGAACTGGAGAAGGTAGAATTTTGAACTGTTTGAAGCTCACCAATAAATTATGAGAGACTCCTGACATCATCTTGGTTGGGAAAAGATGCTTCCAGCGAAGTTCCTACTTGGATGAATGTTCCTACCTGTGTTCCAGAGCCCAAACAGAACTCCTCTTGCAAACGGGTCTATGGCAAAAACCCCTAAGCATGGAAGGGCTGCTGTGTATTAACACTAGCGGGTCACATCGATATACTGACACCGGTTCCAAAGTGGTGAATTCAACTTGTTTTGAGAAAGCATGCGACATTCTTGGGGACTGTTTATATTCCACCATTTCGTGCACACTTTGCAGACCAAGCTCTGCTGCAAAAGATATTCTGGGCATCCCAGAACAAATAATTTTTTAAAAAAACAACCACAAAGCCCAGTTACTAGATTGCAACCCACAACATTACATAAAACCGCAACAGGATGGACTAAAAACATTAAGATTTGAGTCCAGTGGCTCATACTGGACCCACATCTTGCTCTTCTGCTACAGACCAACACAGCTACCCACTCGAAACGAGAGGGAGGAGGAGGATGAAGAGGAGGAGGAGGAGGAGGAGATGGCCATCAGTGCGATGCCAATTCACAGACTTGGGTTTCTGTTGGGTCATTTACAGCGCGATCCTAAACAGAGTTAGGCCCGTCTAAGGCCAGGCTCGGTGCTTAGGGCGGTTGGGTGAAAAGCGGGTAGGACGTCGGAAAGGGTTCGGGGTTCTTTTTAAAGGCAATCGTGGGAGGAAAGGCGGCTGGCCGGCGGCGGCGGCGGGAGAGGCGGCCGGGGAGAAGCGCCCTCGCCGCCCCCCACCCCACCCCCGGGGGAACAAAGCCCGGCGGGGAACGGGGGGGCCCCCGGCTGCGCCCCCCCCGGCCCCAGAGGCCCCCCCCCGCCCCGCCCGCAGCCCGGCCCGGGCCGCCCCCTGCGCTCGGGCGCCGCTTCACACGAGCCCGGGCGACCCGCGTCGGGCGGCCTGGCGGGAAGGGGCGCCTCTCCCCGGCCTTTGTTACGGGCCCCGCCGCCCCGCCTCGCCTCGCCCCCCGGCCCGGCCCGGGCCCCGCCGGCGCCCGAGGCGAGGCCTGACCTGGTCCGACATGGCTCTTCCGCAGGCTCCGCCGGCCTCGCCAGGCCCCGCCGCCGCCGCCTCGGCTCCACACGCAGCGCAGCAGCGCAGGCCGGCCGCGGGCGGGATTTCCTCTGCGCCGCGCCACTTCCCGCGACGCCGCTCGCCTCGCCTCACGGAGCGGCCCGGCCCAGCCCAGCCCCCGCCCGCCCTCCTCCCCCCCCGCCCGGCTGCGGCCCGGCTGGGGGGAGGGGGGGACAGCGGGGGGGGGGGCTGCGCTGGGCCGGGCCGGGCGGGGGGCGCCTCAGGCGGCGGCGGGGGGGGGGGGAAGAGCCGCAGGCCGAGGCCTCTCTCGCCGCCGCCCCCCCCCCCGAGAGACGGAGGCCGCCCCTTCTCCAGCCAGGGCGCCCCTCCGACCCCGGTCCAGGGCCTCGGGGCTGTGCTGGATCCAGCGCTACTCCCACAAGAACCGGTCCAGGCACACGCCCCCCACTCTAGGCTCACCTCGACGCGGCCCACCTGGCCCCCGGGATCCATGCTAGGGGAACGGGCCGGCCTGACTCGTGTAACGCGCTAGACGTGGGACTCCCATCTAAGGGCCAAGCTACACATGTTGAACGGCAAGTGTATTTCTCCCTGTTCACTTGCCCTCCACTCAATCCACTTGCCGTTCAAGTGTCATTCGTCATGTGTAGCTTGGCCCTCAGTTAACTAGGAGGCTCCAGTTGGTGCAAAATGCTGCAGCTGGACTGTGAGCAGGAGCAGGAGCATCACCCCCCCCCCCATTCTGCAGTCACCCCACTGGCTGGCCATCAGTTACCCTGCTCAGTTCAAGGTGTTGGTTATCCCATACAAAGCTCTTCATGGCCTTGGCCCAGCATACCCATGGGACCACCTCCCTCCCCGTGTCCCTCCACGGCAGCTTCGCTCATCCGAACAGGGTCCCTTGCAGGTGCCCGGCTGCACATGGGCGAAATCAACAGCAGCCCACACAAGGGCTTTCTCTGTGGTGGCCCCTGGCCTGCCTGAGGAGGTCAGGAGAGCCCCCCACCCTCCTGGCTTTCCACAAACAAGGCAAAACCGAATTAGTCAAACAGGCTTTTTACTCAAATAGGAGGTCAGTATTGTAGGGAGGGGGTCTCAGACGCTTCGCTAAGGAGATAGGGACCATAGGCTTCACCATTATGTTGCCTTACATATTATCTGCTGCTTTACATATGCATTCGTATATACTGCTTGTGCTTCATGTTGTCTAATATCAGTTCTAGAATGGATTATGTTCTGTTTCAACAACCCTTCAACCCTGTATTGGATCCTTGCTAATGCTACGTCTTTGTAAACTTGTATTCACCTACCCTATGACACTGTTTATGGAAATGTCCTTGACACTGTATGGAAACGCCTGCCCTTGTCCTTGCTACTGATTGTACTAATCTCCCACTATGTAATCCGCCTTGAGTCTCAGTGAGAAAAGCAGACTATAAATGACATACATGAATAAATAAATATGTGCTTTTATGAGCTACCTGTGCTTCATGTGGTCTAATGTCAGCCCTAGAATTGCTTGTGTTCTGTTTCAGCATTTCTTCAATTCTCTGTTGGATTCTTACTAATGCTATGTCTTCATAAAATTGTGTTTTATTTACCCTACGACATGGTTAATGGAAGTGTCCTGAAAATTGACTGTACTAATCTCATACTGTGTAATCTGCCTTGGGTCTCAGTGAGAAAAGCGGACTATAAATGACATAAATAAAAATAAATCTATCAATCTTTCACTCTATCTGTCTATCAATCTTTCTATCAATTGCTCTCTCTCTCCATCATTTACAGTCCACCTTTGAGACTGACGGACGGTGACCCAGTGTGGGTGAGCGAAGTCAATTTCAACACCATTTCAACAAACACTGTAATAGGGCACAATCAAAAAGAGTCCAGTAGCACCTTTTTAAGACTAACCAACTTTATTGTAGCAGAAGCTTTCGAGAATCAAGTTCTCTTCGTCAGATGCTACAATAAAATTGGTTAGTCTTAAAGGTGCTACTGGACTCTTTTTGATTTTGCTACAACAGACTAACACGGCTAACTCCTCCGCATCTATGTAATAGGGCACGTGTGTGTCAATTTGCAAAGCATTAAAACCAGTAGAACTGCAATACTGAGTTGAAGAAACGCTGGAACAGACGCATTAAACAACACAGGCTCTACGCAGTAGGATCATATTTACAGCAACAGGATGAGTCCAGCAGCACCATAGAGACCAAGAAGATTTCCAGGGCATAAGCTTTGGAGGCTCAGAGCTTCCTTCTCTGGACAAATCCTGCTGTTCTACTGCAGACTGACACGGCTACCCATTCAAAACTACAGCAGTAGTCATAAAGTCTATAGTCTATCATGTTTGTGTATTAGGTGCTGTCAAGTTGCCTCCAACTTATGGCGGCCCTATGAGTGAAAGACCTCCAAAACATCCTATCATTAACAGACTTGCTCAGGTCCTGCAAACTGGAGGATGTGGCTTCCTTTATTGAGTCAAGCCATCTCGTTTTAGGTCTTCCTCTTTTCCTACTGCCTTCAACTTTTCCTACCATTATTGACTTTTTCAGAGAGTCTCGTCTTCTCATGATAGCTTCCGTTTTGATATTTTAGCTTCCAGGGAAAATTCAGGCTTGATGTGACCTAGAGCCCCCTTACTTGTCTTTTAGGCTGTCCATGGTAATTCTTAAGTATGCTACACAGTCTCTCACACTTAACAGCAATAGTAGTAAAGTCTGTAGTCCCTCCCTATCCCTTTAACTGATGCTTCCCTACAGTACAGCCCTACTATCTGAGTAAAAAGCCTTGTTGAATAATTCAGTTTTGCATAGTTTGCAGAAAACCAGGAGGGTGGGCACTTTTGTAACTTCTTCAAGTAAATCATTCCATACAGTGGGGGGCCACCACAGAGAAGGAGCACGTACAGGCAGCTGTTGATTTCACCCATGTGCAAAGTGGCACCTGCAGAAGGCCCTGTTCAGATGAGTGAAGGTGCCGTGATGGGGCACAGGGAGAAAGGCGGTCCCATAGATACTCTGGACCAAGGCCATGAAGAGCTTTGTATATGATAGTCAATACGTTGACTGGTAACTGACAGGCAGCCAGTGGAGTGACTGCAGTACTATTCATGCTCCTCCTGACTCCAATAATAGCACCATCTGGAGTCTCCAACTTAATTTAGAGGGAAGACATGTTCAGTTCATTACAGTAGTCAAGTCCCACTGTTACCATGGCATGGATCTAGCTGGCCAGATTGGCTGTGTAGAGATGTGGGGGGGGGCATCTTCCAGGCTAGAGAAGTTTGTAGAAAGCGTTTTTTGCAACTGCCTTGCTTTTCTAGCAGTAGCACTGGATCCAGTATAACCTCTAGGCTCTTAATGAGTCTGCAAGAGTCAAACAAACACCATCCAAAGTGGGGACTACCATGTCCTCCAAGATCTCCATCGTCCCAACCATCTTGTCTTGGTTAAGTTTCAATTTGTTTGCTTTTAGTCATTTGACCACAGCCATCAAGCAGCGACTCAAGATCTCTACTGTATCCCATGCTGATTTGGTTAGAGAGATAAAGGCCTGGGTGTCATCGGCATATTGATGGCATCCAATTCCATATCTACAAATGAGTTCCCCTAAAGAGTTTCCATAGAGGCTGAGCAGGGCTTTTTTTCTGGGAAAAGAGGTGGTGGAACTCAGTGGGTTGCCCACTTGAAAATGGTCACATGGCTGGTGGCCCCGCCCCCTGATCTCCAGACAGAGGGGAGTTGAGATTGCCCTCCGCGCCACATTGCGGCACAGAGGGCAATCTCAACTCCCCTCTGTCTGGAGATCAGGGGGCGGGGCCACCAGCCATGTGACCATTTTCAAGAGGTTCCGGAACTCCATTCCACCGCGTTCCCCCTGAAAAAAAGCCCTGAGGTTGAGTATCATGGAGGATAAGATTGAGCCCCATGGAACCCCATAAGATAAGATAATTCCCACCCTGGCTCTAAATTTACAAAAGATTGTATTTACAATTAATATCCCTAAGTCTCTGCAAATGCTTTTATATCAAATTCCAGTTTCTGTTACAGCATAATAAAATACAGGAAGTATCATAAAATACCAGATTATCATATAATTATGTAAATTATACAAGTAAAAGTATCAAGACACATTCCCTCTGCACCCAACTATACCATGTTGGTTGTCAAGTCTTGATAACCAAGAGGGAGTTGGTCAGTTGGTTCACCACCATTTCTGTACACCCTAGTATCTACCAGGAGAGATCCAAGAATAGCGTGACATCTGGATTGCCTGTAATCATCCCTAGAAGGGGCAGAGAACCGCAGTCTTGGCACAACCCAGAAACCGTGATATGGGTGAGTCAAAAATCCACAGCTTCTGTGCTACCTAGTAACCACTGACAAAGAATAATGGAACACCACAACCTCTGTGCAGCTTAGGAGTCGACAGCTACTGAGGGTAAATGCCACAACTGGATCGTTGTCCAGCAAGCGACACTAGAAGAGGCCAGACTGCCCCCCTCCTTTCTCCAGCCTGGCTCCTAACAAAGGAGGAGTCGAGGCCCGTAGCACTAAATAGCCCCAGAACCATCGTTTTGGGACTGAAAGAGCTGACTTGGGTCAATTCCATAGGGGTTTTTTTCCAGGGCAAGAGACATCCACAGGTGCTCTGCCGTTACTTGCCTCTGCATAGACTTCCTTGGTGGTTTCCCATCCGAAGACTGACGCAGGGCCAGGCTTAGCTTCTGAGATCTGGATGAGATCAGGCTAGCCTGGAGTATCCAGGTCAGGGCAGAGCCATCAAGAGGGAAGGGAAACGCCACCGCCTCCGTGTCGTTTGCCATCCTGCACGTTTCCTCCGCGCCCCACCCCAGGCCAGCAGACCAACGTTCCTGCTTTCCTTTAGCCATTTCCCCCTCTCCGCAATCATGTTTTCTTCCCTCCCGTGCTACCTGCCAAACTGCCCTCCCCCTCCCTTAACCCCCTCAGTTGCGTAGTTTTCTCTCTCCTCCCAGCTGATCACATTTTACGTTATTGCACAATTTGGAGGGGCGACATTTGCAGACATCACTGACTACTTTGGAGGGTTAACCCTCCCCCGGATTAATTTCTTCCCGATTTTCCTACTTTTTTCTGCAATGCTGTGGGTTACTCTAGCCATGTGTGGATTTTTTTTATCTGCATGGGAGGACCACACATCTTTATTAGAGATATGATAACTTCGATGTTGCTTAGCAACCGCTAGAGTACCCAGAGCTTCATGTGGCCTAGTAACCATAATTAGCGCACAATTTGTATGCTGCTTAGTAACCAGCATGATGAACAACCAAAGTATCACAACCACCAGATAGCCTGGCATTGTTTGCTGGATACAAAGATGTCTCTTGTACAAATTGTGAATCACCAAGAAATAAGTTGCAAATAAAATTGTGAGTGGATTTCAACCTGAATTAAAGTCCAGAAGACCACACTGACGCCTGCTCAATGTTCTCACACTTCGTTGTTTAATCCAAAAGGTAACTGCAATTTGATGCCCCATTTTATCCAACGACATTCCTCTTCTGTTAACAGCTCTTCCTTCACCTTTTGTCCAGCTGCACATTCACCTTTTTAGATACCGCATCACACTGCTGACTCATGTTCAGTGTGTGGTCTACTAAGACCCCTAGATCCTTTTCGCAGGTACTACTGCCAAGACAGATCTCCCCCAACCTATGTGTGCCTTTGATTTTTCCTACTGAAATGCAGAACTTTACATTCAACTCTGTTCAAATTCATTCTGTTAGTTTTAGCCCAGGTTTCTGATATGTCAAGATCATCCTGAATCTTGATTCTATCTTCTACCATATCAGCTACCCCTCCCAAATTAGCATGGACTGCAAATTTTATTCCTTCATCTAAGTCATCACGTATAAAGACGCTGGACAACTTTGGTCCCAGGACCGATCTCTGAAGTGCTTCCAAGATGAGGAATCGTCCAACAATATAGAGCAACACGGTAATACAATTGTCAAGCAAGAAAAAATCCCCGTGTGGTATAATGTCTCCACAATTAACAATAAAGCATATATTATATTGTCTCCACAATTATTTATTCACCAATGCATAAGGGATATATTGACCAATTTTGTATTTTATATTATAAGATGAGGAATCGAGCACTCTTTGAGTACAATCTGTCAACCAATTACAAATCAACCAAATGGTAGCAGTATAGATTGCTACCTGATTTATTTTAAATTTGACTTAAGCTGATTTAGGCTGATGAAAGTCAGTGGAGCTAAACTAGCATGGGTTTCTCTGGCGTGCCAGACTGTCTCCCCGTCCAGAGCTTTTACCCAGCTGCCCTCACTGCTTAAAACTGAATTAACCGAGCCTCAGCAGGGCAAAGGATCTGGAAGGGGAGGCGGCGGAGGGCTGTGAGAGAATCTGTCCCCTCTGGCGCGACCTCTGCCAGCTCTCTCTTTCAAAACCACGCTTCCCGGCTAATATTGTGTCTCTCGACACGTGAAGAATACATATCAGATGTCTTGCGTAGAGAGATTCTGAGAGTCTCTCTACACAAGACTTCTTACACTAGTAAGATCAACTGAAAGATCTTACACTTGTTCTCCCTTTGTGGATACATGTGCATTGTTAGGGGGACAGAGAGCACTTGAATATAAGACCACACAGAAAGTGAGTCACTTGGGCATCCCCGTGTAAGATGTCTTGTGTAGAGAGACTCTTAGCAGGGAGCAGTAGAGCTTCAAGGACAGCAGAAACAGTACCTGAAGAAGTAAGGAAACCTCTTTGCTTCCAGAACTGTCCAAAATCAACGTCAGTGTAAATACTTACAGTTTGTTCAGCTAACTGAACGGAATTTACATCAGGAAGAAAAGTGTGTTCAGCAACAGCATGAACAGTGATCGCAGCATGGCTGGCAGATTCCATGGGGGTCCCGTTAGCAAGAGCCATCTGTAAAAAATCACGAAGGAAGAGGAACATCCGAGAGGGCAGGACGAGGAGTGGTGAGCTGATCAGAGAGCTAGATGCAGTTGTGGGTCCTCCATCCACAAGCGTAGCTAACGTGGCAGGCTTCAAGGTGATGCGTTGGTGAGTGTGACGTAGGGGGCTCCAAGTAAAAGAATGGTGCATTTGGTTAACCTGGCAGTAGAGAGAGGTTCAGTTTTGGATTTCAAAGAAGTGCCAAAATTGAACGAGGAACTGCAAGAACGTGAAGGAAGGTCCAAAGCAGGGGCACAAGAGAGACCATTTGGGAATAGTAGGACAGTTCTTTGTCTCTCCCCAAAAGAGGGGTTCAAGGGTAGAAAACTTGGTAAGGGCCTCTAAAGGTGTGATGATGGAAGCATATCGCAGAGCCCTAAGGAATGGATGCATTTGAGAGACAGTAGTCGGGGCAGGGACTGGCAGAGGAGCTGTGACTCTGCCTGAGGATCGGTGGCGGCGAGAGCCTTTGGAGATGTCGTGGCCCAAGTAGTGAACTGTAGCAAAGGCAGAGCTGGAGACTTTCTGCAGTAGATTGGTGGTTATTGTTAGCCAAAGCAGTTCAAAGGACCAGAAAATCAGGCGGGCTTTAGCCCAAGACGGAGGGCAAAGAAGAAGAACCAGACCTTCCTGTAAGGCTTGTGAAAATTAAGACAGGGACTCTCCGTAGCCTTGAGGCATGTTCACAGCAGTGAGAAAAATAGCAGCAGGGATTCAGGAAGGTTTGCAAAGACCGTTGCAAGGAACTAAAACACCTTGTGGAAGGACCAACTTAATGACAGGTTCAATGCCCGTTTCTGCATCTGGTTTCAGAGGACAGGACGCCGAGGAACGTCAGGCAAAATTTGGTGAGGAATCACTGTAAGTTTTACAGTGCCAAGAGCAACCTTACTACATTCATTTGGATGCATGGACCAGAGGGAGGTCAGGTGGTTGTTTGTAAAGGAAAACATCTGCAAAAGAGGTGAAGCAGGAGTATCAAGACAGGACAAAGCCGCACTGGACAAATCGAGAAGACCGCAAGATATACTCCATTGGGAATACAAAAAAAAAGGTACATTGAGTTTGAAAGAAGGTCGCAACCTAGATTGACAAAAGACGTAGGACTTAAAAGAAAAGCATGCTGAGCAGAGGTGGGCCCAAAGGTAAGAGATAAATGTTGGGAGACAGGATGATAGTTTGATTAGAGGTGCCAATGGCAACAGGAGTTTCTCTAATCCAAAGAACAGAAACATTCCGTGCTCAAGGGGTAGAGGAATTCGCTGGCGCATCAAGAAGAAACCTGGCAGGTTGTCCTGCGAACTGACATTGAACGTATGGACCATCTTCGTTAAATGGGGTAAGTGCAGCCTGCAAAGTAGATGGGGGGAAATTGTGGGGTGGGGGGTGGGGTCCTCATGGCTGTCCAATTTTTTTTCCTAGTTGCATAAGACTGAGACCATTTTTGTACGGGCAAATTTTGCTGTTTGTCTCCATAGCTCTTCGGGTTTTCTTCCGAATTCCAGACAATTAACTCCCTATTCAGATTTCAATTAGGCATTTCAAGGGTTTTCTTCAGAATTTTCTGCCTACACCACACATTGAAATCTGAAGGGGGAGTTAAGCACTTGGAATTCGGAAGAAAACCCAGAGAGGTATCGGGCCAAAAGCAGCAAAAATCGTTCATGTAAAAAAAGTCTGAGAGGAGTGGAAGAGGGATCCAGAGGTGGAGGAAACACGAGGACTTGCTGAGGACCTGACCGAACGTTGAAAGTGCCCTCTACCTCTTCCCGTTATTTTTAGGAGTAAAACATTGGATTTGTAAAGCTGTACATTTTGCCTCGGCACAAGACATACACACACTCAATTTGACTGCCAGCAAAATAGCATTTAACAGTTGTTCACAATTTTGCAAATGTGTTGTAACAACCGACTACTACTTCTAGTGTTGTCTTGGCATTTTAGAGAAACTGTCAGTGCGTGGCCACCAGGTGGCAGGCAAAGCTGAGTCTTCGCTCCCTTTTGCTCCTTCGCAGGTCAAGCATGAAAAAGTTTCCATTTGGAGCTGGGAAATTGTAAGGCATGGAGAAATCCACCTATATAAACAACAACTTGCTGTCCTTTGTATATGGAATCCCCAAGCAATTTATGTTAAAAAAAAATTCATGCTAAATTCAACCCAGTTATACACCCTTGAACACTAACTGAGGTAGCATATTTTTTTCTGAATATAATTTATTGGTTAAAACTGATTTTTAATTATTATTGCATTGCGACAATTGTAATTATTTTTTTCTTGCTTCTTTCTGTCTTATTTAAAATGCTCAAGGGTGTTTGGAGCCTTCTGGTAAATGCAACTTGTGATGAACCTGCACTGAAATATAAACAAAATCTTTTTTAAAAGAGAAAGTTTATTAAATGCCTTGGACTGTTGAGGAACATGGCACATTCCCCAGTGGCGGCAGACTCCGGACTTTTTTTTTCTGGGGAAAGAGGTGGTGGAACCCAGGACCGCACAATGACATCACTTTGGGTCCGCTGGAACAAAGGGGGAGTTTTTTAAAGTTTAAATCACCCATGGCAAAAATGGTCACATGGCCAGTGGGCCCCGCCCCCTGACCTCCAGACGGAGATCTGTTCCCTTGGAGGAAATGGACATTTTGGAAAGTAAACTGTATGGAATTGTATCTCCCCTGAGCTCCCTTCCTTCCCAGGCTCTGCCTTTCCCAGGCGCTGTCCCCAAATTTCCAGGAATTCCCCACGCCAGAGTTGGCAGCCGTTCCGTGTGGACCTTATGTCTTAGGCCAAAGACAGGGTACATCTTTGGATGAGTTTTGCCTGGGCTGCCCAACAGGTCTTTGAAGGACTCGGTCACGTATCACGGTGCCGGAAACTCATTTCCCAGTTCTGAGTGATCTGGACCATGGCTCAGGCCGCGAAGGGGCTGGATATGCTCCCCACACACCGTTCCCCCCCCCCCGATTTCCAGTGGACTGGGAATGCTTTTTGTCCTGTTGAGGGTGCACATGTTCATATGTTCGTGTGAAATATCTTCAAGCAGTCTGTTTAGGACAGAGGATTTTATTCCTTCCTACAGATGCCAAAAGAGTGGATGGCTAAAAATCTGGAAAATGTTAAGAATGCCAATATTTTATTAAGCTGTGGCCCTACGAGGGGGTAAGGGTCTTCCATAAGTGACAGAGACCCCCTCCCAGGCTCCCTTTCTTGCCTGAACAGGAGCCCACATGACAGCACTTCCCTTCACCACCTGCTCCGCCCTTTTAAGACCTCAAGAGACCTTGAGGCCTCTTCTGCAGGGCGCTCCCCCCCCCCAGCTGTTTTACCTGGCCCAAAGGCCCAACTCCTCCTCCTCCTCCGGCCCCCTTCCTCCCTTCTCTGGACATTGCCAGCCTGCCCCAGCCAACTTGCCCCCCCTCCACACCTCCCATTTTATCTCCAAGGCTCCGCCCCATCCGGCCACTCCCTGCTCTGCCCCTTCCTTCTCTTAACCCCTTCCTTGCCTTGCTCCACCCCAGTTGGGTTTGCATAGGGCTAGCCTTTTTGCGAGGCTTACCCCCATCCAGCCAGAGATTTAGACTGCCAAACCTCCCACCCCTGCTGGTGTACTCAACAGCCGGTTTGTGAGGGGAGAGGCCTCCTGCGGGTGGGGCAACCCACTCCTGCTGGGGCCACCCTGGGTGGTGCCCTGCCATGGCCTGCTGCCGCCTTTGGCCTCCTTTGGCCTCTGCTGCTGCCTCTGAGAGCCAAGCTACACGTGACGCCTGACACAGGTTGGACACTTGTCAGCTTCCCTCAAGTTTTGATGGGAAATGTAGGCATCCTGGTCTTGCAGCTGTAATGGAGAGCCAAGCTGTAAAACCAGGACGCCTACATTTCCCATCAAAACTTGAGGGAAGCTGACAAGTGTCCAACCTGTGTCAGGCGTCACTTGTAGCTTGGCTGTGAGTGCCACATGGATCAACATTTTTTCAACAGTGCCTCTTCAAGCTGAGCAAGGGAGTGTGTGTGAGAGATGGCAAGTAAAGGATACCTGGAGGTTTTTTGCAGTTTCTGCTGGAAAAAACTTCCAGAAACAGAAACTTATGCTGATGGTGGATGAGTGGTTGTGCAATGGTGCTAATGAGTTATAATTTAGTTTAGGAAAATTTTTATGAATACTTATCAATAATTTAGTTTCAAAACAAATTTATCAATAATTCAGAAAACAAAAAGAAGTACTTCAAGAGCTGCAATAACTATTATAAACACAAAAGAACTCCAGTAATAATAAGAACCAATAATTAATCAATTATCAAAAAAACAAATAAGAATAATCATAAGACCTGCAATAATTGTTCTCATGAACACAATAATGCAGTATTAATAATTATAAGAAAAAGATCCACAAAATAACTTCAGTAATCTTAATAACCTACAATAATACCTACAATAATAACTGCAATAACTGCAATTATAAAACTACAACAGTACATTTGTAGTAATAATGAGTATATACAGTCAAAATTGCAGTCATAGAAAATGCAATAATCTGCAGTAACAAAAACTGCAGTCCAAAGGCCTGTAATAAAAATGTGGAAGTGTGGGGTGGGCCCCTCTCCTCCCCCTCCCCCTGGAGTTCATTTGGACTGCAGTCTCTTTGGTGGCGAGGGGGGGGGTCTTAGGCTGGAGGGTCTTAGGCCGGTAGCTGCCTCCTCCTCCTCCTCCTCTGTCCAGCCTCTCTCCTCTGTTGCTAGGAGAGACTAGCTGGCCTCTCCACACGGTCCGAGTCCTCCCCGCTTTTAAAAGCAGTCCTGCTGGCTGGCCAAGAATTCCCTCCATGAGGCCCCCCATCACGTCATGCGTGGCATCTCTGTACGAGTCACTGTGCCTCTTTTCCTCTGTCTTTCTCTGGTGTGGTTGCTAGGGGGGCCAGGTCCCTATACCCTCCAGGGGCAGGGTGGGGAGGGGGTTGGCACTTGTCTTGTGCCTTTCACATGGTTTTTTTACACGTGTGTGAAGAACGCGCACGCTCCTGGCGCTTGCATGAAGATGTTACTTCCGGAAGTGATGTCAGCGTGCCTCCCATGGGAGTGCTCCTGCACTCTGTGTTCCTGGGGTGCCTCCTGGTGGTGGGCAGTCTCTGGACAGCCCAAAACCTCCCGCCGATCGCCAGCAACCGGTGGGCAGGCAGGTAAACCCCTGGGAGACCGCCCACCACTGGCGGGCCCCTGAGATCCCTATGTGGTGCTAGAGTTACAAGTTGCATCCTATGGCCATTTTGCAAAGGGGCAATAACTGACAGAAACAAGTTGTGGACAGCACAGCAAAGGAGACAGACTCTGCCGCAAGCCTGCCAAGAGCCGGGTTTCTCGATTCAGTGTGGTGATGATGCTCCGGGGATAGGCAGAAACACATACAGGCAACCACAGCTGCCAATGCAGAGTCAGCCCTCTGACGCCAAGGAGTTCCTGGCCACACGTTGTTTTAAACTGTTTCAATGTTGTAAACCTCTTCGGGTTTAAAAACTGGTCCTGGCCCTGTGCTATGAGCAGCTACTGCACAATTGGGCCAGGCCTCACGCTGGCAGCCACAGCACAACTTGGCCAGATGTTTTTCCAAGGAGAGGCCACCTGGGGTAAGAAAGGAGGGAAAGCTGGATGCAAGATGGTAAATAAAGGTAGATTGGCTGGTGAGTGCATAGGAAGCAGGTACATAGGAAGCACTGGGCCCAACAAGAACAACAGCCACATTGTTATAAATGAAAATAATAGATCAATAAATAAATCTGGCCCTGGACTGGCCCAGCACTGCCAGGCAGCCCCCATGCCACTGGGACTGGCCCAGTGCTGGAGGCACCCATGCATCTGGGCCCAGCCATGCCCTGGTGCTGGGACCCAACTCTGAGCAGGTGGCAGGTGCTTTTGTGGTGTTCCTCTTCGGTCTCCTCCATAAGCTGCACCAGCAGTGAAAAGAGAGGCCAGCAAGTGAAGCTGCTGATCATGGCTGCTGACCAAGGAACTCTGGGAACTGCACTTCTATGAAGGAAACAGGGAATCTTCCTCAAAGCTGCTTTATATCCCTTCCAGCCAGATTAGGGAGAGGGGGATTGGTGGCCCTTGCAAGGGCCAGCCAATCAGAACTCTTCATAGGTGAGTGGGGAGGAAGGAAGGAGGGGCTTGGGGATTGTCACAAGCGCCAGCCAATCAGCAGTTTGTATAGCTGAGGGTAGTTGTGGCTTGAGGATCTTTCCATGGGTCAGCCGATCAGTTCTACACAGTAAAAATGCCAGCCTCTAGGTGGGTAAGAAACCTACTAAACAGCTTGAATTATTAAATGAAGACCACTGATATCTTCTGGAGACAGAAGACAGGACAACCACGCGAGCAGGCCATCAGCGCACAGTCGCACCCCATCCTCAAAGACGGGCAGCCCTTCGGAATCTCTCGCCTTCCACTCCTGCATCGACTCCATCATTTTCTTGGGTGTGGCAAATTATTCCAGAGATCTTTGTCACTACAGCTGGGAGAACTCCAGGCCCCGCCTAGGGGCAAAAATACCCAACAAAGGAGAGAGTCACCGTAAAGAAATTAACAAACAAACGAAAGAACCGTAACAAACTTACTAAACAGCTTGAATTATTAAATGAAGACCATTGATATCTGCATTTATAAGAAATATTGTTCAATTAGAATTCACTTTTAAACAAAAATAGGCAATTGAGGATTCAATGAGAGCCAGCAGAACACCACTACAATTTCATATACGGTGCTATAGCCACTGACCAAACCTACCTGGCCAAGGAATCCTGGCTGGGGAAAGGGGGGATTTACTCACAGGCCTGTTAATCTGCCCCTTGAACTGCCAACTTCTTCTGGAAACAGGGAGAAGAGATCGCTACGAATTCAGAGAACTTCTCTGTGCATCTGCATTTCGTGGTGGTGGGACACTTACCTAGATGGACTCGGGGTGCTGTACAGATAGGGAGCTTGCTTTCATTTTCCTCCTGAAAGGCAAACGGAGTCTCTTGGGAAGCGTCCAGAAGACACCGGTGCCAACTAGATACTGGGCATTCATCTTCTCCCCCCCTCCCTCCCACCTGCTCACTCGCACCGATCTCTGCACGCAGACGGCCGTAGCACAGCCACACCTTGTCACTCCATTCATGGCACTCAGTAGCAAGCCCGGGCCTTGTGTGTGCGCACATCTGACTTGTGACCGTGTTCCTTTTCTGGGGCTTCTCCCATCCCTGAGCCAGACTGCCTGGCTGGAGCCCTGCTGCTGTTTCAGTATCTTCAGGGGAGATTCGGCCCTGAGAGGCCCCCACTGCCTTTTAGGCAAGAAGAACGCGGCCTGCACCGCCCAAGACCAGAGACTGACTGCCTTCCCGCCCGTGCAGGGCCTTATATGCCCTCCCTCAAAGCCCCGCCTCCTCCTCAGCCATTGGCCCTGCTTTTCCCTCCTGTTCCGCCAGGCCCAATCCTGAGGCTGGGAAATGTAGGCCCAAAGGGGAAATTGACAGCCAGGCCTGAGGCCTGTGAGGGAACAAGGAAAGGCTGCCTGGAGGAGGCCTACAGGCCTCAGATCCCAACACAAGCGCCTGTGTGGATCCTGGGCTAAGAGCCAGCGCAGCCCTCCGGAGGGCCTCTCCACACCCATCTTCTTGGAAGGCCTCTCAAAACATGAGGGGGCCTGTCAGCACTGCAGCCAAACATGGAGCCCCCATGGACAGGGCAGCCCACCTCCAAAGCCAGCCACTGGGGGCAAATGGCAAGGGGAAGGGACGGGGCAATGCCAGGAAACAGTGGAGCAGTGTCCATAACCTCTGCCTCAAACTTATTTGGCAAACTGACAGCCTTAGGCAAAATGACTCAAAGTCTCCTGTCTCCAATCTGCATTAGGGGGAATGAATAAGACGACGACTGACCAACCTTACAGGGGTGTTGTAAGAAGCAATTTGAATGCTCCTCAAAGTGCTGTTTATTTGAATTAGGAGTCAGACTGAAAGTCCGTCGAGGGCAGACCAAAGTTCTGATTCTTACAGTTGCCAACCTGTTGTTCCTGGAAAACTCGCACGCAGGGCACAGATGCCGAAGCCTCCTCCCGGTCGTTTGCCCTTCCCAGCCCCTGGTACCTAGGGCTGCTTACCTCTTGCCGGCACTTACCTTGTGCCGGTTGCACGCTCTCCGTTTGCGCACACGTGCTCTGGTGCCTGCGTGATGGCATCACTTCCAGAAGTGACCTCATCGCACTGGGCACGGAGCACTCCCATGCACCGTGCAGGGCCAGTTTGGTCCATTGGGGGGCATAATCGGCCCCAAATGAAGTGTGGGAGCACTCCTGCGGGCAGCCCAATGACATCACTTCCGGAAGGGGCGTCGTCGCACCAGGGGGCTGCCAGCCTCCAGGTGGTAGGACTAAAGCACTCAGGGCAAGCCTCCCCAGAAAGAAAAGCTGACGCAAAAAGTGGAAAGCCACATCATACTAGAGCACAGAACTTTTATGGGAACAGAGTTCTCTTTATTCCAAACTTGCTTGTAACCAGGGGTCATTTCGTAGAAAGAGCTGGACGAACTCATTAGCATAACTTATTAGCATATGCCACTCCCCTTGACATCACCAGAAATGTGTCATTAGCATAACTGATTTGCATATGCCACACCTCCTGACATCACCTATCCTGGCTGCTTTGGACCCAATCCTGGCCATTCAGGGCCAAAATTGGGCCCAAAATGGCAAAAAGGGGCTGAAAATGGCCGAAAAGGGGCCCAAAACAGTCACGATTGGGCCACTGCTGAACAGGAGTGTGATCCACCACCCGTCAGAGGTACGATCCAGGCCATTTCGGCCCCAACCCAGGACAAAACGGGCCCAAAATGGCCAAGAGTCAGGTGGGCGGGGCCACCTGACATGTGACCTCTTTGGGGAACTGCTGGAACTGTGTTCCTGTGCGTTCCCCCTCGAAATGAGCCCTGCTTGTAACAATAAAAATTTATTTGCCAGTTGGACAGAAAAATGAATATCATCTTAGAGATTTGTTTTGCTGTTAACAGACCAACTCTTATTTTAACTGTCTCTCTCATTGCGTTATTAGGGTTACTCTTAAATGCAGGAGATTCAAGTACTGTTTACTGGAAATTTTGACATCAAACATATTGCCGTTTTCCATTCAAATCAGCAATTAAAATTCAAAGCAACATAAATTCTTTCAACATAAATTCTTTCATTTTCCTTTGCAGGTGGGAACGGTTAATAGACTGGTTAATGGATCATAAACGGACCTCTATTCTAAGCGTGCCAATTGTCATCAGAAAGAAACTGAATACACGGTTTTGTTTGTGGCATCCAAAGGTCCTTGTTGAAAAACAAAAACTTTATTGCAGAAGGAAGAATTTTGGATTCATTCCTTAAGAACTATGAAACCATTAGGTCTAAATCATGAATTTAATTTAACATGCTTCCTGTAGATATCTTTAGATTACTGTTGTGTTTGTACCTTTAAGAAATACGGGGTGTGCTCCTTTAATGAATTTATTTAAAAGCTTAGCTTAGAGTTACTTTGTTGCACATGGCTAGTGGATGAGGTGCGCCCGACAGACGCAGGCGAGAGCTCAAGGGCCAGTTTCTATAAATGCCTTTGGAATGTATGATTCTATAACAGAGAGGCACAATTGGCTTATTAGAATTAAAATCTCATTACAGATGCGTGGTGGCAAGGGCTTTTGGCCCCTGATGAAGCAATGCTTTGGGAAACAAGCGTCTTGATAGCCGGTCCCTTGTTGGGTCTGTGGGTCCTTGGCAACTCGGAATAAGCTGTTTCCACCTGCAAAGGAAGAATAACATTAAGAATCTTTTTTATACTTATTGCGGATACCTTGATTGTTGGGAGTTCCTTTGGGAATGCTCCATCTGCATTGCACCTAGAAGAGAACTAGATTCATTATACAAGAAGTCACAGAGGCTGCTCCAATAAGCGAAAAGATTTACAGTGTTAGCATGGACATGTTTGCTCCTTGGCTATTTGTTGACTGAATAATTTGTTGATTAACTGTGTATTTCTCAATTTTATTGTAGCATAAGCTTTCGAGAATCAAGTTCTCTTCGTCAGATGCATGGTACAGAAACTGGTCAAATATAGAAGAGGAGGGGGGAGGAGAGAGAAGATGCAGTTGGGGGGGGGAGAAATAGGGTGCAACCAAAACATTCCTTTGCTAGTAAATGTAAACATCTCCTTTTGGTGTGGAGATCATTTGGCTTGTGTGAGGCTTCAAAGGAGTTTGCCGTGTTAGTTTGTAGCAGCAAAACAGCTAGACCATCCAATTCCAATGCAGTATAATCCTTCGATAACCACAGCTCTCCCCGCCAGATGCATCTGACAAAGAGAACTGTGGTCCCCGAAAGCCCACGCCAGGCGCCACTGGGCTCCCCCAGACCCCACCTCTGTAAAGGAAATCTGTTACCTGTGATAATGTGACAACCATTCATAGTCCCTATTCTGTCCCAGCTTGACAGAGTCAAATTTGCATATGAATTCCAATTCAGCAGCCTCCCGTTGGATTTTGTTTTTGAAACGTTTCTGTTGAACTACAGCGACCTTTAAGTCTTTGATGGAATGTACAAACTAACATGGCAAACTCCTTTGAAGCCCCACACAAGCCAACTGATCTCCACACCAAAAGGAGATGTTTACATTTACTAGCAAAGGAATGTTTTGGTTGCATCCCCCCCCCTAACTGCATCTTCTCTCTCCTCCCCTCCCCCCCTCTTCTATATTTGACTAGTTTCTGCACCATGCATCTGATGAAGAGAACTTGATTCTCGAAAGCTTATGCTACAATAAAATTGGTTAGTCTTAAAGGTGCTACTGGACTCTTTTTGATTTTGCTACCACAGACTAACACGGCTAACTCCTCTGCATCTGTGTATTTCTGCATCTATGATTGTAAATTTAAATTTGTATGAACTTTGTATGTGGTTGTAAATTATATATTTATTGTTATTAGTTAGAAACTATTTGTGTTGGGTCACTTTAAATATTTATATATTTATAACATTTTTAATGAGTAATCACATTTTATAATGTTGATTAGGGTCCCTTGGGTATGGTTTTCCACTTGGAGTTTGGCTCTGGAAGGCAGCTCCAGCCTATTTCCATTCTCCGCTGCCCTCTGGTTGCGATTCCACAGTTTTAGACTGAAGAGGTGAAATTGACAGAGCCTTCCAGGAGGAAAAACAAAATTAACAAACCTCTGAGGAGCAATTTCCCCCAGCTCTGTCTTTTAAAACTATGCTTCCTGGCTAACATTGCATCTCCCTATACTTGACACACAACACACCGAGGGGGCTCATGTAGAGAGACTCTAACAGAGGTGGTTTGCCATTGCCTGCTTCAGTAACCTGGGTATTAGTTGGAGGCCCCCCATCCAATTACCAACCAAGGCTAATCCTGTTTAGCTCCTGAGATCTGACAAGATCAGCTCACCTGGGCTATCCTGGTCAGAGAGTCCAGATTCCCTATTGGACTTTAAATCCACACACTTCTAAATCCTAAGGCAAGAAAGCCATAGCCTTCCTCACCCATTCCCTCTAGACCCACTTATTCCACCACTAACCCAGATGAAAAGCAGGTTAAGAGACAGACAAAGGGGAAACAGGCAGAAATAAACTACAGCTTCATCATCTCCCAACTTAACAGTAAACATAAAAGAATAAAGGGAACAGAACTCCAAATCAGAACTCAATTCCCATTGAACTGTGACCCATTTAGTTCTCCTATTGCAGAGACAGAACTGAGATTCTGAATGGCTGTTTATAACCCAGTGCATTAAATGTGCTATGTGTAAAGAGTCTGAGATTTTTTTTAAAAAAGGTGTTAAGTATAGTCATGGTTAAGTACTGGAGACAGTTATTTACATTAGTTTAGTTCAGCAGAGTTATCTCATCAGGGAAAGCAAGAACTCAGCGTACAGAAATCAATCTTCAAGAAATTAAATTGTAGAAAGGATAGAACTTGCATTTGTCCCTGCCTTGGACCCTAATGTTTAAGTTTTCCCCCTTATAACCTTATGTATAAATGTCTGCTTTGTGAAGTCCCTGTTCTGGGGCTTCCTAACCCATTACTTTAACCACTACACCATACTGCCTCCATTCCTGACAGCCTTCAGATAAACTTGTAAGGCTATTGTTTTTTGAGAGGGAATTTTGGTAGATTTTGGCTTCCCATGGGCACCGGGTTTTTATCTGTTATGTTTCTTATAGTCTTATCGTGTTGTGCAAGGTAACTTTTTAAAATATATGTTGTATAATAACAAGTCAATTGTTTACAAATGAGATTCCTTTCTTGACTGTTGGCACTGTGGTACCTTTTTGGTAGTAAATATAAAGAAAAAAGAAGGCAGAGGCAAAGACACAGGAATCAATGTCTGAGTTATTTAAGTGTTCCTTTCTACTCACACACTTTATTTAAATGTTCCCTTCTATTCGTATGCTTTCAGTGCAATCCTAACCAAAGTTACTCTAGTGGAGTAACTCTGCTTAGGATTGCACTGTTTGTCCCATTGTCTGAGAGCCAGTTTGGTGTAGTGGTTAAGAGTGGCAGGACTCTAATCTGGAGAGCCGGGTTTGATTCCCCACTCCTCCTCTTGAAGCCAGCTGGGTGACCTTGGGTCAGTCACAGCTCTCTCAGAGCTCTCTCAGCCCCACCCTCCTCACAGGATGTTTGTTGTTGTGGGGATAATAATGGCATACTTTGTAAACCACTCTGGGGGGGTATTAAGTTGTCCCGAAGGGCGGTATATAAATCGAATGTTGTTGTTGTTGTTATTTTTAAAAAATACTGTGCCCCCCTACAGGAGCAAAGTTGCATTTGATTTTGAGGAAGAAAAAATGCATGCGTTTGGTTTTACATTTTAATTCTTACTGAACAGAACTAGCAAAATTTATTAAGGACGTGACAGCTCCTACTCCAATCACAAGTTTCCCTAGTTTTGTTCAGTAATAATTTAAAACACACGGAATGATTAAAACACAATGAAATAACAAATAGTGATTAAATAATAGCTAAATTATTGTTTATAATAATTTAATGTTACTTATTTAATATTAAAAATCATTACATATTATTGAATATAAATATAGATTGTGACTATATCAATAATAAAATGATCATTTATTTAATATTTAATGTCGTTGAATATTAAATATTATTGAATATAAATATAGATGGTGATTATTATCAAATAATAATAGTGAAAGCACAAAAACCAAACCACCGGCGCTCTTTCAAAGAGGGAGACAAGAGGGACCGGAAGTCCGCCGAGAGAGCGCCGGAGGCCGCCGCGCCTCCATCGTCCTTTCTCCCGGCGGGCCTTTCGCGCTGCTTCCGGCGTGGCGCGCAGGCGCACTTCCGTCCTCGTGGGCTGCCAGCGCGCTAGGCGGCCGCCCGTCCTGCTCCCTCCGCGCTCCCGCCGGCGGCGGCCTCTCTTCCCCGGCAGGGCCCCCCCGGCAGGGCCTCCCCGCCGCCATGCTGGTCCTCTTCGAGACCGCGGCCGGCTACGCCATCTTCAAGGTGCGGCGGCCGCTGGGCTGGGGGCGCTTCGGGCCCGCTGCGAGGGGAGGGGAGGGGCGCGGAGAGCTCCCGGCCTCGGCCTGGCAAGGGGGGGGCTCGGGGGGGGGAGGCGCGCGCTTTGAGGCCGAGGGCGCTCCTGCGGGTCGGGGTGCCAACTCTGGGCCGGGAGAATCCTGGAGATGGGGGGTGGGGTTTGGGGAGAGGGGGCCTCGGCCGGCGGTAATGCCACAGAGTCCACCTTCCGAAGCGGCCCTTTTCTCCGCGGGACCTGGTCTCTGCAGTCTGGGACTGCAATTCTGGGAGACCTCCAGGTCCCACCAGGAGGCTGGCAACCACCCTGTCACCGTTTTCCACCACCACCGCCTCCTTCACCACGTCCTCAGTGGGGCAAACGATGCAAAACCGAATTATTCAAAAAGCCTTGTATTGTATGGAGGGGGTCTCAGATCCTCTACTAATGGGTTTGGGACCATAGATTTCACCACTGTGTTGCCTTGCCTCCTGTTTGTTGCTTTGCGTGCTACCTGTTGGTTTTCAGTATGTGCTTTTATGAGCTAGCTGTGCCTCACGTGGTCTAATGTCAGCCCTAGAATTACTTATGTTCTCTTTTGGCATCTCTTCAACTCTCTATTGGATTCTTACTAAGGTCTTTGTAAACGTGCATTTGTTTACCTTATGGCATTGTTTATGGAAATGTCCTTGATCTTGGCTGTGCTAATCTCATTCTATTTAATCCACCATGAGTCTCAGTGAGAAAGGTGGACTATAAATGACATACATAAATAAATATAATGCCATAGAGGCCACCCTCCAAAGCAGCCATTTTCTCCAGGGGACTGATCTTTGCAGATCCATTGTAATTCTGGGAGAATCCCTGTTCCCACATGGAGGTTGGCAACTCTAAGAGATGAAGAAAAGAAGGCAGTTGGTCCAAAGGGAAGGATCTTTAATAATAGCACAATCCCTGCACATTTTGCATACAGCTTCGTGCCTTTCCCGTGTCTGTGCTGTATTATTATTATCCTCGTGACAATCACCCTGTGAGGAGGGTGGCACTGAGAAAGCTCTGAGAGAGCTGTGACTCACCCAAGTTCACCCAGCTGGCTACAAGTGGAGGAGTGGGGAATCAAACCTGGCTCTCCAGATTACAGTCCTGCTGCTCTTAACCACTATACCAAACTGGCTGTCGGTGACCTGTTCCAGAAGGTCTGGACGATGGATTGTTGAACAGCCTCTGATTCAGGCATGATTTGTTCACTCGGTCTGGCTGTGAGCCTGCAGGTGTAGTTTTGCCAACTTCAGATTTCATTTAATAATAATAATAATAATAATCAAAAAGAGTCCAGTAGCACCTTTAAGACTAACCAATTTTATTGTAGCATAAGCTTTCGAGAATCAAGTTCTCTTCGTCAGATGCCTGATACAGAAACTGGTCAAATATAGAAGAGGAGGGGGGAGAAGGGGAGGAGAGAGAAGAGGCAGTTAGCGGGGGAGAGAGAGGGATGTAACCAAAACATTCCGGGGACCACAGTTCTCTTTGTCAGATGCATCTGACGGGGAGAGCTGTGGTTATCGAAGGCTTATACTACATTGGAATTGAATGGTCTGGTTGTTTTGCTGCTACAAACCAACACGGCAAACTCCTTTGAAGCCTCACACAAGCCAATTACTCTCCATACCAAGAGGAGATGTTTACATTTACTCGCAAAGGAATGTTTTGGTTGCACCCTCCCTCTCCCCCCCTAATTGCCTCTTCTCTCTCCTCCTCTTCTCCTCCCTCCTCTTCTATATTTGACCAGTCTCTGTATCAGGCATCTGACGAAGAGAACTTGATTCTCGAAAGCTTATGCTACAATAAAATTGGTTAGTCTTAAAGGTGCTACTGGACTCTCTTTGATTTTGCTACCACAGACTAACACAGCTAACTCCTCTGCAATAATAATAATAACATTCAATTTATGTGCCGCCCTTCATGATGACTTAACACCCACTCAGAGCGGTTTACAAAGTATATTACTATTATCCCCACAACAAAACACCCTGCGAGGTGGGTGGGGCTGAGAGAGCTCCAGAGAGCCGTGACTAGCCCAAGGTCACCCAGCTGGCTTCAAGTGGAGAAGAGGGGAATCAAAACCAGTTCTCCAGATTAGAATCCCGCTCTCTTAACCACTACACCAAAGGACAATTTACTTACTGCCACATTTTGTGTTTGTGTGTCTGCCCTAGGTTCTGAATGAAAAGAAGCTCCATGAAGTCGATAGTTTATGGAAAGAGTTTGAAACACCGGAAAAGGCAAATAAAGTGTAAGCTGGTTTCTCGGGAGGTCCATGCCTCTTCTTTTCTGGAATAGCCCAGACATGACACTGGGCCACGGTCTGTCCCTACCTAAACTAACTTTGAAGGAACCCTCACATCGTCCGTCTTCCCCGTGTGTACTGCCGTTCCCTGCTCCTTGGTTTGACTGTGATGGCCAGTTCTGATCTGGAGGGCAGGAGCAAACTGTAGTTTGCCATTTTGGAGGTCTAACACAAACCGCGAGGCCTGTGCATGCAGACAGAGCGACATTTCGCTGGAGAGTCTGTGATCCACTTTTCTGTCTTTCCAATGGATTTCTGCTAACACTTTATTTCATATTTTATTTAAAATAGTTTCCCTTGTCTTTCCTCTTGGAATAACTCTACTTAGGATTGCATTGTAAACCTTGTCGCTATTTTATAGAAGTGACTCCCTCTTAGAGGCAGCCTGTGCTCAGGTAGAATCGGGACCGAAGTTGTTGGAAAGGAAAAGGTTGGGTGCCTGGAAACAAAGTCATCATAAATAGAGTGTAGGTTACTCAAAATGGGCCTCGCCAGAAAAGCGTGAAGCAGGTTGTGCCAAGAGAGCTGCTTAAGTAAGATCCTGTTTGGCTGCAGAAGGCGGCTTGAGTCTGCATAGTTAGTAGGGTAGATTGAAATAATTTAAACAAGAAGTCGGACATTTTCATAGCTGGAAAAGGCTATATCTAATCTGTGTCAATGGCCTTTACACAATAACGAGGGAAAGACCAAATATTTATATGGCCCTTTTCTTGCATGCTTAAAGCAGATCATGTTATCCTGAAAATTGCTGCAGACCACCTTTAAAGTCGTCCATTGTTACCTCTGTATCATAAATGGGTTGCTGGCCTTAAGAAAAAGCTTGCCAAACATTCTAACATACGCTCAGCCAAACGCTGCCCTGTGAAAGCCATGGTTGAATGGGCACAGGAGCAAGATCTGCTTCCTTGCTCAAGTTCTTGCCCAATGAACCCTACTAGCTGGTCCTCAAGGGCCTCAATTGTGATTTGATAGCGGAAAACTGGAACCCTGTGCAGGTGATCTGTCCACCCGGGGAGGGAAAGCAGGCACGAGAGTGCCGGTTCCCCTTTTGTGTGTGCTCAGGCACTTCTGTGCAGTCGCACAATGCAGACTACTCGGCAGTTGTGCAGAGGTGGGAGGGAGCCAACACACTCCTGTCTGCTTTCCCCACATGGTGCATCAGCATGTGGATGGGTCATCTGCACAGGGCTTCTTTCTCCACCTGGCAACAGGTACTCTCTTTCTATATACCCTTTCTTATAGAGAAGGTTGGTGAGATGGACTAAGCTTTCTAAGGCTTCCCTCTTTCTCCATCACAGCAAGATTGTTGTTAAAACCCTTTGCCTTTTTGCAGTTGGTAATCGATGTTCAAGCCTCCTCCTAACCCTTATAAAAATGTGTCTGTTCCTTAGAGTGAAATTGAAACACTTTGAGAAGTTCCAGGACACAACAGAAGCTCTTGCAGGTAAAACAAGAGTTGAAACGCCCCTTTCTTCATTTTCTTACTCGATGACTACGTTGTAGGTGTTTTGAGACAGGAATTCTAACATACACTCAGCTTTGCCAAAAAATTCACAAAAGTTACACAGTAACAAAAATGAAGTGTTTAGATTGCCAAGGCATACCAGTGTAAGCTGTTTGTGGCACATCACGATCCTAGGAAAAAGAACAGGTTCTGATCCAGACTTCCCCACATGCTCTACTGGAAGCAGTCCCTACTCACTGTAGCAGGTGAGTACCTGCTTGGAAGCCTCTACGAACTAATCACTACTGTAATGGTCTTCCGGACTGTCCATTCACGCAGTGGTTGCATGAACTGGTGAGGGCTGAAATCGTACATATGTGCCTCAGCCTGTTGGCCTCAGGGAAGCTTTACCGAAGATCACAGCCTTGGAAATGAACAAAGTAAAAGTTTTACTTAAGCTAGTTCAGTGATAGAGAGTGGAATTGTATCTCTGTAGCTGCACACTACAGAGAACAGATAAAAATAAGCGATGCATGTCATATTTTGTTGGGACACGTTTTGTCCCACAATAAACCTCCCTGGCTTCAGAGTTTTAAAAAAAATCTAAACGTTTCCAACTTCTGTTTTCTCTTCTGAAGCATCCACAGCTCTTGTAGAAGGCAAGATGAGCAAGAATTTGAAGAAGATTTTAAAGAAGATTGTAGCTAAAGATGCCCATGAACAGTTAGCTGTAGCAGATGCCAAACTGGGAGGGGTCATAAAGGTAAGAACAAGTTAGCATGCCTGCCTGAGATCAGTAGCATCCTCTTTAGGCCTGGGCTGGCTTTTGACAATGCATCATGCTGCAAGCTTTGTTTGTTTAGCTTTTTTATCATGCACTTTTCTCCCCAAAGAACTTGCATTATTTTCCCCTCCTCCACTTTATCCCCAGAACTACCCTGTGAGGTGGATTAAGTTGAGTGTCTGGCCCAAGGGCACCCAGCAAGCTGCCCTGGCAGGCTGGGAATTCAGATTTGCCCAACGATCTCACCGGTGTTCCCTGCTGGCTTTCAGCTGTCAGCTCTTGCCATATTTCTGGCAGGAGCGGGGTGGGGGGTGGGGTTCAGTTGTAACCTGTGTCTCATGGCATTCTTTATATTTTAATTTCTATCGTTAGTACCGTTTTCAAGGCAAGTTTTATATTTTGTATCAACATGCAAGAAATTTGTGTTGCTGTGCCATATGAATGGCACAGTCGGCCCACAAGTCTCTCCCTGCTGGGCAGTGTCACATCTCTCTTTGGAGTCTGGTGCCAAACAGTAAATACATTGGATACCATTTTGTCATTATGGATATTGCTGTTGTCACATAGTCATTAAGTGGTTGAGCTGCGAATCAGCACTCTGCTGGTTCGAATACCATTACTGCCATGAGCTCAGCAGGGGACCTTGGGTAAGCCGCTCCTCTCAGCCCCAGCTCCCCAGCTATACTATCTTACTATATAATTGAGTAAGCGTGTTACAGACAACTCACTTTTTACCCTGGTGCACCACCAGAGGGCGCTGCTGCAGAGGAAAGCCCAAGGAACTCACTACATCACTCCAGAAAACCTACTGTGGTGGGAAGCCCAGGCAGAGAACAGGAGCGGAGAAGGTGGCAATGCCCTTAACCTGGCTGGTATTAGGTGTGGAGAAGGTGGCATTGCCCACCCACCCCACCTTAACCCAGCTGATACTAGGATCGGAACAGGTGGCAATGCCCGCCCCCACCTTCAGCCAGCTGGTAGTAGGAGTGGAGCAGGTGACTGTGCCCACCACCACCTTAACCCAGCTGGTATTAGTGCTGGAGAAGGTGGCAATGCCCACCCACCCACCCCACCTTAAACCAGCTGGTATTAGGAACAGAGCAGGTAGAAATGCCTGCCCCCTGCATTAACCTAGCCGATACTAAAAGCGGAACAGGCGGCAATACCTGCCCCCCTTGAGCCAGCTGGGATCAGGAGTGGAGCAGGTGGCAATTCCCACTCTGCCTTAACCCTGCTGTTATTAGGAGCAGAGCAGGTGGCAATGCCAGCCCCCTTCAGCCAGCTGGTATTAGGACTGGAGACGGTGGCAATGCCCACCCACCCCCACCTTAAACCAGCTGGTATTCGGAGCAGTGAAGGTAGAAATGCCTGCCCCCTGCATTAACCCAGCTGATATTAGGAGCGGAGTCGGCGGCAATACATGCCCCCCCTTGAGCCAGCTGGGATCAGGAGCAGACCAGGTGACAGTGCCCATTCTCTGCCTTAACCCAGCTGTATTAGGAGCGGAGAAGGTGGCAATGCCCACCCCACCTTAACCCAGCTGATATTAGGAGTGAAGCAGGTGGCAATGCCTACCCCCACCTTAACCCAGCTGGTATCAGGAGTAGAGCAGATGACCATGCCCGCCCGCCCCCCCTTCCTCCAGCTGGGATCAGGAGCGGAGCGAATGCCAATGCCCGCCCAGTGTCTTCACCTGGTTGAGATTAGGCATAGATCATGAGGCAATTCCATTCTTCCCTTCACCCAGCTGGGACAAGAAGTGGAGCAGGTGGCAATGCCCACTTCCTTCAACCTACTGGAATAAGGCACTGAACAGGTGGCAGCGCTCACCCCATCTTCATCCTGTTGGAATCAGGCAGCAATCTTCACCTCCCTTCAACCTGCTGGAATCAGGAGCAGAGAAGGTGGCAATGCCTGCACATCCTTTACCCGGTTGGGATCAGTAGCGGAGCACGTAGCAAAGCCCACCACCTGCCTTTGCCTGTCAGGGGTCAGGCGAGGAGCAGGAGGTAGTGCTCGCTCCTCCCTTCACCCTGCAGGGAACAGGTGGCAGTGCCTGTCCCCCTTCACCCAGCTGTGATCAGGCTTGGAGCAGGCAGCAATGCCTGCTCTCCTTCTCCCAGCCGTAATCAGGCGCAGAGCAGAAGGCAAAGCCCGTTTTCCCTTCACCCAGCTGGGATCAGGAGTGGAGCAGGTGGCAATGCCTGCCGCCCTTTACCCGGCCTGCATCAGACGTGCAGCACGTAGCAAAGCCCACCACCCCTTCACGTTGCTGAGATCAGGTGTGGAGCAGGTGGCAATGCCCACCCACCTCCTTCACCGGCCGGGGTCAGTGACAGACAAGGAGGGAATGCCTGCCTGCCCAGTCTCCCCTTTCTAGAGCCTGTTGTATTTTTTCCCACAACGGGCTTTGTTTCTAGTGGTTTCTAGTACCTCTCTCAGCGGGTGCTAACCTGTCCGGAAGAATAGTATCTAAGCACACTGTTGTTATGATGATATTTTTTGCAGGACAAGTTGAACTTAAGTTGCATCCACAGTCCGATGGTTACTGAATTGATGAGAGGTATTCGTTCTCAAGTGGAAGGGCTGATCACTGGCCTTCCGTCACGGGAAATGGCAGCCATGTGTTTGGGGCTGGCACACAGGTAAGGTTTTTCTCAGCTGTGGTTTTTCCCCACTTTATTCTTGATGCTTGACATTCTTGTCCGAAGGGGCTTTAGGTGGACGGTGCCATCCCTGAAGAGAGTGTCCCCGTTCTGTGCACTTTGACTTCAGGGGACTCAGAAGGGTATGGCCCTGCCTAAGGTGCAGTCACACCTGAGTTCAGTTGCATTTACAGAACTCAGCCTCCCTGAAACGCGTGGGATTGGTTTCCAGTTAAGGGTGCAAAGAACTGCAAACTTACCTGTGTACAACACTTCACAAGTGTGGTGTTTTCCCAGCTTATGGAGTAGGAAGAATCAGATTTCCAAACATCTGCAACTTCAAAAGGAAGGGCCCAGTTCAAAGAAGCGTGTGGAGACCAGAGCAGGGACTTTTCCTTCCTTCGTTAATCGAAGCCGTTTCTGCTTTGTGAGGAAATCATGCAGGTCAGAAGTGGCTTCTGAAACTGCGCTAGAGATGCCATCTACAAAAAGAAAACGGCTTGTTTGCTTTATTCGGTTTTATACAGGAACAGGGATTTTTAGAACCCCAGTAGTGGTCCAATCAATAGTGGGGTGGCCTAGAATCAGTAGCCCTCAGGTCCAGTTTCCTTCTCTCCCCATATTTTAATTGAACGCTCTTGTCTTTCTACCTATCAGAGTAGAGATAATAGGTCCTATTGAAGATAGGTGGTTGATAACGCCAATAGCATTATTACCCGTGTCAGCAGGGACAAGCAGCTATTAATAATTGGTGCAAGAACAGTTAATACTTTTCAGTTGTATTGAGCTGTCTGCCTGCTTCCTGTTAGATTAGGCGATGATGTGCGTCTCAGAATACATGTTCGGGCTGCCTCTCTCCTGTTTAACCACTAGCCACAGTCGGAGCTCACATTGTCCAGTGAAGTGCACCCAAATGTCCACCTGCCTCACTGTGTGCGACCAATAAACCAGTGGGCACGTTCTCTCCATAGCAGTCAGCAGGAATGCCCTTGATCTCAAGGAGAAGATGGAAGATACTCGGCTATGCCAGATAACTTGCATAACAAATTGTTTTTACTGGGGAGTTATCTGTGACCTCTTTGTGTATATATTTCTTTTCAGTCTCTCCCGGTACAAACTGAAGTTCAGCCCTGACAAAGTCGATACGATGATCGTCCAGGCAATCGGTGAGTACTCTTGGAAGTTGCCCCTCTTTGCAGGTCTCCCATTGGCAATACGAGATGTGCTTGCCCCGGTGTGACATCCGTTGCCCTTCTCCATGTTTGAGTGAAAGGCAGAGAATTCTTTCCAAGCACTGAAAGCTTTAAAAGCGGCATAAAAATACTTTTTCAAGCGTGGTGCAGTATGGGACACACCCCCACCCCCACCCCCACCCCCACGCCTGGTTCTGAATTGGAGAGGAGGCCAAGGCTCACCCTTGGGATGGGCTTCAGAAATACTCAAGGATCCGTTGGAGATGCATGGGATGTTGCCCTGAAGCACTTTGTCCCTCTTTTGGGGGGGAGGGGCAGGTCACTGATGCATAGAACGGACCCTGCATAATGCCTTCTGCAAAGGTTCTGATACTTAAGTGAGAGGGACCGTTGCCCCACTTGTATACCTGAGTGGACCCTTGCCATTTGCTCACCTGAGAGGTGCTCATCCACTCAGCACTGGTGCTAAGGTGCTGGTGGCTCTTTCAGTCTCCAAAATTCACCCAGGTTATTGATGTGTCATGGTACCGTATCTGTCAAAACTGAGAGTAGTTTATTTGTCCTTTTAAATCTTTCTCCTGACTGGCTCAGCCTAATTTTTTCATGACCGTATCTGTTAAGATCTCTCCTATGTTGTCAATGATGGAAATATGTTGACCTGAAAATGATGATATAATTCAACATTTCGTCACTACCACTGAGACAACGGGAGGGGGCTCGGGAGTTTGTAAGGCTTTGGACCAGAATTTGATTTTTAAAAAGTACATCTATTACCCAGACACTAGTATCTTCGGGAAAAGGTTTGCCTGCCGTAGCTCCAGCTGTTCAAAAGACAGATTGTTCAGTATTTCCCGTCTGGTTTTTTGAGGGAAAGGGGTATCATGGATTCCCCCCCCCCCCCAATAATTGAACCATGCTAGGATGTCGGACTGAAGCAAGTCCCTAAACCATTAGGAGTGGCTCAGGATCAAGCGCCCTTCAGTAGGGAAGGCCTGGCTGCTTCAAGTCCGTCGTCACACCCTGCAGTATCGCAGATTGGGGTGCGTTGGGGGGGGGAGGGCCCACAAGCAACCTCAAAAAAGGGGCTCACTTTAGCTGCCGAGAGGAGGGGCGGCAGGACCGGGCCCCAGGAGCGCCTAAAGGGCAGGCAGGGCCAAAGACTGCCAGTGCTGGTCTTCTTGGGGGGGGGTCAAAGCTGCCTTGGGAGTAGAGGCCTCCCCGGGAGTTAAGGCGTGTTCATGAGTAGGTCAAGAGAGCCGGGGGGGGGGCGAACGTGGCAGGAGGAAAGGGAATAGGAAGGCTAGCAGAGGAGGGAGGAGAAACGTGTGTGTGAAGCCAGAGCGCTGGCCAGGCCTGGGAGGACAGCCGGGACCGGGGAGGCGGCCTTCCCGGCTAGGGGAGCAGCAGGTTCCTCTCCGGGGCCCTCTCTCTCTCCACGCCTAACGCTGTGGTAAGGGTGCGGTGGCTACAGGCGGCCAGTGAGGAATCCTGGCCGCAGGAGCAGAGCCTCGACAGAGGTGGGGCTGCAGGCAGGGAGGGGTGAAGTCAGAACTCTTATGACTGCAGACGGAGCCCCGGCCCAAACGGCCCTCCTGGTGCCTGCCTCTTACCAGAGAGGCTGGTCAGTAAGCAAGTGCCACAGTGGAGAAGTAGCCGCTGGCCCAGGGGCTTTTCCCACCCACTCATTGAAGCATAGCAGTTCCCTGGGAGGGGCATTAAGTATGAACGAGGGCACAAGTGTTCCAGTAACGGACCCAGAAGGCTCCAGGCTCGGCATCCCTCCGTCCCTCCCCTGCCTCCTCCCTGTGGCAGGACGGGGCAGCCCTGCATTTCTTTAAACACAAGCTCTCCCCCAGGTCCTGTGTGAGACCGCCTTACACGGCAGGTGGGTCAAGGGCTAGGGGCAGCCTCCTCTTGAAGTAACTGTAGTGCTGATTTCAGGAGGGGTTCTGGGAAATAACATTTGCTTCAGAGTAGGCAGAGGGTTATTACTTGCAAGGAAATGATGCTTGTACAATGAAGGATATGTTTTCTTCTTGAAAGATCTATTAGCTTTTTAAAATATATCTTGCTTAATAGCACAGAGTTTCAGAGAAAGTGAAACATCATGGAAGCCATTCTGCCATTTTGCTCTTTGATGTTATTTTGAACAAGGTGTAATTTCTGAAGGAAAGCGTCTCTGTGTTTGTGTTTAAAAAGTAAAATTCTGTCTCCTCAGCCCTCCTCGATGACCTGGACAAAGAGCTAAACAACTACATCATGCGCTGTAGAGAATGGTACGGCTGGCATTTTCCTGAACTGGGCAAAATTATCACCGATAACTTGACGTACTGTAAATGCGTAAAGAAAATTGGTGAGTGATCCTGAGTGCTGGTTGATCTTGAAAGCGATGAATACGTTTCCCTGTTTCTGAAATTGTGCAGCCCATTTAGCCCCCTCAACGTATTATTTGCATCATCGCTATTGGGCGAAAGTTTGGGCTTCGACTTCTTTGTAATAGAATTGTAAGTTAGTAGATGTCAGGAGCAAGGCCCCAGGGAACTGTGGCAGCTCTCGGGAGCCTGCCCAAGTTGTACGGGCAGCCATTCAAAAACAATTGGGAAAATGTCATTTCAGGAAGCTGTAATGGGGATGTTGAAGGTTTCCCACAACTGCCGCTGGTCCGTAGGATTTAATGTGCCCAAAGACCCCCTCCTGTGCTTTGCCACGTTTGACTTTGTGACCGCAGGACATTGTGCATAAGCACATTTTATTTATTTATTTATTTAGAAAACTTATGTGCCACCTCTTCAGAGAGCCGCTTGAAGCAGCATGCCATTAACCTAACAGAACCATTAAAACACCAGTATTAAAAATAAAACAATAAAAAAACAAGCCAACCCCATTAAATCCAGCTAGGATATAAATGTGTATATCATTATTATTTTTTAAAAAATCACCTCCATTGCTGTTTCTCTTCCTTCCTACTTCTTCTTTTGCTATGCAGGAGACAGAAAAAACTTCGCCACTTCTGATCTGTCAGAGGTCCTGCCCGAAGGCGTTGAAGAGGAGGTGAAAGCTGCCGCAGAAATCTCCATGGGGACTGAAGTGTCAGAAGAAGATATACAGAACATACAGCATCTCTGCGACGAGGTGACGGCATAGAGACGGGAGACAGCTCGGACTTTTGCTGCCTGTTGTCGCTTAAAGACCAGGGTCTGTTAAAAGCCCGGACTGTTTCCTCTTGTGTCCCTGGCAGCCGATCCACAGTCCCATTTAGACCACTGTCACGCCATTTCCTTTGGTGGGAACTAAGTCTGTTTTAAACCAAAAGTACTCCCGGCTTGTGGTTTGAGTAATTAGGGCTCATAGATTCAGGCTGCAGGAGTTTATCCTGGTCTGTGTCTGAAGAAGCCATTTTTGAAAAGGTTTCCAGGCAGCTCCTTTTGATGGCAGTGATGATCCGCCCGTGTTGCTCTCCTGAAGTATAAGCCGTGAGGGTTGCACAGTCACTACCTCTTCTGATGCCATCTTAAATAAGTAACTCCTGTTTAGAAAATACTCAGATAGTGACTCTGGCTGGACCGAATGCATTTCTCTCTCCACATTTTTCTGGGATCCGGAGATACGTGGCTGTTGTGTACCTCCCAGGTCACAGCAGGGTATATTTCATGTGGGGGGGGGGCAGGGGAGAGTCTGTCAGGAACTCTCAAAGAGCCCCCCATTTGCCATGGTCCAGGCCAATAATTTTGTGAGTTGTCACTTTTAAGAGGCAGGAATGCAGGGAAAAACACATTTTCTGCTGTGTGTTGTTAGACTCCACCATGCAGAATAAAATGTTCTCTTGTACCTAAAGCATTAAAACATTAATGTTATTTTCCTGTCTTCGTTCTCTTTCTTGTGAATTGTGTTCTGTGGTTGTGCTCTGAGGTAGGTTACTTGAAGAGTGAGTTGTAATTCTAAAAGAAAAATACAATTCCTCGTATTTGAGGTTTCATTCTTGGCTGAAGTGATGTATTCAGCCGAAGGCTGAACTTGTATATCTGCCATCCGGTGTTTCTTTTCCACGTTCCTTTGTGCAAGGATTGACCGACCTTGTTATGTCTTCCAGGTGATTGAGATCTCGGACTATCGAGCGCAGCTGTATGATTACCTCAAAAACAGGATGATGGCCATCGCGCCTAACCTTACGGTCATGGTGGGAGAACTAGTCGGAGCGAGGCTTATCGCGCATGCAGGTACCAGGACCCCCATGTGGTGTGCTTACAGCTCCTTAGCAGCGTCTTGCTGACAAGCTTGTGTGTTTTTACGGCCCCGAAAGGCTCCCCTTCAGGAGGCGAAGTCTGGTCTTCCGGTCTAGGGGAGTGCAGAGTGTGTGGACTTGAGTGTCCTCGCAGGAGCTCAGAAGTAGTCGGTGATGATGCATTTTAAAAGTTTGCCTGATCTCTTCGTAGCATATGAAGGCAACTCTAAGTCACTACCTCTTCTGAGACACTTCTGGTGCTGCCTCTCGCGCCCCTCCAGTTTTTGTTTCAGGGGTTTTTGTAGAGGGCACGTGAGGAGACGTGGCAGTTTGCACGGCCCGAGTTGGAAATGTAAGCTCTTGTCTGGGGCCTGCTCTGTGATTATGATGCTGCACCTGTTTGTCCCACAGGTTCTCTCTTGAATCTGGCAAAGCACCCGGCTTCGACGGTTCAGATTTTGGGGGCTGAAAAGGCCCTCTTCAGAGCGCTGAAGACGAAACACGATACCCCCAAGTTTGGTCTGATCTATCACGCTTCCATCGTGGGGCAAACGGCAGCCAAGAACAAAGGAAAGGTGAGTTGCTGACGGGTTACCTGCAAGGTTTTTCCCCCCCTCAGAGATGACTTGGAAGTGTCATACCACACCGTGTGTAGGGCAGGTTTAGTTTTCCGTGGCAGTAGAAGAATGGGTGGCTGAGAAACTGTGGTTTAAAAATTTGGTTCCGTCGGTTGGTATAACTCATGGGTGGAGCCTGCCCCCCTCCCCCACCACATCCATTCTGCCTCGTGGCCTCCCTGGCCAGTGGTCGGTTCCATGGGTAGTTTTAGGGGGATAAGCCACGTGGAAGCTGGTCTGCAGCAGAACAGCAGAGTAGACCAACAAGGTTCTCAGGGTGTGAATTTTCAAGAGCAGAAATTAGCATCTGCCGTGAGAGATGTCTGCTTTAATCAAACTGCATTGTGCCGTTGTTGCCTTTACATCCCGATGTCCTTCTTCGCTACACCCCTCCCACCTCATCAAGCTGCGCTGTACCTTTCCATCCGCCCTTGTGACGACCCACACACCTTTTGGCCGGGGTACGAAGGCTCTGGGTGGGGGTCTCCATTCCTACTTGTGTCTGAAGAAGGGAGCTCCCTCCGACTGGAAAGCCCATGCCCTGAGAATCTTGTGGATCTCTAAGGTGCGGCTGGACGGAAATCCTGCTGTTCCACGGGCACCTGCAGAGAGTGTCGCACCACCTCCTGTTGCCGATGAGGATCTGTTAATCCCCCATGAGCCTCAGCAATGCGTGTCTGGCCGGGCTCTCAGGGCCGCCCTAAGCAGAGTCGCCCTCTTCTGCTCCCGTCAGCTTCTGTGTACTGAGGCGCAGCTCTGGCCAGGATGTCTTGGTGCCCTTTAGAGAGAGAGGCCGCTGCCGCTCTTTGCTCCTCGGATCAGGGGGAGGCCGTGGGGAGGGTCCTCTTCCAGGAGGTGTTGCATCCAGGGGCTGAGGGGGCTCCGTCTTGCTCGGGGTCCCGTCCGTCCTTAGGGGTTTTTAATGACACACGCCTTCACCCATCGGGTGGCCCCTGCTGCTCAGTGGGCATCCTTCTGAACTAATCTGCGGAAGGGCAAACTTCCGCTTGCGGGTCGTAACAGGAAAAGGGGGGCTTCTTTGCCTTTCCAGCCCCAGAGCTAAAGTGAAATCCTTGCAGTAAAGAGCTACTGGTGTGTCTTCATTATTTTGTCATTTTTTAACAGACCTTATACATTACTTAAGCCTTAGATGGTTGGATCCTGTGAGCTGTGAATGCCAGGGCAAGATCTCACCTGGAGGTACCCAGTGATAGGAGGGCATTCTCACTCGCAAGACGTCCAGCCCTCCCCCCTGGCAGTTCTAGAGGGGCGATCCCAAAAGGTTCAGGCAGAAGATAGGTTGTGTCCTTGTGGTGGAGGGGAAAGTGAAACTGTAGAACATGTTTTATTACATTGCCTCTGGCGTGAAGAAATTCGCATTAAGTTTGCTTCCCCTATAACAGGGGTGGCCCATCTTGCTTAATGTAAGAGCCACGTAGAATAAACGTCAGATGTTTGAGAGCCGCAAGACATGATGATGCATTGAAGTGACTTCAGATGAAGAGGCGGGTTTGGGGCAGTGTCCTGAAAGTGACATCACAAAAAGGGGTGGGGTTTTGCTGCAGTATGCTGGAAGTGACATCATTGGAAGGGTTGGAGCTTGGGAAGAGCCATCACCTGACCTTTGACTTGGAAGTGACATCATAGAAGTGATGTAACATCCTCGCTTTGCTTCATCTCCCAAAGTCCCCCCGTATTTTCTGAATCAGACCTAGCAACCCCAATATTTTTATTGAAAATCTGAAAGACATGGAAAGGAAGAAGGAAGGAAAAAAGGAAAAGGGAGGGAGGGAAAAACATGGAAAGAAAGAAGGAAAGGGAGAGAAATAAACTAAACTAGAATAAAATGTCTGGCCACGGCAATTCTCAGAGACTTCCGGGAGCCGCACAATATGTCTAAAAGAGCCACGTGTGGCTCCTGAGCCACAGTCCCCCCCCCCCCCGCCCCTGCCCTATAATCAATCGGCCCCCTGGCCACTCAGAATTTGAGTGTACCAGAATGCTCTTAATAGATGAAACCCAAAGGTTACAGTGTGTAGCGCAAAGTTTTTCGTGGCAGTTTACAAAATCCACCGGTTAAGGAAGGTTTAAAAATATGTGATGAAATGCAGTTACTGTATTTCAATTTTGTGCAGTATTTTTTGTGTGAGAGCTAATAACTTTCACCTTTGATCTCTTGAGAATAAGAATGCTGTTACGTTTTATGCTAGTCTAGGACCATTTTAATAAAGACTTCCGTCACGGTACACAGAGCGAGTTATCCCCTTGGTCTCATGGTGGGTGTTTAACCCTCTCTTTTTCAGATCTCACGGATGCTAGCAGCCAAAACCGCCTTGACCATTCGCTACGATGCCCTGGGAGAGAGCAGCAGCGCGGAGATGGGGGCCGAGAACAGACTGAAAGTGGAAACGAGGCTGCGGCACCTGGAGGAGAAGGGGGTGAGCCCATGGAAATTTAAGGGGGCAGACGTCACAGGGGTCTTAGAATTGTCGCCTTAAGGCATGACTCTGAGATTAGGCAGTGCAGTGAAGAGATACATCCCTGTGGCTAACATTTGGGGAAAATTTTTCAGTACATGATGTGCGTTGACTTTTCCATTTCACAAACGAACGCTGGTAATGAACATACATGCTCCTTTCCCCCATATTCTTTCCTTTCTTTCTTACATGTATTATTGTTCATTGTGACATCAAAATCCAGCATTGCAGCAGTGATTTGATGCCACTGCAAATAATAGTTTCCACATGTCAAAACTTGTTGAGGGCACAAAACTTGTAGTTGAGGGCAGTCAACACATTTAGCTGCAGTTCATCAGAGGCGATGTGGGAGACGCCAGTTCATAGGCTGGCGTTTATGCAGACACACCGTGGAACAAGGAACCACCTTCCCATTTCCTCCATAACTGTCAAGGCTACTTCCCATGAGATGGGGCTGTGAGAATTTGAGGCCAGCAGCTAAAGAACGAACCTTAATAGGTCATCTTGCCTGTAGCTGTCAAGTTAATTAACCCGTGCGATGGGGCTTTAAAGGCACAAGAAAGAGCAGCGTTGGTGATCTTTGAAATGTCGAACAGAAACATGGCAGACCTTTGCCTCCTGTTATGAAGTACAGCAGTACCGGCCGTGTCGCTGCTTTTGATCAGGATCCAGTGTCATTTTGCTCATTCCTCACATGCGGTCCGGAGCCTGGCAGCCGCATTATCGTGTGATGCAGGACCTGCCTTCTGTATTTACTCCACTTATATCCCTAAGTGGTTTACAGCAGTCATTCTCCTCTCCTCTGTTTTATAATCACAACAATCTTGTGAGATAGAGTAGGTTGAGTGTGTGTGTGTGTGAGAGAGAGAGAGAGAGACGGGGCCACGGTCACCCAGCAAACCTCTGTGGCAGAGAGGGGATTCGAACCGGGGTCTCCCTGGTCCTAGCCCGGCACTCTTAACCTCAACACCACACCATTTCTTCATATATTGCCATGACCAGCCAGGTAGCCTCACAGGGATTTTTATTGCCTCAGGAGGAAGTCCAAGTTTTCTTGGTTCTCCTGGGAATGAATGAATCAATTTGTTGTGTTTGGCCCCTGGGCTGTCACAAAATTGCAGAAATCCCGCTAAATGAAATACAATTAAATATGCAGTACAGATTTGCCAATATGATCGCTCTGGGTGGGGAGCAGTTTGTCAGCTCTTATAACAGGACGAGAGTCTAGTCTTACACCAGTTCTAGGGATGTAAAGGCTTGTCATTGTCGGTGATTTGTTTTACATAGCTGTGGCTGTTTCTTTCTTCAGCTGAGACGAATAAGTGGCACAGGAAAAGCTTTGGCCCGAGCAGACAAATATCAGCATAAGAGGTGGGTGGCTCTTTTTTTCTTTGCCTGCACACATGATCTCCGCACAGAAGCAATACGTCTCTGATGTCCAGATGTCAGAGACAAACGGGGGTCTGGATGCATAACAGACTGAAGGCCTTCTCTTTCTCTCTTCTCTTCCACTGCTTGCCCTCCTGTTTCCACGTGTGTTTCTTTTTATTTATTGCATGTGTGTGTGCTCGTCTTTTTTCACAAGCACCTCAAGACCCTAGGTGGGTAACAATAGCCTGAAAGTAATTTGTTAGCTGAAGATTAAAACAACATGTTAAAAACATTACAGACCGTTCTAAAAACCTCTTACGCCTCTGCCATCAAGGATGTCCCCTTTGCCCAGGTTCAGGCTGCCCCGAAGGCTCTTTCATAGCGAAATGAGTCCCGCCGCACGCGCCCCCCACCCCTTGATTTTTTAGCCTTCCTCCGGCCTGTTTTTCTCACGTAGATTTGTGTGCAAAAGTGTCATCCCTTCTGTGTTCTGTGCCGTGCCATGTTGTGCTGCTGGCACTCCACAGCCCTTAAGTAGCCGTGGTAGCCTGTATTTTCACCGCTGTTGTGCCTCACAGGATCACAGCCTGTTTGCTTTCTTCCAGTGAAGTGAAGACCTATGACCCTTCTGGGGAGTCCACGCTCCCTTTGGTCCCAAAGAAGCGCAAAATGGAAGCAGGAGAGGAGGAGGCGCCAGTAAAAGCAAAGAAAGCTAAAGCGGAAATCCAAGGTTAGTTGCTCCTTGCCTGGAAGAACAGATGGGCTACCAGCTCCTTTGCTGCCCTTTGAATCTGTAGAACTATTTCACTGTCGTCTGTTTGATGACAAAATGGTCTGGAGTGAGAAGGAGGAATTGGCAGAAATCACCCCCTCCTCTTCCACCAGCAGAAGTGCCCTTAAGTTGGCATGAGGGCATCTTTGGCTCCAGCCCCCGTTCACGACATGAGAACCACTGTGGTGTAGCGGTTAGAGTGTTAGACTACTACCTGGGAGAACCAGGTTCCAATCTCTTCTCTGCCATGGGAGCTAGCTGGGTGGCCTTGGGCCAGTCACACCCTCTCAGCATAACCCACCTCACAGGGTTGTTGTGAGGATAACATGGAGGAGAGGAGAATGCTGTAAGCCGCCTTGGGGAGAAAGGGGGGATCATAAATAATAAATAACATAAATTCTAAAGTCTTAACATTGTCAAGGACTGGTCTCCTGTACGTGTTTTCTTTGTAGCAGAGCGTGCCGTATAGACGTTCATTGGCATCCTAGGAAACGCGCCCGTGTTCTCCATGAAATCATTGGGGCGGGGGCGGGGGGGGTTAGAACGTTCGCTAAGTTCTACGCAGTGCAAGACATGAACAGAAATTTCGAATTGTTGAAAGAGCACAAACGTTTTTAATCTCTCTTACTATGTTTATACATTTCCTGCAGAATTCCTTTACTGTTGCCATCGAATTGTTTTTTTCCATAGCTGTTCAGTTAGTATTTACCTTTAAAGAGGTACTCGTTTGTTGCTTGTCTGAATGCCTGTGCTGTTTGTGTTTGGATACTAGTAGCAGCTGATGTGTATCTGAGAGAGGACGTTTTTTGTTTTGCCATAACCCATTTTACGTTCTTATACGGTCGCTGACAGTGCAGTCGAAAGCAGCGTTACACCTTTCTAAGCCCAGTAGTGGGTTCAGAAGGCTTAGAGGGGTGGAATTCGGATTAAGAAAGCCCTGTGCGTCTGTCAAAAAGTCAAGGAAGCTTTTAAGCAAACATCAGGGAACCTTCAATTTGACCTTCAGAAATAGTCCAGCGAGCGAAAAGTTTTTACCTGAGGAAAGCAGTACATAAACACACAAAGCATTCCTTTGTGTGTATCCCCACCACAACAAAACACCCTGTGAGGTGGGTGGGGCTGAGAGAGCTAGAAGCTGTGACTGACCCAAGGTCGCCCAGCTGGCCCCAAGCGGAGGAGTGGGGAATCAAACCCGGCTCTCCAGATCAGAGAGAGAGTCCCCACAGGTATGTCGATCCCAGTCCACTAAGGGCCTGAAAGGTTAAAACCAAAACCTGGGACCTGATCCGGATTTCCGCTGGGAGCCAATGCGGCTGTTGCAGAACTGGTGTGTAACGTGCATCTGGAATGGCATCCCGGTGAGACGACGCGCCCAAATGGCGAGGAGGAGAAAGCGAAGAAAAGACTGAAGGGAGAGGGAGAGGGGAAAAGGGAGAGGGAGAGAAGTGGAGAAACAGGATTAATTTTGCAGGTTATTATTTGGGTACATTTGGCTTTGGTATGCATGGAGAAGGGAAAGAAGCTGTACAGCACAGTAAAACCATTCCACCCGTTACTGGAAGTCTTATACCCGTTTCCACTTCTTATTAAAGAGGAAACAAGAGTTGTATGATTATTAAGCCAGAGAAGTTAGCCATGTTAGTCCGTAGAACCACAGCTCTCTTCGTCAGATGCCTCGTGGTTCTATGCTACAATAAAGTTGGTTAGTCTTAAAGGTGCTACTGGATTCTTTATAATTATCAGGCGCCATTAGATACGTATGTATTTACAAATTAAATTGTTCTTACCCCACTTTTCTTTGTGGTTCAAGGCGGCTCCCATTAGTATATATTAAAACAATTACAGTTAGAACCCCCCAAAATAACAGCCCCAAAGTCCCTCCCTCCCTCCAGGGTTTCCAAATCACCCGTGGTGACTAGTGGAAGGTGGGGGGTGACTCCAGGGAATGGGACGTGCCTGCGGCCGTGGGCCCTGGCTCACAGTGTCATCGGGGTGCTCTCCGTTGGGGGCTTCCAACTCCCATGTGATGACATTACTTCTGGGGGCAAAAAAATGATGCCATCACATTGCCGGTCAAGCCTCTGTGTCCCTGGCTAGGGCCCAGGGTAGTGGGCAAGTTGCCTCCATTTCCCCATCTGTCCCCAGTACCCACTCCGCTGGCTGGCTGCACACAGGTTGGCAGCTCATTTGGGGCATTGTGCAGAAGGAAACGCAAGAGGTGCACCTTCTGCCATCCCAGCACGTCAAGCTGTTCCTTGCCACGTCCCCTCCTGCACAGATGTCAGGGTGCCAGGAGCCCCTCTCTGCCTTCCTCTTTCAGGTGGCCTCTCGGCCTACTTGTAAACGGGATACGCCCCTCCCCCTGATGTGCTCTTAGTTCAGCGTCGAATATCCTCCTCCCCATAGTCATCTAGAGAAGAAAAGCACTTGGGCGTTCACGGCCAGACCTCCAAGCTGCAGCCAGAAAGGCTTAAAGGAAACAGGGTTGTGCTTACCTGTGACTGTTGTTCATCGAGTGGTCCGTGCAGGCACAAAGCTCCCATGTGTGCCTGCGCAAAAGATGACTCGGTGAACTTCTGGATTTACCTTTCATTGGCTGTAGCCAGTTTCCTGACCAGGCTAAGATCATCAGATCTTCAAAGCTAAACAGAATCGGCCCTGGTTAGTACTTGGACGGGAGACCATCAAGGAAACCCAGAGGTGCTGCACAGAGGCAGGCCATGGGAAGCCACCGCCTCTCTTCGTCTCTTGCCTTGAAAACACTTTGGGGTTGCCATAAGTTGGGTGCAGCTTGATGGCACTTTACACGTGCCGTAAAATGCCTATGTTGTAAGACACCATGAACAACGCAACAGAGCAGAATTAAAAGGAAATGATGAATGGCAAACTGCCCAAGGCGAGATTTGTCACCTAATCCTATCCACAGATAATTTCTAATCATTCACCACGGTGGTGTGTCACTTCCTACCTTGGAACCAAAAAGCTGTGAGCCACAGACATGAGGCACTGTGCCCCCCCCCAAGTAAATTGTACAGTAGGCTAATAATTTGTGCTTAGGAGCTAATTACTTATCCTTAAGACTCCTCACTGCTGTCTTTACGTTCTGCTCGATTGTGAAGGGGTGGTCTAGGTCGCTCCTGCCACGTTCATTTTCTTCTGTATGTCCATTTTATGGTGGTTAATTTGTTGTGGGGGGGTGTTTGGCTGATGGCCGCAGGCTTCATTTCTGATTTCCCCCCTCTCCCCACCCCCCATATAAGAACTAGAAGAAACGGAAGAGGAGGAAGAACCGGTCAAGAAGAAGAAGAAGAAGGAGAAGAAGAAACAAAAAGAGGTTGTGGTTTCTGTGAAGGAGGAGGAGGAGGAGGAAGAAGACGAGCAGCCGACAACCAGCACAGCCGGGGAGGTGAGGAGCCGTTTGAATTACTGGTGCCTGTCGGGTGGCCAGCTTCTCGGAATACCGTTCCTGAGGATCTGTTCACTGCTTGGGGCTGCCTTCCATTCTGTCTGTTGAAAGCCCGAGTCGGTGGTGGGACCCTTGAAATCCATAGCAGTGTTGGCTGGCAGATGCCAGAGAACAGACCTCCTCTTCCTGCTGTTAACATGGCCCATGGAGTGCCCCCTGCCCCCAAACTTCTCCTGAGAGTTAGGAGTAGGGCTGCTTCTGGGAAAAGAGGTGGTGGAACTCAGTGTGTTGCCCTCGGAGAAAATGGTCACATGGCCGGTGGCCCCACCCCTGATCTCCAGACAGAGGGGAGTTGAGATTGCCCTCCATGCTGCTCAGCGGTGCGTAGGGCAGTCTCAACTCCCCTCTGTCTGGAGATCAGGGGGCGGGGCCACCGGCCATGTGACCATTTTCAGGAGGTTCCAGAACTCCGTTCCCCCGCATTCCAGCTGAAAAAAAGCCCTGGTCAGGGGATAGCAGGGAAGCCGTGGGAAGAAGCCATCAGCAGAAGGTGCTTGCTTGTTTTGCGACTGGCGGAGCTTTGGTGGGGTCTGTGCTGGGGGAGTCATTTGTCAACTCCCCCTTCCTGCCTTCCCCCCATTCCTTGGGTTTTGTGGCTCTCAGGATGCTCAGGGCCCACACTGAGAAGGCCGTGTTTCTGCAGATACGCAGCAGGGCTAGATCCAAGCCAGCGTTCTTCCTGTAAATACACATCTTTAAAGTTCAGTGTGGTAGTCTGTGCATAAGAACGATCAACCCTCTATCTTTCCTGTCCCCAAACCCACTGAAGACCAGAATAGTAGAGAGAGATGACGATGCTCTTTTTCAGTCTGTTAATGTATTTGTGAAACAGCCAAGTAAAAGCATATAATTTAAAGACTTCACTGCAGGCAATTTTATTGAAAAGCTGCTGGTATCAGGAGTTCGCTCCGTCTTTGCCAGGAATAACATTCCCATGCAAGCATCAAGCGTATATAGGCTTGCAAAGGGCAGGCAAATCCTAAAATCCGCCCCCCGAGTCTAACGGTCAGCTAGGCTCAGCGAGAAACATCTAAGTGGGAAAACAGCAGAACTGGTGTGTGGGATTTTCAAGGTCATGGTGTCTGGGGACTACTGGGTGCAGTTCAGGGGAGCACGCAGATAACGGCCAGAGCAAACCAAGGCAAAGCAAATAACAGTTGCAATCCAGTCAAAGAATAGCCACAGCATTTAACCATAATCATAGCAACCAGGAACCACAGGTGTTGCTGGGTGTGGCAGGTGATGCTGAGCACCGGACAGCTTTACTGTCTTTTTGGAAGGGGTGCAAGGTGTGGGCCTTCTTGGGCACGACAACAGCACGTGAGAATTTCTAGACGGCAATGCATGGGGAACTGTAGTGGCAATGCTAACTCCGCTCGCCTCTTGCCTGCCCCCCTCCCCAATACCCCCTCAGTACTTTTGACTTGAAGGAAGGGAACAAGCAGCACGTGCTGAGTGGTAGAGCATTTGCTTTTTGAGCAGAAGTTCCCAGGTTCAACCGCTGGAGTCTCCACTTACGAGGATCAGGTAAGAGGTGATATGAAAAAGCTCCTACCTGCAAGGTCGTAGTGTCTGTGAACTAATCAGTGCAGTTCAGGGGAGCACACAGATAACAGCCAGAGCAAACGCCTCCCTTGCATAGTTTCACATCGCGGGTCTGAAAGGCAAGGTAATTAACAGTTGCAGTCCGGTCAAAGAATGGCCGCAGCATTTAGCCATAACCATGACATCAAGCAGTAGGCGAACAGCAGGGAACAGCAGGGGGTTGCTGAGTATGGCAGGTGATGCTAAGCACCCGACAGTTAGCAAGCCTTTAAAACAGAAGTAATGATCTCGTGTGACGCCTTGTGATCAGGGCAAGAACTGAATTTAAAAAGGCGGACTTAGGGTTGTTTTAAGATGTCTTTGGCTGCTGTTGGCCTGAAGCGAGGGGGCTGCCTGTATTTTGGGGGTTACGTTGTTATGGAAAGGAGGGGGGGGGGTTGGGCTTGTGCAAGCAGGCAAAAGTCCCTTAACAGCGCTTGAGCGGTGAGCGTCTTGTCTCCATCTCAAGCTTCCCATTTCACATCCCAGAGAAACCGGCCTCTCTTGCAGCAGATGGCCGCTGCCCAAACTGAGGAAGAGCAGCGTTTCCACTGAGGTGCTTAGAGGTGGAAGCTTTGCTGCTTAGTGCCAACGAGCCTCTTCATTAGGCTTTTATCGGTGGTAGCCATGGATTCTCACAGTTCTCTGGGCTTTTGTAGCCAGAGAGGTTAGCCACTAAATACAGGTCAAATACGACTCTGCTTTGCCATCCGTGACTCTTTACTGCATTGCACAAATAGTACCTGCTAACTGTGTATTTCAGGCGCAATAACGAGTCAAGCTCAGCCATGTACTACATTTGTTCTTTCCAGAATACAGAGAAGAAGAAAAAGAAGAAAAAGAAGAAAATTAAAGAGGAACCAGAAGATGACTACTAAAAAAGAGAAGCTGCAATTTCCCAAGATGGCTTTTGGCGTATTTTGTTGTTCTCTGGGACACTTGCTGGGAGATATTTTCTTCTCCCATGGCTAGGCAAAGCAGATAAATTCTGTCTACGTAACTCAGTACAGTCTCCCTCCTCCTCCCCTCCCTATTTTAATCGCATCTCTGTGGAGCAATTACTTTTCTATAGCAGGTCACTTTATAAGGATTCTGAATAAAATGCTGTATTTTGCATAGCTTTTTGTTTCTTATTAGCTGAACTTCTAGTCAAGTCCATTTAATGTTGTGGAATGTGATAGAGGGTACTTCAGACATTGGGGGGAAAGCAAAGGAGGTTTATTGCAAGATGCTTGGGACAAATGCTGAGCTCAAGTTCCTTTAGGGCAACCCTTGATCACTATTTGCCGTAAAGATCTTGGGGCCAAAAAAGTGTCTGGTGGTGGTGAGTCAGCTTTTGCTGACAATTTACCAGATTGCAGTAAGCCAAGCTGCCCTCTAAACTGTTGTTCCTTCCTAACCAGACCTGGTTTTGGTACAGCACTGCTTGGGTCGCAAACAAACAGCTATGGAACGGAATGTATAGCCCAGCGGCAGTCTTCTTATGCTTTGTGCAAATGTGCCACTGGAGACAAACCTCACTTTGAAAGGCTGACAGGTTGTTCTACAGAGTCTGCTTTTTCATAACTGAGTGAATATCCAGTGCTAGGATAACGTCCTTTGATAGTTTCAGGTGGGTAGCCATGTTGGTCTGCAGGAGAAGAGCAAGATTAGAGTCCGGCGGCACCTTAAGGGACCCGCGAGGTATCCACGGTATGAGCTTTCAGGAATCAAAGCTCCTGGTGTCTGATCAAGGGAGCCTTGGAAATTCGTGCCCCGGAAATCTTGCTGGTTTTTAAGGTGCTCCTGGACCCAGATCTTGCCCTTTCTTTACTTGGAGGCCACCTGCTGCAAAGCACTTAACTGTATACAGTCCTTAGCACCAAAGCAACATCAAAACGTACACATCTGCTGCACTTGTCACTTCTTGGGATGTCTGTCATTTCAGTTGTTGGGGAGCAAAACTTGTCCCTCTGAGGCTCCCCCAGTGTCACCTGTGCACTTTCAAGCCTGTGGCCAGAGGGACTTGCAATGATGTTTAAAACTAAAAGGTTCTGATTTTTACATTTCCGTTGTGGTGGTAGTGGTTAGAGCGTCAGACTTGGGTCTGTGGGTCCAAAAACGTGGGTCCTAATTTGCCCTTGTGAGTCAGTTTTGACCGGTGAGGAATGCACGGTCAACTCATTACTTGATCAGAATAAACTAGCATGATTTCTTTAAACGCCATGAACAACTCAGCCAATAAAGTAACATAAATGTTTGCTGCCTTGGTATTTGGATAGAAAAGCGGCATATAAATGTTTATAATAAATAAAGCAATAGAATGTACACAGTAGAAAAATGTTAGATTTCTAATGCATTTCAGGCAGAGCAGGTAAACGCCCTAGGGAGGTGGAATATGTCAGTACAGAAAAGGGCGTAGTAATAAATAATTGCATAGAACTGATTTCATGACAATGAAATAGGTAACAGCTGAAACCAGTTGCCTCCAGCCTCCAGCCTGTCTTGTTGGACATTAACCAGAGTCCTCTTAAGTTCCTCCGCTTTACTTGCGAACGATCAGCCACGGAATGTAATTCTACAGCAGTTTGCCTGTAGCTACCAATTTCTTCCTTCAAGGTTCCCAGATAAAAAGCTTATAAAGATAATACAATCAAAGGGAAGCAAAGCTATAGAGGGGAGTGCTAGTCAGTAAAGACAGAACTAAGCAAAGCTTAAAGTTTAGAACAGTATGTCCCGCTCTTCCATGAAGTATCTACTAAACTAATTTTTCAAAACCTGCACGTTAAAATGTTTGCAGGGAGTGCAATTCAATTTCTGTTAAATTGTAAAAAAACTTACTGGTGAAGAGCTGACATATATATTTATAAGTCAGCTTGCATAACCTTAATAACCGTGATATCTCAAAGGGTATTTGGAATTTTTCATGGGATTTCAGAAATTTATATTTATTTATTCCATGATTTCCTGCAAAAGCCCGGGATCCCAAAGACCCCTGCTCGGGAAACACTTTGAGAACTTGAGAGGGGAAAGTCTGGTTCCCGTCTGCGTTGTGCCTTCTGTACACCTTTTCATTCCTCCGAGGCAGCCCCCTTCCCTGCTTAGAAAACACGGCAAGTTTCCCCTGCGTTTGCGGTTGCTTTCTTTTGAAGGGGATGCACTGTGATTTTTTCAAGAAGACCTCCTCTCCATCTGCTTTCATTAAAAGAACCCTGTTAATTGTCCATCCTGTCTCAGTGTCTCAATGCATGAGGTATATTCAAGGAGGCTGGCTGATGCGAGTAACTTGTGGGTTGCTTAGCTTCGTGGGGAAAAGATCAACAGAAAGGGTTGACTTCAGTGCTCTTCAGGGGCAGGTGACCTTTGGAAGGGGTGTATACTGCCTTGGTCAGGCCACACCTGGAGTATTGTGTGCAGTTCTGGAGGCCTCACTTCAAAAAAGGATGTGGACAAAATCGAGAGGGTGCAGAGGAGAGCGACGAGGATGATCAGGGGTCTGGAGACTGAGCCCTACGAGGAAAGGCTGAGGGCCTTGGGAATGTTTAGTTTGGACTGCTGGCCTTGGAGGGAGACAAAAAATTGTTTGGATGGCATGCGTACTTGTGGTACGATAAAGTTAAAGCGGACTCTATGTTTTTGCATCACTATATCAGAAGAAGCCTTTTCACAATCTGGAAGAAATATAAGAATTACATGGAAAGTGGCATCCCCTCATGGGTGGTACCATACGAAGTAATAGATCCGAGAGCTGTCTATAATGAACAATAATGTTTAACTTATAAAGAGATAATGTCGATGGAACATAGAATACCAAAAATAAAGACACAAGAAGAGTTATCTCCTCACTATGGATGGTTTCAATATAGGCAAATCAGGGATCTTTACAACTCGGACTGTCTAAAGGGAGGAATAAGACTAAAAAACCCGGAGTTAGAAGAAGTGATTCTACTAGAAGGCAAAAAAGATATTTCGAAAATATATAAAATACTTTTAAAATGGTATACGGAAGACGAGACAAAGTCCAGATGGTGAAATGGGCAATAAACTTTCATAAAGAAATAATGGAATCATGGGAACATTTGTGGAAAAATACTTTGAAGATTTCAACTTGTACCAATATTAAAGAGAATGTATATAAAATGATGTATAGGTGGTATTTAACGCCTAAGAAGATTGCGCTTGGAAATGCAAGTATGTCAGATAAATGCTGGAAATGTAAAAAACATGAAGGATCATTGTATCACGTGGTGGACTTGCGAGGTAGCTAAGCAATACTGGGGAGATATAATAGAAATAATTAATGAGGTTTTGCAAACCCAAATAAATGAGAACCCAGAATTGCTGCTACTGAACTTGGGAATGGAAGAAGTTCCAAGGCAGTACAGAAAATTTGCTATTTTACATGACTACAGCAGCAAGACTTTTGTATGCACAGAAATGGAAAGTGCAAGAAATACCAACTATAGAAGATGGGATTTACAAATTGTTGTACATGACAGAAATGGACAAAATGACAAGAAAATTGAAAGATCTGGATCCAGGAGAATATTTTGCAGACTGGGGTAAACTGAATATTTAGAAAAAAAATGGGATGTGAAAGGAGGACTGTGGCAGTTTGAGAATTATTAATTTGTGATTTTATAAAGGGGAGAGAGAAGTAACTTAATAATAGTTAAGAAGATTATTATTATTAAGAAGATTGTATTAAAAATAGATAGGTTAAATAGTTAGGAGTAGAATGGATATATTAGAGAATCTGAGATATAGAAGAATTTGAACATGCTTAGAACAAGGGATACAATATATATAAGATTTAGAAGACTATAGTTAAAAATAATTTAAATTATAAGATGGATTAAGGGTTGGAAAGCTGTTGGAAGTCAATATGGAGGGGGGGAAAGGGGGGTTGTTATAATTTAGGTAATATGGGGAATTTATGTAAAATTTATGTACTCACCAATAAATTTTTTTAAAAAAGGAATGTTTAGTTTGGAGAAGAGGAGGTTGAGGGGGGACATGATTGCTCTCTTTTAATATTTGAAAGGCTGTCATTTGGAGGAGGGCAGGGAGCTGTTCCAGTTGGCAGCAGAGGGTAGGACGCGAAGCAATGGGCTAAAACTACATGCACAAAGGTACCGGCTGGATATTAGGAAAAACTTTTTCACGGTCAGAGTAGTTCAAAGGTGGAATCAGCTGCCTAGGGAGGTGGTGAGCTCCCCCTCACTGGCAGTTTTCAAGAAGAGGCTGGATGAATACTTGTCAGAGATGCTTTAGGCTGATCCTGCACTGGGCAGAGGGTCGGACTAGATGGTCTGTATGGCCCCTTCCCACTCTATGATTCTATGAATGCAGATTACTTCTGAGGAGGTGAGTAGGACAACAAATGCAATGGGGCTGTGGGGAAGATACGGGTTTGCCGGCTGCCGAAGTGGCTGCACACACACAAGGTGGCAGGATTGGAGTCTCAGGCTACACAGACCCTGCATGGCCACATTGCGCAGCATCAAGCACTTGGGGTTTGGGCCGGTGGCACTGAGGCAGCCAGAAAAAACTCACTGATGCTGTCTAGGTCCAAAGAAGGTCCTGCTTTTGTGGGTAGAGTAAGGGAGCTGCCGGGCCAACAAAAAAAAAGTTCTGGCGTGCCACCAGAGTTGCCTATACCTGTTGAATTCTATACTATAATTTCCCGGATGGTTATCTTTCACCTCCTCACCCTGCCCTGAGCTGGTTGACACCCAATTTCTTTTGTGACTACCAGAAATGTCCTGTAGGGAAGTGGTAGTGTGTAGTTTTGGTAGTGCGCTAGAGCCAAGGTTAAAACGTACCCAGTCACACTCTCCCTGTTACATGAAGTCCATTGTGGGCCACCTTACATCTAGCAGACAGGCTGCTATCTACCATGAACATTCCACCGAACTTTACCATGTGGAGAACGGCCTTGAAGGCTAAAAGGTCATTAGGGCCTCCTCTGTTTTTATCCAGCTCCATTCCTCAAGCAGACTACCTGGTCAAGTGGATGGCACGATAAAAGGGCCTGTTATAAATGCAAGATTATGTGTTGCTTCCTTGCAGTCTGGCAACACACTATGGATAGTGTCTGCTCTCTGACCTTAGGTGGTTTCAATTTAGTAGAAGATGGCAGACGCAACCAATGAATTGGACCCTTTGCTTATTCCGTGCTCTCTGAAAGTATGCCCCAGCTGGGGAAATGTTATTCTCTTCCACAGTCAGAAATAGCGGGATACCTTTTATTGACGGAATACTTGTTGATACACTCCGTGATCTTCGGACGGAAATGGTCATATCTTCAGAAGGCAAATGGAAAGGAATAACTTCGGAATGGTTACCTGGGGCGGATGTGATGGAAGACTGATGTTTTTCCACCACAGGAAAATTTAAATCTGTTTTGGACCACCAATGGGCTATAAGCAAAAAGATTTTTCTCTGTTCAAAAATAACAGAATTAGACAATCTATACTGATTCACTCACTTTTTGGCTTGGATTACTGTTAACATGCAGTGGGCAGGTAGGGAAAGGGCTTGGCCCTGTTGCCTACTAACCAGTTCCTTCCTTCCAGCTCAGTCTTACTTGGCCTTCAAGGTGTGACCAAGAAACCAACTTCTTGTCATGCAGGGAGGGGGTGATGGTGGATCTTAAAGGAAGACACACAACCCTAGAGACTGTTTATGTTTAATATCTGTTATGTGGCCCTTGAAAGAAGAAAGTCCAAGCACTTGGGAGCTAGATTTCTGGTGACTTGACTGACTTAGCGTCACCTACCAGATGTGCCTTGAAAAAATAAATGCACTGGAGGGGAGTGCAGAAGGCAGGTTGAGTTTGTAACTAGCACTCTCATTTGGGAAGCAAGCTCTGCAGAATCTATTTGAATTGTTACTATGGATATCTTGTTTTCTGTTAATCTGCTTATGTACATCTGGAGGGTGGCTTCACCTCTTTACACCACTCTGTCATTTCATGGATGTTGTGAATGTGACCTGGGGGAAAAAACATATAATCTCATCACGTCATAAGCACATTTATAGTAAGCAGCGATGGCTTCGGAAAGGAGGCTCCCAGAAGAGGACATCTGTTTGGGGCAGAAGTGCATGTTTCACACTAATAACATACTTTTGAAAATAGTTTCAGGTGGGTGGTTGTGTGGGACTGTAGTAGAAGAGCAAGGTTTGTGGGTCCAGCAGCACCTTAAAGACTACAAGATTTCCAGGATATGAGCTTTTGAGAGCCAAAGCTCTCTTCATTAGATACAAAGAGTGGGAAAACATTCCTCGTATCTGACCAAAGGAGCTTTGACTAGCAAAAGTTCATAACCTGGAAATCTTGTTGGTCTTTAGGATACTTTTGAAAGTGCTTCTGTTATTATTATTTTTTCCCCCCATGAAGACAGATAAGGCCTGATCTAAAACATGAAGACCAAGAACTGCGTATGTGTGTGTTACAAGCCTGAAAATTCACATTCTTATGTCCACTGTAATTGATGTTGTGGCTTTTTTCATCCAAGATACCAGCCATTCTCATACAGGTTATCTGCCCCAGGTTCAGTGCTGTTGGGACGTGTGTTTTCCCCCCTGCTTTTCCATAGCATCATGGTGCATTCTTACACTCCATCGGGTTTTCCTGGCCTTTCTCTGATCCTTCTTAAACCTTCATTGCTGCAAAGTTTTAGGAAAGGCTGGATGGCTGCCATGCAGATGGGAAAATTCAGATTTTCCAGTTCACATGGCAGTCATGTTCCGTAACACTCTCCCCCCCCCCCAGCAACCATTTCCTTCCCCTGCCAGCGGGTGGGGGGGGGGTCTTTAAAAAAAGGCAATTGAATGTTGTTCTGTCAATATACCTTATACCAATATGTGTACAAGTTTTCTGAATTCCCAGTTTTTGGGGTTTTTAAAATCTTTCTAGACCCTTTCGTTGCAGAGATGTGAGGAGAAAGCCATACCTCTGCAACAGAAAAAACTAGAAACGTATTTTTAATGCAAGCTTGGGATTCAGTGAGCCTGTTAGCACAGTGGTCTAAACAATATGTATACGTAACAGTATTCAATTGCCTATTTTTTATAAAGTGAAAACGCCCCAAAGGCTTGAGGGAGAGACCGGAGCAGGGAAAGGGTGGGGAAACTTGCCACGTGGAAGCGTTCTCGCTGCTCTGCTTTATCTCCAGCCACACTAACAACCGTCCGTGCCCTGTTTCCAGTCATCTTTTTAGGTACTTTTCTGAGTGACTTTTGATTTTTAAGTTCAGGAAACGGTGACCTAAAAAACACTTTTCTTGAACAATCTAAAGGAAATAAAATTCTGAAGCTCCAGTAATCAGCAATAAAGGAAAGATATCCAGATAAAAAGAAATGCCGAAAGATAAAATTACAAGTTCGCTAAACAAAGGAACTTCTTATCGCTTGGCTAGACTCTGTTGTTCTCATGTGCCTCTGCGCTGGCCTTTTCAGTAAAAAACAGATATCCTCTTGTTCCCCAGAATGGCACACGGCCTTTTAAAAATGTGTTAGTGTAAAGAACCCAGCCATTCCTGCCAGGGTTTAGCAATCCCACAAGCGTTTGGGCTGAAGACATTCTGGCTAAATCCCATATGCTGAGTAATCCACAGAGCAGAGATCCAGTTACAGCACAAGCCCCCCCCCCTCTTGCCCTCTGTGAGGGTCTCCTTCAGAAGTTCCCCTTGCTCAGAACAGAATCTCGTCCTCCACTCGGCAAAGGAAAGCAGTGACCATACAACTGGTTGCCCAGCCAATGTGATGAGCAGGAAGCTGGGCTGCAAAAGCAATAGGACTGGACCCATTTGGCAAAGTCCACCGATTCCCCCGTCCCCCTGCAGACCCTGCCCTAGGTTGTGATTCAGCATTCTGTATGGAGACCCTCCCTTCCGTTGGGAAGGTAGAGGGGCCTGGGAATCTTAGCGCATAGGTGTAGATTGGGGTCAAGCACAGAGTTGCCAACTCCAGCCTGGGAAATTCCTGGAGATTTGGGTGTGGTGCCTTGGAAAAGGGGAAGCAGGGGGAAGGATTTCATCTGGAATCTATGCCCTCTCAAGCTGCCGTTCTTTCCAAGGGAACTGATCCCTGTAGTCTGAAAACCATTTGGAATTCCAGAAGAACTCCAGGCCCTGGGATTCCCAGTTGCCTGCCAGTGGCAACCCAACAGGCCACCCAGGAAAGCGTGCAGTGGGCATGCTCCTGGCAAGGCGCAACGGTGTCAGTTGCTCAAGTGACGTCATCATGCCAGCGGCAGACATGCTCCCATGCTTTGCAGGGGCCAATTTTGGCCTCAAATCTCCAGGTGACAGAGATCCGTTCCTCTGGAGAAAATGAGTATCTTGGAAGGTGAGCTGTAAGGTATTACACCCAGGGCTTTTTTTCAGGGGGAACGCGCGGGAACGGAGTTCCGGAACCTCTTGAAAATGGGTCACATGGCCTGTGGCCCCGCCCCCTGATCTCCAGACAGAGGGGAGTTGAGATTGCCCTCCGCACCACTCAGCACTGAGTTCCACCACCTCTTTTCCCAGAAAAAAAGCCCTGATTACACCCATCTGAAAACCTGCCCCTCTCCAAACCCCGCCCTCCCCCAGGCTCCACTTCCCAAATCTCCAGGCATTTCCCGACTCAGAACTGGCTGTAACGTCCCCCTTTGGCTGTGGTTTCCTAGGTCAGAGTATTCACTCACTCACTCACTCACTCACTCACTCACTCACTCACTCACTCACTCACTCACTCACTCACTCACTCACTCACTCACTCTTCTCAGGTCCATTCAGCAGAGGCAAGCTGGCTCAAAACAACAGCAGTTTATTTGCAAGAATAAGCGGACATACAAAACTGGAAAACTGGAACAAGTGCTCCACCCCATAGTTTCACACAGATATCAGGAGAGGGCAGACTGTTACATTGCATACAAACGTATATACACTACAATAAATATACGCCACTGGCAACCCTAGGCCCCACCTGGAGGTTGGCAACCTTAGGAACAGAAAGTTCCCGTTGCCATGGATTCATGCCAGGGGAAGGAAGACCCCCGCCCTTTATAACAAGTGAGCAAAGTGTTTTAAATTGCAAGCGAAATGTTTTCTATCACTGCCTGCAAGCAACATGAAAACTTTGCACTTGAAAAACTGCGTTCAAAGTAGCGATCTGGAATTTCTTACGAGGCTCTGGTATCAATTATGCTAAAGCCTAGAGATCTTGGAAACTGCCACTCCTCAGCGCTTTTAGGTCACATTGATTAAATGTGAGGCTTTTACGCCAATATTTCGCTCTCGTCTTGTCACCAACGGAACTTAGTGAGCCTGTGCTTGCTCTCTTTTTGCCTTGCGTGTAGTTTTCAATTTAAACAAATCCTACTTATTCAACACTCGCCTTGATTCTAGTTATCAAAAAACGCACATCTTTATACCAACTCTGCCTGCATCTGGCAGGGCTCTAGATTATTGTGAAATAGTTTCATGAGATCTCGAGGCTCCTGATAACGGGAAGAAACCTCACAGTCTGGGACTCAGCCTGCTCTTTATTTATTCAGTCCCAAGTGCATCACCACAACACAGGCGAGAGGAGCTGGGGAAAGAGACACCCTTGGCTCAGCCAGAGTCTTGCCACACAATATGAAGCAACTGGGGAGCGTCGTGAGGCCTCTGCGTGTTTTCCTGTCTTGTCCAGCCGGGCTCTGTGGGCAGAGAGGAAGGGGAAGGCGGAAAGGAATGTCCTTCGGGATGGTGCGTCTCCGCATTCTCATTAGACAGGCAGAAGGAAGGCAACACAGAGAAGAGCCTACTCCAGAAAATGTAGATGAGATAAACCCAAATTGCTCTCAGCATACAAACTTCGTATCTGCTGCTGCACTACAGAAAAAGGACTTCTATAGCTTTGCCAGCCTCCAGGTGGTGGCTGGAGATCTCCCAGAATTACAGCTAATCTCAAGGCCATTGAAGAAAATGGCTGCTTTGGAGGGTGGACTTTATGGCATTAGACCCTGCTGAGGTCCCTCCTCTGCCCAAACCGCCCCCCTCTCCAGGCTCCCCCTTCCCCGCCCCCCAAATCTCCAGGAATGTCCCAACTTGGAGTTAGCAACCCTACGTCAACGTCAAGGGCCTGACAGTATGACATGCTGCATTTTGATTTCTCCATCAAATCTCTGGCACAGAGGTTAGTGTGTCCAACGAGGATCTGGGAGCTGCAAGTCCAATGTCCCGTTCTGCCGTGGAAGCTTACTGGGTGACCTTGGGCCAGTCAGACTAACCTACCTTGCAGAAAGTCTCTCTACACAAGAGATCTTACATGGGGATGCTCAAGTGTAGGGAGATGCAATGTTAGTCGGGAAGGGCAGTTTAAAAAGACAGAGCCAAAGGTTCTGACAATTTCACCTCTCTACACCAGGGTAGTTTTAGAAGACAGAGTAAGCAGAGATCACTCCTCAAAGGCTCTGTCAATTTCATCTCCTCTTTGGGGAGGCAAAAATGAAATTAGCAAACCCTCTGAGAAGTGATCGCCACCCGCTGTTTTTTTAAACTACACTTCCCAGCTAACATTGCGTCTCCCTACACTTGGACATCCCCATCTTAGATGGCTCGTGTAGAGAGACTCTGAGTGGTTGTGAGGATGAGGAAAGGAGCGTGATGGAAGCCATGTTGGGTCCCCATTGGGAAGAAAATTGGGATCTAATTAAAGTCAATAAATAGATAATCTCAATCCTCCTCGTACTTGGGGATGACACCTCTTCTGTGAAAAGACCCACTGTGACATCACATCAGGTCAGCCAATGGCATTACGTAAAGTGGAGCCGGCAGAGAGGCCAAGTGATCTCACCGGCTCGTCTCCTCTCTGCCTGCTCCACTTCAAGGCCATCGGCCTTCCTGATGGGGTGTCACAAGTGGGTCTTTTGTGGGCTTTTGTGGGCTCACAGGCCAAGATTTATAGTAGTAGTTCAGAGTGTAGTGTGTACAGCCATAGGCCCTCACAAAATGTTTAAAAACCCATTCGATAAGATAAAACTTAGGCAAAATAAAATTATGTACAACAGATTTACCAAAATGTGGGGGGAACCAAGTTTTAAAGGGTTATGTCAGTTGCCAGTCTGCTTCCGTGCTCAATTCATAGGGTTACCATGTGCCGGTGACAGGCAAACTCCTGGGGATTTGCCCCCTTATCCGCCGATCGCTGAGCCAGTGTGATGTCACTTACAGAAGTGATGTCTCCACGCACTTAGCATGGTGACATCACTTCTGGAAGTGACATCATCACACCGCTGATGCGCATGCATGAGGGTAAGTTCCAGTCCCCTATACTCCCACTGGGAGGACAGAGGGGCCTGGCAACCCTACATGGGGAACCCTCATTTTAGGGAGTTCTCAGAACTTCGTGCCAAAAGCTATATTTTCCTGTTGGGAGGGGGGATGTGTACTTGGGAAGTATATGAGCCCTAGTTTTACAGATCTTGTTATTCCTGTCAACCTCTGACAGGAGGACATATCTACACAGTTCCCCCGACAACGGCGGGACAAACTGCCCAGTTAGTACCAGAAATGATGAACCTGCCGGGAGGACCGGCTACGAAACCCCATGAGGAGCCCGAGGGGTTAAGGCCAGAGACTTTCATGCAGCCACGGCTGCCCAGAGAGCGAGAGAGAGCTCCACAGATCGGTCAGGGACCAATGAACATTATGGGATTAACACCTTACAGGAGGGGGAGGCCAATCCTGGTGTCTTCAGCACTTTCAGTAGGAGCACAAAAGATTCCCCCGGCTACGCAGTTTCCAAGAAGCGGGGAGAGGGGGACTAGCTCAACCTCCCGTAATCGTGACTGCCTCTAATGTGCCACCCCGAGGAACAGGGGTTGGCCAAACTGAGGGAGCTCAGCCCTTAATCATCCCAACAGCAGCGACTAGTACAGGGGCACCACTCACCACCACAGGGATGAGAGTAGTGCGGGACCTACGGGTTCCAGGTCCAACCCCCCCCCCAGTAATAACAGTTCCCAACTCACCACCCCAAGGAAGAAGTGCTGGGCAGCAAGGGGAAACACCGCCAGTGAGCATCCCGCCTGCTGGAAGAAGCGCAGGGGTGTTGGTTGCCACAACAGAGATGAGAGTACCCAGAGGCTGTCAGCCACAGAGAACCCCTATCATAGTCCCAACGGGGACAGGATTACAAATGGGCCATCCACAACTCATAGGCTCCCTAGTATACCCCCCTCGGAGAGCAACGGGGGGGCCAAGCACCAGCACCACCGCTTCAACCATCTCACAGGGTAGTGACTCAACCCGCCCCTATTGTGCATGGAGTAAATGTGGCACTGCAAATTCCCTACCTGGTGCAGGGACCCATTTAGCCACCCCCGGAGTGGCCCCAATCCAGCAAGGAATCAGGGAGTAGGAGCTCCCAGCGCAGGGCTACCGCAAGGGTGATTAAAGCTAGAAGCCAGATTTGATGGGAACCCAGAGGACTTGGGATTTTTTATAGTACAAGCGATGGAATTTTTCCAGGACTAGGGACATTTATTCCCAAACGAACATAGCCGGGTGAGCCATTTAGGTTCTCGATTGGAGGGCCCTGCAGCCGCATGGTATGTGACTTTACATGAGGCGGGAGCGCCAGAATTGTATGATTTACATGCGTTTGTGTATGTCCTAAGAGCCCAATTTGAAGACCCACTAGAAGAAGAGAGGGCCCTTACAAAACTAAAGACCATCAGACAAGGGCACCGATCTGTACGAGAGTATGCCACGGAGTTTAGGCGATATGCCACCAAGGTGCATGATTACCATGAGGGGATCAAAATTGTTTTGAAATGTACTAAATGCCAACTTGTTAGCTAAGGCGCTAAGGCAAGACAACCCGCAAACCTTGCTAGGATGGATCCAGCTAGCATGCGAGGTCGAAAATCAGGATCAAGTAGTGAAACTTGTGTGAATGCAGCAACACGTGGGGGCGAGGAAGCCGACTGCAGAAGGGACAGGATGTACTCAGCTGGGGCCAAAACCTCCCATCCTAGGAACTGAGAGAGATTTACGCTGGAGACAAGGACGGTGCTTACAATTCCTGGATACCTGGGTCATCCGCAAAGCAAACTTTCAGTTAGGTCACAAGGTCTACAGGAAACCAACTCACACTGATCGGTACCTACACAAAAACTCCAATCACCACCCCCGACAAAAAAGAGGCATAATGAAAACATTAGTGGATCGTGCAAGACGGATATGTGAGCCACACTTTCTCAATGAGGAAATTAATCATCTAAACCACGCACTTCGGGCAAATGGCTACTCCAGAAATGAAATCCGAAGAGCAATCAAACCCAGGATGAATCAAACAACCAAAGAAAAACAGTCTCCCACAGGAAAAGTGTTTTTGCCATATATCAAAGGAATTACTGATCAGATGGGAAAGCTTATGAAAAAGCATAACCTTCAAGCAGTATTCAGACCCACCCGAAAAATACAACAGATGCTACGATCAGCAAAAGACAGTAGAGACCCCCTCACCTCTGCAGGAGTATACCGTATACCCTGCAGCTGTGGACAAGTTTACATCGGGACCACAAAGCGTAGCATCCAGACAAGAATAAAAGAACATGAAAGACACTGCAGACTTGGACAACCTGAAAAATCAGCAGTGGCTGAACATAGCCTAACTCAAACAGGGCACAGTATCTTATTCCAGGACACCAAAATACTGGACAACACTTCCAACTACTTTGTCAGACTGCACAGGGAAGCCATTGAAATTCACAAGCATAAGCAAAACTTCAACAGGAAAGAAGAAACCTTAAGAATGAATCGAGCATGGTTGCCAGTTCTGAAAAACACCAGGCTAACAAAACATTCTATCCCTGACAATAGCCCTGCAGAGAAGATTAGCACATCAAGTACCAATCCATATGCAAAAGAACCTCCTCAGGATACAGTGAAGCCTCCCTCCATTAGCATTCCACACCCTGGGAAACTCTTACAGGATGACTCAGCTCAACCCCACCCCTCCTGAGTAGATACAAAGGACCTACATCTGTTCCACACTGTGACACTGAGAGATCTCTGTCTTTTGGTGCTACACCTCTGAAGATGCCAGCCACAGCCACTGGCGAAACGTCAGGAACTACAATGCCAAGACCACGGCAATACAGCCCGGAAAACCCACAACAACCAAAGCCTTTTCAACCAAGACCATAGAGTGCTTGCTGTGAGGGTACAGGGACCTATCTACCATAGCCTGTCATCCATAGACCTGACAGGTCCTATATAATGTATACCTAACAAAAAATCCTTCCACTCCTTTGGAGGTTTTTTTTAAAAAAATCAATAAGGAGCATAGACATATAAACAAACTTCGATCCATATCATTCTGGACACGCTGCGTGTTTGTGTTCCTAGAGATTTCTATCTGCTGAATTATTTGTGTACTATAATTCCTTGGTTGCAAATAAATTTCATCTCCCCTAAAGCCTGCTGTATTTTGTGGTCTGGTTGGGGTTGATTCTACAGTATATTTAAATTAAAATCAAACTGATATGCAAAGTTGGTGAGTCTATGGACTCAGTCAGATGAGATGATGATAACACATCTCACACTGCCCAAGCCAAGTTAAATAGAAAAAGCAAGAGGCGAGTGATGGCTTAACCCCTCCTTCTCTCCTTCTCCTGGAATGGTTGTCATGGGCTGAGGTTTTCCTTCTGGCATTTCACAGCCCCTTCACACAGCTCCAGTGTATAGCAAAGCCTTTGCCCTGCTGCCAGCTCTGTCTTTTTAAACTACCCTTCCCAGCTTACGTTGCGTCTCCCAATATGTGTTCTTCACGTGTCAGATGTCTCATGTAGAGAAACTCTGAAACGGCTGCTTTGGAGTCACATACTGGCAGAGCTCTCTCCCCTCCCCAAATTCTGCCCTCCCCAGGCTCCTCCTCCAAATCTCCAGGAGCTGACAGTCCTAACGCTCATATACTGATTCTTTTTTTGATTTCAAGAAAGGGAAATGCAAATGACCAATGAATTCAACAGGCCAAGGACTTCCTGTGCTCTCTTCTTCCCTTTAGCTCCATCCTGACCTTGCAATGATAAAACCTCCCCCCCCCACCCACCCCGCAGACAAAAATAAAAGGGAACCCGCACAAAAATCCTCTGCCATCTCTGCCAACACATGAGGCGGCTTATTGGGAAAGGAGTTTTCCTCGCTCTTGGTGGCTGCACAACCGATCCTATTACTTTTGCCCCACCTTATTAGCTTCCACTGCGGGATCACTCTACTGCCCCCCACCCCAAATCTGAAATCTAGACCTCCTAAAAATGGTAAAGTTGTTAAAATGTCAAGGAGTGGGACATGTAGAAGTATACCAGTAGAAGGGCCCCAATTAGACGCATTGTGCTGGAGGGGGCGCCGAGAACATAAATGGGGTGTGGGACTTTGAGATGGGGTCATAAAGCTCCAGGATAGTGAACTAGCCAAATTCAGCTTGTGCAAGACAAATTTTATAGGAAAAATAATTAATAGAAGGTTATATCTACTTATATTTAAGACATATTTACCTCATAGTAGTCAGAAAGAAAATTAAGCCAATTTTTTTAAAACGTCAGATTTATAATATTAAAGCCAAGCTAGGAGAACAACAGAATTGCTTCATTAATATCAAAATTAAAACAAACATTATCAGTAAGAACAGGGCTTTTTTCTGGGAAAAGAGGTGGTGGAACTCAGTGGGTTGCCCTCAGAGAAAATAGTCACATGGCTGGTGGCCCCGCCCCCTGATCTCCAGACAGAGGGGAGTTGAGATTGCCCTCCACGCCGCTGAGCGGCGCAGAGGACAATCTCGACTCCCCTCTGTCTGGAGATCAGGGGGCGGGGCCACCAGCCATGTGACCATTTTCAAGAGGTTCCGGAACTCCGTTCCCCCGCGTCCCCCCTGAAAAAAAGCCCTGAGTAAGAATCAGATCAATAGCATCAAACCTTAGACAACAAAACTATATCCCACTCAACTCTAATCAGTTGTGGACTCAAACTGTTTAATAAAAGCCTGACCTTCTTAGATAAATGATTACAAGGAAACTCCAAACCAGAATCTTCTTTGAAGAACAGGAACAATTGGTTTCAGTAATCTCTATTTGTTTAAAGTCAAAGAAAGAAGATCCAATATACGTTTAACAGCTGACTGACTTATCACCAATCTAGACTTTTGCCAGATCTTAGTTTCTTAAACCCATTATCGTAGACCCTCAATAACATGTCCGTAGGTTTCTTTCCAAAACAAGGAAGTTGGATTGCAATGTCAAAGTGGCTATAATTCTATTGCTAGTCCGCTCTGTTCCAAGATCTAAACATGATACTTTCATTCTTCAACATGTTTCCTTTCTTCTCCTTCAAGCATACCATAAGTGTTAAGGGATAATAAGTAATGAGATTATTATACCAAGTTTGGTTGTCTAAATAATTCAACTGGTTAAAAGCTTAATTTTAGGTGGATTACGCTCTTCGGTGTACATGGTACATAGAGTGGCAAGCCATGCAATATCCTAGATGTAGTTTCATATACAAATTCATACACACCATCCTTTGGTCCTATATCCATTGTCTATAGCTCAGTAAATATGCATGGGATTTTTAAAAAGGAGTAGAAAGGGAAAAGACAGAAAGGCCGCAAAATGAATGGAAGGGGAGCTTTAAGAGATTAGTGGGGCTCAATAAAAAGAAAATCAAAGGGGGGGCATATTTACCTTTAATTACCACACACAACAAAGGAGGGCTCCTACTGAGTAGTTGCCCATTTGTTTTAAAAAGAAAATTGGAAAGAACTGCTTTTTCACATAAATGCTCAATTGTCCTTTGGGATAGAATGTATTACCTTCAGATCTCCTTTAAAAAAATTAAAAAGCAAATCTAACGAATGGAACCATGCGTGGCTATTTCATAAAATAGTCATCTTTGTATGGAGGGGGGAAACCTTACTGTTCCTTTAATAGACTCTTAATGCATGGCTATCGTCACCTGAAGCTTTTCATCGGTCAGGTATGCTTCCCAGTTGCCCGCCAAGAGCAGGCAGTCTCCCAGAGGTTTGCCCCGTTGCTCGCCCATCGTCAGCGGGAGGTGGCAAGCCCCCTGGAGATCTCCCACAACCAGCAGGAAACTCAGGGAAGCGCAAAGCAGACACACTCCCAGCGGGGTGCGACGACATCACTTCCTGAGGTGACGTGGCTGCGTCAGCCTCGCGAGTGCTCCCATGCTTTGCTGGGAACAATTTCGCTGGGGTCAAATGGGCCAGAATTAGTCCCATGGAAAGAGCAGGCTGGCGTGATGATGTCACTTCCGGGAAATGACATCATCATGTAAGAGCTGGGAGGAATTGACTCGCAGTAAGTCCTGGGTCCCTCCGCTCCCAGGAGAGTGTAGGGCGCTGGCAACCCTCTGAACATCCCATCAGCCTCTATTAAAGAGAGAGGAAATCTTTGCCCCAGGCTGGCCAATTCCACTGCTACAAGCCGATTGTTTTAGGGCTTTGCCTGGCACTTTGAAGGCACACCAGCGGGGCATGCCCACCATTCCACTAGAACAGGACAACTACATTTTAAACAGTTTCATAGCATTTATTTATTTACCCGTGGGGACCCAAAGCAGCTTCTACTGTTCTCCTCTCCTCCATTTTATTTGCACAACAGCCCCGTGAGGTATGTTAGGCAGAGGGTATATGATTGGCCTATGGTTCCATGGCAGAGCTGGGAATCTTCTTAGTCCAGCACTATGACCACTAAACCACTCTGCCTCTTGACTGTCTACTCTTGACTGTAGTAGCACTTGACTACTAGTTTGCTTCAAATGTCAACCGAGGATTGGCTGGAATTGTATGTCTTGCAAGAGGCTGGGGATCTAAATAAAAATAAATAAAACCATCCGTTTCCTCTGGAAACTGCAGTCCCCGTGAATCTTTTGACAGTTCAACCAGTTTAAAGACAAACATAACAAAACTTGGGTTTTTTGACCCACTTTCAGAAGACAGAACATAGCTTTATCTGCCCAACTGCCAGCTACTGGGCGGATAGTGGCAGCTGTTTATATACAGCCACAATAATTCCACCATTGCTATTTCTACAGGAAAAGAGATTCAATTTTTCTGTGATTCCGTTTTCTCTTCTTGTCCTATTAGGGTACAAATCAGGGAGACAGAACAAGTGGCATGCTGATAGGCAGTGCTAATCTCTTCAACCGTGCTTTACATCAATATGGCACTATTTCAATTTCTACAAAGCACGGTCCAGTAGTTCTTGCCGCTCCATCTGCATCTAAAAAAGAAAGCAATCATGAGGCAAACAGAAATGACTGCAGGTCAAGGGTTTTTATAAGGCTTTAAAGGAAAAACAAAATCAGACCGGCAATTACTTGCAAACCCTGTGTTTAATGTGACCAGCAGAGGGGGCTAATTCAGATACTTATGATTTTTTCTTTTTTTGATAAAACTCTGGGAGGGGCAAGACTGAAGAAAAGCTCCTTAGTATAAGCAGAGAGATGTTTGTCGTGCTGGGATGTATGGCAAGTGCACAGAAAAATGTAGAATCATTAACACCAGCGGAGTTTAGTTTGAACCAGGGCTTTTTTTCTGGGGAAAGAGGTGGTGGAACTCAAGAGGATTGCCCTCGGAGAAAATGGTCACATGGCTGATGGCCCCGCCCCCTGATCTCCAGGCAGAGGGGAGTTGAGATTGCCTTCCACACTGCTGGAGCAGCGGAGGGCCATCTCAACTCCCCTCTGTCTGGAGATCAGGGGGCGGGGCCACTAGCCATGTGACCATTTTCAAGCGGTTCCGGAACTCCGTTCCACCGCGTTCCTGCTGAAAAAAAACCCTGGTTTGGACTACCAGTTACAATGCCAGGAACCATAATACAGCTGAGAAACTAATATTTGTATAAAACCGTAGTAGGAATAAAAAACCAGTCGCAAGCTTTATTTGCCAGATGAACTGTTAGTGCAACTCCAATCCTTTCTGTTTTTGATTTTAAAAAATCAAGAGCTGTGGCAGAAATTAAGTTCATTAACAGGGTGATCAGTTGAGTTTTGAAACAAACGGATTTTCTGAACCAAGTGTTAGGATGCATGTGGGATTTGCAACACACCCTAAACAGACTATTTTTGGTTTTGCATTGAATTATCTCTGAGGGCAGACTCATGAATGCGAAAGCAGTCCACGTGCCATATCATAACCCCTGTGTCAGCATCATAGCAAAGAGTCCAGTAGCACCTTTAAGACTAACCAACTTTTTTGTAGCATAAGATATCGAGAGTCACAGCTCTCTCGAAAGCTTATCTGATGAAGAGAGCTGTGACTCTCTAAATCTTACGCTACAATAAATTTGGTTAGTCTTAAAGGTGCTACTGGACTCTGCTATTTTGCTACTTCAGACTAACATGGCTAACTCCTCTGGAACTTGTGTAAGCATGTAAGGGAGCCTTCGAATCATTAATACCAACTGTTTTTTGCTATGTTAAGAAGAGGTATTCTTCAGTCAATATTTGCCTTTTCTTCTGCAGAGAAACAATGACAAAAAGTTCTCAGATACTAAGAATTTAAATTGCAAAAGAAGCCAATCATACCAATGCATAATGACTGGATCATGTGGATCCATTTCAGTAGTAGAAGAACAGAGCTCATAGAAGTGGTAGTCTGAAAGCAATTAACTTCCTCCAGTCCTAGATATGGATAATTTTGTTGCAATGATTTAGTGGTTATATAGAAAAGAGCAAGAGTCCAGTTGCACCTATAAGACTAACATCATTTGTGATAGGGTATGAGCTTTCGAGAGTCACAGCTTACTTCTTCAGATATAGCTAGAATGTGAGCATGAATCCAGTAGCACCTATAAGACGAACAAAATTTATGGTAGGGTATGAGCTTTTGTGAGACACAGCTCACTTATTCAGAAATTTTAGTAGGAAAAGGTATCTGAAGAAGTGAGCTGTGACTCACAAAAGCTTCTGCTTGCTGTCAGACCGACGAGGAGAATCTCCTCATCCTTCTGACAGTGGGCGGAGCCGGCACCACCGTGGGGCCGCTCCTGCCCACTGTCAGACCGACGAGGAGAGACTCCCCTGGTCCCTCTGACAGCGGGCAGAGCTGGTGCCGCTGCGGGGCCGCTTCTGCCTGCTGTCAGAGAGACGAGGAGAATCTCCTCGTCCCTCTGACAGTGGGCAGAGCCAGCGCAGCGGGGCTGCTCCTTCCCAGTGCCAGCGGGATGGAGAGATTCTCTCCATCCCTCTCACACCGGGAGAGCTGGCGCTGCCCCCTTTGCTGTCATTTTCTCCTCACAGTGGCAAAAATTGTACTGCCTGTTGGAAGCTACTTTGAGGGGTTACAAAACTGACCTTCCCAATGTCCAATACCCACCAAAATTGCAGGGGACATAGTCCTCACTGTCCTCTGAAGACCCCCTAAGTTTCAGAGAGATTACAGCCCGGGAAAGGTATGATCCATGAGTCCCCCCCCCTTTGCTGTCTATTTGTCTTCTGAGTGGCAAAAACTGGACTGTCTGCTGGAAGCTGAAGGATTAAAGCCAGAAAGAAAGCCAGAAGGAACTCAGACAGAGTTCAGTCCTTGCCGTTGCCAGGGGAATTGATTGAAGATGCCTGAGTGTTTGGCTTCCCGAATAGCGGCCAAATGCAACGAACGAGGCTTGCGATGACCACCTGTTCATTTGGAATGGGGACTCACGAATGGCCCATTCACGAACAGACAAACGGGCTGTTCATGGGGTTTTTTTGTTTGTATTGCTGTTCGTGCCCATGTCTAGTCATGAAACCCAGATATCTAAAGGTGTACTGGTATCCTTTGTAAGGAAATTATTTTCCGATGTGGCTTATTCTTGACCTCACACTGCTATCATGGATGCAGAGAATGTATAATCTGTTTAAAACAATAGCTTCTTCATTTCTGGCCATGGATGAAAAATTATCTTTAGTCATTTCTATTTCTGGTTATTTCCCTGATGGCAATCTAGATATGTTCTACATTCCATATTTTGGCTAACTTTGTACAATATCATAGATTTGAGGGTGTATTTCTTTGGCTTTAGATTGGTCATTAGAGCAAGGCAATATATGTTATTTTAGATACATGCATCCCTTTAAAAACTGTAGATGGACAGTGTATTGCTTACAAAGCACTAGCTGGGAATGCTAATGGATGCAATAGCCTTCAAAGCAGGAACAAAAAGCATTCTCTTTGAAAAAAAGCAACGTCAAGGCACAGTGGCAGACTGTGAATTTCATTTGCAGGCAAAATGCTAAACCTGCCTAGAACCAAGTCGTTTCTTTAAAAGGACAGACCCTTAATTGGATTGGAATGCCGTCTCGCAAACCTGCGCTTGGCAAATTGGGTATTAGGCAGAAATGCAAGATAATAGGATGGAATTCTTTGGGCAATTTTATGCAGCTCCCTGAGAGCCAAACCACAAGAGAAGAGTTTCACGCGGCAGGTTGGCGCAAGTTTACCTGGGAAGTGTAGGAGACTCTTTCCCCTCTCCTTCCCCTCTGTGAGAGCCGCCTGCCAGGCTCCCCTCACTTGCTGAAGAGCCGGAGGAAGGCAGCAGCAGCAATCTGCTTCCAGGCACAAATCCGCCGGATGCGAGGACCCCCAAAGACCATTCGGGGCGGGCAGCTGCTGCTCTCTCCCAGGGCACCCTGCGATGCTCACCAGATGCAGGGCACCCTGGGAGAGAGCAGCAGCTGCCCGCCTTGAATGGTCTTTGGGGGCCGTCGCATTCAGCGGGTTTGAGCCTGGAAGCAGATTGCTGCTGCCGGCTTCCTCTGCTTTTTCAGCAAGCGAGGGGAGCCCGAAGCTGGCAGTCGGCTCTCACAGAGAGGGAAAGGCGTCTCCTACACTTTCCAGGTAAACTTGCGCTGACCCGCTGTGTGAAACTCGTCTCTTGTGGTTCGGTTCCCAGGTTCCTAGGAAATAAACTGGTATAAACAGTCAGGAAACGAAGGAACAAAATGCTTGGCTGTCCCCAGACTCCACTTCCTCAAAACATTCTGATCCAGCCAACGCCTTTGGAACGATTTTACACATCACCTAAGTCAGTGAATGACCTTATCAGAGTTCACTAAGAAATACAGAGATCAGAACCTCCAGTTCTAGTAGGCACATCTCTGCTTGACAGACTGCTCACACTTGGTTGTTCTTAGTGCTGGCCTGATTACGTCAACGGTCACAACACTGGATTCTATTAGAATTGGCTAATACCGAAGCAGCAATTCCATTACCATGTTACAGACAAGAAAGAGTAGAATTAATACAGAGAGCCATCCCAAGCAGGTCTACTCAGAAATAAGTCCCATTTTAGTCAATGGGGCTTAGTCCCAGGAAAACATTTTTAAGATTGCAGCTAAAATGTACTGTTTCCCAGACTACAAAACTGTCCTAAAGATCCTTAGCGAATGTGTATTCTAAAATTATTGTGTAATTTGACAAGGGGAAGGCCCATGGCTCAGTGATAGACCTCTGCATGCCGAAGGCCCCAGGTTCCACCACCAACTTCTCCAGTAAAAAGCGAGAGCCAGTTTGGTGTGGTGGTTCAGAGCAGCAGGACTCTAATCTGGAGAGCCGGGTTTGATTCCCCACTCCTGCACTTGAAGCCAGCTGGGTAACCTTGGGTCAGTCACAGCTCTCTCAGAGCTCTCTCAGCCCCACCCACCTTACAGGATGATTGTTGTAAGGAGAATAATAACATACTTTGTAAACTGCTCTGAGTGGGGTTTAAGTTGTTCTGAAGGGTGGTAGATAAATCGAATGTTGTTGTTGTTATTCAGGAAGTAAGTAGTGATGTGAAAGACTTTTGGAGAGAGCAGCTGCCAGCCAGAGTAGACAATATTGACTTATCAAGAGAGTCAGTGTGGTGTAGTGGTTAGAATATCATATTAGGGTCTGAGAGAGCTGGGCCGATTCCAGACGGCCCTCCCCATGCCGAAACGTCGCGCGTCGTCACACGTAAAACGCGAAATATCACGTTTTCTCACGCGAGTTTTGCGCGACGTCGCATGACGTCACACAAAACTCGTGCGAGAAAATGCGATATTTCGCGTTTTACGCGTGACGACGCCCGACGTTTCAGCATGGGGAGGGCCGTCTGGAATCGGCCCTGAGTATGAATCCCCACGGAAACTTGCTTGGGGACCTTGGGCCGGTCACACGCACTCAAAACTCGCCTACCTCATGGGTTGGTAGGGAGAATAAAATGGCGGGTAGGAGAATGTTGTAAACTGCTTTGAGTCCCCAGTGAGGAAACAGGCAGGGTATAAATGAAGCAAACAAACTAATATTGTCTACTCAGATCTTGGCCATGTTAGACCAAGACCATCTATCAAGCCCAAGAGTCTGAATAAGGCAGCTGCAACGTTCGTGCTACCTCGGCAGCAACCCGTTCATTCTAGTGACGGACCAGGCGCCGCTACAGTGGCTGTCAAGGACGAAGGACCAAAGCAACTCTGTATTAAGGAAGGTGGGCAAGATGCCTCAATGCCGATTTCATGTCAAGATCCTTCAAGCCACCGACTGCCCCTGCTGTGCATTGCCAAGGCAGGGGGTGGTCGGAGGTGGTGGGGAGAGAGAGAATGTGCCAAGGATGAACGAGAGAGCCCTTCTCATAATTTAGGCATAGCCAATGCTGTGCTAAGGGAAAGGAGCACTGGAGAGGGCCTCAGCCCCGGAAGGGCAACAAAAGCCTGCTTTGGGCCCTGTGGTGAGGCCAGTCATTCAGAATCATTCCAAATTTCCTACCTGCATAGGCCTGCCTCTTTGTCTACCTCGCGCCATCCTGGGGCCTGTTTCTTGGTCACACTGAAGGGTGATGAAACACTGGTAAATGGTAACGTACAGATACACAGAGCAGCACGCGCTTGCACAATCAACCGTGAGGCACATCTCTGAACTTCACAGCTCCACAGCAGGGAGGGGACAAGGGCTTCCGGTACCTCGGGCCAGCTGGCCCATCCCCACCTGGCAGCTGGCCCAGTATGGCCACACCCTCGCCAGCCTGGTGACCCAGGTGGCAGTGCTGGGGCCAGGGCACTGTGTGGGAGCCCACTTTGGGAGCCCTTGCTGTCCTCCGCCCTCTGTTGCCCTCGGCAATCATCGAAAGCTGCCTTGTGGGTGGGCTGCCTCTGCTCTGGAGCTCTCTCTCTCTTCCTCCCCCCCAACCGCACCCCCCCCGTCTTTAAAAAGAAACCCGTAAAGCAGTTTCTTCACCTTGATTTTGGAGCTCTTGTGATAAGCAAGGATGAAACTGCCTAATAATACTGCCTGTGCAAAGAAGCATTCGCATCCACCACCATTACTGTCTGCGTTCAGCCAGAGGCCTCTCTGTCGTTCTGTGGTTATCCCCCCCCCACCTCCCCCATGCAGGGGGCTGGCTTTTCCTGGCACAGCATCTGTTTTCAATAGCGTACACACCAAGATCGCTGACAACTAGGAGTCCAATTGCATGCTCCTTAACCCAAGTCCTGGCCTGTTTTTCCTGGCAGCACTTTAGACCTTTAGCATCTTTACTTGCTCTTCAGGGATTGACAGACCTAACTCTGAGAAACGGCTGGTTCCTTTCTCTGCTTCTCAGCCTCTTCAGATCCATTCCTTGAGGTGACCCTTGAATGCTGTCTCTCGCCCACCAACCTGCTGCTCTTTGACGACCCTCAGCTTCCATATCCCACTTGCAACCTTTAATGAGGTTATTATCCTATATTTATTAGAGCCCTGGTGTGCGGTAGCAGAGTGCTGAATGTGAGCTGGGGAATCCCGGGTTGAAACTCATGTTCCGCTGTGGATACTTAAACAGTTCAAAGCAGGCATGAAGTATTTCCCCCAAACAGCATGGCATACAGCATGGCCATATTGTGAGCCCAAGCACAGCCATTTTTGCTTGCTAGCTTGAAATGCAAAGCGGCTTAGTTGCTTGGCCTTCGATATATAACAATTGGGCCATTTTCACACTGCTTACCGGCCACGGAACATTGCGCTGAGCTCCCGGAACGATAGTGTCTTCCTGGTGCGATTTCGCGCGAGAACTACTGTTCTCGTGCAAAATTGCACCAGGAAGACGCTGTTGTTCCAGGAGCTTGGCGCGATGTTCTGTGGCCGGTAAGCAGTGTGAAAACGGCCAATGTAAGAGAGCAGCTTCGACAGCAAGGCAGTAGCTGTAAACAAGAACTAGTTTGAGCTAGAGAGGTAATGAGAAGAAGAAAGGTATAAAGGACCCTCCCCATCATAGCCGGGCGGGCTCAGAGTATTTTTACTTGTTGAAACTCTGTTCCCCCTTATTTCATGAAGTAAAGGTTTTTCCTCTTCAAAGTTCTCCAAGTCTTGGTATAAATAATTGGGCAAAGCACCAAGTCACAAAACCTTGCTATTTTTGTAACAATATGAAATGAAAGCCTGTTCACAGCTTCTTTTTCTGGGTCAGGTTTTGAAACTTCGGCTGAACAGCACCCAATGCTGACTAGAAACTAGGGCAAAGGTACTATCAAAAATATTAATTAAATCCATATTTTAAAAATATATATGAAATTGTCAGTGGCGTATAGATCTAAATACACAGAAATGGAGGGAAAGCACTCCCCCTAGCTCGGGTTGGTGTCCAGCATTTGTGCCTCCTTTACATTTCTCTCTCAGAACAATTTGCTTTGTGTTTTTTGCTCAGGCTAAATCCTTGCTCATTCTGATTTCAAAAATGACCTCTCATGATGACCTGCCTGCCTCAAGCAACGGCTCTCGAGTTGGCGGCTCCATAATGGGAAATTCCTAGAGATTGGGGGGTGGAGCCTGGAGTGGGTGGAGTTTGGGGAGAGGAGGGGCCTCGGCAGGGTATAATGCCATACAGCCCACCCACCAAAGCAGCCATTTTCTCCAGGGGAACTGATCTCTGTAGCCTGGAGATCTCTTGTAATCCCAGGAGATCTCCAGCCACCACCAGGAGGCTGGCAACTCTCTAGACCATGTGCTTGATGGGCTGAGGAGATAAAGGAGGAAGGGGGGGTTGGAAAAGAAGATCTGCTAAAGGAGAGCTACAAAGTGAGGTAGTTAGGAAAGGAAACCGTTACTGATGAAACAGGGAAGGGTTAGGTTTATCGTCATCTCTTTTGTAAAATGATTTCTATTTCTCTAGTGTTGAGATGGAGGTAGAAAGAAGTGATTGAGTTTTCTTAACTCTATGTGATTTGTAAAAAAATATATATATTGTTATTCGTTGTACATTATAAATATTGTGAGCAGTTTTTCACCTAAGAGTAACAGTTTCCAGGGTAACACTCATGCTGGTTGGGTTAGTTACTGGAAAAAGTATCTGAAGAAGAGAGCCGTGACTTATGAAAAGCTCACAAATTTTGTTACTTACAGGTGATACTGGACTCTTGCGCTTTTCTGCTACTGGAAAAAGAGACATAGATGAATGAGGGTTCTGAGTTACCTCATAATTTGTTGGGGTTTGAGGGAGGCCCAAACTGCACCTCAGATTCCAGACAGCAGAGAAGGCCCAAGAGGACGAGTACAGATGTAAAGCAATCTAAAGAAGTGGAATACAGAAGAGAAGGTAAGGGAGGAACCACATTAACAACAACAACAATAATGATAATAACTGTGCTTATATACCGCTCTTCTAGACAGATTAGTGCCCCGCCCAGAGCGGTGAACAAGTTAGTGTTATTATTATCCCCACAATGCAGCTGGGGAGCTGGAGTTGAGAGGAGTGGCTGACCCAAGGCCATCTGCTGAGCTCACAGCAGTAGTGGGAGTCGAACCAGCAGAGTGCTGATTCGCAACTGAACCACTTAGCCCCTGTGCTACAGCAGCCATAGTTATGGCCACTGTCACCTGTACGAAGCCTCATGTGCTGCATTGGGGATCTCAGTACTACAACAGAAGGCCCTGGATAAGAAAGCTGCCCTTCCGCCTCAGCACCTGAGAAGCATATCGGCATGATTAATGGGCCTGGTAGTCTTTCCCTTGCCCAGGGAGCCCTGGGCACTATGGCTGCATGGGAGAGCAGGGCTGTGAGGGCCGGGGCCCTTTCTTTCTTTGAAACTGAGGGGGACTCACGCTGCCTCTTATGCGCCTGGGCAACCTGGCTGGTTTTGAGAGATGATCCTTCACTTACAAGATGTTCTTAGGGCCCGAAGTGTAAAGACTTTGCATCACTGCTGTGAGGTGAATTTTGTAGGGTTGCCATCTCTGGGTTGAGAAATTCCTGGAGATTTGGGGAGTGGGGCCTGGAGAGGGTGGGGTTTGGGGAAGGCAGGGGCCTCAGTAGGGTATAATGCCATAGAGTTACGGTTATCAGGACCCTTTACTCTCCTGGTGGGAGGGGGGACCTGGCGCTCACCTTTGCTTCTTGTGTGCTCCTCATGCACAGGCTCTCCCCGCCCCTGTGTGCTCCTCATGCACAGGCTCTCCCCGCCCCTGTGTGATGATGTCACTTCTAGGAAGTGATGTAATCTTGCAAGCGCAGGGACACACACACTTCTCAGTGGGCTGATTTGGGCCTCAAATGGCCCCAATTCTGTCCCCAAATGGGTCCAAGTCACCCCGTTTGGGCCCAAATTGGCCCGCTGAGAAGCCCAGGAGTGCTCTTGGGGTGTCGCAGAGATGTCACTCCTGGGCGTGATGCCATTGTGCCACCCTGGGAGTGCGCCTGGGAGGCCCTTTCCCTCACCTTTCCCCGGTCTCCCCCCCCTCTGGACTCACTTGTAGATGCAATCACACAAAAGGAGCTCCCATGAAAGCGGTGTACACGTGTGCCGAGCAAGAACAGCCTGCACATGAATAGAGAACTACACTTACAATTCTGCACTTGTGTGTCCCTAAGTACTTAGTAATGTGTATTTCCACTCTGTGTGGTGTGGTGGTGAGAGTGCCAAACAGATGAGATCAGGTTCACCAGAGTTCGTCCCCAATTGGCTATAAAGCTCACTGGGTGACCTTCGTTCAGACAATTCCCTTCAGCTTGAGCCTTAGGTACCTCATGGGGTGGATGTGAGAAATAAAAAATGGAGGATGAGAGAAAGAACTATACATTGCCCTAAGTGCCTTTGAGGAAGGACAGGATCAAAATTCCATAATAAATGTATAATGAATGCATAACAAATCCTGACTAAAGGGCACCTGAGGCAGAGTCTGGGGCTTGGATCCTGACAAGCACGGGTGGCAGGGCTTTTTTTCAGTGGGAACGTGATGGAACGGAGTTCTGGCACCTCTTAAAAATGGTCACATGGCCGGTGGCCCTGCCCCCTGATCTCCAGACAGAGGGGAGTTTAGATTGCCCTCCGAGCCGCTGAGCACGCGGAGGGCAATCTCAACTCCCCTCTGTCTGGAGATCAGGGGGCAGGGCCACCAGCCATGTGACCATTTTTGCCAAGGGCAATTTAAACTTTAAAAAACTCCCCCCTTGTTCCAGCTGACCCAAAGTGACGTCTTTGTGCGGTCCTGAGTTCCACCACTGAGTTCCACCACCTCTTTCCCTAGAAAAAAAAGCCCTGACGGGTGGAGTAATCTGCATGACAGCTGCTCACGAAGTTCTCACAAAATGCATTTATTTAATACATGTTTTCGCTGCCTCTCTGAAATTCTGCTCCAAGGCAGCACTTACCACACCCCTGTTTGCCGTTAACACCGCAGACTGGCTCGCAGTTGCGTTTTGCCATCCTTTGCATCTAATGGCTGGCCTGACCTAACCAGTTTGCCTTCCCCCTTTGGCGTAACGCAAAAGCTGAGAAGCATTTGCCTTTATATCACACCGAAATGTGGACAGATACAGGTGTTCCTTCCACTATTCATTGTCTCTCTCTCACACACAGATATCTGTGGAAAAATACAGCAGCTAATTATTTCAACACATTTGGCTCCTGAAATTCCATTGTGGTTGATTTGGAGGTCAGGAAGACATGATAAGAATTCCCTGCTTATCGAGAGACCGAAGTTGCAAGGCCTTCTGGCAGAGGACGCGAGCTCACTTCCCTGCCTGCCCGAATGCATACTTTCTTTGCAGTCCTGCTGATTTTACATATGCCCCTTCAATACAAATCATAGGTGTAGGGGGCAATTTTTCTATAGGATGTGGCCTAGGTTGTGTGACTCTTTATTTGTTATTTAAAAAGGAACACTACCCTTGAGAGGGAGGGGTTGTTTGCTACAGAGATGCTGAGGAGTGGGTGCCTAGCAACAGGATAAGGTTGCCAGCTCCAGGCTGGGAAATTCCTGGAGATTTTGGGGGTGGACTCTGAGGTCAGGGTTTGATAGGGGGGGGATCTCAGTTGGGGTATAAGGCCATAGAGTCCACCCAACAAAGTAGCCATTTTCTCCAGGGGAACTGATCTCTGTGGCCTGGAGATCTGTTGCAATTCTGCAAGATCTCCAGCCACCACCTAGAAGTTAGCAACCCTACGGACAGGACAGCTGGAGGGGAGTGAAGACTCTCAGAGGAAGGATTTGAAAGGCGCAAGCCTGAGAAATGGAGAAAGGCAGGGGGGCAAAGTGTGGCCGTCGCCAAGGGCAACCCTTTTTTACTTGGGAATGCTTCCTGCTCCTGTGAGGAACTAACTGTTGCTTCTGAGAGCCTTGCTACAAGTGACATTTTACACGTGAAGGATAAAGGATCATTTTCGCAAGTCTTTCTGGGAACTGAAGTTCCTCTCCCCCACCCCTTTTCCTTTTGTTCCTTCCCCTTGCTGCCTGAAGAGACAGAGAAAGCCGGCGGCAACAGCAACTTTTGCAAATCGTTTCTCCATTCACGAGCCTGCTCTCAATGATCTTTGGGGCAGGCAGCTGCAACTTTCTCAGCTTTCTCCGGCGCATTCCCCCCCCCCGCCCCCCAGCAAGACGATTTGCAAAAGCTGATGTTGCCGTAGGCTCTCTCTGTCTCTTCAGGCAGCGACGAGAAGGAACAGAAGGAAAAGGGGTGGGGGAGAGGAACTTGAGTTCCCAGAAAGACTTGCGAAGATGATCCTTTATCCTTCACGTGTAAAATGTCACTTGTAGCAAGGCTCTCAGAGTCCGTAAAGAGGGTGTATCTCGCTGAGCACCCAGAGTGGCCCAGGGTGTGTGTGTGAGAGTCCGGAAACGGAGACTCGAGTACTCCCTCACTGTGGATTTGAGACTGTTTAGTATATTCTGTTAACCACAGTGTTTTGTTGAAAACCCCTCGTTCCGTTCCCCTGGTTCCCCCCCCCCACCTTTAAATAAAGGTTCCATTTGGGGGGCAGATAAAAGGTAAGTTGTTTAGTGGGTTTGAAAGAGAGAAGGAGGTAGGGAAAGATGAGCATATGGAGGCTGCTAGGAAAAGGGAAAGAGGTCACGGTGTGGGGCAGGGGGTGCAGGGGGAAGTGAAGTACCCCAGCAAATCCTTGCAGGCTCCCCACCATGCAACTGGGCCCAGCTCAGACACAGGGGAGAGGCTGCTGGGTGGGGTGGGGGGGAGGTAAAGACAGGGGGCACCCAAAAGAGGAAAGGAAGGAAAAAAGGGGAGAAGCCAAGGGGGCAGGGAAGGGAAAGATGGCATGGTGGGGGAGGGGGAAATTAGATGCCCCCTGCAAACCCTTGCAGGCCCCTCCCTTGTAGAATATTATAAAAAAAAAACCCTTGACTCTAGTTAGGATTGCATTGTTAGGGGTTCAAGTTCCTTCATTCTGGATGGCTAAATCAAACCTCTTATGATATACACGGATACTTCCTCTGCCTTTGTTTTCGTGCCGTCCACTTCTTTCTCTTTGTCCTTTCATTTATCGAAGCTACTTGTCCAGTCTTCAAACATTCCTTATTTATCTGCTCCTTGACTCGGAACTTTAAAAAATCAGATAGATTCAGGCGAAATTCTGGAATGTTTATGCAAAAGTAGCCTATTTGCATTTATTATTAAATTTGGGAAACTGGTCTTGATTGCAGAATTTGAACTTTGGCACAAAAGTGAGACGTTGATACATTCAAAAGTTTCTCCCTGAGCAATCACTCCAAAGAACATGGTGAGAATAAAGGTGTCAGGCTTTGGGGCAGGTTAATAAGATCAATGGGTTTAGAACAGTGAAACTTTGAGTGGGATTGCGCTATGCGGTGCTTAATTTAGTTGGATTGAGCCCTTGGTGTGTATTATGCTAGCTAACCATCTAATGTGGTCCTGCCCTACACTTGCCTTCCAACTTAGACTGTAAGCCTATATACACTTACTTGACAGTAAGTCTCATGACTCACTTTTGAGAAAATGTGCAAAGGCTCAGGCTGTGTGAATTATATCTGTCAAACATACTCATTTTCCCTTTGTCTCAGGGAGGCCTTATAGAGGGGAAACAAACCCACTGAACGGATCACCCCTGCACCCACCTGGGAGGGTACTGATGACTCTGGCATGGAGACCATGTAGGCTCAGGTTTACCACCAGGCAAAAGGTGGCACAGACAACCCAACTCAAGATTTTTCACCTCTTGTTCGGACAAGCATCCAAACAACATAATCAACAGATCAGACTTCTGTGGGCTATTTGAGCGGAAATATGGGTCAAATCCACATTACTCATTCTAAGTCGCATGTTCCCTGCATTCCCCACGCAATCCCGCGTGCCGGTCACATTACCTCATTAAACAGATGCATTTCATTTGCATTTCTCCTGAATATGTGGTCACAGGTTTTCAACGGGAGTTTCACGGTGGTCGTGAACGGGCCAATGCGCAATTTACGCAGTTTTTTTAAAAACCACCCCCCTTCCTGTCTCTCCGGCCGTTCCAAGAGTTCCTGTTGGCTGATTCAACTTGCAAGTGCTCCGTAGTCTGCAAAAGACTGTTTTTGACTTCATCATAGCATTGGATTTATTGACTATGCTGTTTCTGAATCAAATCTGGTAGTTTGAAAAATCATTTTGGGGTGAATCCATCCTCAGAACAGACTCGTGAAACTTCCTTTTTAACTGGTTTTTTTTTTTTATATTACTGTAATATCAAAATTACGAAATATCGAAATAATGACACTCCAAGGAAGTGAAACTTCAGTAAAATGCAGGCACTGAACTGTCCTGCATAGGAAATGCCCACAAAAGCTTCCCACATGCTTCCAAATTTCCAAAAAAGAAACGGGAGAGAGCCATCAGTGCTGTCAGTGGGGGAAAGAGAGGCATCGTTATCTTCAATGATGTTTCTTTATAAGCCAAGATCGAAATAACGGAAAAGTGCGCTCAAAAAAATTAAAAAAAATGGGTGGGAAAAAAGGTCCCGCCCCAAAAAGCGGTTTTCGAGCGGCCGTGTGACCGGAGGGACGCGCGAGAAAGACAGATTGGAAGCAGGAATGTGAACGAAGAGGAAAAAATCGCAGATTGGAGGCAAACGGAAGATATCCGATAAACATGCGGGTAATGGGTGAATGTGGATTCGACCACAATTAGACAGCCAATGCAAAGCTCATGGATTCAGAGAAGGAAAATAATAATCTGAATAATATACACTTTTATATATTTTTAAAAATGCATCAAAACACTCCCACCACAATGGGGAACCCATTTAAACATTTGCCACACAATTGCTAGTAAATCATCCTAAACAATTACTCTGATCAGCAGACACCAAAAGCAAACAGCACACTTCCTGTGCAAATCATACATGATTACTGGCGTTGTTGCAAAAAATTGTATAGGTAAATATCTTTCCATCAACAGCTAGAAGCTACTGACCTGTTTTTTGGCCGTCAGAATCAACCCTAGCAATTTCTTAAGTGTCTTTCATAATTAAAACACAATTTTTTTTGTGTTTTTTTTCAAGCACAAACGCAGGCTTGAAAAATTTCCCTTTTATGGCAGTGGAAACAGAATGCAACTTGATATTTTTCAGAGAGGGAATGACAATAGTATTTTAGTTAATCCCATGATTAACAAGTTAAAAACTATACTATCATTGATCTGAAATGAAGGGGCTTCAATGGGTTACAAAATCTAGAAGAGTTTTTTGGCAGACAAATGAACAATGAAACTCCCCATCTGTAACAAAGGTCGAGATAAGGGGACTCTGTTTGGGGGATGTCTCCAGCATGGCTAGATGGAATAAATAAGATACGTAGATACCAGTTGCTAACCAACAGTGCAAACCAGTGATACTGGATAGCCGATGTGATAAGAAACATCAAAGACACACAAATGTTTGCTTCAAAGACTGCGTAATGAAAGAGACTTGTTGGAGCTGCTACCTGATGGGAGTGTTGCTCCATTATGATCAGGAGACTGTGAATATGAAGGTTGAGTCCCACATTCATTAATGTTAGAGGGGTCCTTCGTCCTTTAGAATAACAGAACAGCGCTGCAGGGTGGTGGTGGGGGAGTTCTACTCAGAAGTAAACGTGATGTTATTCAGTAGGGCTGGTTCCCAGGAAAGTGTCCTTAGGACTGCAGCCGTAGTTTTTGCTAAGAGAATCTTGGACTGTTTTCCGTTTTCCCTTTGTGCGGTTCCCCTGCCAAAGCAACCAGTTCCTCTGCCATGGCCTCTTTGCAGAAGCTCCATTCGTACATAGACAGCTGGCGTGGGCTTCACGTGCGAGCAGGAGAACTGGGGTTCAGATGTCACCCCATCCACGAACTCACCTGGTCACTCGCTCTTTCTTAGCCCCACAGGCACCCTGCAGCTGCACCCACGCTTGCATTAGGCAGAACGCTGATATCCACCTACCATAAAGTATGTAAAATACTTAAATAGCAATCTATACATGCTAAATATCGTTGTTCCTACAACATCCCAGTACTACAGGCACAAGCTGAATTAATCCCAGAGCACCTTTTGGACACAACTGCTCCCACCCTAATATTTCTCACAGTTGCTTTGCCCCAAATGGAAATGTGGCACATGTTGAGCTTTCCACTGCAGGGACCATTAAGAATCCACATTCCCAGGTGGAGCTGGTGTTCTCCAAGAACTGGATCTGATCTCCAGACTACAGAGACCAGCTCCCCTGGAGAAAAGGGCAGCTTCAGAGGGTGAATAATACCATAGAATCAAGGAGCAGCAGAAATCCTAGAGTGACATGATAACTAGAGGTGTGCACTTTGGGTTTCTGATTTGAGTTTTTAACCAGACTCAGGCCTGATTCGGAATGATTCGGTATTTCCAAATCGGCCCCAGCATTGCTGAGCCAGTTTGGAAATACTGAAGCAAAGCTTTCTGAAGTCCTTCAGAATGCTTCGGAAAGCTTTGGGTGACTCCTCTCCCCTCCCATTGGGTAAAAAAAAGGCAGTGGGAAGCTTGAAAGTAGCGCTTTTCTTGCCGTTTGCAAAGTGCTGCTGCTGCTGCCGCTCTACCCCAAGCTTTCCAAAGTGACAGCTTGCCACTTTGGGATTCAGGTTTTTCCAAATCTTTTTCAGGTTTTTCCAAATCTCCAAAACCGAATCTTTGGGGGTGCACATCCCTAATGATAACCCTGCTGAACTCCTTCACCCCCCAGGCACCATTCCTAGATTCATACGAACTGCTAGCCCTTGCAGTGTGCATTAATATGATCATAAGAAGAGGCACTCATCTGGATGACCCAGGCTGGCCCAATCTTGTCAGACCTTGGCCCTGAGGAAGAAGAGGAGGAACAACGATGCTTATATACTGCTCTTCTAGACAGATTAATGCTCTTCTCGGAGTAATGAACAAAGTCAGTGTTGTTATCTCCACAATACAGCTGGGGCTGAGAGGAGTGGCTGACCCAAGACCACCTGCTGAATTCATGGCAGTAGTGGCATCTGAACAAAAAAACTCTACCCAAACAAATAAACAAACAAGAGATACTATAAGGGTCAAGCTAAAAACCTTTACAATATATTCAAAATAAGTATTTATTATACAGTGTACACAGTACTAAAATTAAAAACGTAGGGCCTGAATAGCAGGCTACACACATGTGCTTAAAATAGGTATAACGTTCTCCAAATACAAATGTATAAAAATGCTCCTAATGTTCTTATCTGGAAATGCAAAAGGAGAAAGGAGGAAGAAATGTTTTAAAAATTATGATGGCAATAACTACACTGTAAACAAAATTATGGGGGAAAACAGAAACAATTGTACCTCTTATATTGTATGGTATGCTGTATAAAAATATTTATTTTAAGTAGTAGGATTTGCACCAGCAAAGTGTTGATTCGCAGCCTAACCACTTAACCACGATGCTACAGCATAGGAAGGAAGACCAAGCTTGCTATGCACAGGTAGGTGTCAGATATACCTCCAGCATATCTGTCATGTGGTATGGATTTCTTGCTGCAGGGTTTAGTGTACCTCTGAGAACATGCAGAGGGAAACCTGTTTTGCTGAATGGTTTCTAGCTGCTTATCTTGCAGGTGTTTTGGTTACGATTTCCTGGCAGGCCTGAGAACGCGGCCTTGAAGTTCCAGCAGAGACTGCACCAGGCTCCTAAGAGACTGAGCAGAACCCATCCTTTCCCTCCTCCCAGGCTCTGCGCGCGAAAATCCTAACGGACTTTCTTTCCCACTGGGGGCCAAGGACTTTGACCTATTATTAACCTTGCTTTGCTACCTTGAGCCACTTTAGCCAATGCTCCTGTCATAGCATCTTGATACTGGTATTCTCCTTTAATAAAACCAACTTTAACTCATTAACTCCCATGATGATGTGAAGTGTTTTGGGAAGTACCTGGCAAGACCTGACATTTTGGCTGAAGTGGCTCAAAGTAGCAAAGCAAGGTTAATTATTGCCCCTGCGTTGGTGGTATATGCAGGGCCGGCGCACCCATAGAGGCCAGGTAGGCGGTGTCCTCAGGCGCGAGGGCCCTGGAGAGGCGCCAGAGGGGGTGTCGGGGGCAGAGGTGCGTGCCGCGGAGCTGGAGTGGCTGGCCCACAGCTGCTGCAGCCAGCCAGCCCCGTGCCGCTGCCGCCGCCACCGCCACATGCCCCCAGCCGGGCGCAGCAGCCATGAGCTGCTGCCGGGGCAGCGTGCAGAGCACGGAGCAGCCTCCACCCGCCACCCCAGCCATCTGCCGGTGAATGCCCTGGCTTGCGCTTGTGCGATAACGTCATTGCACGATGACGTCATTGCGCAGTCCGTGGCGCGCGCACACGCTGTGCGCATGCTGGAGGGGGGTTGCCACAGGCGCCAGAGACCCTGGCGCTGGCAGTGGGTATATGTCTCCTGACAAATTAGCAAAAATGAGTAAAGGTATGTCAAACAGATGTTGGAAATATGTGCAACATGAAGGAACATTTTATCATCTTTGATGGACCTGCTCTAAAGCTAAAAAATGTTGGTCACAAATTCATATAATACAAAAAATGTTGAAGATCAATATACAGTTTAAACCAGAAGCCTTTTTGTTGGGATTAATGGATAAACAGTGGGAAAATCAGCATGGGGTTTTATTTTTGTATATGAATACAGCAGCTAGGCTTTTATATGTGCAAAAATGGAAAAGTATAGTATTGCCTTCAATCAAGGACTGGATTATGAAAATGACGGCGTTAGCGGAGATGGCTAAACTGACAGCTCTGATTAGAGATAAAACATTGTCTATTTTTATGGTTAACTGGAAACCCCTTACTGACTTTCTGTGTGAGACAAGGAAAAATGAACTGATGATTTGTGGCTTTGATTTTTAAGAAGATAAATTTGGGAAAAATAAATAGAAGGTGGGCAGTATTGGAGAAGGTAAATTTTGGAGATGCCCAAACTAAAAGTATAATGTTTGTTAAAATATGATAGGTATTGTAGAGAAAAATAGAAAATGAAATATGTATCTTTTAAAAAAAATTCTAATCTTTGTCTTTCTCTCTTTTTTACTGTATTCTTTCTTCTTTTTTATTTTATTTTTTGCTCTTTTTTACTGGGCTTTGAATCTTCCTAATAAAATAAAAATTTCTCTCAGGAAAAAAATGGGAATCTGATAACGAACAAAGGATACTTTTTTTAAAAACCCAGACGAATAAAACAAGCCCAGTTTTCTTTAGCTTTTTTTAAAAGGAGAGGTAAAAAACAGAGGATGTGAATAAAAACTGAGAAGATAAATCTCTGTAGATATAAGATTGTAGCAGACTTAAGATCCAAGACCTGCTGTGGTTTTCTCGTACAAGAAGGGGGGCTGATTTCAGTTCAAGAACGTCGCAGGATTGACAGCCGTCTCCCTTGGCTGCAGAATGAGCGTGATTTTTAAAAATCTGATATTTTGCCACTGCAGTCTTATAACACATACCTGGAAATAAACGCAGTGGAATTTTTGAGAATATGGCTGCACACCATCAGCTGTAAGGTGTGTGCCAGATATGCACACAGAAGCTTAGGAAGATTATTTCTGCAGCCGTAAAAGGCATGAAGGACTCTTAATTGAAACTGTAGGGCCTTTTCTGATTATAATTGTACCTGCTGCTCTGTGTGTGTAAAGTGCCATCAAGTTGCAGCCAATTTATAGTGATCCTTGCTGGGGGTTTCAAGGCAACAGATTAACAGGTGATTTGCCATTGCCTACTGTCAGGTCTTGCCAGGAACTTTGCAAAACACTTCACTGCATCACGGGAGTGAATGAGTTAAAGTTGGTTTTATTAAAGGAGAATACCAGTATCAAGATGCTATGACAGGAGCATTGGCTAAAGTGGCTCAAGGTAGCAAAGCAAGGTTAATTATAGGTCAAAGTCCTTGGCCCCCAGTGGGAAAGAAAGTCCATTAGGATTTTGGCGCGCAGAGCCTGGGAGGAGGGAAAGGATGGGCTCTGCTTAGTCTCTTAGGAGCCTGGTGCCGTCTCTGCTGGAACTTCAAGGCCGCGTTCTCAGGCCTGCCAGGAAATCGTAATGAAAACACCTGCAAGATAAGCAGTTAGCAACCAATCAGCAAAACAGGTTTCCCTCTGCATGTTCTCAGAGGTACACTAAACCCTGCAGCAAGAAATCCATAATGCATGACAGATATGCTGGAGGTGTATCTGATATACTGCCCCCAGAAAGATTCTTCTAACTAAACCTCCCGGGCTTCCCCGGGTACTTCTTGTGAAATTGTCGTACAAGCGTAGGAGCATTCACATCAGAAGCTTTTACCCACTCAACATTACTCTTGTTGAAATTAACCCATTGAATTAAGCAATACAATTCCCCACGCTTCAGTTTAGAGTCCAAAACATTCTCAGCGTCGTAGTGAGGTTGACCATTCACAATGAGGGGTGGGTGGGACCCCTGGATCTGGATGCTACAGGTCAGGGCACGGAGCTTTCTTCAGGAGGCTGAAATGAAATACAGGGTGAACATTTTTTAGGTTCTTTGACAGTTTCACCTCCACAGTCACATCACTGATCACCCGAATGACCTCGAAGGGTCCCAAATATTTCCACCCAAGTTTTTTTACTCAGCTGCTCCCTCTGTAGATTTTTGGTGGAGACGTAAGCTTTGGCTCCCACTTTCAGACTCCAGGGAGCAGAGTGCCTCCGATCTGCTTGCTTCTTGTAGTCCTTTTTGGCTTTGTCCAGGGTTCTTTTGATCACTTTCCATTGGTTGGTTAATTTAGTCCACCACTCAGTCAGCTCCCCCCCTTTGCTCTCACTGTGGGTGCGTATAAACGGCATGGCCCTTCCCTCAAACCCTTGAGTAATCTTGAATGAGGAGGCTCCCGTGGAGCTGTGTATGCTATTGTTGTAACAATATTCGGTGAAAACCAAAAAGTTCACTCAGTCACTCTGCTGATAATTAATGTAGCACCTTAAAAATTGTTCCAACACCTGATAAACCCTTTCAGTTTGTCCATTGGTCTCGGAACGATGGACGGAGCTTAGCCTTTGCTCTATCCCCACCACCATGTTAGCAGGAAGTGCTTGCCCTCGTGGTTTGTTTTACTATCCCCACCACCTGCAACAACTCCCTCCAGAATTTGGCCACGAACTGTGACCCCCTGTTGGAGATTATCTTCTCAGGAAAAGAAATCAAACGGACCAGATGCTGCATAAACAAAGCGGCCAGCTTTTTGCCATTGGTAGTTTAGAACATGGTATGAAATGGGCCTGTTTTGAAAATAAGTCCACCACCTCTAGAATCACCATTGTCAGTCCCTGGCAGTTCGGTCCCTCAAGCCCTCCACAGTTAACACGCTGGTGTTCCAGTTGAAGCAGCTTTATTGAGATCCATTCAGTACAGGTGTTCACCCAAAGGTGCAGAAATTGGCAGAAGTGACAATTCAAAGGTCTGGCTATTATAGGAAAACTTCCCGCCCTCCTGGATCCATTGGCATTCTGGCACAAAACCCCAAAGAGGTTGCATGGGAACACAGTAGCAGTTTAGACTACATGAAGTACAAAGGAGATCTGTCTCTGGGAAAGTGACAATGTTGGCTGCTAGCAGCTCTCTCCAAGGACACTTGCTAGGAAAATGAAAGTACGTATTTTCAACAGATAATGGAGGGGCCCCCTGGCTCTCCTGCAATTAATATCAGCAGTTAAGACACTCTCAGATGAGTATACAGAATACAGTGCAGCACTGATCAGTACAAAATGCAGAATACAATCATGGCAGGTATGGTGGCATACATGACAACTGTCTTCCCCTTGCAGGCAGGAAGGTCAGTAAAAGGTCAATTTCTAAGTCCTTAGAAATTGTGGCTCATGGCCGGGCTGGAGTTTCAAGTGGCTGAAGTAACCCAGGAGACTTCCCTCCCCTTTTCTTCCCCATCAGGCACACTTAGCAAGTGGAAACATATTGCGACACATCGCACCTCGTTTTGGGCCACCAAAATGGTCTTTGCACTAGGTGTAGGGTCTTTAAGTACGTGACACGCCCAGCCAAAATGCCCAGTGCACTCGCTGAATTGTATGCACGTGAGAGTTTCTCCGGTGATTCTTTGAATATTGCTTGTGTGGTGGTCGTTTGATTGGCCCCTGAGGAAGTGGATATCACATGAAACAAGCTAATTTTGCTGGCAGCTTGTAGGGCGGGGGGGGGGGCGCCCTTCGGGGGCCCCTTCCAGCTTCACTGCTCCACCAACCTGAAAAAGAAGAAACTACAACTACAAAAAAGATACCAATCTAATTGCATTGGAGACACAGATGGATTTCTGTCTGCTACACCTGACGGATTTCTGTCTGCAACACGGAGAATCATTGTTAAAGACTCTGGGGGGCTTATAAAATGCACCCCTCTGGACACTGGGACATTGAATTTTTCTCTCTTTCAATTTTTCAGTTAAGAATACATAAGTCTTGTCGAAGGCTTTCACGGCCGGAGAACGATGGTTGTTGTGGATCTCTGTCTTTTGGTGCTACACCTCTGAAGATGCCAGCCACAGCTGCTGGTGAAACGTCAGGAACTACAACGCCAAGACCACGGCAATACAGCCCGGAAAATCCACAACAACCATAATACATAGTCTCTTCATTTCCTCAGGATTCTGTGTCTCCTTTAAGATAATAACTGCAACTTCATGTATTCTTCAATTTCTTCCATTCTCTTTTCAAATGAATCTAGTTTATCACCTAATTGATCGAAATTCTTTGCGTAGGAGTGTCTATAGATGTAGACCGCTTTCTTGCACTTGTCCTTGAGACATTTTTCCACTTGTGCTAACAAATGCAAAACAAGGTAGCTACTGCAGACCACGAAAGTAGGGTAACAACTTTATAGTCCATCTTTCTTGCTGAGACTCAAGGCAGATTACAAAATTTAGCAAAGCAGTAAGGACAGCTGATGACATGTAATAAACACTGTAATAAGATCAGGTTACAATGCAGGGCCGGATCTAGGGTTGCAGGCGCCCAGGGCAACCTTAGTCCGAGCCCCTTGCTCGCGGGGCAGGCGAATAGTGCAGGTGGCCATGCTGCCTTTTGCCTGCCCTGCAGGACAGGGTGCGCGGCAAGCCGGCTGCCCCCTGTCCTGTGGGGCAGGTGAAAGGCAGCGCAGGGGGCTGTGAGGCTGCCTGTGTGCTCCCAGCAGCTGCGAGGCTGCCTGCGTGCTCCTGGGGGGCTGCGAGGCTGCCCGTGCTGCTGCCCGCATGCTCCTGGCAGCTGCTCCTGGCGCCCCCTCCCTGAAGGCGCCGGGGGCACACTACCCCCTGCCCCCCCTCGATCCGGCCCTGTTACAATGTGAGAGAATAAAACAATATATGGCATTAGAAATGCAAACACTGGATTACAGAAATCAGAAAACCAAGCTTTAGAAACAATTGATGCATACAATCAACAAACAGCCCTCTTCCAAAATACTAGAACTCAATGGTTGTAGATCCAGAGGAGTTAGCCCTGTTAGTCTGTAGTTACAAAATAGTAAAGAGTCCAGTAGCACCTTTAAGACTGACCAACTTAATTATAGCATAAGCTTTTGAGAATCACAGCTCTCTTCTGACAATGCATCTGACGAAGAGAGCTGTGATTCTCGAAAGCTTATTCTACAATAAAGTTGGTTAGTCTTAAAGGTGTTCTGGACTCTTTACTAGAACTTAAGGGCATCCAATGATGTTGATGGGCAGTAGATTCCAGATGGACAAAAGGAAACAATCCTTTAAATACTCATTTACTCAGTACTTATTTGGAGAGAAGGCTCGGTAGCATTACACCCTGCGGACTTCTAGCTCCTACCCAAACCTCACCCTCCCCAGGCTCCAAGCTGCAAGGGTTGCCAACTCCAGGTTGGGAAATTCCTGGAGATGTTAAGGGTGAAGCCTGGAGAGGGCGGGGTTTGAGGAGGGGAGGGACCTCAGCATGGTTTAATCCCAGAGAGTCCCCCTTCCAAAGCAGCCATGTCCTCCAAGGGAAGAGATCCCTGCGGCCTGGAGATCAGCTGCAATTTTCAGAGATCCCCAGGCACCACCTGGACGTTGGCAACCATGTGTCTAATCCCCAAATCTCCAGGTATTTCGCATCCTGGAGCTGGCAAATTTATTTATTCTTTATTTGCTTATGTGATTAATAGTCCGTCTTTTTCACTGAGACTCAAGGTGGATTACGCAGTCTGAGACTGCTACATTTCCATAAACAATGCCCTAGCCTAGGGTAAAGAAACACACGTTTACAAAGACATAGCGTTAGCGAGGATCCAAAGGCCAAAGACCCAGCGGAGTTAACCATGTTAGTCAGTAGTCGCAAAATAGTAAAGAGACCAGTAGCACCTTTAAGACTAACCAACTTTACTGGAGCATAAGCTTTCGAGCACCACCGCTCTCTTGGTCAGATGCAACTTTATTGTAGCATAACGATCACCTGACAGAGAGAGCTGTGGTTCTCGAAAGCTTATGCTCCAGTAAAGTCGGTTAGTCTTAAAGGTGCTAGTGGACTCTTTACTATTTCAAGAATCCTGTGTATGGTTGAAGAAAATCTATATATAGTAGGGGGCAAGCCAGGCCCGCCAGCCACAAGTGGCTCAAGGCCCATCCCCAGCGGGGGAAGAGCGCGGGAGGCCCGGGGCGGCCGAGGGAGGAGGGGGCGGGGAAAGCGCCCCCTCCTCTCCTCCCCGCCCCTCCCGCGCGGTTTTTCCTCCCGGCCCCATCCGGCAACCGCGGAATTCTTCCTTCCCAGCAGGGCGGGCGGTGCGGGCGGGCCCGCGAGAACCCTCACTCCCCCCCCCTCCCGGGGTCTGGCTCCCGCGCCCGCCGAGGAGGCGGCAGCAGGGCCGCTCTGCGCGTCGCTCGGCGGCCGCCTCTGTGGTCGGGGGCGGGGCGTGCGGGGCGCCCGGGGCCGGCGCTGAGGCGACTCCCCTTTGTGTCTGGTCTGAGGGAAGCGGCCGCGCCTCGCCCGCCCAGCCCAGCCCAGCCCAGCGCAGGAGTCCCTCCCCGGCGCCTGCCCGGCCTCACACTCGCCCGGCGGTCGGGCCAAGGCAGGCAGGCGGGGCGGGCGTGCCAGAGGCGGCCCGGGCGCCGTGAGGGGAGGCCGCGGAGAGAGCCCGGGGAGGCCCTGCCGGAGCCGAGCGCGGGGCCGCCCCTTCCCTTCTTGCCCTCCCCGGCATGGGGCGGCGGGCGGCCGAGGCGCCTGGCCCGGGCGGCGAGGCGGAGTGACGGGAAGCGGCGGCCCGCCCTCGCCCTCGGGTAGGCGGCGGCGGCGGCGGCGTGTCCCGCCCGCGCCTCCCTTCGGGCCTTCCAGCCCGGGCCCGCGCCTGCCTCTGCGGCGACGCCCGCTGCCTCGCCGCGCCTGCCGGGGATGCCTTTGGCCCCGGGGGGCTGCTCGGAGGGAGGCGCCCCGGCCGCCCAGGGATGACCGCCTGCCCGGAGGAGAGAGCCGCGGGACGCCCCCTGCGCCGCCCGGGGACATGGAGACGGAGCCCCGCCGTGGAGTGAGACCGCGGGCGCCGCCGCGCCTCCGCCGCGCGCCCTTCCCGGCTGGCTTGTGAAGCGGGGCGGGCGCCGCTCGCCGCGTGAATTCTTCGCGTTATTCGACTCTCCTCCTCCTCCTCCTCGTCGTCCTGCTGCTGCTGCTGCGTCTCCCTCGCCCTGCGGGGCCCCCTCCCGACATGAGCGCCTCGCTGCCGCCGCCGCCGCTGCAGCACCTTCGGCGGGCGCTGCTCCTCGCCGGGGCCACCTTGCTGCTCGGCATTGCGGCTGGTAAGTAGCCGGGGGGTGTCGCCTCCGACGGGTCTGCCCACGGATTCAGGTGGGCGGCTTGGATTGCGAGCCCCTGTGGCGCCGGGAGGAAGGAGCGGGGGGGGGGGGTCCGCTGGGACGCTTTGGCCCTGCCGCTCCGTGGGTTGTATCGGCTTCGCAGCCTGGTACGGCGAAAGGGGTGCGGCCGGCCGATATTCGGGTTTCGGCTAAGGAATGCGCAGCGGGGGGATCGGGGACCTGTTTCAGTTCTCGAATGCTGATCTAGAGGAGTGGGTCTGTTCTCAAAGACTCTGCTGGACAAATAAGTGCAGTCTTTATCCGAGTCTAATTTAGGTGGGGGGCTGTGTGTTCACATTGTTAACTGTTCATATTTTATAAAAGCCTCGTATAAAATCAGAATAGAATACAAGATAATACATGATTTTAAGACATTCTATATGATATATGATTTTAAGACATCTCTTGATATGCAAGAGATCTTTGTTCACAGTCCTTTAAATAGCGAGAGTCCTTCATGATTACCAAGTATGTTTGAATGGGGATGAAACAATGTGCTTGGACTCTTTAAAAAACAAATAATGAGCTGTCAGTGTTTGCAGTGAAATAAGAAAACCAAAGTTGAAACAAGCATTGATGCACGGTTATGCAAGGCTTGCATGTATCTTCTGTAAAAATGCATTTCAATATTTTCAAAGTAATGTCTTTTTTTTTTTGAGCCCCTGGCTGGGTTATTGGACACCTTATTAGCGGAGAGGAACACTGTTCATTGGTCACTATGTAGAAACTTGATGCTGCCAGAAGCTGTCTTGAAAGATTCAGGAGTAAGAATGCTCTAAAGTGTTGAGGCTTTATTACACGTTATTGTTTTTCTTGTGCATATTCTTGTCACAAGTTTTGGCAACCTAAAAGTAGTCCCATCAATAATACCAGTGAGGTAGCAGATAGCTTGCTTTTGTCTAATTATTCTTGAATAGATAATACAAAATGCTTGAGAGATTTTGTAAGAACTATATTAAAAGGGCCTGCTTAATTACTTAGATCCTTTAATGAGCACTTTGGCTTATATCCATCCACACATTTCCGGAGACTTAAGGGATCTTCCGCCTTTGGAAAAGGGGGCAGCAATTTCTGCTGATTCCCGTCTTCCACTGCAGGCATAAGCCAGTGTCTCCCACCTTCCATTTTAAACATTAACTGCTAGTACCACAGGGTGTAGTGAGGGCTTGCTCTCTGTAAGAGGACAGGAAAAGTTTAATTTATGAAGTAGGTTTACAGGATAATACAGAACGTTGCTTTAAAAAATGTGAACGGTGAGCAGTTCTGTGTAAAAATGCTTAGGACGGTGCTGTCCATTTCCCTAGTGTGATGTAAAAACTAGCTGATGGTTTACTCATACTTAATAATTTCTCTTGGGTAATATTGAACTGAAGTGATTGAACAGCAGGCTGACCTTTTAGCTATGTCATGACTGTTTGATTGGTGCCTGTTATGTCCGCCTTTGGTAGTTCCATAAGCTACAACTTTTTTTTTTAAAAAAAGAATTTTTGAGACTAAATATTCTGTTTAAACGTCACAAGTATATCTTCCGCTGTCAAATGTAGTCTCCCAAAAACATAGATTTTTTTTTCCTGTGGCCTAATTACTTGGCAAAATACTGAGTGGTTTATTTTGTGTGCGTATCCTGACTTGAGTGGCCCTGGCTAGCCTGATACCATCAGATCAGGGAAGCTAAGCAGGGTCAGCCCTGATTAGTAGTTGGATGAGAGACTACCGGAGAAGGCCAGGGCTATGCAGGGCTACGCAGCAGTAGGTAATGGAAAAACACCTCTGTCCATCTCTTGCCATGCAAACCCTCTGGAGCTGCCATAAGTCAACTGGGACTTTTCCAAGGGCTTTGAAAGAGGCAGTGATATGACCCCTTTTGAAGAAACCATCTCTCAAGCCTGTTGATTTAGGCAATTACCATCCGGTTTTGAACCTTCAATTTCTGGGTAAGGTAATTGAGAGAATGGTGACTGAACAAGTTGCATGATGGGAACGCACAAGAACTTGCATAGGGTACTCATTTCCCCTTTGCATCCTCCCCCCCCCCACGATTTCCTCTTTTCCTCCTCCTTGCAACCCTCATATCCTAACCCTTTCCCTGCTTCCTTCTCCCAGCGAGTCCATCCTCAAAGGCCAAAACACCCCTGGAAAGGGCCCTGCCCCCTCCTCCTGTCTTTTACTGACAGAAACCAAGACTTCAGCTGGTAGTACGGTTGCAGTGGTTTAGAAGCAGCCACAAAGGGCATTTGGTTTTTTTAAAGCTACAGGTACTGGTTCTGTTATTGGGGTGAGAGGGGGGGGGGTTAACCCCTCAGTTGTTTTTTAAGGTTTTGTTTTTCCCTTCAAACATGGAGCTTTTTCCAGGCTTATAAAAAGTTTTGTTTTGTCTGCTCAGCCTCCAGACTACTGATCTACACATCCACAGATTTGAGCGCACTGAGAATTAGATACATTGGTATTTAATGCTGAAGATGATAGTAGTAACACTGTATCTTATGAACTGGAGGTGTATATTTAATTTTTGTATCAGATTTATTTTTTGAGATATACCTGATCCAAAAACTCCGAATGTGGTTTTTGTGGGAACTTGCATTCCAGGACATTCCTGGCAGAGGTCAGAAAAGTGATAGTTCTTTTCTCTTCCCCTTTCCTTGTAAACTACCTGTGTGTGTGGGGTGGGGGGGGGGTGGGGGGGTGGTTTACTAACTTAACCACGTTTCTTTTTGCACGCAGATCTAGGAACAGTCACATCTTACTGTGTTTCTAAATCTCCTGTTTTAAGGATGGAATAAATAAAGGAATGTATTTTCTAGCCCACCTTTCTCAGGCTCAGGGTGGATGTTGTCATCTTAGTTAATTTCATTTTTGCTTTTTTTGGTTCACTTCTGTTTTCAGAATTGATGCTTCATGTCAGTCAGGGTTGCGCACAAATTTGGATTAAGTATGCTAAATAATGATTTGTCTTCTGAAAGAATGGAGGGTTTGGTGGGCCTTACCATATTTACTTGGAAGTAAGATGACCCCCCCCCTTCCAAAAAAGATTTTTATTATTGGACAACTTTGACTTGTATGTGAATTTAAGATGCCCCCTTGGGTTTTTTTAGTGGATTATCTTCGGGGGGGGGCTTCTCTTTCATTTGAGTAAATGCTGTAGTTCTTAGTAGTTTCCTATTCGTACAGGAAAAGAATAAAGATGATGAAGACGCTGAAAAGAAAGCAAGAAATGGTTTGCTATGAACTGTAGATTAGCTACTTTGAACTGTGCAGGGCAGGCTTTTATCTACTATATCATTTGTCAAGTATAGTGTTATGAAGTAAAAATAAGATTGGTATCTTGTATATTTAGTGATGGATTCTAGTCACAGAGGTGTTCAATCAAAGTTTCCTCTTTCTTTTGGTCTCTGAGCACCTAGTTGAAAATCCACCGTTTGTCATGTAATAACTGAATTGTCTTGGGAAAACTTCAAGGAAACTTGGATCTTTAAAAGTATCTTTTATTGTCCCATAGCTCATCTCTAGGGACATTATGGCTGCCTGTGATCAGGTCGCTGTGTTACGTTGTTGAAGGGATCTGCTCTAGTCCTTGTGGGACTAGAGGGGACTAAGGGGAAGTCTTGGTTCAGTATGCTGTGGCAGTGAGATGAAGAAGTGGCCTAATGGTTATTGTTGTGATTGTAGACTTCTTAACTGGCCTGGCTTCACGGGAAAGGGGCGAATGCGTCTTGTCGATCTGAGAGCCGCTTCCTCCCTTACCCTGGCAAAGCCCTTTAAGGCCTCTGGAGACCTGACTCTGCTTCCTTGTTGCAGCCAGCGTGGTGATACGGGAGTCAGTAGGGGAATCCTGTCCAGCAAATGGCTTTTTATGAGTCCTGCTTGTCCTTGTCGTCCTTATAGTCAGGATCTCAGAGTCTTGATGCCTGTGAGAAGAAAACGGTTTGGCTAACGGGTGATCTGGAGGTGCCTGTAGTTCCCTCACTGAAGATCCCTCTGGCTTCCCTGGCCGCCTCATTCCAGGAAATGGTGCTGCAAATGCTTCTTCCGTTCTTCAGTTTATCCTTGCAACCTCCCTGTGAGGTAGGTTAGGCTGACCGAGTGACTGGTCTGAAGTGGATTTATAGCGAAGGAGGGATTTAAACCTGGGCCAGCCTACTCCAGCCTCCTAACCACTACACACTGGTGAATAAGGTTGGAACTCTAGGTATCCCATAGAGCTAACTCACGCAAGGATCTAGGACGGGAGGGCGCAGGAAGTAGCCAGGAAAATGTCTGTCACTTCCCCCCCATCCATTTTGAATTGTGGCAGCTCCTTGTTCATATGTGTAGCAGATTGTTCTGGTATTAAGTGCCCAACGTTCCATACTGATTTTGTTGAATAACAGTTTTTTATTTTGAAGCATCATCTGTATTTGTTACTGTTCTGCCATATTATCAAATTTATGTGGAAAGTTCCTAGGGGGTCGATGTAAGCCTATTTGACAGACACTTTAATATAAATAAATAATAATTGAATTCCAGTTACTGACTTCCTGTCTAGCTGGGCAGAATCTTGATCACCTATGTTATAGTAGCTTTATAGACACTATGAACATTTCTTTTGCATACAAGTGACATTTTTTCAAGCCACAAGACTAAAATGAAAATAAGAACAGCTGCTTTTAAAACTTTTCCTGCATAGGAGACTGATGTGTGATCTGATTTCTTTTTCAGTAATTAAAAAAATACGATGTATTTTTCTGCAGAGTAATAATGAATATCAAACACATATCATGTTCTTATAATCTAAATGAAGTGTCAAGATTTTCCCCCTCAAGGATTGAATTCAGTGACATTGATAAGGGATGCCATGAGATTGAAAACATCAACTCATATTAACTTATGCTGGGAGTTTATGTATGTATGCATGCAATTTATAATCTGCCTTTCTCCCTGAGACTCAAGGTGTACAGTGTCAAGGACATTTGCTGAAACAGAACATAATCAGTTCTAGGACTGACATTAGACAGCATTAAGCACAGGTAGTATATGGAGTACATATTTAAAGCCACAGATAATATGTAAGGCAACACAGTGGTGAAGTTTATGGTTCCTAACTCATTAGCGAAGCATCTGAGACCCCCCTCCCTACAATACTTCCTTCCTATGTGAGTAAAAAAGCCTTTTTGAATAATTTGGTTTTGCATCGTTTGCAGAAAGCCAGGAGAGTGGGTACTCTCCTCACCTCCTCAGGCAGACTGTTCCATAGGGTAGGGGCCACCACAGAGAAAGCCCATGTACGGGCTGCTGTTGATACCACCCATGTGCAGGCTGGCACCTGCAGGAGACCCTGTTCAGATGAGCGAAGCTGCCCTGGAGGGACATAGGGAGGGAGGCGGTTCCATAGGTGTGCCAGCCAAGGCCGTGAAGAGCTTTGTATGTAATAACCAATATCTTGAATTAAGCACAGTAACTGATAGGTAGCTGTAAGGATCTACCAGGTAACCCTGCCTATAAAACCCTGCCACAGACAACCAGGAGGCGTGGAAGTAACATGTCGGAATCCTGTTCGTGCTGCAACCACTCCACTGAACCTGGCCTTGCCCTTGCCTTACCATTGTGACCTTTGGACCGTGCCTTTGCCTAGCCCTCGGGAATTGCTGTTAACTGATCTTTGGATTGCCTGACCTTGCTATCTGGACTCTGGAATGGACTCTGACCTCGCTACTGGACCAGCCCACGACACTGAGATTTTTAGGCAAATTAAGTTCAACTATCACTTTATTAATCAGGCGAGTTACTTTGAATAGCCCCAGATACTTCCAACCCAGTTTTTTACTCGGTTGCTCTCCCCTCAAGTTTTTTGTTGTCAATGGAGTGACTGTAGGATGGGCGTGTGAGGTTCATGCTCCTGCTTCTGCTAACAGTTGAGCTGCAGCGTTTTGCATCAGTTGGAGCCTCCTAGTTAACTTAGATGGGAGACCAATGTGTAGTGCATTACAATAGTCAAGTTTGATGTTACCATAGCATGGATCCTGGGGGTCAGGCTGGCTGTGTTTGTTGGAAATACAATGTCTTGTTTACAGAGAAGGCAGAAGACACAGAATACCTGTACGGGGCAGTGGGCCTGACAGCTAAATAGATGGCAGAGTGGGACCCTTCTTACATGTCCCCAGATTGATATTCTTAGGCTAACAACAACAACAACAACAACATTCGATTTATATACCGCCCTTCAGGACAACTTAATGCCCACTCAGAGCAGTTTACGAAGTATGCCATTATTATTCCCACAACAAAACACCCTGTGAGGTGGGTGGGGCTGAGAGAGCTCCAATGATTAGCCCAAGGTCACCCAGCTGGCTTCAAGTGGAGGAGTGGGGAATCAAACCCGGCTCTCCAGATTAGAGTCCCGTGCTCTTAACCACTACACCAAACTGGCTACTTCCTGCTTCTTCCCAGCAGTTCCTTCTCCTTGTTTACTGAAGTAGTTAGTATCTATTCTGTTTCTCCCCTTTCTGTCAAAGTTGTAGTTCCTGAATAAACTCTTCATTCACTCCTTAATCAGACTGAAGATCATTCCTAAAATATACCAGAGCCTACAGTGTTGAGGTCAAGAAGCCATCTTCTAGGCTAGAGTGAGATTGTAGAAAGCCTTTTTGTGGCTGCCTTAAGTTGTTTTTCTAGTAGTATAGTAGCACTGGATCCAGTATTACCCCTAGTCTCTTAACCGAGTCTGCAAGGATCAGATGAACTCCGTCGAAAGTGGGTCGTACAGTGTCCTTCAAGATCTCTGCCTTCCCAATATGCATCACTTCAATCTTGTCTGGGTCCAATTTCAATTTGTTATTTTTCAGCCATTTCACCACGGCTGTCAGGCAGCGATCTAAGATTTCTGCTGCATCCTGTGGAGACCTGGATAGTGAGATACGGAGTTGGGCGTCATCTGCATATTGATGACATCCAACTCTATGGCTGTGAATGAGTTCTCCTAAAGGTTTTACATAGAGGTTCAATAACATGTGGGAGATAAGAATGCACCCTGCAGAACCCCACAAGATAGTTCCAATTCTGGAGACAGCTGATCTCCAACAGCAACCCTTTGAGTCCGTTCCATGAGAAAGTATTTAAACTAATCCAGGGCACATCCTTTGGTGCTCACTTCTGTTTCTAAATGCCCCAACAGGATGGCATTGTCTACTGTGTCAAAGGCTGCAGATAGATCCAGGAGGAGCAATAAAGAGGTGTGGCCTTTGTCTATATTCAGACAGTGATCATCCACTAACGCTACTGGTGCTGTCTCTGTCCCATACCCTGGTCTGAATCCAGACTGGAAAGGGTCTAGAGCGCTAGTTTAAATATACTTCCATTCTTTACTGGGCTCATTGCATTGTGGAAACCCATTCCTATTCTCCCTCATCACCACTGGTCTTAGGAAAGCATGGCCACTCACCACTGGTCTTAGGAAACCTCTTCTAGGTTTTGACTTCATTTACATAAAGGCCTTGCATTATGGTGGTGAAGGGAAGGGCCATCAAGTCATGGCGACATGAGAAAACCTTAATGTAAAAATTGATATTTTGGCCTATTATCTGGATAACACAAGCTAAACCAGTTTCTTATCATTAACCTAGTTGTTAGATAGGGTCATGTTTACTTAGTCAGATCCTCTGAAGACATCTTTCCTCACAGCAAATTCTGCTGTTACAAAGAGCAGTATATCACTACCAAGGGTGAAGTAGATACCCTAGACTCTTTGGTGTTCTTATATGCCATACACTATAGGTATTCAGTGGCAATATTTTCAGACATTCTGGGTATCAATAAAAGAAGCCATATCTTCCAGTTTGCAGGATCTGAGTAAGTCTGTTAATGATAGGGCATTTTGGAGTTCTCTCATTCATAGGGTTGCCATAGGTCAGAGGCGACTTGATGGCATATAACACACACACAAGTATCAGTGCTGTTGCAGTTTTCATAGTCTGGCTTTCTCACATCCAAATTGAAATTAAAAAAGTGTGAAATAGAAAGCATATTTTCCTGGCCTGCTCTTGTTCAAGAGCTGATAGATGGAAAAATAAGGAGGATGCTGGATGGAATGTATCTCACCCTGTTCATCAGATGAGCTGTGACTACTCTCCAGCTACAAAGTACCACGTCTCCACAACATAGACCGAGTGTTGCATAATTTGCCCGTGTTCAACAGATTGCAATTATTGTAAGCAGCATGAGAGATGTAATTAGATTATTTGCCATGAGCACCTATATTTCCTTGAATAATCATCACAATTAGGTGCTGAAAATGGGAGGGGCCTGAGAATCTGTTCCAGTGTTTTGGGATGTTTTGGCATCTTTATACAAGAGGACAAAGAATTACTTTCTGCTGCTTGAGGGGACAGTAGTGGGACCTAATGGACTTTATACACGAGAGTAGATTTCAGTTGAACGTTAGGAAAACCTTTTATTTATTTATCTGTTTATCTATATATTTATATATATATATAAATATAAAAATTTGTATTCCACCCTCCCTGCAAGCGGGCTCTAAAGCAATTTAACGATGGAACCAGTTACCAGAGTGAGGCGCTCTCCCTCCTTTAAGGGTTTCAAGCAGAGGCTGAATAAGCCACACGACTGGAGATGTTATAACTCTGAATTTCCTGGACTGAGCAGGGGTTTGGACTAGATGGCACTCAGGGACCCTTCCAACTACTATTCTGTGTCAGAAATGCCAAGGCGCAGCTACAGATCTTCACAAATAATTACAGTTGTTAGCTAAGTTCTATTTTCAGTAGAATGGTTACTTTAATAAAAGAAGCACAGTTATTGCTGAATGCGCATATGTAATACAAACACAAGACATAGTCATGACCGTATATTTTCAGAACATGACATACAGTGAGTGTTGTGAAACATACAGACTTCTGTTGTCAACATTAAATTTTGTTTGGGTGTTTGTAAACACCAGTAAATTGATCTGGTGCCCATGTGCAGTTAAATCATTTTAGAATCTGGACTTGTCTTATGCCATCTTCCTTTAGATGCAATGCATTCTTCAAACGCAAATGTTTTGTCATATCTCCTATTGTAACTGAAAGTTTACAAGCATTCAAAATCATCTCACATTGGTACATGACACCTCAAAAATTAACCCATATCATATCAGCCACCAGCCCAGCTTGCTGGAAACAATGTGATGAGATAGGAGATTAACTTCACTGCTGGCTGTACTATCCCATTCTGGGAAAGGGTTCTAAACGAAATCAAAACACAGGCATGAGACCTTGCTCCTAAACACATGAGCATTAACCAGAGGTACACAGATTAAGACACGAACTATGTCAATCCTGTTTACAGTTGCCAAAGCAGCCATCTGGCCCAGATAGCACCACTCACTACCTGGGGTAGCTGCCAGTTACTTCCCAAAGCAAAGGATGTTTGATTCCTGTGTCTTAGTTGAGTTAAAACAGTGGTTAGTAAATAAAAAACCATCTGACCAATATACTGTAAATGTCTAAAAGTAGTAATGCTTCCCCCAAACTGCAAAGTAATAAAAATGTGTTTCAAACCAATTCACTAAAAAAAAAAAATCCTAAGCAGAAATAAGTTTTTTGTGTGTAAGAACTTAACTGAAATACTGTGGGAGGATATTTCATAGCCTAACCTGTTGAAAACATTTCACAATGTGCACCACCTAGTCTTAGTAAAGAATTTACAGCTAACATTGTGATTCTTGAGTGTTTGTGGGGGTGGCTTTAACGAGAGGTCCAGCTTCTTCTGGTTGACCTTAATCAGCCAAGATAGACCAGGATGCGGGCCACTCATTGTTGGCCTCTGCTAATATGACACAAGCAGGAGACTGCAGGTTCTAACTTTGCCCCACCCCCTGTGCCTACAATTCAGATTAAATATGAGAACTTCATCTGCAGAGTACTTTGTAAATGCTTACGAGCAAGGCTGTAGATGTTTCAGCCTCCAGATGGAAGTGTTGAAGGCCAAGTCAGTTACTAGCTTGAACAGCTTTCCTGCATTCTGTGGTATGGATATACGTACAATAGAGAAGAACTTGTTCATTGTCTCTGTACTGTCCTTGAAATGTAATTAATAGGAGTGTGCATAACAGAATTTCCAAGCCGAAAATATACATGAAAATAGCAGGTTTGAATCAGTTTAGGAATTAGTAGAGAGTAGAGCTGCTCAGCACAAGACCTGCTTTTAGTGGTCTATAAAACGGACTACCTTTGTTCAATCTGCTTGAAACTTAGGGAGCTTTCAATTAGAGGGAGCACCGTGTTCTGTGTTCTGTGCAGATTTGGTGCTATTATCGTACACAACTGCCCCAGACTTTCGTATACATTCCCCATTGAAAATAATGACTCCAGAACTTGGAAGAGCACACGAGTCCAAGTTTTGAGTCCGCAGGGGAGCTGCGTCGTTGATCCTTGATCTCTCATTACCTGGATCCCAAAGAGATGGATGGGGCTTCTCTGATTGCCTTAGGCTAAGAGGGTTTAATGTCTTTGGTCAAGGAGAGAGTGGCTTGATGAAGTGTAATAGAGATGCATCTGTCACACCAGAGAAAATATCCATAAAATGGCATGGGCTATTTTCAGATGCAAAGGCTCAGTTCTTTGTGCCCTTCGCAGCTTGATAGTTTAATCACAAGATGTTTAGCATCAGAATTCTTCACCTGGCATAGGAGAAAATAGAATTCACCCATTTTTGTCTAAGCTCATAGTTTTGTCTGTATGGTATAGTTAAAAACGCACGAGAGAGCATAACATACTGAGGTTCTTGATTAAGGATTTTTTTTTCAGCTGGCTGCTATAAAACAGTGTCCATTTCATTTTGCAAATTTGAGTTTCCTAGCTTAGCCTTCTCTTCCTTCTTTTTGTTCAAAACCAACTCAAGCTAATTATGACTTCATTATATCCATGGAACTGGTGAAACCAGCCTGGGTGTGCTGGACCTGTATAGTGCTTGAATGTTAATAAGCTGGCTACTTACAGTGTCATCTGAATAGACGCGCAGGTCCTCAAATGATTTTTCCTTTCTTCCTTCTATAATCAACTTTCCAGGTGTGCCTGAATTTTTACACCATTACCACACAGACTTCCTTGCCTTTTTCACAAAGTCTGCTTGTTTGCCTTATCACAGCAATTCCCCCCCAATACTACTACAAAGGGATTGTACCCAAGATTTTTTCTTTGGATTCATCCATGAATTATCACAATGTTAGTTCACTCTACATTTTAAAACACAAACATGTAAAATGGGTTGCAGGCCATAATAATATATTTAGGCTTAGAGTTAAAATCATTTTGTAATCACACTTGGATAAAAAAGGAAGAGGGATTTGGGTTCATCTGAGAAGATACAATTGTACTGAAAATATATTATTAAACTACATTTAAAGATGCTTTCAAAGTACATCAGTTATGATCCTGTAGCCTGGGATTATGATATACTTCAGTTGCAGAGTGTTGTTCTATTTCATTCTTGGTGGCCTCTGAGTTCATTTGTGTTGCTCTCGGGTTTTTGCTAAGGTTTAAGGGATTGGAATCCCCCACCCCACCCCCAGTAAGAGAAGAGAATTGTGATCGACGGGTGATCCCTCCCAGAGTTTGGAGGCAAGATGCTGCTGCCGTTTCCTTTAATCATGGCAGGGGATCAATACTCTTCTTGCTGGGAAATCTGCTCAGGCTTCCTTACCCCAATTTGGATGGACGAAGCACTTCCATATGAAAATACTAATGTCTATTGGAGAGGTATTTCAAAAGAACAAATTTCACTTAGTTGGAGCTCATAGAAGCGTGGCTGCATATTCCTATAAATCATCAATATCGCAAGTACCTCCAGTTCATATGGTAGGAAAAACGCTACCAGTATCAGGCCACCTTCTTCAGTCTAGGGTCAGTGCTGAGTGGTCAGAACCAGGAGGATATGCTTCTGTCCCTACTTGCACAACCTTCTCATCCACTCACCCACTGGAAAAAATGCCCTGTGAGAGGAACAGCAGCTTGCTGTCTCAGGAAACCTGAGTTCATCCTCGACCTTGGAAGTACACTGACGCTTCCTTAATACCTCCTTCACCTGAGGCTGATCAGAGATGCATCACAGAAGACGCTCTCCTTATGGAAAGGGTGCAGAAGCTGAAGGTGTGGGTCAGCCCTAGATGGCTCAGATATTCCTGACACAGTCTGTGATCCCTTGTTTAGAAGCTGTTCTCGGGGCCAAGTTTCATGCTAGACCCCTCTAATGATTTCTCCCTCTCTAGCACAGCAGCATGCTCATCTGCACAAAGTGGACCCTGTGGTGGGGGGACAAAGAACATTTGTTCCAGGGAAATAACTTCCATCATCCAAGTTCAGGTCACTGCAAATTGCACCCTTCTGGGCTGTGGAGCTCATTTCTCAACTTGGGCCTTCTGGTTAGTGGAAGAAAGGCACATCGTTTCTCCCTAGGACTTGCCATATCAAAGCCCTATTAAGAACAGTTCCATTGCAAAGGCAGTGGTCAAACTGGAACCAGATCCAGGTCCCTGCAGTAAGAGACAATCTGCTGAAATGGGCAGAAAACTGACTACGCTTAAGAATTGTGGACCATATCAGCATAGTGCAGAGTGCTTGAGCAGCTGGATGAGTCTGCAGAACATGGGCTAAGGGGACCTCCCAGCAAATTGCTCTCCGGCTGGAACTCCCGACAAAGATCTCTTCACCACCTCAGAAAAACACAAGGTGCAGAGATACTTCACTAGATGCACGTGCTCAGGAGCGGAATGGGTAAATGTTTTAATGTCCTTTTAGCCACAGAGAGCTGTATGTCATCCCTCCACTTCTACCAATTCCTCATTTGATCAGGAAACCTTGGAATCTGAGTAGGAGCATTTCATCAATCTGGGCTATCCAGACGTCATGAAGATCTGCTGTGTAGCAATATACACACCAGGGACTTGTCCCCTGGGGCAGGTGAAAACATAGACCTTTTGGAGGCATCCCTGTTGCAGGTGCTGTCTTTCCTTTAGGCAGAATTGAACCTGGGCCTGCAGCCAAATGTACTGCACGAGTCGGTAGCTGGTCTAGAAACTGTGTTAGGCACAATGGGTGGATTCTGTTCACCAGGCATCCTTGTTGTGGCCTCCTTTAATTCACAGATTCATTGCTTCAGCAGTTCATGGGTTTGAGCCTCTGCAGGAAGTACTTTTAAGGTAGGTGACACTGAGGGACTTTTTCTGGTTGGTGGTGACCTTGAGTTGGAGGATCTTGGAGGAGTACGTGCATTCTGGTCAGTGTATACTTCACAGAGACATGTCTTGTGGATGGACTAAAGCTGGACCAATAAGCTGTGGATGTTGAAGAGCTGGTGTGATGTAGCGGTCGGTGTGTCAGATGTGGATGGGGGAGTGCTGGGGTCAAATCCCCTCTCGGGTACGAAGCCTGCCGGGTGACCTTGAGTCAGACACTTTCTGCCTAGCCTACTTCACAAGGGAGTTGTGAGGATAAAGCAGAAGAGGAGAGAACCATGTACCCTGCCCACAGTTCCTTGGAGGAAGGGCGGGTGCTCCCTTGTGGAGCTCTCTGTGGACTGGGACTGGGACTGGGATCAGGGAACAGCAGCGGATGAAAGGGTTAACCCTCCCCTCCCCTCCCCCAGCACTCCTCTCCCCATCTTCAAAGCAGCTGTCAATAACTTGGATGCCAGAACCCTGGAAATGCTGAAGTTCATGTTATTTAATAAGCCAAGAATCCTATTTATTTTGAAGTGTTTGAACATTAATTCTAGAGTTTGAAGCCAGTTATACAAGATATCCTTCCATTCTGCATGGCTACTAGCAAGTGTGTAATATTGATTTCATATGAAATTTGGTTGCCGTTGTGGCAAAGGCCCTCCTCATGCTGCTTATAGGGCTCCGCAGGGCCAATGTCAGACTGCATTCTTTGGCAGCCTGCTCAGTAGGTAATAGACTCAATCACTCATTGCTCACTTTTATTTAGAAACTGTAAACAAACATTCTTCACAAGTAGTAACACGCTAGTGATGAACTAAAACATATAATGAAATCAGAATAGACTCACTCAAGTTTTTCAGGGTTTAAAAGCATGACAAAACAAGGAAGCTTTTTAAAAACAAGGACAAAACAAACACCATTAAGCAGATTTGGAAAGTCAGCAGCGGTTTTCTGGTCCTATCATTTTGTTTTATTGAGCTTTTATTTGCTTTAATTAACGTGGCATTGATTTGAAGCAAAATACTAATGAAAAGAAATGAAAAAGTAAAAGAAATATGCACCCGTATTCACGCATTTATGCAGTTCCGTTCATGTGGCTGTATACAAGGATCTCTGTACCTGCCAGATGAATGGATGCCACTGTTACATTTGGCTACATCAGTTGTTTTTTAAAAGACTGACGGGCTGTATGAAGGCACACAGTACTGAAGACTCAAGAGCTCTTAAGGTTTCTTAAGATGGGGTGGGTGGGTGGGTGGTCTTTTCAGCTGATTCCCCTCTCTGACCATCATCTGATGAGCCCGCCTTTATTCTTTGGGTCAGTGGAAAGTCAGGAACAGCATAGTGGGGGTCTGCAGTGGCGGGGGGAGCTGAAATTGCTACACACACACTGCTACCTTAAGAAAAAGTGTCTTTAAGCCTTTAGACCAACCATGGTTGGATGCAGAATGTGGCTGGATACAGGACAAAAGCTTTTCTTGTCTTGGTGACTCCTCAACTGATGCAGCAGTATTTCAAGTGTGCACAACAGGAAACGAGGGTCTAGAGTGGCTTCTTGGGACAGCCATTTACAAGTCATAGGAAAATGCCACCAGCTCCAAAGAGATGATGTGCAAACAGTTCCTCTGATGTAGGGTCATTAAAATGGTCTTGCTATGTCAGACCTAGTGGACAGTCTGGTATCCTTGATACTTGACAAAAAAGGAAAGACCGTGGCTATCCCCTAGTAATCACAAGTATACATACTCATCGGGGGTCCTAATTAAGGCCATTGCAGCTAATAGTCATTGAGAGACAAGTTCATGGAGAATTGGGCTAATATTATTTATTATTTATTTTATTTTTAACCCACCCTCCCCACAAGCGGGTTCAGGGCGAGATACAGCATTGATTAAAATACAACTTAAAATCAGTCATGAAAACAGCAACAGATAAAATACTGTACCCCTTTCAGGGCAACCAGCGTGAGTGGACTCTCCATACCCCTTGTAGATGATAGGCTTCTGAGCTAGTAGCCATTGCTAACTATCTTGTAACCTGTCTAGCATGACATGAGAGACAGCGTAGTGGGCGCTGTGTATCTGCCACAGCAACTACGTATGTTTCTCCTCAGTCTAGCACTCAACTGGCTATCCAAGGCTGCACTCCTAAGAACACTTTCCTGGATGTAAGCCTTATTGACTAAAATGGGATGTACTTCCAAGTAAACCCTCTTCGGATGGTTCTGCAAGTGTCAAAAGCAGAAAGAGCTGCCGTGTAATCCAGTCCCAGTGTTTGTGTGCTGCTTAAGCCACCGGGGCATGGATCCAGCTGAGCTTACGTCACACTGGTTGATTTTTTCATGGGGAGGAGTTAAGCAAGCATTTAGCTTGCTCCCATTGAATTTTATGGGATATAGAAGTCCTTAACCTCAGCTGGATCATACCCTAGGACAGGGGTGGGGAACGTCCGGCCTGCAGGCCGTATACAGCCCACAAAGTCATTTGGGCTGGCCCACAGAGAGCAGCGGAGCTGCAGGCAAACCGCTCAGCTCCCACCCTTCACCCTTGCTCCCACTTACCCACTTGGTGGGGGGCGCATTCCCTGGGACACCCCTCTCCAGGGGGCGCGCTCCCGCACTGCGAGAGCAGGCGGCTCTTGCTGCCGCCACCGCCTGCTGTTGCCAGCGCCACCCGCTGCAACCGCCACTGCCCCACAGAGTTGGTGAAAGCAGCCTGTGCTGCCATGGCGAGAGCAAGTGGCCGCAGCAACAGTGGGGGGGCACTGGTACTGGCGACAGAGCTGCTGCCGCTGCCACAAGCGGGCCGCAGTGGTAGTGGCAGGGAGAAAGGGAACACAAGCGTCCTTTCTCCCGCGTGTGTGACGTCGTTCCCGGAAGTTACGTTTCTGAGAGTGACGCTCTCATTTCTGAGAGTGACGTCACGCACGCAGGATAAAGGGTCCTCCCCGCATGGGGAAAAAGGTCCCCCACCCCTGCCCTAGGACTTGAGGAGATTGTTCTTAAAAGTTTAAAACCTTTGCCTGTCACAGTGGCCCCAAATTTGGAGGGACCAATTATTTTTACCCTTCTTAGAAGAACTAAATGCCTGAAAATCTTGTAATCTCTTAAAACCATGGCTGTCCACTATGAATGGATTTTATTGACCTTATTTCCAAAATGGAATGTGAGGGGGGGGGGGTTCATTTGCAGACTCCCAGGCAGCCAGATTTGCCCCTATTTTTCTTCTCACCTACTGCCTTCACAATTCCCTCCTGCATGCGAGAGAGTCCTTTAACTTCTTAGATTGTCTTAGTTTTAGCTGACCAATTTAGTTGCCTGTAGGGTTCTCCTTCCCTTCCCTGGCCATTTTTAACCTCTTCCTTACCCAGTCAAACATACACTTGGTCAGAGGGGATGGAATTGGTGGCAGTTTGTCAGCAAGGGCAATTGGCGGCTAGAGAGAGAAATGGGGACAGCCCAGAAGCCAGCCCCATCCCTGGCAAGTTCAGATTCAAATAGGCCTTACAAAACACTTGTGCAGAACTTGGAGGCGTTCAGTAAGGAAGTGAGTCAGGAGGCAAGCTCTGCTACTTGCCTAGAAGCAGTTGTTTCTTGCCAGAGGCTACCAGGTAAATGGAAACTCCTTTCTGGAATGAAACTCAGAACTTGGCTGAATGTGTATTTACAAAGAGCGCTTCCTAGTGCTGTACATAATTGGAACCTAATTTTACCCTTGAACTGAGCCAGCGGGTTTCATTGCTGCCATTTATCTGCAACATTTTTTTAAAAACAAAAAAATAATGTCAGATGTCTTTGGTCTCTTGGAAACATAATATTGTTGAAGAAATGTAGGCAACCAGACACAGATCTCATACCTGTCTCTCAGTACATAATAGAATTTCCTGTGATTAGAAAATCAGCATAAATTCCATACTGCTGAATCAAAACGTATACTTAGTAAAACATTGATTTCTATGCTTGTGATGTTGCTGGTGTGATGCCAGCAGACACTAGTTTTAATAGGATTTGCTCTGGTACCCATTTCCCTTCAAAGTATCTCATTTGAATACAGCTTAGACTGGGTAAGAATAAGGTATGGTTGGGAAGGTGTTCTCCCTCTGAGGTGGAGGACATCTTGGGTGATTCCTACCATCCAATCAGGGAGGCAGGAACTCGAATGTTTCTTCCTCTTCCTGTTGATGTGTGGGTCGCCCCTTTCCCTCAGTTCTTTCCTGCCTGCAGGGAGTGCAGAAGCAACAGCAGACCTCTGCTGCTTCTTAGGCTTGTTAACTTTTTCCTCACCTCTAGCTATCTCCATCTCCCTCCTGTCTTCCTTTACTAGATCTAGCTCTCCCCCTCCTCTCTTCTCCTTTCCTTTCTTGCTGTGCCTCCCTTGGAGAGGAAATCTATCCAGGAGCATTTTCAGCTCTGGCCACGGGATGGGCCCTGATGCTAGTTTTATGGGCGAAGAGGAGGGAGCGGAGTTCGTGACTGCCGCTGCTGTGACGGGCTCCCAGATTACCGGTGCCGTCCTGCCTTCATGGCTGGATTGGGCTCCCAGCAATGATATGGCTTCTCAGCCGTGCGTGCCCACTAGGAAGGCTAGACTGCAAGCTCCGGATGATGGATCAGCAGTGCGGCTCTGCTTGGAGGCTGAGTGCAGTGCTGTACAGTGAGAAAAAGAAAAGGCGGGAAAAGGCAGCGGCAAGCGCACCAAGACGTACTCACTTCTCAGTGGCCTCAGGGACTTCTGTACGCCTTCCCACCAGTTCTAGTTCTTCCCAAACTGTAGAGGAAGATAATAAAACAGAGAGCTCATGTCATCATGATAGCTCTCTGCTGTCCGAGGCAACCATGGTTCTCAACACTTCACAGGTTAGCAACAGCTCCTCCACTGAACTTCGAACTGACCCCGGATCTGCTTCATCAGGGCCCGTTTTGGCACCCGTATCCGGAATGTCTATGCCTGACCACATGGAAGTTGAGAGGACATCCCTAGCTAAGTTGGGATACATACCTAGAGTGGTGAACATCATGTTGGCCTCTAGGAAGAGCTCGACCATCAGGATCTACAATACTTCTTGGAAGGCCTTCCTTAGGTGGTCCAGAAGAAAAAAGGTAGATCCTCTACATCTGAGCGCAATACTCATGTTTCTGCAAGACGGACTGGACTCAGGCCTAAAGCTAGCTACCTTGAGGAGACAGATTGCAGTCTTGGACTCAGTTCTCCCTCCTTCGGATTGAATAAAACTATCTAGGCATCCTCATGTACGGCATTTCCTAAAAGGTGCAACCTTATTGTCCACCAACGGTGCATTGCTTCCCAACGTGGAAACTCAACACAGTGCTTACGGCACTAACAAAACCCCCTTTCAAGCCTATAAAGGACATTCCTCTGAAATGGCAGAGACTAAAGACCATATTCCTAGTGGCTATCACCTCAGCTAGAAGGATATCAGAACTCTGTGCCCTGTCGATAAAACCCCACCTGTGCATTTTCCACAAGGATAATGTGGTCCTGCAAACAGACCCCACCTTCGTCCCAAAAGCATACTCTAGGTTTCATCGAACACGGGAGATCTACCTGCTGTCCTTCTGTCCAAAGCCTGCACATCCTAGAGAGAGGGAGTGGCACTGTCTGGACGTGAGAAGGGCCCTCAAAACATTCCTCATCAGGACAGAGAGCATTAGAAGAACGGACTCCATCTTCTTAAACATGGGACCTCCCAACACAGGAAGGAGAATGTCATCTGTGGCCATAGGTCGATGTATTAGATCCTGCATTGCAGAAGCATACAGGGCAGCACACAGAGAGGTTCCCAAAGGTATTATAGCTTCTCCTTGAGAAGCGCTGCAACCAACGCAGCATTTGGAAATCAGGCATCAGTGGAAGAAGTGTGTAAGGCAGCCACGTGGTCTTCTGTGTCTACATTCACAAGACACTACAGATTGGACTTGCCTAACTCGGTGGATGCAGCCTTCGGAAGAAGAGTGTTGCAACATATAATCCATACCAAAGAGCCTTCTCCATCCAAAAGAACGTAACTGCTTTGGGAGCTCCCAAGATGTCCTCCACCTCAGGGAGAACGGACCTTTGGACACTTACTGTGAAGGGTTCCTCTCCTCTGAGGAACGGAGGACATCTTGCCTTCCCAAGGGTCTTCGTCTTCTGCCTTCTTTCTCTTCTGTTTTCTCGTTTGTTTCTAGTTCTGTATATTTCTTCCATTTTATTCTTCCTCTTAGTTAACCAGTTGATAGTTTGGAGTTACGGAAGTTGGTGCACTGCTTCGTGGAGTTGTCCAAACTGAGGGAAAGGGGCGACCCACGTACCAACAGGAAGAGGAAGAAACATTTGAGTTCCTGCCTCCCTGATTGGATAGTGGGAATCACCCAAGATGTCCTCCGTTCTTCAGAGGAGAAAGACCCTTCACGGTAAGTGTCCAAAGGTCTGTTCTGTACGGACTCAGAGACTTGGGGCCATTTGTAGAGGGTGCAGGGCCTGGGACAAGCTCTCCAGACCTCTGCTCAATCTTTTGAGGCCACTGCCAATGACTTGGCCAGAGAGTCATGCTGCCTAAGTGCTTCGCTGCATATTTAGAGAAGGGTCTCTACCCCAAAGCATGGGGCCTGGGGCAGTCATTGCAATTCACTGTCTCCAAGGAATGGCTCTGCATAGACTTGATGTAGGTGATTTGTACTTGTGTCACTTTCATAACTGCTTTGGAATCACACGAGCAAGAATAGGCTAACCAGATTTCATGCTAAATGCAAACACTGGGCTTCATCTCCTCTATTTCCAGGAGAACATATCTTCTTGGGGGCATGTGAACAGCGAGAAGGAAACTGGCATAGGTCTGCATGCAGTGTTCTTAGTTGGTTTCCGTAGCTCTCCAGCTGTATTCCACTTTTCCTGTCCTCTGTAATGTAACAAAAGAAATGTATTTTCTGGTTGCTGGGAGATATAATTGATGAATAACTTAAGGAATAAATAACTCTTTGTTCAGGAAAAATGGAATGTTACTTTCAGGCATAGAAGAAGATAATTAGAAGTCTGGCCATATCAGAGTTAAACGATAGAGTAGAGGGCATGGAAGTTCAGAGCTAAAATAGGGTATCCTTTTATTTTGAGCATTTCTTTAGAGGTCATCAGAAAGCTGGTAGCCCAGCACAGTGCAGACATACCACAAAACTTCCATCAGAAATGCTCTGATTAATATAAGAGCCTATATAAGAAGAATCTGGATTAAATATCAGAAGCTACACATGGAGGAAGTGGTTGTGGTGATGTAGTAGTATTGCTTGTGAAGGCTAAAAACACGTCAGAAAGGTCAGGAACGCAAGGAGTTGCAAAGGACCAGCCACCTGCTACTCCCAGTCCCAGCTGTCCGAATTCTGAATTGCTGCTGTAACAAATTGCCCTGCCAAACCCAGTTGCCTTTTTTACTCACTCACTATGTTAAGGCAAGTGTTTTATTTCCGCATCCGGGATTTTTTTATGGCAAACATTGCCATTTGAGGGCATAGAATATTCAGAATATTGAATATTTTGAAATATGAACACGCCTGCCTTTATTTGACCGAGTTGCCATTTCCTTACCTGGCATTTTGCATAGGGCTGCTTTTCTATCCAATTATTATTTGTCCCTTCCTAGTTGGAGATTTTGTGTCAAGGTTATAGCTGGTAAAATGCAGCCGCTTTAAAGAAGTCTGTGCTGCTGCTTCTGTTGTTTCATGTTTTTGTGCCATAGAAACATTAAGGTAGCTTTATGATCTTTAAGTCAAAGAAATACTCTTGAGTGGTCGTGTCCATAAATGCAGAGAATTCTGAACTACAACAGATACGATTTTGGCTTTTCCAGTTCACTCTTTCTAAGTGTGCATAGATCTGGTTTTTTTTCCTGATGCGTGATGTGTGCTATCTGTACCAATAACCTTCAGCTTTCTCGAGAAAGGACCCAGGGACAGTGAGACCCACTGAGCTGGAAGTGCATACAAGGAAGTCACACGACATCAGAAACACATGGCAGGCAGGTAGAGGGGGAGGCATAATGAGGAGCTGGCTGGCATCAGGGTCCGGAGCACGGGCAGGTTGAGAGGGGAGGACAGGAAACAGAAACCCAAGTGGTGAGGAACAAGCTACAGAGGAGCCCCCCCCCCTTCCACGGCTGAGCGACCTCCTGGTGCCATCCCGTGATTTCCCTCCGCCTTTGTGCAGGGTGGCACTCGTGCTTCATGCAGGCGCTCCAGTTTGCCCCCCCCCCCCTTTCGAGAGGCAGCTCCCCACCTCGTGCCAGGTTGGCAACCCAGCAGAATTGGGCTTGGCGACTCAACTGAGGATGCTGGGTCAGAACCCTTTGATCTCATTCTCTTCTCTACTTCCTCATTTGTTTTGAACACGGCCAGGCCAGGAACGGTACGGAACTGCCCACTCCACCCCCGGTCATTTCAGTTGTAATCAGTTACTTGGAGTGATTCGCAGTAATCTTTTATTAATCTGCTCTGGAGTGTATCTGTTGTTTGTTTTTGATAGCTTAATGTTGCAATGCTTGCTGATTGCTAGAAAGAAAACTTACATTAGGAAGTAAAACGTTTCTTTGGTCCTTTATATGCACAAACTTGCAGTTTCATATTGGCCAGCTGGCTCTTGCTTTGTTTTTGTGACCTCGTAGCATGTCTCTTCTGTGCTGTGTTTCAGTGCCCCACTCACTCATGATATACACCCTGTACTTTATTTTCTTCTTTGGTTCCTCTTGTATTTCATCTCCTCCCTCCCCCCCAGATTAGGTCCTGGAGACTTTTTTTCTTGCCATCTCTCTCATTTTTCCAGTCAATATGACCGGCAAGGTTTAGGCTGAATTTCCCTCTTTTCTATTCATTTATTAATGGAGAAATAGGGGATCTCATTCGTTAGTTTTTTAAATGTCTCATTCATACTTCATTTGTGATAAAATTTCTTCCTCAGATGTGGATGAGCAAAGAAAATGGATCTGACCTTCAGAAGCTTAACTTTCTATTGGCTAATAAATACCAGAAAGTAACAACTCAGTCAGAAGCCTTATATGCCTTAGCATGATGAAAGTAATCAATTGCTTCGTGGCCTCTCATGCTTACAGCTTTTCCATTTACTTTTTTTTTTGTTATTGCCTATGACTACTCTGGAAAATAAACTTGAATTTTATTATTTTTCTCCCCTATATTTCACTCAGAATAGGCTCATCTTCTTTTGACTTCCAGTAACTCTTTTAACGCCCGTACCTGGGACCATTTTGCGCATTATGGTAAAGGTAAAGCTGGCCTTCCTACTGTGTGTACAGCCAGAGATCTACACCAGTTCAATTAGCTTCTTGACAAGTATATCTCCATGAAGCATGAGTTTGAAAACACATCTGAATTCAAAATGGTGGCTTCCCCCATCCCACCCTTTCCCCTCTGACTCCTTTTCCCAGTGAGAATGGTACAGAATAAAATAGTAAGTATATTTGAAAATCATTTTTAATTGACAGCCTTGGCATGCTGATTGAATTAATGAGCTTTTTTAGTTGAAAGGCTTTGGATCAGTTATCTCTGGAGAACAGCTAGCTTCCTTTTTGTAGTTTAAAGATGTACGTTATGTCAGTTTATAATCTTGCAGCAAAAAAGTTGTTGTAGGTTAGCTGCTCACCAAGCTTGTGTTTTATATGTGTGTGTGTGTGTGTGTGTGTGTGTGTGTGTGTGCGTGCGTGCGCGCACTCATTGGGATAAGAGATTGAAACAGAGTCTAGTGGGAGGGGGAGAAAGGGTCTGTTTAGTGTTGTTTCTTAAATTCCTTTGTCTTAATTTCATTCAGTAATCTATGGAAAATTGAATTAAATTAATTCCTATATTATGTGTTATTAGAAGATTCTCTGCCCCTTATAGTCTGCCTTTCTCAGAGAGAGTGAGGGTAGATGTAGAAGAGTCACATATCTACATTGTCTGGCTTGTGAACATATTGGCACGATCTGATGCATTTTATTCATTGACAGTGCCGTCTACATCTTAGGCATTTCAAAAAATGTTAAGGTTAGCTGTGTGAGCAATGTATAGATTTCAAAATTGGGGTTCAGTTTAAGCTTTCAGTTTAAGCATAGATTCCTGCTTTTTAAAAAATGAAAAGGGTAAGCCAATCTGCTCTCTTAATTTCTGTGCCATGTGAGCAATCGGGGCATTATATGGTCTGACATTTTATGCTCGCTTGCAGCTCAAGATATATGCAGTTATGCTTTGCCTTATGCTTATAGATCCCTCCAACCCCCCCCCCCCCATCAGCACTGTTGTAACTGACATCTGTTACATGTCATTAACTTTCAGTGCAATCCTAAGAAGAGTTACTCTGTTCTAAGCCCATTGAAGTCAACGGTCTTAGACTGGAGTAATTCTGCTCAGGATTGCACTGTTAGACGTGTAAACAAACTCCAGTTAAACATTTATATAATGCAAACTCCATGTACAAAGCTCACCCCCCCAGTCTGATGAGGGAAAGAACTGGTGCTGTAAGAGCCTGGGGTGGATGGAATTGCCACAGCGAGCCCTGGTTATAAGAGAGCACCAAATGCGCACCATGTTTGTGCTGCTCACAATGACCATGTTTGTTTGGACTGTGAATAAATTTGTAAGCATCTCAACTCCATTTTTAAACTGCAGGGTCTTTGACTTAGGATTTCCTTGTTTTGTGTGTGTGTGTGGGGGGGGGGGAAATCAGCTGAATTAAATGAGCCTTCTGTGTTGGGGTGGGATAGGCAGGAGTATTCCCCCCCCTTGCCTCTTCACAGAAATGCAGCAATGCAACAGTGCTCCTATCCAATGGTAAAAAAAGCCCTTTAAACCTAAACCTGTTGTGTGCCAAAAGCTAGAGGTTTTAAAAGACCTTTTTAAAAAAAATGGTTTGTTGTTACTTTGTTCATCAAGGATGCAACTGCATTTTTGTGAAGTGTAAAAACAATCTTTTGAGGTTACGTTTTAGGGGTTTATTGAGTGTCTTTGTTTTGCTCCTTTTGTAATTGTCTGTTTCAGTTACGAGAGGGTACAATTGACAAGTGTGGGGATGTTACAGAAACAAGCTGCCTGAAATTGAGTAGAAAATGCAAGCAGTTTACTGGCTTCGATTACTGACAGCCCCAGATCCCTGCATGAACCCTGGAGCTTGCTGTGTTCAGAATTGCAGGGAAAGAGGCAGCAGCAGTTTGTGAGTAGGTCTTTATGTTTGTGGGTGTGTACATGCGGGTGTGTGCACCTCCCTCTCCTCCACTCACCATCCAGATATTCGGCTCTGCTACTGTGTCAGGTCAGGCTGTCTTTTCCGTGTTGGTTGGGCATGCAGCCATGCTGTGGCTTTTTGTTAGGGTAGATATTCCACACAGACGACTTGCTTCATTGGCCACACACACTTGTAACTTGCCCTTACTTCAGTTAATGTTATATATGGGAACTTGGAAACCTTGTAAGGTGATTAAATGCAAATGGATTTTCAGCAAACCAGGTAACAAGAGCCCTGGAATATTTATGAATTTTTTGACAGAATGTTAAACCAGAAGTGGAAAAAATTGGTGGCAATTTTTAAAAACCTTGCATAACTAAGCCATTGTTACTGGATTTATCTGAAATGTGGCCAGATCGAACAGACCTGCATATCGGTTGTCTGTGCCAAATTTCACGCTGACAGGACAAGTAGTCTTAATTTAATGACCGACAGAATTTTCAAGCATTTTATTATAATAGTGGACTGCTGAAGCCTTAATAGGGTGATCCCTTCTAAGCCTGTTGGCTTCAATAGACATAGAAGGGTGTAATTGTTTTTAGGGATCACACTATAAAGTGCTTTAACTATACAGCTGTTCAAACTTCTATACAGTATTATAGCAAGAAAAAACATAGAGCAATAGCACTCATTTAAAATTATGCAGAAATAGTTATACTGAATTTTTTTTTTAAAAAAACCCTTTCCAGTATCTTATCATGGCTTGGATCATTTCCATTTTCATTGTCCCCCCCCCCCCTGCTGCAGCATCAATATAAAGTTAAAATGTTAAAATGAAGTCGTTTACTTAGATGTACCCCAGTTTTCTCAGCAGTGGAAACCAAACTAGCTTGCAACATTCTTCTGTCCTTTTCATTTTTAGAACCACCACCCTGTGAGGTAGATTAGGCTGAGAGCGTGAGTAGTCCTAGGTCACTCAGTGCATTTCCCTAGTGGCCTGGTGTTTGGGGCCTGGGTCTCCCAGATTCTAGCCTGGTGCTCTGACAGCCGCACCACCATGTTGTGACTCTCCTTAGTTCTGCTGCACTGTGATTCTCATGCTTAATAGATGGTGGAGCCAAACTTTTCTCATCAAACCCACCTCTAGAACTATTATAGGTGCATGGAAAATTTCCTACATTTCTTTCAACTTATTCCTTGGACATAGTCTGCCCCCCATAGGAACACTTCCATCCTATCCCATCTGACCTGTGTTCATCCCTGCTGCCAGTAAGAAAGTTTATTTTTCAGTATTTATAGCCTGCTTTTCTGGAAAAAAAAATCCAAGTTGTTGATTGGTCTCTCTTTGTTTTTTAATAATAGGTTGTTTATTTTTTACTAAGAAAAGAGGAATACGGAATAAAAGGGGTGGGGAAAAGAAGTTCATATTATATCACTCCAATACATGGCACCATTCAATCTAATATGTTTCTTGTCACCTCAGTATGTTCTGCAGATCAGCTATTTGTTTACAAATTTTTCCATTCATTTTAGATAACGTCCATAAAAGTCTTCTTCTTGAGTAACAGCTTGGTTTGATTGGTCTCTCTTGAGGCATACCACACCTAGAGAGCATTTTTGTGTAGTTAGAGTGGTGGATGGAAGTACCTTGGCTACCTTAAATGCCTTTGTTGTGTTGTTGGGTTTTTATGTTTCTTTGTATTGTAATCCATCTTGAAGATCCCAAGATGTTGTGAATTGGCAGAATAAATAAAAGCAGAGCTAGACTGGCCCGGCAGGTGTGTGTTCATGGGGTTGCCTTTGTGTGTAGAGGGAGCCTGTCCTGCTTCCTTGCTAGCCTCCACAAACCCAGGCTTGGTAGTTCTTCACTTCTGCATCCTACTGGAGTGAGTGTTAGCAGCAGTTACAGCTCTGAGAAAAATAGCAGAGAGTCCAGTAGCACCTTTAAGACTAACCAACTTTATTGTAGCATAAGCTTTCGAGAGCCACAGCTTGAAAAGTTCTCAAAAGCTTATGCTACAATAAAGTTGGTTAGTCTTAAAGGTGCTACTGGACTCTTTGCTATTTTGCTACTGCAGACTAACACAGCTAACTCCTCTGGATCATAGCTCTGAGGGAGAGGAAGTGGTTTAAAAAACAACCAAAGGTTTACATTCTGAGAGGTTCCAAGTATTGAGGATTGAGATGTCAGCAAAAAAAAGGATCACGCCTGTCTGCCAGTGGCCTTGTATGAGTGCTGGCAGAAGTTAATGGCTTTGGTGCATGTGTGGGTGTCTCCGAATGTGGTTTTGTGTCCCAGCATCCCTTGTTCTATCTGGGGCTGGAACACCCATAGAGCTGAATTGCCTCTCAGTAAAATAATACATAGAGACAACTTCGTGGCAAATTAACTGAATTGTACTATGAGTTTTGTACCGCTGTGTTATTTAGTACAGATTAATTTATATTTTCATTTAAATAACTGCAATTTTTAAAAACCTTTGTAAATATACACATTTTAAATTTATGTTAATGTTATGACGAAGACGAAGGACTGTGCAAGAAGATTAAATTAAAAGTGGCTTTCATAATGCGCTTCAACTAATAAGGAGATGGAATCTCCTGATTTAGTCTCGGCGTGCAATATCTCAGCTGAGTGCTGTTGGGTCGGCATCGTGCCAGCATAGCGGCCGTGGGGGAGGTAGACATTTCGTTGCATTTCCTTCGGTTGTGCTGCTGCTGATCCTGTTGTTTTTCTGCTTCGTTAACCTAATGTAAATATTGTTGCCAAGCCCTCTGGGCAGGTTGAAAGGCTGTTTTAGTTGAAAGGCTCCTTGACTCTGCAAAATAGTCAACTAATTTAAGTTCGTTCATTTTTGACTGCAAAAAGAAATTCAGCTGCACAATTATCCAGTGGTGAAATGCAGGTTGAAAGTTGAGTTTCCCTTGTAAAAACAAAAGGCTCTTTTTTCCAGCAACAGACTACATTCAAGGTTACAACAGAATACATTTACTTTTGCTTCACAGTTAACTAAAGGCATCTGCTGTTTTTTAAAAGATTATGAAACATTCTTTTACATTAAAACATATTATACTACGGAATTATAAATCAAATTAGTTGCTGGCGTTTCTGGAAAAACCTTCCCCAATACTAAAATACAACATTCTAAGTATGCAGAAATTTGTAAGTTAAATTGTTCCCTTGCACATGCGTAGTGGCTTGTTTAAGCTGGCGAGGGTGCCACCTTAACATTTCATGTGAGGGGGTTGTAGGTGTTCTGCTCGTGCCAAACAGGAATTGCATTTATCAAATCCATTGCAGCAAAAAAAAAGGGGGAAAAAAAGATGTCTAGATAGTTGTTCATTTTTCCCTTCTGTTTTCATTTCTCGCTACGATTCGGGCACTAAGCACCTCTTTTTTTGAATGCAGCAGGAACAGTCTGGTTTTGTTATCAGAGTGCAAGGACATTTGTTTAAAAAACATACTTTTATCTTTTCCCCCCATAAATGTAAGCAACAGTATTGTAAAATGAGTGCTGCAATTGTGTTGTGATATCTTTTGATTTACTGTGTATTCCCGTCATGGTGGGGCTCTTGCCATATCTTGTAGACTTCTGATTGAGATAAATGGGGGTTCTCGCCTCCCTCCCTTTTTTTCCTCTTCATGAATGTCCTTCTCGGCTCCTTCAGCTGCCACAAGGGGAGAGAAGTCCTCAGGTGGGGCACGTGCAGCTTCTACATCTGGCCAGTTGGCCTTGTTCTGTCTGGACCTTGCCCGCTTCCTGGCACTGCTGTTTCCAGAGCCTGGCACCCTGGCATCACAAACTTCCCTGTAGGGTGCTTCAGACTCTGCTCCTTGACTGGACCGGAACCTGGACAGGAACATTTGAAGAGGGTGACCCGAGAGGACATTGGAAAGGATGCAACTCCACTTCCCCTAGCTTCTGCTTTCTTCCCCCTACCCAACCTTGCCTGAGCGTGCTTTTTCTTCCCTCTGTCCCCAGTGTGCTCAGTCGTTTGTTTCTAAGCTGTCAGCTGGATTGTTGTTGTGACATGTGCACAAGCACAGATAACATGGTCTACTTTGTGTGTCCGTGTCCGTGTGTGTCCTTCCAATTAATTCCTATTGAACTCTTTTTTTGCAAACCTGTGGGACCAGGTATACTGTAGTCCTGAGTAGTCCCCCTTTATGGATTTTTGATCCATACAGTGGGGCCACCTGTCTCCATTGGCTACTTAACAGATACTGATGTCAATTCAAAGTATTGCCTGTCCTGTACAAAGCTCTTCATGGCTTTGATGCATCTTATCGTATGAGACCACTTCTCTCCCTATGTTCCATCATGGCAGCTTTGCCATCTGAACAGGCCTTTCTGCTGGTGCCACCGAGCACGTGGGCAAAGTCAACAGCTTGCCCGTACACGTGCCTTCTCTGTGGCGGCCCCCCACTTTATGGAGTGGCCTATCTGAAGAGGTTAGGAAAGCTCCATTCTCCTGGCCTTCCACAAACAGTGTTCAAGAGGGCTTTTGACTCAGATAGGAGGGCTGCACTGTAAGGAAGTGGTCTCAAAGAGATCCATCAGTAACGGGATAGGAGGGACTATATAGACTTCATTACTATTGCTGGAAGTATGGTAGATCATGTGGACTCTACTACTGTTGCTGTAAGTATGATCCTACCAGGTAGTTCCTGTGTTGTTTAATATGTCAGTCTTAGAATTGCTTCCGCTCTGTTTCAGCATTTCTTCAGCTCTGTATTGGATTTCTGTTGGTTTTAAATCTTTGCAAATTTGCATGTATGCACCCTATTACATGTTTATTGAAATGTCTTTGAAATTAACTACACTGACTCACACTGAGTAATCTGCCTTGAATTGCAGTGAGAAAGGTGGACTATAAGTAATGTAAATAAATAAATACATTCAGTGTTTCACGGCTAAAATGAGCCTCTACTTTTAGAGGTAATCTGTTAGGTAAGCAGCAGCAGGAGATGGCTGTTGCCTTCAGGCACTTGCTGTGAGTTTCACAGTGGCAGCTGGTGGGTCACTACTCAAAGCAAAAAGATAAGGACCTTTGGTATGATCCAGCAGGATTCTTACTAGGGTCTTATTAACTTACATGCTTCTGATATTGACAAGCTTCTATACCTGTGAAAATAGCTGCATTGGAAGGCAGCAACGTGTGTGTGTGTGTTCTGAACATATCAGGACACACGCATATCTGAAACTAACTGAATTAGAGATATGGAAGGACCAAAAAGTAATAAAGTTCAATCCCCAACTGCAAAGCCAGGCTATTGTCCCATCAGAAATCAACCTATATGGTGGACATGTAACAAAGCAAAACAATTTTGGAAACGAGAACATTCAATTATTCAGAAGATTTTAAAGACTAATGTTCAAATGAAACTAGAGGCCCTTTTTGCTGGGATTAATGTATAAACAACTGGAAGCTACACATGGCATACTATTTTTGTATATGATAACAGCGGCAAGACTATTATATGCTCAAAAATGGAAAATCACAACATTACCTACAATAGAAGATTGGCTAGAAAAAAGAAGACTATGCTGAGATGGCTAAATTGACATCTTTAATCAGGGGAAAGACATTAGATAATTATTTGAGCATTTGGAAGTCCCTTATTAACTCGTAGAAACAGAAAGGAATGAACTAATGATCTGTGTTTTTGAAGATTAGGAAGAGGGAAGGAATGTATGGATGAAAAGGGAAAGTGATTATCTATGGTAACTTTGAACTTGGTATATAACATGTAATATTGTTAGACCTTTTCAAATAGAAAATTAGTATGTATTCCTGTCTATATATGTATAAGCTTTTTTCTTTTGCTTTATGTGATTGTTCTTTTTAATTTTTTCTTTCCTTTTTTGTCCATGTGCTTTTTACCTAACTTTAAAATGTTAATAACATTCTATTAAAAAAGAAATCATCCTATAGAATCCTATTTTCTGTCAGGGACAGGGCTGAAGGAAGGAAGAGAGATATAGTGGAGCTCAGAAGCTGCAACGGCTATGAAGTCGAGGGACTCAGGATGGGCTCTTAGGTCAGAAGCCGAAGGCTGAGCACCTGGAGGTCAGAGATGGAGGGCGAAGTGATTTGCAGATAGATTTCAGGGGTACAGAAAAACCACCAAGGTGAATAGTAGACGTTAACTAAACTGTCCCATGGAATAGGTATTTTCATGGTGGTCTCATTCCGGTGGGCTAGTAAAAACGTTCATCTTAGTTGTATGGCTAATTTGGAGGCTAACAGTGTTGCAGAGCATATGAATATATGTTGTAATATTACAGCATTAGAAAGCCTAAATATCTGAGAGTGAGATGGTAAATTCTTTAGATAAGAGCACACGCTTTTAATATCTAGTCCTTGGGGCTCTGATTCGATATATCAAGCCTGATCAAGCTGCCTCTTGGCAGCATTTAGATTGGTTAAATAACGTGCAGCTAAATTACTGGCAAAGGAGACGTCGTGTGGTTGATTCTCATGGTCTCCTAACTGTTTCCTATGCACAGCTTCATTTTCTTACTTGGCATACAGCTAAATCGAAATAAGATCATGGTTGATACTAGATTAGAAATCCATTTTGCCGGAACCAAATTTTTACTGCTCATTCAGATTACTAATCTAGCTGCTGGTCTCTAGCCATTGTCAGAGTAATTTAGTGTAAGGGCCTTTATATGTAGCCCTAAAGTGTCAAAGCCAGTGTTTCTGCTCTAATAGTCTTTGATGATTCAAAGAGGATCCTTCGTCCACGCAGCTTTGAACTGCTGCATCTTGGAAAAAATATCCATATCTTATTTGTTGTGGACAAGGAAAATATTGGAAGAAAGAATGCAAGAATGTGTGTTTTTATTGCTATTTCTTTGGTGTGATAATTTCTGTTTCCTTTGCATTTAATTCAATGTCTTTAAGTTTTCTATTGAAATTTCAGGAAAGCTGCAAAGCCTGGTTTCCTAATTTTTATACATGTGATGCTATCTATATAAATTTAGTTCCAAGGAGCATTATCTTAAATACTTGGTCCTGGATGTCCAAAATGCTGACTAGTACCCAGGAAATGGGTTTTTCCCCCAACCTTGCTTGTGACTGAATTCGGATAGCTGTCACTTGCCTATCAAGATGTTCCTAAGTTTTACTATTATTAATATTTTGTTACTCACTTTAAGCTTAGCAGATATTTGAAACCTATTTATAAGAGCAGTAAAAGAGATTTTGAGGAGCAAGTGACACAGTGAGAATTGAAGCCGTCTGAGGGCGTGGTGACCCAGTGTTTATAACCATAAAAATAAAAATACTGTAATATTGTATGAACTTATTGCTCAGGAAATTGGGAACAGTTGATTATACTGGTAAGATATTTTTGTAGCAGTCTGTTAACACTAAACGTTCACGCTACATCCAGAATCATGTTAGTGGCCCTTCTCTATAAGAAGCTAAGGGAGTAAATACACTGCTATCTCGCTGGATAAAAGAAGTATTGGGGCAGTTCTCTCTGCTGAATCAGGCCGCTGCAGAGCACAGGAACACTGCCGGGGCGATGCGACACCCCCAGGAGCACACCCCAGGAGGCATGTTCTCCCGCCTTTCCCCCCACCAGCCAGGTAGGCGGGGGTGGAGGATGGGAACGGGGGGATCCTCTGCCCCCAGCAGGGGACTGGCAACCCTGTCTTCCATCCACATACTAACCCAAGGCCAACCCTGCTTAGTTTCTGAGATCTAAAGAGAAAGGAACTGTCACCATGAGAAAAGAAAGTAAACACGGGAAGTGACAGAAAGGACAAGGGGGAAGCAGCAGAAGGACTGGGGGTTTTGCTTGCCCCACCTCAGCGAAGAAAGCCCACCCCGAGCTCCAGCCACCTGCTGCGTCCACACATGCACGGAGTAAGAAGCTGCAGCTTGTGCAGAAGGCAGCAGCCCCTTTCCTAAAAGGCTGGTAGAAAGATGCAATATTACCTGTGCTGCAGCAGCTGCTGCTGCTGCTATTGACCTTCAAAGCCCGGAATCTCTGAAAGTGTGCCTCGCTGGCTGTCCAGGCCTACAAGATCTTCACACAGTTGTTTGGTGTTGGTTCTGAACTGTCCTTTATTATATCTGAAGTTTAAACAGGGGCTTGCTTTCTTCACTGAAAACCAGGATTTCAACCACTGGTTAAACTTGGTTGGGAATCCTGGTTTGGGCAAAAGAGCACAAACTGCAGCTTGCAGTTTGGACATGGTTTGGTGTGAAAGCAAAAATGTTCCATTAGCTGGCCATACACAAGGGCAGGTGGGAAGCAAAGGTAGAGTGGAAACCCAAGGGGCTCACTGCAATTTGCAACTGCGACTACTACTTTTCAGTGCTTTTGGTTCTGTGGACTGAGATAATTGGTGTTTACGACCCTGTAACACGTAATGAGTATTAGTAAGCAAATGTTTAGTGCCTAGAGGCTGTATGGTCTAAGACTCTGAAGGTTCTAGGAAGAGTTCGTTGATATACATGAAGGTATTATGAAGTATTACTGTTATATATACGTATAGATGAGGCTGTATTATTCCAATCACTTGTTCTATGGGGAATAGTGAATACATGGATCTAAAGAAATAAATGTTGTAGTTTGATAGCACATCGTATTGATTGATGGGTTAAGAATAATTTATTGGGATGTGAGCTCATTTACACAGCACATTTTTCTCTCCCACCTTCTTGCTGCACGACGGTGAAGTAGCGTTCAGCAGTGGCTGCTGCTCCCATGTCACAGGAGACCGTTGGAGCTCGGATTCCATCACCTCTGCGATTTCTTCCTGCTCCCATTCCCTTTAACTCACCTCTGATCCTGCTGTGAGGAGGGGTGCGGGGTGCAGGGGTTAAGGACAGAGAGACTGGAGAGAAAAGGAGGCAGAGAAAATGGGGACAGAAGGAATGTGAGTGGTGACAAAGGAGAGAGAGAGAGAGAGAGAGAGAGAGAGTGAGAGTGTGTGTGTCTGGACTTCAGGAGCACAAAAAGCCAAAGAGGTCTTGAAAAGGAAAGCGGGGCGGTCAGGAGGAGGCAAGCTGCATGCCGGGGAAGACACTGGCAGGCACCATGGCACCTGCTGGCCCCGTGTGAGGGATTGCAATTGAATCCCCTGTACCACAGTTGGCGTACTGGCTACACAAGAGGCCCCTTTCCCACCACGCCTTTTAAAAGGGGATGTAGGGAGAAGGCTCTCGGGGCATAAATCAGTGGTAATGTAAAGCAGTCAGGTTTTAGGTATGGTGAGGTTTGGGAGCAAAGAGTAATAAAAGTTTTACGGTGTGTATTTTTCAGCAGTGTAAGCTGTAATAGAGTTCAGAGTCTGTATGTATGTTAAAGTTATTCTGACTCCTTTGAGACCAGCAGTTCAGTCTTCCGTCCTTAAATTGGCAGCTGGGACTGCCTTGAGCAACCCGCTTGCATTCTTTTTCTTGCTCCACACCTGCAAAAACTGGTGCAAAGAGTTCTCAGAGAAAACTGCTGTATTAGAGGTTGCTATTTAAAATGACTTGTAAGGAGCTAGAACAGTTACATACAACTAACTGCAGGATGGTGAGTGCTATTTATCTATCCCGGGCCTTTGAGAGAGGGATACAAACCATTAGTTGACCTCAGTAGGGTCATTTAAAATAAAATTTGTATTCACATGCAATTCTTTGAAAGGTAAGTGCACTGGATAGTGGATAAAGTGAAATCTGCATATATGTTCTTGTGAGGTCTTCATGGAAAATATTTAGCGTTGCTGTCATGGGTGGAGCCCTTCATCTACATGTAAAATATCAGAGATACATTTTGGCATGATGTTCAACATGCCGGTATCGATCAGAAATCTCACCTATGCATACTCGCAAAGCATAACATTTTTATTGAACAAAATGTGAATAGTGATTTATTTCATTTTTGCTGTATCCCATTGCTCTCCATGATGGTGGAAATATTAATAACTCTCAACAATGTGGAATTTCCATTTGCATCTGAAAATGTTGCCAGTTTGCATTGAGTTGTTCTCTTTATTTCTCTATTGCAGTTGAATGTATTAATTGTTACAACATTATGAAGTGTGTGGAGTGAGGAGGAAAACATTTGAAATTGCACTGAAAGCATTTGAGTAAATTTGTACTCTGTTTCTTGGAGGGTTTTCCCCCCGTATTGGAACTAAATGTCTACTACCCGTGTCCGATATAGCTTTGTGTGTGGTTCTTCTCTGTGAGTTAGGGCTGTCTGTGGTTCTGTAGAGGCGTCAGTAATGTAAGGGAGTTGCCGGGGCTTTATTAAGTGCTTCCTGGACTCTAGCCAGATATTCGGAGCATTGGAAGAAACCTCGGCATTTTCTCTGAGAACCAAAGGGGGGGGGGGCGGGGATGGGAAAGCAAGAAATTACGGTGCCTGTCGGCTCTAATGGGAATCTTAGAAGTAATCTTGGATTTCAGTGTCCACCAGCTCACACAAGTAACACTTCTGTTGCCAGAATTTATTTATTAATGATCCATTTCATTCCCTTTTGCATTCCCTTTAACAATTCTAAAATGTGTGCCCTGAATGTAAGATTAAAATGTGCCAGAACAACTTTTATGCTCCTGTGAGAATGTCCAAACATGAATCATTAATCATAAATGAAATGATTTAGTGAAAACTCTGGAGTGTGAATTTTAAAAAATTAAAGAAATCAGTAGAAGACAATAGGGTTTTATTGGCTAAAAATACACATTTGATAAAGCAATATATAATGTAAAAACTTAAGTACAATTTTGTGTCTTTGGTGTTTGATAAGCAAATTGGCTTTTTTTTCTAAAACAGAACTGTCTCTTCATTAGGTGAGTGATAGAGAGGTGCAAACTGTCAACTTACAACAACAGTGTTGATAAAATAGCCAGGATCTAAAAGGTCACTTTTTCAAAAAGAATATCAGAAAGTTCTTCCTTGTCTAATGCTCGGATGGAGCAACTGCAAAGTTACAATTGCAAACTGAAGCCGACTCAGTCCAAAGGCAACTAGAGTGGCAGGGGCTGTGCGTTGTTTGTTTTTTTATGTGCATTGAGCTGGTAGAATAGCTTGAGGAGTGTGTTACTTGGATACGCTTGCCTGGCTGTCCTCTCTGACTTCTCATGCCTCCTTTTGAAAGCTTTCAGTGACTGGGGGTGGGTGGGAGGGAGCGTAATTGGCTACAGTGCGGTTAGGCAGCTGCAAGAGATGGTATTTGTTTATGTTAGCTGATTTGTTTTGCAAATTAGCAGCCGAAATCTTCCTTAAGCTTTAAGAAGTGGGAGGGGGGGCTTGCGGGGTTGCAGGGGGGTTTAAAAAGATTTGTGAATTGGTGTTAAGAAAACATTTTTCAGAATGTTTCTCTCTTCAGAATAGTGGGAGGTTCTCTCAGATTTGGAGGGGGTGTTAATTGTAACGTTTTGCCTGGAAAGCACATTGCAAGTTTTTTTAAAAAGGTGTGTTCCTAAATGCCTGAACAGATAATTTGCATTTTGTGTTTAATAACTTTAAAACTGAGTCACACTTCTTCATTCTGCTCGTGGGACATTCTGTCTCTGCAATTATATTTATTTACATTGTTTATACATCCAAAGCAATTTAGAAATACTCATTTCAGTGAAATATAATTTGTGCATTTAACGACAAATTCTTCACTAATGAACATATGTTTTAATGTGAGGAATAACTTTGTTAAAATTTAGAGGGTTCTCATCTCATTTAAGTTAGTGAAAGTTATTGGAACAAGATAAACTGTCATTACAAGAACCGGGTGTTGATGAACAATGTTGCTTTTTGTCTGGTGGCAGATCACTTAAGCGATTCCGGCTGCTCCCGGTGAAAGAGTCCGGAGCAGAACAGGAGTTCTTCTGTTTCCTGGGAACTAAACTTAATTTGAGTGAGCTGAGGAATCTCTTGAGGGCAACCAATGGTTTAAATTTTCTTTGTAATGTAAACTAATGACAATTAATGAAGTTGGCCAGAGCAGAAGAATTTTGCAGGAGCTAAACCCTATTTATTTTCAGGTTCATAACTTTTAAAAAAACTGGTTTATGGTAAGTGGTTTGCTTGACAAGCAAACTGAAAAAAAAAAAGCCACCTCAGCGGAACCTCTGTTGGGGCAGTTAATTGGTTAGGGTTTTTTGTTGTTAAAAAGCATGGAACTAATTTGAAAATCTTTTACTTTGGGTATAAACGACACTTCTCTGAGATATCAGAGTAAGGCTATGAATAGTCAGATATTGTCTGTCATATTTTGTATAACTGTGAACCTGTGGAGGGGAAAGGGAAACCACATCCCCCCCCCCCCGTCAGCCCTCATTTCCGTTCTGCCCCTCCATCCTAACCTTTAAAAAACCCTTTTCGTGCAGGTTTGGGAGGGGGGGGGAATATGTCACACAGATACTCTGAAAGCTCAAAGCTGTGGGGTGTCATGAGCACTAAAACAGTTTTTGTGGTTTAATCTCTAAAATTCTAATGCAGTGGTTTAATAAATTGATTTGTCCTATGAGAGGGCTCCCTAGACAGAAAAATAAAATGTCCATTAGAACTAATAAATTAAGATCCACCTCAGACTGTTCAACTGAGCCAGGAGTTTGAATTGAAACTACTCATTAACTACTTTTTGAAAACATTTCCTTTCCTTAATTATTAAATTCTTCTGGGTTTTTTAAATCTTCGTCCACCTCACAGGGTGATTGCTGTGGGGGTAACAACAATATACTGTGTAAACTGTTCTGAGTGGGCATTAAGTTGTCCTGAAGGGCAGGATATAAATCAAATGTTATTGTTATTATTATAAATTGTAGCGTTTGGTAACATTTTGCTATAAGAAACTTTCCTGCTGGTCAGCAGTCACTTACCTCACAGTATTTTGAAACAACATTATACTTTGTAGATTTCTAAATTAATCCATCTGATTTTTTACTAATGACAGATTTGCAGAGAAGGATTTGAGCCCAGGAAAATGAAGAATTAATCAAACACACACAACTGCTATGACAGTGCTCATACACATCACATGGGGTAGCAGCTGCATGTGTAGTGTAGTATATGTCAAACACTGTGCAAGCATGTTGCTTTGACTGTCCACATGCTAATCTGTCGAGCTCTTTTCCCTTAAGAGAAAATCTTGTGGGTGGCTGGTTGGCACCATTATGTAGGTTATAGCTGGTGAGACCACAAATGCTGAGCAAAGTCTAGACCTCCCATGTGGTCAAAGGTCTACCAGCCAGTCCATCCCAGGAAACCTCTTAGGTAATGCAACTATATGTGAAGTTAGGCAGTCAGGCCAAGAACCAATTTCCACAACATCTAGACAAGTGATTAAGGAATCCCTTAAAAGAGGAGGACTCTACATGTGCTTAGGTGCACTTTTCCCTATGGAGCTCTTTTGACAAGTCTTACAAAGTCATGGGATTTTGCATCTTTGAAAGTGTATGTACACAGAAAAATAATAATAAATACAGAATAGAATGCGTATTCCATTTTGCAGCAAAAGAGTCTCTGGTAATATAACTGATTTTTAGAAGGTGCCTCAGCTTTTTAAATACGTATATGCAATGTAACAGTTAAATGTTATTAATAGAAAATAATACCTTATTCTTGTGGGGGCAGGCAATATGCAACTTTTAAAAACACAAGTTGAAACTATTCCAAGAAAAAATATTGACTGTCTTACATTAAACAGCTATATTCATGGTCTATTTCTGGTTGTCTGAGCAATATAAAAAAAATTAGCCAACCAAGGAGAAAGTTGATTTATAAAGATTGCTATTGGAAGAAAGCCATCTTGTAGATTTCCTTCAAACTCGTTGCTCAGTGGAAATTGAAAATATTCATCCATTTAAAAAAATATTCTACATATCCATCTTCAGTTTAATCACTCTACTCCATAAAAACTTACCATTGCTTTGTCAGAATGATGAGTGTCTAACTTTTGATGCCATTAATTAAAAAAAAAAAACTCTAGGAAGGCCAGAAGTCTTGTCTATGGGCTAGACATGGGCATGAACCAAAAAAACCTGAACCACGTGATTCGTAGCATTCCACGAACCACAAACTTCTGACCTTTTACCAGTTCATGAATTGGTTCATGGTTTGTGGCATTTCAACCGCCCCGCACTGGCTGCTGAAGCCAGTGCGGGGCATTTGAAACAGACAGCCCCTTTCTTCTACTGCTTGGGCAGCAGGAGAACGGGGCTATCAATTTCACAGACCCCGAACCAGTTTCAGCCCATCGGCTGAACCCAGCATGGGATCTGTGAAACTGACAGCCCTTTTCTCCTGCCACTCTGGCTGTCAGTTTCACAGACCCTGCACTGGGTTCAGCCGATGGGCTGAAACCGGCGTGGGGGGGTCTGTGAAACTGACGCGGGTTCTGTAAAACTGACAGCCTCTTTCTCCTGCTGCTAGAGCGGCAGGAGAAAGGAGCTGTCAGTTTCACAGACCCCGCACTGGGTTCAGCCGATGGGCTGAAACTGGTGCGGGGTCTGTGAAACTGATGGCCTCTTTTCTTGCTGCCCGGGCTGTCAGTTTCACAGACCCCGCGCTGGAACTGGTGCAGGGTCTGTAAAACTGACAGCCTGGGCAGCAGGAGAAAGGGGCTGTCAGTTTCACAGACCCTGCACTGGGTTCAGCCGATGGGCTGAAACTGGTGCCGATGGGCTGAAACCGGTGCGGGGTCTGTGAAACTCCGAACTGGCCATGGAATGGTTGGGAAAAGTCGTTTGTTCCATAAAAACACGGTCCTACAGAATGTGTGTTTCTCTGCAAACGAACCAGCTATTCTGTCCAGAATTTTGTTCCGTGGTTGGTTTCATGCCCATCTCTACTATGGGCATTAATTTATTTACTTTATAGTCTACTTTTCTCCCCAAGGGTGATCCGGAAGTGGCTCACAACATTCTCTCCTCCATTTTATCCTAACAGCCTTTTGAGGTAGGTTAGAATGAGGCCGTGCGACTGGCCTCACCCTGCAGGCTTGCACAGCAGAGTGAAGACTCAAACTTGGGTCTCCCAGGCCCTATTCCGACACTCTAACCGCAACGCCACAATCGCTCTCCCTTAGACAAACTGCTCCGTCTGTATCCCCTCTATGGTACATGAATACTGATCTGTATCTTTCCACTCTGCGATGCAAAGGCTGCTTAAGTTGGAGGATGGCTTCAGACTGGCTTGAGCAGCATGAAAGGTCCTGTTGCAATAACTGTGGCCTATCTTGCAGATTTGTCAGGATTACAGTTTAAGTCATGTGAAGTCCTTGAACATTGGGAAGCACTACAAATGTGTGTATTAATTGTTGATGCTTTCCTGCCCATCACAAAAGGGGGTGGGGAGGGTCTCCCTCATATGAAGCTGCGCATGATAGATGAGATCTGATTCCTCCCAAATCTTCTGGAAGATGCAGAAAACGTGGATCTGTGATTGGAACTAACCTAACTTCGGACTGTCCGACACAAACCAAGAAGCTGGGCCGTTCCCTTCTCTGCTTCTTGGAGACATGCTGAGGGAAATGGGCGGAGGCAGGGACAACTTCAAATAATGTGTTTCTGTATACTAAGCCAAGCTAAGACTCAGGACCCTCTCCCTCCATTTATGCAAGATGCGGCCAGTTAATTTAACTATCCAGTCAAGCTGCTGCTGTCTTTCAGAGACATCCGAGCACATTGCTTCAGGTGGATAGCTGAGAGTGAGTTCGTGTTCCAGTAGCACCTTAAACACCAATTAGGTTTCCAAGGTATGAGCTTTTGAGAGTCCGAGCTCCCTTCATCAGATACAGCAAATTGCTGTAGGTATATACTAGCTTTGTCTGCTGTAGCCCTGTTTATTTGCATTGTGATTATTGGGACGTAAGACATTGTGAAGTGTATCTGATTGCAGCTGGTTGCAGCATTGTCTGTATAACAACAACAGAAACGCTAATATACCGCTCTTCTAGACAGATTAGTGCCTCACCCAGAGAGGTGAACAAGCTTCTGTTATTATTATCCCCACAATACAGCTGAGGAGCTGGGGCTGAGAGGAGGGGCTTGCCCACGGCCACCTACTGAGCTCATGGCAGTAGTGGGATTGGAACCAGTAGAGTGCTCATTTGCAGCTGAACCACTTGGGTCTTGTGAATGCCTACATTCACATCCATTTGCATTGGTTGACAGCCTTTTTTTTGGGCAGAGATCTAATCCTACAGCTGGACTGATATACTCACATTTAAGAAGAATCTGTTCTGCCCAGGGTTCTGGTTATATACTTGTGCTTAGTTACAGTAGCCCACAAAGTGGCTGCCGTGATGAAGCTGCGGTGTCCTCTGAGGCTCTTGGAAGGTGGGTTCTTTTTGTTGCATCCTGGGATCTGTCTTGTTGAGATGTTGAATGGGATCTAGACTGACCTGGATGGCCCAGGCCAGCCCAGTCTCACCAGATCTTGGAAGCCATGCTGGATTGGCCCTAGTTAGTACTTGGATGGGAGACCACAGAGGATGGCCAGGGTTGCTGTGTAGAGGCAGGCAATGGCAAACCACCTCTGTTCTCTTGCCTTGAAAACCCCAGCAGGGGATGGCTTAAGTTAGCTATGGCTTGACAGCTGTTTACACACATACAGGATCGAGATGTCTGTCTTCAAGAAAACATGTTTAAAAAAACGCTTGCATGAATGCCTCCTTTGAGACAGTAAGTGCAGCACAGCATGTAATTGGTGCTGCACTTATTGTCTCAAGTGCTGTCAAGTCGCAGGCATCTTACGGTGACCCTGCAGGGTTTTCAAAGCAAGAGATGTTTGGAGGTGGTTTGCCATTGCCAGCCTCTGTGCAACGATCGTGGACTTCCTTGGTGGACTCCTATCCAAGTACTAATAAAGAAAAACAACCACTGCTGCTTAGTATCTGTGCCATCCTTGGTGATCAGCCCAGTGGCTTCTCACTTGGTTTTGTGATACGTAAGGAGCTGGAGCACTGCCTGTGGGTTCTGATGCCCTTTTAGAGCTGACCTCAGCCATTTAAAAATGGTGCAAGAGTCTGACCCTAAGGGGGCCCACAGCAGGGCGTGCCCAGGCAATCTTGTTCCCCCCTCAGCACCTTTTCACATGCTGAAACATGCTCTATGAATGCTTTAGATCAGGTAAGCCATGGGGGGTTAGTTTCAGCACTTGAAAAGGCACACGGGGGAACACTTTAAGATGGCTGCGTTCAGCCATTTTACGGTCAGCATTACGGTCCGCATCCACAGGTCAGACCTATGGTTGCCATAATGTCTAGTTCAGCCCTACAAGTAAATGGGGGAAAGCCCAGCTATACTGCCCTGAGTTCATTGAAGGAAGAAAATGATGCGATTTAATTAATAACTTAGCTTATTATATGAAGAAGATGGTAGAAACAAGTATACTGTTGTGATGTTTGATGGACATACCGTATTTTTGGGCTCAGCCTCTTTCTTGAAGAACAGAGAACCGTCTTGCAGAACGTGCGGACTCGCAGAAAGCAGGTCACCTGCAGGAGGCGGGAAGACGCCCCCTAAGCGTGTTGTCCTTTTTGCTGGTTAAGAGAGTAATGGTGTGGTCCTGTGCAGGGTTACTCCAGCCTAAACCCTGCGTAGGATTGCACTCTGCATAAGATTGCACTCGAAGTTAGTTATGCAGTCGTATCTCATTTCTAGCGTTGGTTGAGGTGTACTTCTCATTAAGACAACTGGTCTGAGACCTGCTTTTCTTTGCCTATAATTTCATCCTGAACATGCCTTTTCTCATTGAAGGGCAAAATATATTTGATCATTAGATTAATAATTATATGGATTTTCTGTATTAAACAAACTGATACAGCTGTGCTCCTCAGTAACTGAGCGACGGAGGTATTTAACAGGTTACATGCTCTATGAATGCTTTAGATCCGGTAAGCAGGCCAGTATGTGGCCCACCAAGGATTTTCACAGAGAAGGCGTTTTTATTTAAATGGCCACAGAGCATCAGCACTGGGGTTTTACAAGACAGGAAGAAGTCTTGGTGACCCATTAATGACCCACAGGGCTTTTGTTAATTACGCTTGTTCTGTTATTAATGGAATTTTGTAACCAGAGAAGAAGTGATTTCTCAGAGCAAGATGTTGTTACAGAATCTGAGACATCTGTCTCTTTCCTTGCGTGTACTCACGCATGCACAGGTGTGCAGAAGCATGTATACTTAGAACAGGGTCGTTATTGCTGCAGCTCTTTAAAATACATCACTTTTAATCTTTGGAGTCTTTAGATACTCTTCAGTAATCAACAGCAGTATATTTGTTCTCATGCAGTTGAAGTGGCAGAGATGCTGTTTTTTATTTGCCAGAAGCATATTTGTAGGGTCTGTGGGTATAATACTAAACGGAAGTTTTTGCCCTGTTTCTTGGGCATCAAAATGGCATCGTTAGATAAGCCCCATTTAAAACAGCCCAGGAATTAAATGTCCAGTGTGGGGGAGGGGGGCATCACTGGGCAGAGGCAGGCTTCCTTGTGGCTTCTTTAAGGGCCACATTCCACATGGGGAGCCTCAGCTCCAGTCATGGCACTAGAGGTGCAGCTTCTAATGATTTTTACTGCTTTAACTGAAATAAACACAACATTTAAAATGCAATGTACAAGTTATACATCTAGGTATGACCCGTCTTCCATCCTCTCTCACTGTACTTGCTAGCCTCACAACTGCATTTTCCCGGCAACTTCCATAAGCACTCCTTTTCTTGCTTGGGAAGCAGCGGCTTGTCGGCAGTGGTAGTTTACATGATGCTACATAATGCTGTGTAGCATGAGAATATGGTCTTCTCAAGCTCAGCACAGTATACCTATCTTTACTCGAGGGAATGGACTTACAGCAAGTAAATTACAGCACATGTTAGGAAATTGGAGTTTCACCCTGAAATGTCAAATTATTTTTTAAGGTTTTATATTTTGAAAAATAGTTATGCTCTGGAAGTTGGGATTGCTTTGCCTTTTTTTCTGTGGCGGCTGTATTTCTAATGTTTAGTGCAAGTGTAGCTCAGAGAAACAAAAGCCAATCAAGAAAAGCCCATGAACTCCAGCGCAGGTCAAAGATAAGACCGTTCTGTTTCTTCCAGTTCTGATAACTGTTCTGCAGCTACTGCATGACTCTGATTCTTACTGCATTGTTGCATGTTCATGAAAGTGTAGGATCGCATCATACTTAAATGCAGCAATACATTTTAAATACTGTTGTGAAACAGTTGATAAACCCATGTGGTTGAATTTGTGTTCGGTTATCCTTTATGATTTCAAGTGGCTTAAGGCACATTAAGATTTTAGGGACATTAGTTATCCATTACATAGAGTGGAACTATACAAGAAGCACGGGCACGTGTCGGGTCCTGCAAAGTTCCCTGGGAACTGTAGTCTTTTAAAAAAAACCAGCTGGAGGGTCTCTCTCTCTCTCTCTCTCTCTCTCTCTCTCTCTCTCTCCCTCTCCCTCTCTCTCCCCCCCCCCCCCCCAAAAACATCCTCTGGGAGCTCGGGGCGCGGGTGACATAACAGGAGGCAGGAAAAAAGCCGGGAGAAGAAGAATGGGAGGGACTGGGATTCTCTCTTGCACTCAAAAAACCTCAGCTTTTTTACACACACACACACACACCGAACGTTCCTCCCAGTTGCAATTCTCCCCAGCGAAGTATCATATTGAGCAGCTGGTCTTTGTATGACTACCCCTCCCAGGGAAGTTTGTGGGACCCAACTCATGCTCTTCATATGTAGTTCGTCTCATGCAGTTCAGCTATTAGAGAGAAATGCTAAAAAGGATTCTGAATCCCTTGAATTTCATTGGAGAGTTCACCAGAGAGTTTAGTGAAACAGAGCACTGGAAACTGTTACTAGCTAGAACCCTTAGCCAAATTCTAGCATGTCATATAAATAAAAATGCTGTGTAAAAACTGCAGTTGTTTGAAAAATACTATATAAAATAATATATGGTTCATGTGGGCCATTGTGGTAGTCCATAGATGTCTTATGATATATCAAACTAGTTTTACTGTGTGTTCAACTAAAAAATGGACCAGAACATAGGGAGGGATTCATTGATACAAAGTGATTCCGCTTGCCTTCTGTCTGCACAGTTGCTGAGGGCAGTCAGTCTCTCCAGTCTCTTCTGAGCCGCTGTACTTGTGAATTCTGTCTCTAGTGTGTGGAGCGTCATGGGCCTCTGCTCAGTATTAGAAAAATGTGGTCTGAATTTATCTGTTTGGTATATACATGCATCATAGAATTTAGAAATGAATGTCTGGAAATTTGGCAGTGGGAGGCATAGTGCAGTGCCCTGGGGTATTGCACACAGTAACTTCTTTAATTGCCAAGCATCTTTAGCTGGAAACTGGAATTAGACAAATTCCACAACAAAATTAGAAAAAATTGTCTGTAAGTAACATACCACATTAGAAATCAGAAAGGTAGCTTTTAAGAATGAAGATGATGTAATGCCTTCTAGAAAAAGATGATATAATTGAAGAATTTCCACAATGGTAGGGCATTAGTGTGTGTGTGTGTGTGTGAGAGAGAGAGAGAGGGGGGGGTACCTGTGTTTAAAATGCTCTTTGGAACCTCATTTACTGGTAAGAGGACTGTAAGGGTTTCTCCAAAACTCTGGCTAAGTGCTGAATTTTATGCAATATAAGTGGCAGTGAATTTCTCCTGCTTGGATTGAACTTTTTGAAGATAATACCATGGGTATCAACATGTTTTATTTATACCTGTTGAAAACATGAACTTCAAAATAAAAAATTATTTCTGGGAAAAAATGTATTTCTTCATTGGAATTTCATAGCTGCTTCTTTCAGCGTTTTAAAATTATGCATCACAGGCTTAAAATCAAGCAGTTTCAAAAATCACAATGTCCCTCCTGTGTGTCATGCCAATTACCCAAAATTAAGCAAGTTACTCCATACTCCCATATGTACTAATATATGTTTGTTTAGTTGATTTCATGGAGTCATTACCACCATGGGAAAACATTTTTTTCTGATTAACCTAACATCTGTTTTAGATTTGTCTTTAAAAATAGGCAAATGGTGTTATTAAAGTTTCCATTGTCAGTACCCAAGAACATTGTTGTGGGGAAATGGGATATGACATTCTTTGCTTCTGACTTTCACAGACAATGGGCCAAGTCATGTAATACTGGTTAATGGAAATGGTTGATGGACAGTTGAAAGTTCCAGTAAACATAAGGAGAAGATGCAGGAAGAATTATCAGCCCTACTAATTACTAAGGAAAAATGTAAAAGGAAATGTGCATTCAGAATCTAGACGATTGCACCCCTGGGAGGCCAGAGAAGCAGTCTAAGGGCTATCGGAGCGCTCTGAGTCATGAGGCCTGGCCAGTCCTACTGGAAACAGATCGAGATCCAGTTATAGATGTGGCTATCCATGTATCTTAATGGCAGGAATTGGTCGTTCAATCCGCTGAGGCCACTGCATGGAGAGCTCTATTACATGAGATTTCAGTTTTTCTCTTATGAATGAGAGATCTAGAACAATACTAATTTATTTTTGTGCAGTAGTTCCATCTAAAAAGAACCCTTTATCATTCCAAACATTACGATTCTGTTATAACAACACCATTCAATTTATATACCACCCGTCAGGATGACTTAACGCCCACTCAGAGCAATTTACCAAGTACGTTGTTATTGATGTATTGTCGAAGGCTTTCACAGCCGGAGAACGATGGTTGTTGTGGGTTTTCCGGGCTGTATTGCCGTGGTCTTGGCATTGTAGTTCCTGATGTTTCACCAGCAGCTGTGGCTGGCATCTTCAGAGGTGTAACACCAAAAGACAGAGATCTCTCAGTGTCACAGTGTGGAAAAGATGTTGGCAGGTCATTTATATCTACTCAGGAGGGGTGGGGTTGAGCTTAGTCATCCTGTAAGAGTTTCCCAGGGTGTGGAATGCTAATGGCGGGAGGCTTCACTGTATCCTGAGGAGGTTCTTTTGCATATGGATTGGTGCTTGATGTGCTAATCTTCTCTGCAGGGCTATTGTCGGGTGTAGAGTGTTTTGTTAGCCTGGTGTTTTTCAGAACTGGAAACCATGCTCTGTTCATTCTTAAGGATTCTTCTTTCCTGTTGAAGTTTTGCTTATGCTTGTGAATTTCAATGGCTTCCCTGTGCAGTCTGACAAAGTAGTTGGAAGTGTTGTCCAGTATTTTGGTGTCCTGGAATAAGATACTGTGCCCTGTTTGAGTTAGGCTATGTTCAGCCACTGCTGATTTTTCCGGTTGTCCAAGTCTGCAGTGTCTTGCATGTTCTTTTATTCTTGTCTGGATGCTACGCTTTGTGGTCCCGATGAGTACAATTTCTGCTCCTTTAGATGACACACGAGTGGATTTCTCTGCTCATTTTATACATTGCTATAAAAACAATCAGTAACTCCTTATTCGGCAGAGAAAAGTAAAAAACAGTGTAATAGTCTTTTTATCCAGGCTGCCCATTCAAGTACAGTGTCCCAGATGTGTGTTGCGGCTGTCTCAGGCAGGCAGCATAACAAGAGGTGTTGAAGCAGGCCCCCGATAGGGCTGCCACGTTTTTGGCTTGCTTGGGTTGTGGCTTGCGTTTAGCTTGGAGGATCATAAGTTGTACAGACCTGCCTAATGGCCCAGCTGCTGTGTTGTGAAAATGGAGGGCTTTGGCTGCAATCCTGTGAACACTTTCCTGGGAATAAGACTGCTGAATAAAATGGGACAGACTTCTGAGTATACCCACCTATGATTTCTCCCTAAATTTTGTAATTCTTTTAAAGGTAGACTTCTTTTGGTAATGGCATTGGTCTTTGGGTGTGAGCCATGCTTGCCAAGTGTAGATTTTTAGCTTTCAGAGTCTGGGAAAGATTTAGAGTGGGGACTGGAGTTCTCCTGGAATTATAACTGATGTCCAGACTACAGGGTTCAGTTCCCTTGGAGAAAATGACTGCTCGGGAGGGTGGGCTTTATGGCATTATAGCTCACTAAGGTCCCTCCCCAGGAATTTCCCAACCTGGAGTTGACAACTCTAGAAAGAGTGGATCTAGCAGGCTCTGCTCAGTTGGGGAGCCCACTGGTAATTATAGGGAGGTTTCCAGGGGCCTGCTTGCTTCAGTTGTGTTTGTTGGCTTTCTGCCTGGGACTGCACAAGTAGGGCAGGAGGGTTGTCAGTGTCAAGCACTTGCAGCCCCCCCCCCCCTTTCCAGGTCGCACAGGCCTTGGGATTTAGCGTCCATAGAAATAGACTGGACAGCCGTGAAAGAGATGGCAAGCCCTTTTGGCTTGATTCTGTATCTTGAAACATATTGGAGGGAGGTGGGTGGGGGGAAGCAGGAGCAGTTAATTTGCAAGTGCCTGGAGGACAATGGAGTGTTGCTATTTGTAAAGAGCACATCATGCCTCACTAATCAAAGGAGTAATTGTAAGAGTAATTGTTTTGGTTAAAAACATGGACTGCAGTGATCTGTCTGGATTTAACAAGAACTTTGGCCTAGTGTTGCATTACATATAACACATTTCTTTTGGGGGGATTATAGAAACAGCCTTAACGTGGAATATAAAAAGGCAGGGATTGTTTAATTTGAGGGTAGGGATTGGAAAGAAATAGCTAGCGGCACTGGGAAGTTCTGTGCTGGCTCGTTATTTTTCATCAACTGTTTAGTTAAAAAATACCCCCTTAACTAAATTGGCGTGATTTGTGCAGTATACAAACCTCTTTATCAGACTAGTAAGCAGACTGTCCCTAGGAGCAGAATGAGACGAAGCAAATAGCGATGGGAGCATTCACATTGTAGCTGGTTGTTAGCCTTATAAACGGTCAAAACTTTGGGGATAGATTCCAAACGTGAACAGTGATTCCCCTGCAGGTGATGAAATGGAGGACTGGGCCGCGTACAGAGTAGCATGTGTAAGAATCAGAATCATAGAGTTGGAAGGGGCCATACAGACCATCTAGTCCAACCCCCTGCCCAGTGCAGGATCAGCCTAAAGCATCTCTGACAAGTATTCATCCAGCCTCCTCTTGAAAACTGCCAGTGAGGGGGAGCTCACCACCTCCCTAGGCAGCTGATGCCACTTTTGAACTACTCTGACCGTGAAAAAGTTCTTCCTAATATCCAGCCGGTACCTTTGTGCATGTAGTTTTAGCCCACTGCTTCGAGTCCTACCCTCTGCTGCCAACTGGAACAGCTCCTTTCCCTCCTCCAAATGACAGCCTTTCAAATATTTAAAGAGAATGTCCCAGGTAGGGTTGCCAACCTTCAAGTGGTGGCTGGAGATCTCCCAGAATGACTACTGATCTCCAGGCCACCGAGATCAGTTCCCCTGGAGAAAATGGCTGCTTTGGAGGGGGGAGCTTAATGGCATTATAGCCTGCTGAGACCTCCCCCCCTCTCCAGGCTCCATCCCCCAGATTTCCAGGAATTTCCCAGCTTGGAGCTGGCAACTCTAATGGGGCTGCTGAGGCCCACTTAGCACAGGTGGCCTACAGGCCTGGGAAGGGGTGATTCAGCAAGGTGAGTAGGTGAAACCGGAGCAGTGCCAGTCATGTAGGAACTGGGTGGCTGTGCATGATGAGGATAGGAAATTAGAACCGAATAAGATCCAGTAAATTTAGAAAGGTGGAACCTTGGGCAAACTGCTGAAACAAACTGGATCACGGAGCGTAAAACTCAACATGATCTTGATGAACTGGTGAGCTGAGCGGGGGTAGTAAGTTCAGTAAGTAAGTAAGTTCAGCAAAGACACTGGTAAATGTTTGATATAAAAAGGTCAGTGTCACATGCATAAAATGAGTGAAAACAGGCCGGACAGAATATCTTCTCAGTGATTTATGTGAAGTATAGAGGAAAAGAAACTGAGCCCAAATCAAGAATGTTATTCTATGAGACGCACACACACTTACACACGCCCTGCAAATTCTCCCAGAAGCAGTTTCCATAATTGCAGTAGCAGCAAAAATGTGCTTCTGCTATTATGCAAGTTGTATCTAGGAGCCTGCAGCTGTTTCATGGAGGGAGCCAAGTAACACATGAGGCTCTTCACACAAGTGTCTTCCCAAGGATAGTCAGATGATATCACACAGTGAACATTTTGAATGTCTGAACAATCCCATAAATAACAAGCAGATAAGGAATACAAGCAAACCTATCGTCATAATTTATCCTGACTTCCACTCTTTGTGTCCAATTCTGGAATCATCAGGATTTCACAAGGAACAAATAATTTGCACTTGAGGCAGTGAATAGTTCTTTTCCTCCCTTGAAAGTTGTGGCAGTAGAACTTACATTTTTGATTAGTTCTTTGTTACTCAAGATAGAAACAACATCCTCTCTTTGTTTCTTTGGCAGTCCTGTGCCAAGGATCAGAAAACAGAGGCCAGCCAAGTGTTCCAAGCGCAAAGCATCTATTCCTGAGAATAAAATTATGTACACGCAAATCGCAATCATTGTTCAGTCGAACACACATTGCTAGATAATTCTTTTGTCTTTGGGGATATCTAAAAAATGGAAAAAGTAAGTAATGTTAGTTGATAGAAAATTTCTCCTTGGTAAAAAATGGTAAAGGTAGTCCCCTGTGCAAGCACCGAGTCATTACTGACCCACGGGGGGGATGTCTCCCTGGTATTTAAACTTAAATCACAGCAGATTAATGTAGTACTTTCTAAGGTAATTGAGAGGAGTATGTGGTGTGAAGAGACTGCAGATTATATAGTGTTGGTGCTATAAAATATTACCGTAGTTATTTCTTACAGACTTCATGCCCTGGGCAGGACCCCTCTTCTGCAGCAAAGGTACTGCTTTAGAAACACAGGAGAGATTATTGTGTGATGGAGGTGAATGTGATGTCACAACTGAAGTGCAACTTCTCAAGGCTGACAATTCAGCGGTACTGCAGATCATGGCTTTCAGAGTCTTGTATTGGAGAGCAGCCCTTGCCCTGCTGTGGTCTCTGGGCAAAATGGTTCTGCTCTGCAGTTGTTAGCAGCTTGCTGCATGTTGGGAAAGCCCTCTTATAACTAGTGGTGCTGTAATAGGCATGGGTAAGGCCTGGTTTGAAAGCAGTGGGCATCTACTGGTCTGCTTTGGCCGTAGCTGTGAAAGCTCACACCCTGAAAATCTAGTTGGTCTCTTAAGGTGCCACTGGACTCAAATCCTGCTGCTCCCCCATGCTCACTGCCCTGAAGCTATTTTTAAAGTACTACTTTAGTGAATCTTTTTCAGTATGTGAAATAGTAATGCTTGACCATAAAGCCCTTTAGAAAAGGGGATCTCCCCATTCTAGCACAGTCCATATGCTACCATTTCAAAAAAAACACTAGCTTATGTTTTTTAAAAAGGCTTTATTTTATTTTATTTCAAATTTGTATTCCGCCCTCCCCGCGAGTGGGCTCAGGGTGGATAGCAGCATATTAAAAATACAATTAAAAATTCATGTTCATTAAAAACAACACATTTAAAACAGGATGGTGGACAGCCTTCACAGGGAGGGTTAAGATTTATACACCCCTTTTTTTCCCAGGCTGGTGGAGGCCCAGCCTCAGCCATATGCCTGGCGGAACAACTCTGTCTTGCAGGCCCGGTGAAAAGATAGTAGGTCCTGCCAGGCCCTGATTTCAGCAAACAGAGTGTTCCACCAGGTGGGAGCCAGGACTGAAAAGGCCCTGGCTCTAGTCGAGGCTAGGCGGGCCTCCTTGCAGCCAGGGACCACCAACAGCTGTTTGTCCCCTGATCGGAGTGTCCTCTGGGGAATATATGGGGAGAGACGGTCCCGTAGATACACTGGTCCCAGTCCACACAGGGCCTTATAGGTCAATACCAAAACCTTGAATCTGATCCGGTACTCCACTGGCAACCAATGCAGCTTGCATAAGAACAGTGTTATATGCGCCTTATTTGGCACGTTGCCTTTTGAAGTGTGTGTGCTTGTGCTCCTTCTCTCAAGTGCTAATGAAAATCTCCCTTGCTTTTAAATAACCATGGCTCAGTGAATTAAGTCAATAAATCTATCCCCCTTTAAGCAAGGCTTTCATTTCAGTATGTTTGACTAGGTATCACTATGGAAGCAAGATCAGGCCTGTGACTAGAGGTGGGCACGATCCGAAAAAAAAATACCGATCAAGCCATGGATCCGGGCTGCCGCTGAACCCAGGTCACCAATTCTAACCGATCAAGTCCCATTTCCGATCGGGAATCGGGGAGGCCAAAGCGGGAGGCACCCCGCTGTTTCCAGCGATATAGGAATGGTGGTTGGTGGCAGCGGCTGCCAGGCCCGGCAGGCATGGGGAGGCGGCAATGAGCCGCCTCCCCTCAGGGAGGAAGGGGACATTCACACACACACACAGATACACACACTTAGAGCAGACGGGGGGGGGAGTTTAACCCGGCAATGAGCCGCCTCCCCTCAAGGAGGGGACATTCACACCAGGGCCGGATCTACGGTTGCCAGCGCCCAGGGCAACCATAGTCAGGCTCTTGTGCGCACACACTCCTGGGTCGTCCCCCTACCCACCCACGCAGCAAGCCGGCTGTCCCGGTGCGCTGCGGAGCTGGCAGCAGCGCTAGTGGCTTGGAGGCTGCCCGCGCCATTACCTGCCCCACAAGACAAGGGGTGGCCGGCTTGCCCGCGCGCCCCTTGTCCTGGGGAAAGGCAAACGGCGCAGGAGGGCTCCCAGCCTCCCGCGCTGCCTTTTGCCTTTCCCCGGGACAAGGGGCGGCCAGCTTGCCCACGCACCCCTTGTCCTGGGGAAAGACGAACGGCGTGGGCGGCCTCACAGGCACCTGTGCTGCCTTTTGCTTTTCCCGCAAGCCGGCCGCCCCTTGTCCTGCGGGAAAGGCAAAAGGCAGCATGGGTGGCTGGGAGGCTGCCCGTGCCATTCAACTTTCCCCAGGCACGCTCCTGGGGTTGGCAACTGCGCCCAGCGCCCCCTCTTTGGTGGCACTGGGGGCAGACTACCCCCCTGCCCCCCCATTGATCCGGCCCTGATTCACACACTCACACACATTTAGAGTAGAGGGGGGGGGATCTATCCCTGCCTCTCCAAATAGAGAGAGACACCCTGTCAACATGTTTCAGCCAGCTTTTTAAAAAATGCACGGACAGAATCCTCCGTTCCTCCCCACCCAATTTTAAAAGCAAGCAGCCAGTCTTCAAAAAGCATATTTTAAACACACACACACAGAACCGTGAATGAGGTTCCCCCACAAAATAGTGTTTTAAAAGCAGGTTAAAAACAGAGAGTGACAGACAGAAAAACACCCATTCCTCCTACAAAGCCCCGTTTTTTTAAAAAAGCAAAAAATCTTTGTGCCCATGGCTTCAGAACACCCCCTTCCCCCTCCCTCCCCTGGGTTGCTGCTCCGTGGTTGGAAGGAAGCCTGCTAATCAAGGAAACCTGGGCTTCTATTCGGTTTTCTAGGGTAACAGAAGGAGGGCAAACACAGCTCAGGCATTCTCCTGGCTCCGTTGCTAGGGGAATAGATTATTGGCGCCTGAGTGTCTGGCTCTCCAATTAGATCACGATGCCCCCCCCGATCAAGCCCCCCCCCGAATGCTGGATCGGTCACCGTGGACGGAACCAATTAGCTGAGTCACGATGGCGCAAACGCCATTATCGGGGTTTTTTTTCACATCATGATTCCAATCGTGCCCATGTCTACCCATGACTCTAGCAGTCAGACAGAAGTCCCCGTAGAAATCATTGTCTGTACAGAGCCAGTTTGGTGTAGTGGTTAAGAGCATCAGCAGGGCTCTAATCTGGAGAGCCAGGTTTCATTCCCGACTCCTCCACTTGAAGCCAGCTGTGTGACCTTGGGCCACTCACAGCTCTCTCAGAGCTCTCTCTGCCCCCTCCACCTCACAGGGTGATTGTCATGAGGATAATAAATAACACACTTTGTAAACTGCTCTGAGTGGTCGTTAAGTTGTCCTGAAGAGCGGTATATAAATCAAATGTTGTTGTTGTTATTAAACAGTAGGCAAAGATAAATTTTGAACTTGGTCTAGTGTTGGTTTGCCAACTCCAGGTTAGGGCATTCCTGGATATTTGTGGGGGTGGAGCCTAGGGAGAGTGGGGCTTAGGGAGGAGAGAGGCCTCAGCAGGATACAGCCATCATAAGTCTCCTTTTCTCCGGATGAACAGATCTCAGTGGTGTCGAGATCAGCTGTAGTCCTGGGAGATCTCCTGGCCCCACCTGGAGGTTGGTAATCCTATTCTAGTAACTCAGCTAGGACTCGAATTTTGGGATAGTCGGTTATTGTAGGGTAAGAGATTAAATAGGTAATAGAACAAAATCAGAATTATTGAGTGACAAAATAGGTAAGCTTTAAAAAGAACAAGGTCTCTGAATGTGAGATTAAAGGAGGAAATACGGCAGAGGAGTATAGGAAACAGCAGGTCGCTTTGCTAACGAAGCTGTGTTTTGTTGGTAAAGGGTTAAATCTCCTTCAGACCTCAGTTTTGTGTATTTACTCTGGGTTAATAAATGTCAAGAAGCAGTTTCAAGTTGTTGAAAGGGAATGATTGAGAAACACAATGAACATTCAAACAGTTATCTAGGTATCAGAAATGTTAAGCATTGTACAATGTTAGTATTTCCTGATAGCCCACACATTTTCTATTTGATATTAAAAAATGGCATCACATTTTTACTCTGATGCAAAACTTATAATTTAATGCAGTTTAGTGGGACAATAACTGTCCATTTTCTATTTTGGTATGTGTTGCTGAGCTAGATCGAATCAAGCCTGAATTCTCGCTAGAAGCTAAAATGTTGAAACAGAGGCTATTTGTACTTTGGTCACATCACAAGAAGACAAGACTCACTAGAAAAGACAATCATGCTAGGAAAAGAGTAAGACCCAAAATGAGCCAGTTTCCAAGATCTGAGCAAGGCAATTAATGATAGGTAGACATGGGCACGAACCTGAAAAAAAATGAACCGCATGGGTCATGGTTCGTCCAGTTTCATGAACCCCGAACTTTGCCGAACTTGACCCGGTTCACAAACCGGTTCGTGGTTCATGGGGGCCCAGAATAGGCCCCCTCACACTCAGAGAGCCCAAACTTGCAGGGAGTTTTCAGCAGGCTCTCCTCCAGCCACCCTCCCAAGTTTGCTGAAGATTGCAGTATGGATCTCCGAGTTATAGAGCCCGTGGGTGCTGATGGTGTGCGCAGTGGAGACAGTAGAGCAACCCCGTGAGGGTGTGAGTCAGTGGGCGAGAGGCCCAAGCACCCAAAACCACCGCCACCCAGTCACTGGCCCTGGCTGTAGAGGCGCTCAAAATAAAAGTGAAGGGCACTGAAGGAGTGTACAGAAAAAGGGCAAACTGCACTGCGCCACACAAGTGCACATAGAGAGCAAACAGAAAAATGAGGCTCCCTGGCGGGGGGGGGGGAACCCACAACCCCCCACAAACCAAACCAGAAGAGAGGCCCTCCAAAAAGCAGAGAAAGAAAAATAGAAAAGCAGATAGGCCTCACTCAGTCAAGCAAGGACCTAGTTCAACTCAAAGACTAGGCTGGGGCGGGGGGAGGTGAAAAGCTAAGACTAGGTTGAGGGGGGGGAAGAGAGGAAAAAATCACCCTTTCCCAAACACCTCCCCAGTAAGAAAAGGCAAGAAAAAAGAAAGGGCTTTTCAGTCCCTTTTCCAGCAACAAGTGCAGGCCAAAGATCCCAAGCAATCTCTCTCAAAAGCCAAGTTCCAGCAAGACCTCCTCTCCCTCTCTGCTGAAACTGAAACCACGAGGCACAGAGCTTTCCCTTTTATATAAAATGCCCACAAAACAGGAGCACTCTGGTTGGCAGAAAGACCTGCCTAACATGGTTTGGGGGGAAGAGATTGGTGTTACCATGGCTACTGAAGGTCCATCTCCTCAGTTGCCTTAGAGATTCTAACCCTCCCCCCTTTTCCTGGCTGGATGGGCCAGAATGGGAACTCTGTAGTTGGCAGAGACAGCTGCTGATCAAGCCTGGAGGCCTCAGATTGGGGGCAACCAAAAGACTGGCCACTGTTTCCTGGGCAATGTATTGAATGGCACCAAAGAGTCTGGCAAACCGGACACGGAATGGTAGGAAAAAGTCATTTGGTTCGTAAAAACGTGACCCCATGAACCACGTGTTTCTTTGCCTACGAACCAGCCGTTCCGTCATGAATTTTGGTTTGCAGTTTGTTTCGTGCCCATCTCTAATGATAGGATATTTTAGAAGTCATAGTGAGCACTTTTCCAAGCATTGAAATCAAACCAGCCCCACTATTAAAATCTGTGTCTATGAAAAATCTACTCCAAACAAGAGAAGCTGTAGCATAGTGGTTAAGTGCTTGGGTGGCGAATAGGCGCAGTGCTGATTCGAATCCCACTACTGCCATGAGCTCACTAAGTGGCCTTGGGTAAGCCACTCCTCTCAACCCCAGCTCCCCAGCTACATTGTGAGGATAGTAACAACACTGACTTTGTTCACTGCTCTGAGTGGGGCAGTAATCTGCCTAGAAGAGTGAGTGCAGTTATTGTTCTTGTTGTTCTGATAGATATAATCATTTTAAAATTATGTACACTTTCAGTTGAGTTATCTTCTTCTAAGGGGACCCCCCCCTCATTTCTGACGAAATCAATATGAAAAGGTCTTGTTATAAGCTATGCCCCAATTTTTAGTGTGTATTTAAAAAAAAGTATAGACATTCCTTTGAATCCCAGGGATCTTAAGATATTTTGATCTTTTATAGCTCAGGGGAGATGTGCACTCACTGGGAAAGCTAATTATGATGATCTAAGATTTACAGATAATGTAGTCTGGGACTGCATGTATTCCGGTACATCCGGTCTCGCTTACTGAATTTTTAAAGCATCTTCATTGTGAATATCATAAAAAAGCACCAAGCTTGTGGCACTGCTGCAGGCCACTAAGTGTTTTTTTCAGCAGCATTGCTCAGCATCGCTTGGTTGCTAATGGTTCCAAAAATGGGATATGGTCCCGTATAAGACTTTGGGTGCATTCAGAACTTTGCAGGGGGGGGGGGGAGTTCAGGATTTTGAACAGCTCCTTCTGTCCTCTTCCAGAGGATATTTGTAGCTAGTGACGAACAGCTGCTCTATATTGGCCCCTGTGCTCTAAGGATAAAATCCCAAATTCTTCTCCCAGGACCTTGAAGTGGTACGTGGCAATTAGGAATCAGACCTAGTACTTAGGAGCTGGACGGGCGCTGACACAGCAGTACCAGAGAAATTGGTGTTGCTTGAAAGGAGCCAAGGTAGCTGGTTTCTGGTCCCCTCCCCATCACTCCACACACAGTACCACTTTCCCTTTCCCTCAGCAGGAACACAGGGGTAGTGGGTGGCCTGGATGCAGGGGCCAGCAACATCTCTTTAGGGAGCAGACCCACTGAAGGTGTCGGTGGCTGATGAGAGCCACCAGAGGAGTGGCGGACAGATTGGCTTGATGGTGGGGAAGTGGAACTATTGCTGGATTAGAAGTTGATTTCTTAAAAATCAGAGAAGAAATGGCAGTTTCTCCATGCATATAAATAGACTACACTTGCTTCAAGTGGAAGTCCTTAACAGGCAGCTGGAGATCACTTGAAAGATGGGGAATTCTGAAAGCCCTAGATCACTATTCCAACTTGGTCATGATGCCTAGGATCATGATGCCTGGGGGATACACTTCTGGGCAGTAGTATATGTGAAAGAGATCTTGGGGTAAGAGTGGACTGTAAACTGAATATGAGCAGTCAGTGTGATGCGGTGGCAAAAAAGGCTAATTCAGTCCTGGGTTGTATCAAAGGGGCCATAGCGTCAAAATCGCAGGAGGTCATATCCCCTCTCTATACTGCATTGGTCAGGCCACACCTGGAGTATTGTGTGCAGTTCTGGAGGCCTCACTTCAAAAAGGATGTGGACAAAATCGAGAGGGTGCAGAGGAGAGCGACGAGGATGATCAGGGGTCTGGAGACTGAGCCCTACGAGGAAAGGCTGAGGGCCTTGGGAATGTTGAGTTTGGAGAAGAGGAGGTTGAGGGGGGACATGATTGCTCTCTTTTAATATTTGAAAGGCTGTCATTTGGAGGAGGGCAAGGAGCTGTTCCAGTTGGCAGCAGAGGGTAGGACGCGAAGCAATGGGCTAAAACTACATGCACAAAGGTGCCGGCTGGATATTAGGAAAAACTTTTTCACGGTCAGAGTAGTTCAAAAGTGGCATCAGCTGCCTAGGGAGGTGGTGAGCTCCCCTTCACTGGCAGTTTTCAAGAAGAGGCTGGATGAATAGTTGTCAGAGATGCTTTAGGCTGATCCTGCACTGGGCAGGGGGTTGGACTAGATGGTCTGTATGGCCCCTTTCAACTCTATGATTCTATGATTTAAAATTGCAATCTGTAATTTGAACTTGGTTTTGTTTTCTTCTTTAGCTACCCAGAGTGAAGAGACAACCTGTGCTTTCAGGGACCCATATCAAAATGATCATGGAATTAGTGAAAGTCGGATTTCTCAAGAGAATGGTACAGTTCTGTGTATGAAAGGCAGCACCTGCTATGGTCTCTGGGAGAAAACACGAGAAGGAGACATACATCTTGTGAAACAAGGTAATGGCCAACAATAATGACTTTGCTGATTTTTCTGCAGTATTTAGAAAATCTATATGGCCAGGTACTAATTTTTCTGTGGCTCTCATCCCTTGTTTTATTCCTCTCACTGAGTGAAGCATATTGGCATAACTGAATTGTTCAGTTTGAACAAGATCTTTCTTTTGGAATAGGGGACTCTTTATAAAGAAGGAGCTGAAATAATATCGGTATGTGAACATGGTGGCAGGTTGAAGGTGCTGCTGCCTGAATGGATTTGCAGGTGATTATCAGCCCTCTTACCCCTTCACGCAGACTAGGTGGATCCGTGCGGAAGATTGTGCCACAGCTATGCCAGTAGTCTTCAAAACTCCTGTGACGGAAAGTGTCTTCAGTGCAGTTGCATTCGAACTCCTGAGCCTTCCTGTCTGCTTGTTACTTTTCCTTGTTAGAATGACGGACAGAACTACTGGTGGTTCAGTCTGCAGAGAAAGAGCAGAATGGGAAGCAGCATAAACAAAAATATTTTTAAAGTAATGTACCACCTTTGATTGGACCGTCCCATGAACGTCCAGCTTTCTCAGCGATCCCTCAGAGTTCTCTTACATGGTTAGGGCCAGTGGGATCCTGCGTCTTTCGCCAGTTTTGCTGGACATGGCGTAAAGAATTTGGGGAGGGAGCTGAGAGGGAGGGGCATATGAGAGCCGTGCCTGCCACTCACGACATCCTGTTTTGTGGGCTTCTTTTCTCAGGGTGCTGGTCTCACATAGGGGATCCCCATGACTGTCACTCGGGGGAGTGCATCGTAACCACCCCCCCATCTTTAGTTCAGAACGGGACGTATCGATTCTGCTGCTGCAGCACTGACTTGTGCAATGTCAACTTCACAGAGAACTTCCCACCGGATCCCACTGACGCCGTGCCCTTCAGTGAGTCAGACCTTTGCCGCCTGTGAGAGCTTCCCGGTTGAAAAATAATTTTGGGGAAGCATGGATTGGGACCGATAGAATCTATAAGCCATGCACTGAGTTTTAGATGAGAAATCAAAGAACTGTCGTGTCTTACTATCTACAACTTGTTAGGTTATATACCTTGTTGATCCAGTATAACATTGGAACAGTATTGTTTAGTTGTACTCAGATCAGGCTAATTCTTTAAACATACCCTTTATGATGCTGTTGCTCAGGGAAACACAAATCATAATTGTGTCCCTGCAGTCTTACGGGATTGTACTCGACACCAGGAAGTTGTCGTCTGTATTTCCAGAGCACTTTGGATTTTAGTATATTCTGCCTGTTCTTGATGACCTGTAATTTTGCAGGCTGTTTGTAACTTGTTGTGACTTGATATGGGTTGCACAGAAAATCTATTGTAAAACCAAGAACAGAGAACTTCTTCCCTTGTCGACTTTGCGTTCTACAAGTGCCTCTAGAGGCTGTTTTACAGTTGGTTAATTCGCCATAGTAGGCTGCTTGTATCACAGTAGATTCTAGGCAGACTTCAGATTCAAAGAGTCCTGGCTATCTCCTGAAGTTACAATATATTGATATGAGCATGTATTTAAATATCTCAAAGCTGAGCCTAAAATTACCCTAAGATATATACAATTTTAATCTAAACATTTAGTATCAGGCACAAAGGGAGAAATTACTACAATGAGGAAATTGTTGGACAGTTTAGTAGAAAAGTAATCTTTGCGGTATTCAGATAATGTTACATCAGACTCATATTTCAGATGTAATTCTAAGCTGTACCATGGTGTGGCCATTATGAGAATAAGCCTAGAGGGAAGTCCTCTCTCTTGCTCCTTTATACATGGCAGTCTAGTAATGCGGTGGCCATAGCTATGAATTTCTTTCATCACCTCTGGCTGGGATACTGGCTGAACCCCTCTGTTGAAGAGCAGGGTTTAGTTTCAGCCATCCATACCTGCTAAAGAAGTCTGTATGGGACTTCAGCTGGTACAGAATGCTGTCAGTTGGATGTGCTCTGGAGGTGGGTGTTAAGGACATGCTGCTCTTGTTGAGAAATAGCTTAATGGACTGTCAGTCAGCTTGTGGTCCAAATTGAGAGTGCTGATTTTTACTTTAAAAGCCCTTTACAATCTGACTGCAGTATCTCTCAGAGACCTGCTCCTTCTATGTGAGTCTCATGTGCCCTCATGTAAATCTTTTGAGATTCTCTTCCATGCCCCCTTTATTCATGAAAGGTGGTTTAGCACAGTGGCTGAAAGACTGAGACTGCATTCAGACATCACAGTAGGCTAGACTTCAGCTTCAGTTTAATTCAGTGGGCACAAAGACTTCCCTTCTTATGTAGAATGCTAAAACAAACTCCAGATGCCTGTATTGTCTGAATGCAGACTCTTGGGAGAATTGGTTGGCTTCTGCTATCTGGGATTCAGAGCCAATTCAAATTTTCTAACATGTGGGAAGCGAGCAAATCAGATAACCTAGGTTCCTGCATTGAGACATCACAATGTCTTTTCATACCCTGCAGAAGAAGGGAAGAGAGAAGAAGGGGAGTGTATGAATGAATAAACTTCATTTGTGCCCACTGGAGCAAATTAGAGTCTAATTACAGCTTAGTATGATGCCCAAATGCCATCTGAGCTACAGATTGGGAAGCCTCTGGTTTGAATCTTGCCTCTACTGTGAATTCACTTAGAGGCCTTAGACAAGCCATTCCATCAGCCTCAGCCTCATCAACAATTAGGCAGGCCACAAATATGTGGGGTGGGTGGGATGGGACGGATAACATTGTGCTATGTGTTGACATCACTTCCCAGTGAAAAACCAGAAATGACATCACCACCTGGTGGTGCTGTATGGTAATACCATAGATATTTGGGGGAAGGATTCCAGAGTGTCGCTTCACCTGCTGACGTCACGTCTGGGTTTTCACCCGGAATTGACGTTGACGTGTGGTGCAACATCATCTCTGCCCGTAGCCCACCACCAAAGCTCCCAAGGTGCCAGGAGACGGCCTGTATTGAGTTATTGTAAGGATTACGAGATAATATATATGAAGCATTCTGAATGCTATGCATATGCTCTAAGAGTTCAGCAGTGGTGCCTGTTTCATGGAGCAGTCGTCAAACAAACTAATCAAGACTGTCAAAACTCTGGTATTAGTTAAGGCTTTGGGCTGACTTTCTTTCAACTGCCACTATGTTTACTGTTTTTATATTTGTGCTGTACTGTTTTTCTGTTTTTATATTTATATTTAGTTGAGCATCTTTGCATAGGAAGGTAGCACATAAATCCTGTAATATTGATTAGGTTTGCTCACCTGTCCTTGTCCCTTCCCCCTCAGCAGTACACAGACTCTTCTAATGTTAAGCCCATTAGGCCAACAGTTTGCTGACAGGTTAGAATATTCGTGAACATTCCATGATGTCACAGTAGTTCAGCTAACTGCTGCTAGGGAAAATCTTATTTTAATAAAGTGAAACCGTATCTCTAAATTAGGATTAACTGTCAACTCCTCTAAAATGAGAGAAACTCAGTGGTTAGGCTGTGTTTTAACTTCACGTTTTGAATTTTCTGGTTTTGCTTATCTACCTTGATTTTCCCCACTGGCGCAAATCCTCCAGAATGTTATGCGAGTTTCTGTTGTGTATCCCAACCTTTAACTTGCAAAACTGTTGGGTGGCAAAAATGGAAGTCAAAAAACAAGAATGAAAAGTATGTAATCCTTTTTATTAGGACCAACCAAAATGACACAAAACATTGTGACATTTTATTTGGTCCTAATAAAAGGAATTTCACGAATTCCATTCATTCTTTGGAGTTTGCATTGACCACTGTGTCTGTGTTCAGTTGTGAGCCAGTTGCTAACAGTGGAACTCAGTTATACGCTGAAAGTTTTTCCCCCAGTATTTGTGATAATTTCTCAGTGTTTATGATGATCATTGGAACTTTCGGCATTAGCCTTTAATTGGGCCCATAATTGGTTGACAAAGGTCTTCTCAATGAAACAAAATCCAGTTTGCCCCTTAGACTTGACATTGACTCCAGTTCTTTATTCCATCCCACCCTAATGACACGCATAGACTTGCTGTGAAACTCGCCTGCATGTTATTTTAAAATAGAGGATATGAGCAAGGTGTGACTGTTGTACCTTAAAATAACCCACTGTACAAAAAATGGCACACCACTGTTACAGGGGAAAGCGTTTGAGATGGGGGCAGTTTTTTAAAACTCCCTGAGCAGTCCTGTGGCTTCTCTAGGGAATGAAAAAGTAGCAAAATGTCATTGGCCTGTGAGGAGGGGCTGCGGCTCAGCAACAGAGCATCTTCTTGGGATGCAAAAGGCCCCAGGTTCAGCCCCTGCCATCTCAAGTTAGACAGATCAGGTAGTGACCTGAAGAACCTCTGCCTGAGACCCTAGAGAGTTTTTTCCAGTGTGAGAAGGCAGTACTTACCTCGATGGACCGCTGGTGTGATTCGGCATAGGGCAGCTTCGTGCGGGGCTTATCTCTAATTATGCCGCAGGCATTGCCCCCTACTACTTGCCCATATCGGGCAACCACATTCAGCGCAGCTTTCACGGCTGCAGTTGATGTGTCGGCAGCCTGGCATGTATTTTTTTTTCAGTAACAACATAATTGTGATTAGAATTCAGGGAAAATACAACATTGCGGCAAAGATTACCCTTACCTTGGCATCTTGTGCTTCTACAATAATAGAGTAACCTGTTTATTGTGTAAAACATAATACTCTCAAAAGGTCCCAAGGTTGTACTTACATGACTTCATCTTCTCCTGTTAATTCATTAACTATCTGTAGCATTTCAATACTTAACCTCCACAATTTCAAACACATTTTGTCCTTCAGGGATCTCCATAATGAATGTTGCTCTGTACTCTTCATGTATATTTGAAAATAACATTTTAAACATAAATAAAAGGAACATTGCTCAGTTGCTATAGAAACTGAGACATTTAGTAAGCTGTGAGCCTTTTTGCTTGCTGCATTTTCTGTTAGAACCGGCTTAGTAATGAGTTCTGATGTTTGTTTAAAGCTGGGGTTTTTTTGCAGGAAAGATAATAGCTATTATAAGAATGTATGGAAATGTTTTTTTTAATGTCAAATGGGTGCATATTTGCACCTGATGTTCTTAGAAGTCTCCTGGATTCGATCACCTGTGTGGCATTTTTATATTAACCCAAACGCATACCGATGTTTCCAGCAGCCTTTCGGGCCCACCTGAAATAATGAGATTATTTTAAAAAGAGAAGGAGAGACATTTGTAGTCCATTACATGTCTAGGAGGGCTAGGTATGCTTATTGCTTAACCCATGTTCCTGCCCAGTTCAGCAATGCACTATAAGGTATTTGCTGCCGTGTCTCTCTCCCCCCGCCCCCCAATATGGTAGCAAGCTTTTAAAGCCAGATCGCATACACACCTATGTGGAGGACAGCTTGAAGGCTGTAGCATAGCTGCATATTTTAATTCTGCCTGAATATGCTCTGATCTGTGAGGGCGGCAGTGGACATTGTAGAGACAGTGGAGCATGAGGAAGAGATTTCACAGCATGTAGCTTTTTATTCACTCTTGATCAAATTCTAGAGGGCATCCATGTCAATCAGCTCATCCCAGAACAACCGAAGAGTCGTGGGCCAGATGTGTCTCATGCAGTAGAGTGCTTGGCCCCCTATCTGAATGTTATGCCCGTTGCAGAAAACTGAAAGGACACCTGATTCAGTACAAGGACTGAAAATCAGGTGCACTTTTGCACACTTAGATTTTAAGCCACATGTAGCTAGCTTTGTTCTGGAATCCCAAGGCCACAAGTATGAGAGATCGGTTCAAAACATCTGTTTTTGTTTTCACTCCACTGTTGGATTGCCAAATCACTGTGTCAGTGCAGGCCAGCCTACAAAATACATCTGTTTGAATAAAGGAGAAAATGTGCAGCTCTAGAACAAAGCACGAAGGGGGTTACTGTTAAATAGGGGAGAGGTTTTTTTAAAAAATTTGTTAAGAACAAGGGTTTTATTTTAAAAAACAAAAGATACGGTTACAATTACAGCTTTTATTGTATCCACTAGTTGCAAACTTTTGAACTCAAACTTGAACTGCTCAGGTATATATTATGACAAAACTACCCTTTTTATCATATGGAGCACATGGGGTTTGGAGATTTAATATAGTTGGGAATCCCTTCTCCCCTGTAGCCAAATGTGAATGCAAGCGTTGTGGTTGCATTCATTTTAGGAGGCATTGTGGCAGAAGCCAAGTTCCCCCACCCCGTTTCTTTTGGAAAGATATATTGTGTTTTTTAGAAGTCCAGTAATCTTGAAACCACCTTTCTGAACACGGCTGTTTTTTGAAAAAGGGGAGTGGGGGTGGGGTGGGGGGGAGCCTGGGCTGGTGCGTTGTGCTGGCCCCTTCCTTTGCTAGCAGCCTGGCCGGGTTCTTTCTTTGACGCAGACCCAGACAAAGGCTGAGTGTCGCAAGGAAGCAGACGGCACGCCTCCAGTCAGTGCCCCGGCCTGGCTCCAGGATTCGTAAACAGAAACATCCCAGGCTCCAATAAGGCAGACGGCGGCTCCCGCTCTGATCCACATGCAGGAAGCGCCTGCTTCAACAGGCCTTGCCGTCGCATAGAAGCACACACGAGCTGCTTAAATTTGCCAGACCTGCCTTGCTGTGAATACTGGAGAAAGGAGCAGGTTTAATGGCTTAGAGGAACACAGTGTGCTTTTATACACACAGGGAACCTAAAGGCATGAAAGACCAGGCAGTCAACACACAGAGGGGTTTTTTATTCTTCACAGATTATAAAAATGCACATGTTCTTAGGAAGGTTAATCAATGCTCACTGGATCAGGTAAAGCAAGCCTCAATCTTAAACACTCCAAATATGCCCTACAACATATATTCAGATGTGGAGCTGTCTCTCCCATCTTAATTAGCTGCATCAATAATAAAATGGAGAAGAATGTACACTGTTTGGGGCTGCCATTGGGAGAAAGGCAGGGTATAACGAAGTAAATAAATCATTTTTAGAAAAGTTCAAAGATACACATTGAGATGATGGAGTAGCACCACTGCAGATTTTCCCCTGGTTGTCTCTGTGTGATCATTCACTGTAGGCGGGGCTGCAAAAACCGAAGCAGGACCGCTTGTCTCCGTCGTGAAGTCCTTTCTTATGGCTTGGCTTTGCTCTTCTCTCTAGCTACAAGGCAGAACTGGTGGAGCTCTGTGTTTGCTTCGGAGGGCAGATGAGCATGGGGAGGAGGGAGATGGAGGGAACTTGGTATTTGGCCTTCTTTGGAGTAGCAGAAGAACGTACGGTCCGGAGAGGGATCGTGTTCTAGTCACAAAAGTCAGCCTTACTATTATGGCAAGGCAAAGATTGCTTCTGCTGCTGACTTGCCCCGACACACTTTTTGACATGAGATGCTAGAAGATGGTCAGAAGACCGTCTTGCTTGAAGCTAAATCAATCAGTCAGTTCCTTTGTTGGGGAGACCTCTGGGGAACCCATTTATGCAATCCTGAGTTTCACAATGGAAGGAGGACAGGATATAAATGTAATATAACAACAACAACAACAGTCCTTTGAGCATATACTAAATGCCTTCCATTCAGGGCAGGGTTTTTTTCTTAAAGCAAAAGGTGTAGTAACTCTGGATAGAGGCCTGGGGAAGCTCTCTGCAAGAAGCAAGTGTGTGTGTATTTTAATTCACATTTGGGACACAGCTGGGGAGCGCCAACATCTTTGGCTGTTCAGTTATTTTTGAATGTCATTTTCCTTGTTTTGGGAGCTTTATCTGCTCCGCCTTTGTAATCTGGAGTTATATGTTAATGTATATCATTAATTCTCACTTTCTGCCCATGACACACAACATATTTTCCTCTGCCCTCGCCAGTCTTTACTCTATCATGGGGTACCTATTTTAATCTGTGAAATATTGGGAGGGTGTTTCGTTACCAAACTAGCACGGAGCAATGACTGTTCTGTTGCTATTCACCCCAGGAGTTGCATCAGCAGGAAATTCCATTACTCAGACACCGGGCGGAGCGAGGAAAAGGGCACTCAGATAAGGAATCGTACATGGCAACCTTTTGCAATTGTCCAGCGATGGGTAGATTCTGCGATAACAAGACTCTCTTGTTCCAATTTTTGCCACATTTTAGAAAACAATGTTTAAGATATTTTGGGTTGATTCCAGTAAAGAACTTTCCTTCCTTATAAGAGTGTGTGTGTGTGTGTGTGTTATGTGCCGTCAAGTTGTCTCCAACCTGTGGTGACCCTATAAGAACATGCCCGAATGCAAAATCCACATGGATTTTACAGGAAACATCTGTGAACAGGAATTTAGCATCCTGCCTGCAAGACTTTACTGAAAAATCCATTTATAGATGTTGCAGTGTGATTGTAAGTTTTTAACGAATGCTCTTTCACTGGTTATTTTTCTGCAGTGAGAAAAGTTATAACTGAATAGGTCTATTATCATTCCAGCAATATCTCACAGTAACTGGTTAAATGGCAGGGCGCAAAGGGTAGGAGTAAATGAACAGTTCTCACAATGGAGAGAAAGTAGCAAGGTGTTAGGGCTGATGCTTATTTAATTTGTTCATAAATTATCATGGATTTGGGGTGAACAGTAAAGTGGCCAAATTTAGAAATGGTGTCAATTTGAGAGCCACTTGGTATAGTGGTTAAGAGTAGCTGGATGCTAATCTGGAGAACTGGGTTGGATTCCCCGCTCCTCTGCTTGGAGCCAGCTGGGTGACCCTGGGTCAGTCACAGCTCTCTCAGAGCTCTCTCAGCCCCACCCACCTCACAGGGTGATTGTTGTAGGGATAATAATAACATACTTAGTAAACCACTCTGAGTGGATGTTAAGTTGTCCTGAAGAGCAGTATATAAATTGAATGTTGTTGTTATTTTGGATGAAAACCAAACGTCAGTTTTGAGGAGCTCCAAGAGGATCTCTCCAAATTGGTGAGTGGGCGAGAAAGTGACAAGCTAGAGTTCAAGTAAGCAAGTATAAAGTGAGGCAAACCCCCTCCCCCCCATAACTTTTCATATGCACTGATAGGGTTAGAGATGGTGGTAACTAGCCAGGAAAGAGATCTTGGAATCATGGTGGACAGCGCAATAAAAATGTCACCTGAGTATTTTAATCTATTCATTTATTTATTTATTTATTTATTTTCGATTTTTATTCCGCCTTCCCCACATTTCCAGCAGGTTCAGGGCAGATTACAGATACATAGAGGTTAAAATATATAAAACAGTTATTATAAATTAGTAACCATAAAAACATCCAAATTTACACAGTTTAAAATACATATATAAACATCAACACAGCAGCACAGAATTCCACTGATCAGATTTAAATCAACTTCAGAGCATCTTTGCAGTAAAAGAGTTTTTAAAACGGGGGTATCGGTGGTGGGGAGGGCCCAATCCATCATCAACTGGCCAGGGCGGCTCCGCCTAGCACCGCCCATATGGCTGGCAGAACAGCTCCATCTTGCAGGCCCGGCGAAAAGATAACAAATCTTGCCAGGCCTTGGTCTCATTAGACAGAGCGTTCCACCAGGCTGGGGCCAGGACTGAGAAGGCCCTGGCCCTGGTTGATGCCAGGCGGGCCTCCCTGGGGCCACAGTGGTGAAATAGGCCAAATTCCCTAGTAGAGATTATTAAGAAAGCAGTTGAAAATAAAGCAGCTAGTATTGTAACTAAAGGTGGGCATGATCCGCATTATGATCCAAAACCACAATAATGGCGATTGCACGATTGTGACTCAGCAGATCGTGATCGGCCACGGCCAACGATCCAGCGATCGGGAAGCCAGACACTCAGGCGCCAGTAATCTATTCCCGGGGCAACTGAGCCAGGGGAATGCTTGAGCTGTGTTTCCTCTCCTTCTGTTGCCCTGGAAACCCGAATGGAAGCCCAACTTTCCTTGATCAGCAAGGCTTCCTTCCAACCACGGAGCAGCAAAGCAGTCACCAGTTGGGAGAAGACAGCCAGGGGTGGTAGGGGGAAGGGGGTGTTCCGTAGCCATGGGCACTCCAATCTCATCCCTGCAAACCCTGATAGGCAGCTCTGACGGCCAAACACAGACGGCCAAACACAAACACAGATGCTGCCGGCATCACCCACCGTTCTTTTCTCGCCAGCACGCTCCTTTTTGGCCTGGCGGGCGGGCACATGGGGGGTGCCGCTGGCGAGCGGCCAGACCTCCTGCCGCCTGAGGGGAGGCGGCTTGTCGCCGTCTCCCCGTGCCCACCGGGCCTGGTGGCCGCCGCCAACACCCACCTTCCCACATAGCTGGGAATAGCAGCACGTCCCGCTTTGGCCTCCACGATCCATGGATCGGGAATGGGAGATGATCGGTGTGGATCGTTTAGTCGGAATCGTCCACGATCAGCTGGCTCGGCAATTCTTTTTGGGATCGTGCCCATCTCTAAATGTGACACCCTTGTGCAGGTCTGTGGTGTGGCTGCATCTGGAATACTGTCCGCAGATCTGATCACCTTGTCTGCAGAAATAAGATGGAGAGCCAGAAAAGGGCAACAAAATAATTACTGGGTTAGAAGAACACCATCCCTGTAAGGAAGGACTTGGTGTTTGAAACTTTTCACTTTGGGAGGAAGTGATAGTTTATAAAATTATGTGTGGTTTGAGAAAGGGGATAACAAGAACCTTTTCCCAGTTTGCAAAACCCCCAGGACTTGGGGGCATCCGGTGCAGAAGATGGGTGGTAAACTCACACGACGGCTGCGTTTTAGTATAGCTTCCATTTCACTGCATAACTGCTTAGCATAGTTAATTACAAACACTAAACGTGCCTTCAGTTCTGGTCCTATATCTGATTTAATTATGAAAGTATCAGTTTCTAGTATAACTGCAAGGTTGTAATATTTCTTTTAAGACCCCAAGAATTAATGTTTTTAAGCTGGTGACTATATTCTAGGATCTTTATTTTTCCCCCCTGTACCTGTGGGAGCAAGAATGAAGTGCTAATGTATCTGTTTCATCCAACACCCACTCAGATTGTATGATGAAGGGATATTCTGTTCTGAATAAGTGTCTGCTTGCAGTCTCATTACAGAGGGCCATCATTAGTAAAAGAAACAGTTGCGTAATAAATCTTTCCAGGCACCCTGATTTCAGCAGAGTTAATATCTATGCATGCTTTGGAGCACATCTTGACTTATTTCATGGATTTCCACCTGCTTTTAATTGTAGAACTGATTTTTAGCTTAATACATTCAGTTAGCACAACCCTCAGAAAAGGTTGGGGGGTTCTGTGACCTTGGAGAACTTCTTCTCAGTAATGCAGACAATCATAAAGCAAAACAAAAAATGTCCTGATGAGGACTGAATATGCACCAGGGGCACTGAGAGAAGCTGAGAGACAGTTAAAAGGAAAAGGGAGTGGGAATGGAGACTGGTCTACTCAAGCCCCTGACTGCTTATAGGATCCTGAAAAAAGGGGGGGTGTTCAAATTGTCCCCCCCTACCACCACCTGTTTGCATATATTCCCAGTTTGTTAAAAATGTATCATCCATCTCACTAATAAGAAGGGAGCTTCGACTCTTAAAAGTTTATTCCCTGAACATCTTTTTAGTCTCTCAGCTGCTCCTGGACACAAATCCATTTTTTAAAAAATTTTTATTGGTGAGTACATAAATTTTACATAAATTCCCCATATTACCTAAATTATAACAACAACCCCCCTTTCGCCCCCCTCCTTATTGACTTCCAACAGCTTTCCAACCCTTAACCCATCTTATCGTTTAAATTATTTTTAACTATATTCTTCTAAATCTTATATATATTGTATCCCTTACTCTAAGCACCCCCGGACACAAACCCTGTTGTCCCACTACAGACCAATATTGCTGCCTACCTGAAACACAGCTTACTTTTGGTCATACAGTGACTATCCTTGGGCTATGATGGCAGCTGCTGCCAAAAGCATTTTTTAAAAATCTGCTCATCCAGTTATATCTCTAGTGGCCAATCAGAAGCCCTCCTGGCAAAAGCCCCACCCACTTTCTAAAAACACTTGGCGAGTGCCGGGAAAGGTGTTGGATGCCGTGGCGGCATCATATCGGAGACACCCGCATTAAGGGACACGTTGGAATGAAGGCGTAAGAAATGAGATATTTTGTCATGTTTACTTATTTTAGGTCAGCCTCCTAGTATGTTTTCAGTAACTTTGCTTAACTTGTAGCTGGTATAGCCCTGCTTTACTTGATGTTCAACTTACTAATAAACTGCGCTTAATTAAAGATAGCTCAAATTAGTTTACATTATTACATTGAAGGGAAATGCTATCAAGTGCCCCAGAATGCAGCTATAATCTGACTTTAGAGGAAGCTTAGTCATATGGCGTAATGATTTGAGAACCTGATTTAATTAAATAAAATGCTCTGCTGATTAACATTGTTAAAGACCCGAATCAGTTTTTTTTAAATGGTATAGCTTTTCATATTTTGACATTCAGTTTTGTTTGAAAGTTGGTCACAGAAACAATGCATACACAAAATATTATTAGTGTGTGTTTCTTGAAATTCAGGGTATTCCAGATTAACTTGCTAGTTTTATTAAAGTGATTAGAAAGTTGCACCTGTTCACACACATCCCTATTAATTGCAAAGCAGCATTGTGGGAACTCTGTTCTTTGGGGTGCAACTACCTCAGGAACAGTTTGCCGTGCTGCAGACATTTCGTGCCTGGACACAGACACACGTGGCAGGCACTGTAATAATATTCTAATGAGTTTGAAAGAAACCATGTTGTCGTTACTGCCTTCTCTGTGTTTTGTATTTCAAGCAAAGTGATACAGGGGAGAAGCCACAAGTATTCAGCATTTAAATGGCTATTTAAATGGCTTCTTCCGTCTGATCTTGGTTGTATGACTAAAAAGATCTTCACATACGACTGCAGTATAATACCTTCCCTGGTATTTTAGTTTACTTCTCATGTTAGAAACTGCCTGCTGTCCCGTTTTCTTACACGGTAGTTCTTTCTGTGTAGAAAATGCTGGCCTTTGAGGTACCCCTGCAAGGCCTCCCTGTTAGACTGAAGGGGGGCGGGGGGGGGGCAAGCACTAAACACAAGCAGTTAACCAGTGACAATGATCCCTAGACTGCATCAGTGAAACAAGTCCAGGACTTCTAAGTTGGGATAACAGCTTAACCGTTCTTGTATCCTTTGGTTATGTAGACATGACTAAAATTCATCCAACACTGTGCTGAACACGTTTGAGATAATATTTACAAGGCCATGTGAATCTACCACAGAACGTAACCCATCCGTTGCTGATTTTTCTGCAGTTGCAGCCACAAGAGTTTCTGACGAGGAGGTGTCCAATTCCAGTCTGATGCGAGCAGTGCTCAGGCTGGACGAAGTGAATTGCTGGGTTAATAAAGGATTCTGCAGTATATTCAAAACCATCATCTAATGCAATCATTTACTAAATATATGTCTTAATTAGAAATGTCGTGGAGTTTGCTTTTAAAGGTGCTTGCTACCTCTGTGCCTTTAAGAGAGGAAGTATCTACTTAGGTTGCCGTGCAACCCTCTTCTGCTGAAAAAAATACACAAAATCAGTTTGCTTTATTCCACACCCTTTTGTCTTAATATCTCAATAGCATTCCAGAAGCGCACAATTGCATCCTGCTTGATAACGCTTCTCTTTTGTAGTATGACTTCCGTTGTATGAAAAATTAGATTCAGTTCCTGCATACAAACTCACCAGCACTTGGAAAATCTCTTTTGCATATGCCTGTGTATATGATGTAACTGTGAGTTTCCATGCTGATTGCTTGATGTTAATTTAAGAGCACATATCCTCTTAGAAGAGGATGAGAGATTGTTTCCCATCGTCATTTGATTTCAGTCTGTGCTGTAATACTATAAAAGTATGAAGTCTCATACCTTTATAGTCTAGCTGAGATTAGACCATCTCCTTTATCTTTCTCCTCCTTTCCCTAATGTCAAGTAGAACTGGCAGCAAATGCACACCTCCTCCTCGACTGCACAAAAGCCCACTTTTATTATCTATCATTCATTAGATTTGTATTCCTGTCAACTCTGAGCTGAGATTAGCTATCAGTATTCTAATATCCTCCTTGGTTTATTGGCTCCCCTCACCCGTAGACAAACTGTAGTAGAATAATGAAATGAAATGTCCATCCAAATGTCATTCACTTAGTTTTTTCTCCTGCTCCACATAACCTAAGTATGGTTAGGTTAATTTTCCAGTTTCAATTTTCAATTTTCCAGTTTTTCTCAACACCAAATCCTTATTCCCACCCGCCCCCCCAACCCGAGACTGAAAGTGAAATCCTAAACAGAGTTACTAACTCTGGTTCAGTCTCAGTACGTGTTGTTCGTTAGAAGCAAGCTGAAGGTGTTGGCTTGAGGGAGATCAGCCTTGCTTTCTCAGTGTCCATCATACTTTTCAGTCTGTCCTTTGTTAGCTGCCTGCACGACCTCTCGGCATCATCATAACCTGTGCCCAGTCGGCAAGACGGCAGTACTTGGCTGTTTTATAGTACACACCTTTCAAGCAGCAGCAGCAGCAGCAGCACCATGGAAGTATCCCGTGTGCCGTAGAACGGATTGTTGTTCAGCTGCCATTGCTTCTCCTCCATAGGACCGTCTGTGATGGGGTGTGGATGTGTTCTTAGGGACAGACAGATGCAGCCCTGGGTTTTGCTACCTCATCTACCAACTGATGGACTTGCACTGAGCTTTTACCTGTGGAACAATGAGTAGGTGAAAAACAGTGTAAAATAAGCCCAAGTATAAAACAGGCAGCGCCGGCAATCCAGCTGATTAACTTCCTTCTTGACATTTTTCAAACACTTATCGATAGTTCAAGCTTATACTCACAGAGGGATGTAATTAATGTAATCGCTCATTGAAACATCAGAAGTAAATTAATGTTTAGGATATTACTGAAATGATTGCAAAATGCTGTGTATACAGTATAGCATGAAATTACATTTTTTAAGGATAGGGGACGCCCCCCCCCCCCAGTGGTTCTGTGTGAGACCAAAAAAAAGTGGGTGAGAAGGGAATAGCATCTGTAGAATCCCCCCCCCCCCATTTGATTCTGGATACAGAATCCAGATACAGATTCTTGGGAATCTATAATTCTGCTTGATAGTAATATCGTTAGGAGCAAAGCACTGATTCTGGGCATGCCTCAAATGGGTTACGACACCCAATGTTTGCTTATGTTTATAGTACTGTAGGGCAAGAGATTGTGCCTTAACATTCCTCCACTACCACAATTTAATGTCATTTCAGGTGGGTGGCCGTGTTGGTCTATAGTCGAAGAGTATCTGAGAAAGAAAGCTTGACTCTCGAAAGCTCATACCTTGGAAATCCAGCTGGTCTCTAAAGTGCTGTTGGACCCAAACATTGCTCCTCAGCTTAATTTAGTGATCCTCCCTGTCCTGTTCTTGAAAAGAGAGATACTTTATCTACCTTTCAGAGATTTACAGTGTTGTCAAAGTTGGGGGTGTGGTGGTGATATTCATCTTAATTTCATGACTTCATACAACCATGGTCAAAGAGATGCTAAGGGTTGCTAGAGGCTCTTCAAGCTTTCTGATGAACTTTATCTGCACAGAGAAAGAACTCCAAGAGGAAATATAATGATCCATGAAAAGAAAGTATAGTTGCCTGCAGGAGTACAGCTTGTCAGGAGAGTGCCTGGACTTAAATGTACCCCCCCTTTAAGACCGTGAAAGGGGAAGTCAGTAGAGTGTATGTGATCAATTCAAGACGTGTTTGGATAATCTACCTTCTGCCATGGTTCAGATGGTGAAGCTGATTCAATGCAACATGCCGTCTTAATTGCTGTCGTGAAGTAGCTGTCTCTGTTTGCAAAGGGGAAACTGCATAAAATGGCTGCCAGTGAATAATTGCTGGATTGGTACAACAGTGGAAGAATGTTTAATGTTCAAATGTTCACTGCCTTGGGGGACCCCATTTGGGTGACAAGGTGCCATAAAAGTGTTTCACATAAATAAATAAATAAATAAAAGAATACAAAAATTCTCCCACTACCCATGAAAAGGCTACATCTTGCTATGCTTTGAATGTGTGTTTAAACTAACGGTTGTGAACAGCAATCTAGGACATGTTGTAAATAAAATGAAACTGCTTCAGTTTAATTACAGTCAGTATAATCCTTTGATCCACAGAGAGAGAGAGTATCTGTAGAATAAAGATTTCCCAACATCGCTTTTCAGAAAATGACTAAGCTGGGAAGAAAAATTTGGATTAGGGACTCTAGTTGGAGCATTTATTCCTTTCTGAGCCTCTTAACCCACAGTTAACAAATATGTGGCATTTGTAGCATAAAATCCATTAGAAGTAAACCTACTAAACTCGGGGCTTCTAGCAGTTATTAAGGCTCATAGAAGCTCTAACAGTCACTATGATTTTTCCAGCTAGTTGATTAGCTATATATTGAGCATAAAGTCATCACAGTGAAAAAAATCAGTTATATTTTTCCATACCCAGAAAATCAGCTTAGTGCTGCGGAGTGTTAGACAATGACGGGATTAGAGATGAATTTAAGCTTCATTTTCTTCTTCAAATCATAACCTGTATTTGCCACAAACCATTACTAAAGCCTAAGAGTTATTCTATTTTTTTCCTCTGAGACTCTCATTAATATTGGAACTGACAATACCAATGTAATAGCAATAAACCTTTTGAATCTGCACACAGTGATTTGTAGAGAAGCTCTAACTATAAGATGTTGAGTTGTGCAAAGACCAGTTAGATGCTGGCTTCATCCTTGAAGTAACTTAATGTAGCCCAAACTTCTTTCTCAAAGTTAAAGCAAAATATGAATAATTAAACAATTGTGTATTTAAAGAATTGTGTGAGACAACTGCAGCTTGATCAGACTGGATTTGCAGTCGTTGCTGAAGCTCGTCCGCAGGGAGGTGATAAGAAGGACACTGGAGTCAATTACAGGCATATATTTGTGACAGGGGTGGGGGACAGGTTAGAGAGTCTGTGGTGGAAGCCGGCCAAGCCCATTTGAAGCAGGGGCAAAGCAAGAGTAGTTAACTTAAGAGAGCCTGTGACTGGTCCCAAGGGGGCAAGCGCCATCTTTTTGTGAGCAAAGAGGTGATACGTCCTCTTGCTTGATATTATGCTTGATGTTATGAGAACTGTACTCTGTAAAAGAGCTAGAAAGAAGACCGCAGGTTGTGTGCAACAGCTAGGAGGGCCGGGCCAGAGGGAGGAGGTGTGCTGCCCTCTCCCCCTCTCCTCCTCATTTCATAGTAAGGCAAAAAGCAAAGCAGCCTGTGCTGAACATGGCCGAAGTTGACAGCATGAGGAAGGTGGGAGGTGCAGACTGCCTAGAGGCCAAGGGTGTGTGTGTGTGTGTGAGAGAGAGAGAGAGACAGACATTTTGTGGGGGGATTAGAGGAATTAAATATACTTCTCCTTGCGAGCAAGGGACTGTGTGATTTGGGATGCATAGGTGGAGCTTGCATCCACCAGAACAGAATAGTTTACTCTCAACTATGGCAGAGGGGAAGGAGCTGGGGGCTTCCGGGGGCTTCATGGAGACGATGCTGTCCAGAGAGGAAGGGAAGGAACCCCCCCCCCCCCCCCGCTCTTTTAGAATGCTGTCAAGATACTTTCCCAAAGACTCCCTAGAAGTGTGAGAAAAGACTAAACTGATGATCAGGATGCTTACATCGCTTCTGAGTTGGTATTAAATGGGCTACTTTTAAAATATTCTTAAAAACCAGCAAACCCATTATGTTTAGATCATTCAAAGTAGGTAAGACTAACACTGCAGCCCTAAGAATACTTTCCTGAGGCTAAAGTGGGACTTGTTTTTGAGTAAGCCCGCTGAGAGGTTCTCTCTTTATGAACTGTGAGTGAGGAGAGTTTGTTCTAAGTTAGCCTGGAGGAGGTGAAATTCCCCGCGCAGTGCCAACCCTTGGGCTTTGCATTGCCGCATCTTTTACTAAACTCCTCAACAGCGGTGGTTTTCAATGATGTTTTTCATGGCATACGTTTTGAGCTATGTTGTGCTAGATATTTGAAAAGAATTGAAATACTCTGAAATTTTCTCAAATAAAATGATGTTTGGTCTGGCCCCATTAACTATTTCAGAGGTGCATGATATACACGCCCCCAGACCTGGATAGCCTGAGCAAGCCCAGTCTCATCAGATCTCAGAAACGAAGCAGGGTCAGCCTTGGTTAGTAATTAATTGGATGGGAGATTTTCAAGGAAGACCAGGGTTGCTATGCAGAGACAGGCAATAGCGAACCATCTCTGTTAGTCTCTTGCCTGGAAACCCACAGTAAGGGTTGCCAGAAGCATTTTCTACCCCTGCCAACATACGCTGAGGCATCAGTCACTGTATTAGTTAAAATGATAGTCGATCCACAGAGTTTTTAAGACTGATTAAGGACTACTTGTAGGACTGATAAGGCAGATACCTAGATTCTCACCTGCAGTTAGAAGCATCATAAATACAACAGATATGCTCTCATTTGTTCTGTAGTGGATATCAGATTCCTTCTGAAAAACTTGTGCAGTACGAAGAGGGCATCACAGACTTCTTCCTTTCTTTCAGATTCATCTCATTCATTTCACCGAGATGAAACAATTGTCATTGCGCTGGCATCAGTATCTGTGCTGGCTGTTTTGGTGGTTGCTCTTTTCTTCGGATACAGGATGCTCGCAGGTAAGTTTCGATGAGTTTCGAAAAATTAAAACAAAATCTTCATTGTATTGTCGAAGGCTTTCACGGCCGGAGAACGATGGCTGTTGTGGGTTTTCCGGGCTGTATTGCCGTGGTCTTGGCATTGTAGTTCCTGACGTTTCGCCAGCAGCTGTGGCTGGCATCTTCAGAGGTGTAGCACCAAAAGACAGAGATCTCTCAGTGTCACAATGCCAATGTCTTTCATGTTTTCACTGCAGACTTGGACAACCTGAAAAATCAGCAGTGGCTGAACATAGCCTAACTCAAACAGGGCACAGTATCTTATTCCAGGACACCAAAATACTGGACAACACTTCCAACTACTTTGTCAGACTGCACAGGGAAGCCATTGAAATTCACAAGCATAAGCAAAACTTCAACAGGAAAGAAGAAACCTTAAGAATGAACAGAGCATGGTTTCCAGTTCTGAAAAACACCAGGCTAACAAAACATTCTATCCCCGACAATAGCCCTGCAGAGAAGATTAGCACATCAAGTACCAATCCATATGCAAAAGAACCTCCTCAGGATACAGTGAAGCCTCCCGCCATTAGCATTCCACACCCTGGGAAACTCTTACAGGATGACTAAGCTCAACCCCACCCCTCCTGAGTAGATATAAATGACCTGCCAACATCTTTTCCACTCTGTGACACTGAGAGATCTCTGTCTTTTGGTGCTGCACCTCTGAAGATGCCAGCCACAGCTGCTGGCGAAACGTCAGGAACTACAATGCCAAGACCACGGCAATACAGCCCGGAAAACCCACAACAACCAAAATCTTCATTCCCGGTTTCTTTGTTTTTCCATAATGGAAGGCCCTTCCATCAACAGAATGAAAGGTTCCTCCTGTCTCCCCACTCCCACTTCAGCTACGTAGATTCTTCCTGTCTTGTGGGGAGGTTCTTTGCCAGAACTGGATCTTGCTGATGGCATCTGATACTGGTGAAGAAACTCTGTTGTGGTAGATAAGATCTGTGTGATAAACTTCTTGCAGGCGTTTCAGTCAGGACACTGGTGGCCGTTCCAGATGACCTCTGCAGGTGTAGCTTACAGCTGCCGCCCTTGCTGATGCTTCCAGTCTTCCATTTCTGTAGCTCTTAAAGATGTTTGAAAAACGTATCTTGGATAAATGGACCCATGGTCAAAACAGGCAGTGCTACTATCGGTGTCAGGTTAGATCCTACAAAGCATGGGGAGAAGGTGCTTATGAGAATGGATTTTCCCCACCTCTTCCTTCTCCTCCTGCAGCCTCTGGAGATCTCTGAAGAGTAAAGGCAGGGGAACTCCATGAACAAAATGCTATGGGGCATGGGTGGTGGGCGCACTGTCCACTTCCTCCTTGCACTGGTAGAACCTCTTGCATCTGCAGAAGCTCTGCTAGCGGAAGAGTGAGGAGGGACCCTATGCCCTGTTACATTTTGTTCGCAGAACTCCCATAAATCTGAGCGTCAGCTTTCCAGAGATCTCAGGATGGAGGCTGCTGGGGAAAGATGGAAATCAGAAAGACCTGCATCCATGAGCGCCCTTGCAGTAAACAGGTGATAGGATCCAACCTGGCTGTTTTGATGTGTACAATTAACCAGGTCTTTAACCTCTAGTATGTCTGGCTCTTCTTTCTCAGGGGACCGTAAACAGGGTCTGCACAGTATGAACATGATGGAAGCAGCAACATCAGAACCCTCGTTAGACTTAGATAATCTGAAGATGCTGGAGGTAAATACGCCTTTTGGAGTTTTGGGATCTCTGCACTTCACTGTACAAACCGTCTAATCTGCTTGCCATCAGATGGTCACGTAACACAGTACAAGTGACTCTGGAACCTTTCCACAGCAGGCAGGCTGATGACAATTCAGGGAGTGCTCTAGAAGCAAGCATTCACTGTTCTGCAGTATCAGGACGGGTGAACATTTAAGAAGAGAAGAGGTCTCTTGGGTTTGCAGCCGGCCACGAGAAAGGCAAATGCTAGTATATGCACAAGTCTGCCAAGGTGCTGAGCGTCCCCACGGGATGCCTCTTTCCTTCTTTGTATTTGTATGCAAAGGAACTTCTCAGGGTAAAACAGCCCCCCAAACACTTTTCCTGGAGACGCAGACCAGTATTAATCCCGTGCAAGATTTAGCCACCAGCCCTTGAATGCTGTATGTATCCTCTTCTTGTATGCCTGGCTGTCTGGATTCCAGCCACTGGATTCAGAAATAAATGCTGCACATGCAACGGTGAAATGCGGTACTTGGCAATTGAAAGTTCAGTACAGGCATGCGTGTGTTTAAGCTCATTTAAACCAAATACACTTAACGCTGCCTTGGGTTGTTGCCAGAATGTATATCCCACGTTCCTTTGAAGTGCAGCCAGTGATTATTTTATACTTTTCTTCTCAGCTGATTGGTCGAGGGCGATATGGAGCAGTTTACAAAGGCTCTTTAGATGAGCGTGCAGTGGCTGTAAAAGTATTTTCTTTCACAAATCGCCAGAACTTTATCAACGAGAGGAACATCTACAGAATCCCACTGATGGAACACGACAACATTGCCCGTTTCATTGTAGGGGATGAGAGATTCGGTACAGAAGGGCGGATGGAATATTTATTAGTAATGGAATATTATCCCAATGTAAGTAATAATTCAAAGTGTTACGTTAGACACCTAAAGAGAACAAACTTTTGTCATGGTTAATGTAAAAATATTGCATGAGTATTTGCATTTTCATAAATGCCCAACAGTATTCTTAAACAACAATAGGCCTGCAGCAGGGCTTGACATATCCCAGCATTCTGGGTTTTCAGTGGCTGGATCCATGGGGGGAAATGAAGTACAGGAACCATGCAGAGTTTGCTAGCCTCCTGCCCTGCACTGTCTCGCTGACCCCAAAGAGGGGTATGAAAACCCTCATCGCACTGGCTGCGTTCAGACAGCATCTCTCACTGGCGACGATAGGCATAAACAGAGCTTGTATATAACTCCGCTGTGTTTTAAGTGCCCCTAACTTTACATTGGATCCAGTCGTTCAGCAGATCTTTCAGATTTACAGAAGGAATATTTCCTTCCTTCTCCTTCCTAGTACAGATGCCTGCATGCCCACACCCCGAAACGCAACTCCTGATGGTTCGGGAAACCTCAGGAATAGTGTGGGACACAACACAGAGGACTTAAATTTACTCTCTGGGCTTTCAGTCCACTCATGCAAAAGGAAGCAATTTTTCTTCTTCCTTTAGCTCCTGTGCTTACTCCCATGCTTTCCCCAAGGAAAAACAGCAGAAATCTATCCTATTGGCTCCGTTCACAGAATGGCTGGATCCAGCTCGGTGCTTACGAGACTTCAGTGATGAATCTTCTGGGGGCAAAGTAAAAGTGTGGGCCCGTGGGTAACGATGGCAGGGTGGTGCATGGATTGTCACCTGACAGCCGACACGCGGAGGGAGACTACCATATCCCCAGTCCAGAGTCCTGCCTATAAGCGTCTGCGTATACCTCTGTGTGTCCCTCTCTTTGTTCAGCAGTCACTTGCTGGAAAGGAAAGGCTCAGTTCATTCTCTCTCTTTCTCTCTCACCACACACACAAAACAGGGAATCGGTGCTAAGCTGATGGCTCTGAAGACATCACCTGACTAAATTAAGTGCAGGCTTGATATTGCTGCATGTCTTGCGGTCCTGATCCAGTGTCTAGATCTTATCAGTAGAGAGAGACAATGCAATTAAAATAGTTGGAGCAGAACGCTGTGTGTCAGTTCGCCTGGGCGCTACTTTTCTCCCAGCCTTCCTAGCTCAAAACATTCACATCGGCATGTGGTTTGTAGGGGGCTCCCCACTGCTGCATCTGAGCACTTGCCAGCAAGGGTCAATGTGATGAGCGAACACTTCAGTGCCACGAGGGGATGAGGAAGCCGGTGGCACCCTCCAGTGTCTCTTTTGGCAGTGTGATTTTTTGGGTTGTAGAAGAGATCTTGTCTTAGCGGAGGAGAATGTCATTGCCTCCCCGCTTATGTTCCCAGTACTGCTCCACTCACAAGGCTCCAGATAACAAGATTAAAATATGCATTAATATTGTTGTTTTGAATTTTAAACAATGTTTGTAGTAATCATCTTGCTAGTAAATGTATATGTAGCCAGTTTGGTGGTTAAGAGCGGCAGGATTCTTATCTGGAGAGCTGGGTTTCATTCTCCACTCCTCCTCTTGAAGCCAGCTGGGTGACCTTGGGCCAGTCACAGCTCTCTCAGAGCTCTCTCAGCCCCATCCACCACACAAGGTGATTGTCGTAAGGATAATAACAGCACACTTGTAAACTACTCTGTGTGAGCGTTAAGTTGTCCTGAAGGGCGATATATAAATCAGATGTTATTATTGTTGTTGTTATTATATGAGCATTCATGTACTGAATGTCGTTGTTTAATGCCATTTCTAACTTTCCCCCCTGGATCTCTGGTATAACACATTCAACAATAGTTAGTTGATTGAAAAATGGAAAAAATTAATTATTGGGGGGAGATAAATATTGGACTGGAGTACAGCTGTCATCACAGTGAAATCATACCTGAAAGTTGTGCAGTCAGGTGGGGAGATACCTTCCTTCCGCCACTATTCAGCTGACATTTTAGAATAGAATAGTGAGTGCAAAAAAAAAATCTGCTCTCTTCTGCCCGCACTTTGTTGTGTTATTGTGCAAATATTTGAAGAGGGGAAATTATGCACTGAAAACAAGTGTGTGCAGTGATACTCGTGCGGAAAGGCGTGTTTGCCTTCCTTTGTGCGGCCCCGGTCTGGAGGGGCCTGCTCCTCGGGCTGCGTTCAGGAGGACGCATCTTCACCAGGCGCTGAGCTTGGGCATCAGGGATGTGCTCAGCCAGGCCGCCCTAAGCGGGAGCAGGAGGGCGTCTGAAAATCCACTCCTTGTTACTCCTCCCCATTAAAAGAGAAGGATCTCTTGCAGGGGACTGTGTGAGCATGGAGCAGTTCCAACATAAGCTGAGCAGCCAGTGCGCTGGTCTGGCCCCACTGGCACGACGCCCACAAGTCCCCCGTGGTCCCGAAAACCCCTGGAAGCGCCCGTCTGCGTCGCTGTGCCTAACCAAGGGCATGTCCTTATTCTTTTTCCAGGGTTCTTTATGCAGATATTTGAGCCTCCACACCAGTGACTGGGTGAGCTCTTGTCGTTTGGCACACTCGATCACTCGAGGCCTGGCTTACCTTCACACAGAGTTACCTCGAGGAGGTAGGGTGACGACGGGCCGGGGGGGGGGGTGTGTGGCATAAAGATAAGACCGACTACCGGGCAGTAAAATTGTAAGATTTTCTTAGGCCCATGTTTTAAGATGACACGGGTATTTCTGTTACTGTCCTATTTATGTGTTTTGTTTTTATTGTTTTATTTTTATTCCTCCTTGGGCTTTCATGTATTTGTTTTTTGTAAGCCATTTGTAGGCTTCAGGCCAAAATGCCTAAAGGCATTTATATATTTATGCATAGGAGGTAAAATACAGCCTTAGTCATTGCTGCTGAGGATTGGTGGAGCGGATCTTTCACCACCTTTCCGCTTCCCATATGGCCTGGTGCTTGGAGGGTCAGGACGGAGCTTCCTAAGCAAAACGCATCGTAAGTTGGGTGCTGTAGCTCCATGGGGAAATCAGGCCTAGTTGCTGCCGCCTTTTCCTTCCGCGGGCAGCTTCCGCCCTGGGAAGAGGAGGGGGGCAGTGACTGGGCGCTGGGCTGTGGTGCCTGGTGTTTGTGGAGAGGGGTTTGGGAACAGGCGGCAGCCTGGTTTTTCAGGGGGATGTGGGGGACAGTCTGTTCTGCCACCTCCTTCCATGCACTTTTCTACTGGATCCAGCCAAGCATATCTTGGAATACAGAACCTGAGAAAAACGTTCTGAGAAGCTGAAAGTAAATCAACACGCTTACATTTCAAGAACTGCTTTTTTGTGTAGGATGTTTTTAAGGAAGCCTAGCATAAGAATTCAATATAAATAGGTGCCAAAATAATAACAACATTTTTGCGCCAGGCCATCAAATGGCTCGAGCCTAGGTCTGCAGCAGAATGATTGGCTTGTCCGTGTCTTGGGGGGTCTTGTCTTTTCTGACTGCAGCCATTCCTTCTTCTCTGAAACAGAAGAGTGAGGTGCTTAAATCATCCAGGGCTAGCACAGATGCCTCCTTGCTCCCAAGTTCATGTGCTTCATTAACTCTGAAATCATCATTAGTCTTATCTCTAGAATAGTAGGATTCTGCAGCAGTTTTGTCTGTTAGGCATTTACAGATTGATTTTTTTGGTAACAAATTACATTGAAAATTGTATTACCTTTCCAAAGCTATTTCCTTTGACAGATAGAAATTCAAAGAGAATTTTAAAAAAACCCAACAGTATAGCCGTGACAACGTTAGAACGTTACAGACATTTCAGCAAAACTTACAGGAGCTAATTTACGAGCGAGACTGCTCTCCCTTGCACAGATTTATTTCAGGACCACCAGATAGTCTTGCAGAGCAAAACAGCTTCCACAGCTGAACTCCTGCAGCTCTTTTGCCTCTGCTCCATGGGCAGAAGACCTCGTCTCCCTTTACCTCTGCTTCCATTGCTGGGGTAAACTGAAAATGAGACAGGCGGCCCTCTTCGCAAGGTTTGGTCCTGTTCCTCTGTGCCTGGTAATACATGGCAGCGCCCTGCGTGTGTGGGGGAGTGTGCACAGCATACAGGCAAGACCCTCCTAAGCAGGGATTGTGGGTGCCATTTGCCTCTCTTTGAGTGAACTTGGGTTTTTTGGGCTGCAATTGACCAGATGAAATGGGTGGTGGTTGCAGAAGGCTTCCTGGGGGGGGCTCTTTGACTTCTTGTTTTCAAAAAAAAGATACAAAATAATTACTCAAATATACATCTTACCCCCCCCTCAATTAAAATACAAAATGACTCTTTGTTGTGGAGGGAGCAGCCTTTTGTACTTTTTCTCCTTTGACAGGGCCAACACGGCCGCTCATGCAGTATAGAGCAGGGAAATATTCCCATTATACGGTCTCCCTGTAAGTGCAAAGAATTGTTTACTGCCTTTAAATGCCTATATTTGTTTTTATGACCCAGTGAGAGAGACGATTGCAATCTGAAATAGCATTTCCATATACTCCCAACAGACCATTACAAGCCCGCAATCTCCCATCGGGATCTGAACAGCCGCAACGTGCTGGTAAAGAACGACGGGACGTGCGTCATCAGCGATTTTGGCCTCTCCATGAAACTGACGGGAAATCGGCTGGTGCGCCCCGGTGAGGAGGACAATGCTGCCATCAGTGAGGTGAGCATGAATGGAGGCTGCAAGTGGGAACGGTGTGAAGTAACGCGGCGCGGAAGGAAGCTGCTTGGACACTTCCTCCACCACCTCGCTGACAGCCTCCGGCGTGGGGCGGCTCCTCCCCGAACGGAGGGAGAGCTTTGAGAGAGTTCTCTGCCCTCTGGAGGCAGAAGCTGCCTGACAGCTGTGGGGCAGGGAGCGCTGGCAGGTGTGTCAGGCACGGCTTGGTCGTCTGCATGTTCAGAGGAAGGACTTCAGCCCCTTCTTAGTGGCTCCTTGCAAGTATTTTGCATAAAGGAAGCTGCGGTCGAAACGCTTCCTGCGTCCTGCATGCCTGGCCCAGTGCAAATGTGTCTTGTCAGCGGGGAGAAATGCTAGCGTTTGTTTTTCTGTACTTATATCCCACTTAAGGAGGCGAAAAGGAATGGAAATACAGTTGGTCTCAGCTGGGCCAGTAAGAGGGGCAATTCCTCACCTGGACCTTTTTGCCCCTGTAAAACCAATCTCACCCCTGGCAGTCTCAGGGCTGGGAGGAGCCGAAACAAGCAGCCGTTGGCCCCAGTAAATAGATGGGGCAGGGTCTGCTCACCCTCACTCTCCTTTGGCCTGCTGCTGATGGGGAGTCATTTGGTTCCAGTGAGCTGGTGGAAGGGCTGTGTAGTTGTGGCCCCCTCGTCTTCTGCCGACTGCAAGGCAAGCTTGGCTGCTCGCTTTCTTTGAGCTGGGAAGAGAGGGGCGCTTCCTCTCTCTACCCACCAGAGTGGAGATGACACCCGGGATGCCAGGTTTGCAACTGAATGCATACTTTAAAAAAACTCAAAGCCTAGAACCCACCCTGGCTCAAGACGTGTCTGTTTCCACGCATGGGTGTGTCTCTCACTTCTGAAAGGTATGCTGTGAGTATCTGGCCTTAATCCTCATAGTCACTGATGCAGTCGAGTTGAGTGACTTGGAGGGATGAAGGGATGCTCCTTGCTTGTGATGGGTGTCATTTTTTCCCCATTCATACGGTGATCGTTAAAAAAAACCCATACTCATGATGATAAACTGGCCTTCCAATTCTTCATCCACTGTGTGCTGAACCCGAGCGGGGAAGAGAGGGCCCCCCGGGCTGTGGGAATGGTGGTTGGTGACCAGACCGCGAAGGAGAAAATAGAGAGAGGAACTGATCTTCGCTGTTGCTGCTGTTGTTGTTGTTTTAGTAACCCAGAGGATGCTTATTTCAGGAGAACAGGGCAATATGAATGCCATTCCTCTGTGGTAATCTCGAGGTTGGCAGTTTCCGTAAATACCAGATCTACCACTTGGCATTTCACAAAGAGTGGTACAAAATTCTGCCGCATACCATTATCTAAAAATGATGAGAAACTGCTCCTGTTAATTTCCTGTTACTCTTGGAGAGAGGAGAGAAATGATCTGATCCTTATCACCTACTCAGTATGAATCAAAAAGAGTCCAGTAGCACCTTTAAGACTAACCAATTTTATTGTAGCATAAGCTACAATAAAAGAAGGGGGGGGGGAGAGAAGATGCAATTAGGGGGGGAGAGGGAGGATGCAACCAAAACATTCCTTTGCTAGTAAATGTAAACATCTCCTTTTGGTGTGGGGATCAGTTGGCTTCAAAGGAGTTTGCCGTGTTAGTTTGTAGCAGCAAAACAGCTAGACCATCCAATTCCAATGCAGTATGCGCCTTCGATAACCACAGCTCTCCCCGTCAGATGCATATGAATATGAATAAATGAGTATGAATAAATGTGTTCCTTTATGGATCTCTGGCCTGCGTGTGCAGCTGTCCCCCTCCGTGCACCTGCTGGAAATAAGAGAGGTTTTGCCATTAATTCTGAGGTCAAGGAAATACCAGATTTTTTAGCTCAGCATTCTTCTGTTGGCCTTTAATGTTTCATGGTGATTTCAGAAATATTAGAACCCGCCACCAAAGACATTGTTGGGAATGATGGTATACTAAAAGGGGTGTAGCTGTTGTGCTTTAAATGTAGTGCAACAGGTCCAAGACAAACCAGCTTGCTCAAGAAAGAACTTTCTGTTCAAGTGGATGATGTTTAAGCTTGAGGATGAACGGGAACGTAGCTGGGCGAGGTGGGAGGGAGTTGTCTATGGACTTCTTTTAAAAGCTACGAGCAATGAAGAGAATTTACTGAGCTAGTATAAGAATGGTGCAATGTATGTTACAGGTTGGTACGATCCGCTATATGGCCCCTGAAGTGCTAGAAGGAGCAGTGAACTTGAGAGACTGCGAATCGGCTCTGAAACAAGTCGATATGTACGCACTAGGCTTGATCTACTGGGAGATTTTTATGAGATGCACTGACCTATTCCCAGGTAAGGGAAGAATTTCTGAAATTTTCCTATCCTGATTACATTTGTGCTAGCTTATGGTTTTTAAAAAAAAAATACTTAACCCTCAGTTCCAAGTCCGTTGTTGGCTTATCACAACTAAGCCGCTGCCCCCTAGTGTTGGATTTTGTCTGCCTTGCACTGAAATACTGTAGCCTTGCACTTAATAAGTTAATCCTACCAATAAGCTTTAGGCATTAAGGAAAGCTTACGTGCTTACTGGCAGTACAGATGAACGGATACCAAGGGCATTATCCACAAGACGTTTTCCGAGGCTCTGTGATGCCATTTCAGGTATATCCCTTCCCTCCAAATGCAGCTGCACTTTGCAGAGTGCATGGTAGATTGGGTGAAGCAAAGCTCCTATATGAGTTATACAAACGACATGGGGGAAATGCTTGTTTGAGTTTTATCCCTGCTTTCTTCTGAGGAGGTCAGAGCGGTGTGCCTAGTTCAGCAAACTTGGGAGGTAGGTTAGGCAGAGAGGTTTAAGGCAACCTAGTGAGTTTCAGAAGACAGGGAAGATTTGAACACTCATTTCATCCACTCTAGTCCATCGCTGCCACTATACCACACGGGCACAAAACTGCACAATATGCAACGTACACAAAACCCCACACAGTATGGCATCTCGATGTTTTGGGTGCTGCTTCTGGGGCAAACCGGAAGTGTAGAGAACTGCCATTGAGACTTGCCCTTAAAACTTCACCATGCTGAAGAGTGAAATGCCAGGTGCTTGGGCAGAGGTGGTTTGGGCCCAGACTGTTCCAGGCAGAGCTCCACGCATGGAACGGGGCTTTCCTGCCCCCCTCCTTCAAAAGCCCCTCCTGAGGCTTCTCATGAATTGCAGAGACAGGACACTGGTACAGTGGGGAGACCAGGAAAAACCAGGGATCCCACCCCCTGTAGGGAATGTGTCATCCTCTCACATAAAGGAGCTTTTCTGTAGACAGGAGTGATTTTTGCCAGTCCCTCCCCCGCCTTCCTGCTGAAGACCTCCCATTTCCCCCTTGTGCTACTCTTGGGGGTCTTCTGTCCCTTTAGAGCAGATTCCTGGGATGTATTTTGGGCTGCAGAATGTCCTTGGACTCATTGACCTGCTGGGCTGAGCAGCTGAAACTCAGCAGCCCTTATTTATTGCAAGTGCCACTGCAGCCTGTTGGTGTGGGTTTTGAAACGTAGATCCATCTAGCTAAGGTCAGAGTCATCTGCAAGTGGAACAGTCTTGGCTCTCTTCAGCTGGACACTATTCCCAGGCCATCACCTTAGATGGCCATGCTGTGAGCAGGGAAGAAGTTTGTGCACAGTTGGAGGAATTTTGAAAACTTCCGCTGGCTGCATTCGGAAGTCACACTAAGCCCTCATTTGCCAGGAGAGGTGCAGATGCAGCTCACACATCATGCCCGTGCACTCCCCTGGCCTCTGTTTCTTTCCCTTCTTGGGCAGAGCGCGGAAACAAATTCCGGATGTCTGTGATACCTGAATGCAGGCACGTGATCAACTTGGCGTTTCTTTGCCACTTGCAAGCTAAGATTCTAAACCAAGGCTAGCTTAGAATCCTAGATTGTGGAAGGCAAGCAAAATTAAGTTGGTCTAGGCACCAGCACTCAAACATCACAGGCAATGGGAGCTCCTTTTCACATGGAAGTCATTTTCACTTTGGGTGAGGGGGCAGGAATATGCCAGCACAACAAACAAGAAACATGTCTGCCTGTTGTGGTAAATCAGAGGTTGATTAATCTGAGATTACAGGGCAAGTCCTAGCTCGGACACAGGAGAGGAACATACAAGAAAATGCCTCATTTGTACCACATCTTGACATTTCAGAGCGTAGGTAATTTTCTTAGGTTGTTTTTTGTACTTCATCCTAATATATTTGTGACTTTCTCTATGAACAGGGGAGTCTGTGCCGGATTTCCAGACAGCATTCCAAATGGAAGTTGGAAACCATCCCACTTTTGAAGATATGCAAGTCCTTGTTTCAAGGGAAAAGCAACGACCAAAATTCCCAGAGGCCTGGAAAGAGAACAGCCTGGTGAGAGAAGCAGTAGAAAAGGTTTCCTTTCTGTTCTTTTGATGATAATATTTAAGCTTCTACAACATGGAGCCAAAGGGGCAGGGGAGCATTTGTGTACTGTTCAAAAACGTAATTGCTGCTTTTATTGGGTAAAAAATGTGATACTAAAGTGAAAAATGTGAGGATGTTCTAAGGATTATATATTTGGAAGTAGTGTATACCATGTTAATTTTTCTACTTACGATTGTGCCCAAATTAGTGTGGCCATTGCTATATGTTAGTATGCCATGAAACAAACTGGACTCTAAGTTGAAAGTATCATTTCAGTATTGGACCAACACAGTGGCCGTTTTCACACGGCCAGCCGCCCAGAAGATCACGCGAAACTCATGGCATAAAAGCGTCTTCCTAGCACAATTTTTCAGCACGATCCCGTTTAATGGCTCTTTTTCTGACGTCATCGGGCCATTAAAGGAGATCGTGCCAGGAGATCATGCTAGGAAGACGCTTCATGCCGTGAGTTTGCACCATCTCCTGGGGCGCATGTGAAAACGGCCAGCGAAACTCAGAGCAGGTGGCGATTCTCTTGTTTTTTTATTGGTTTGATGAAAACCTCCTTGATCTTCTCTGCTTCTGAAGTAATTAACATTCACCATAGAAGCAGACACATGGAAGCATCTTCATTCTTGATATCCCAGTTATCGTTTCATTGCCTCTCTAGTAGGATTTTGTGCGTAAGATTGTGTTTTGAACTATCACTGTCACTACTGCTGATGTAGTAACACATTTGGAAACGTTGTAATGATACTGAAAACACCCCCAAAACTTCTTGTTGAGTCAACACACATTAAGAAACATTCCCAGTTTCCTAATAATGAAAGGACTCATACTGCAGTTTCTTACTGGAAACACTGCTGTCAAATGCCCGTTGGCACAATTGCTGCCAGGGAAAGAGTAAGCGAGATAAAGAGAATCTTCACTGCCCCAGGGCAGGTTGTGGACAAGTGTGCTCATGGTGACGTTATTATAAAAACTGTTACTTCTGTAGCACTGCCTAACCTTTCAAAAATATAACAGATTAAAAGTAACTTTTTAAGAATTAATAACCCAATAATAGAATTATAGCAGGTGTATTAAAGGTTAGTAAGTTTAGCAAAGGGGTGGGAAATAGAATGTTACTTTATTTTATAGGCTGTGAGGTCGCTGAAAGAGACAATCGAAGACTGTTGGGATCAAGATGCAGAAGCGCGGCTGACAGCCCAGTGCGCCGAAGAGAGAATGGCTGAACTCATGATGATTTGGGAGAGGAATAAATCTGTCAGCCCAACCGTGAACCCGACGTCTACAGCTATGCAGAATGAGCGGTATGTAATCATATCTGTCCAGGATTCGATCCCAGACTTATTTACTTTATTTTTATTCACTTCATTGATATCTTGCCTTTCTCACTAGTGAAGAGTCAGAGTGATTGACATCATTCCCTCCTCCAGTTTATCCTCATGGTAACACTGTGAGCTAGGTTAGGCTGTGTGTGGGCATGCTCGGGAGGGCGCGCCGGGCCCAAGAGCACCCAGCAGGCTTTCGTGGCACAGCCGGGATTCAAATCCCCTTCAGCCACTACTCCGCGCCAGACTTGCATGTCGATTTGGGATGAGTTGAGTTACCTCTCAGCCCATGTGCCTTTTGCCAAGCTGTGTGTCGGTTACAAGTGTCGTGTTTTCTCATTCCTCAACCCCACTGCTTTGGTACTTGGGCCAATGCCATTCCGCCTTAGATAGCGCCTCCAGACACGCTACGATTGGTGGCGTGGAGTGTGGCTCTGCGAGTGTCACGGGCCCTTCAGAAGATTGTTTGTGGCATGATTTGTTCCACAGCTGCCTGTTACCACTCCCAATCCAACATGCTTGCATTTCTAACCAGATAATGATAAGAAAAATGAGGTGACCTGTCCCTCTGCAGCAAGAAATTCAAAGGTTGATTATTAAAATACAAATGTTTCCCATTCGTTCCCATGTGCTGCATGGGAACAAGCTGCTGCAGTACGGGGACTGGGAAAGGACTTGCAGGCGCATCACGGAGACGCTGAAACGCCATCACGGCATGCTGTGAAGAAAGACCCCTTTGTCCCCAAGAGCTGAAATGGCCACACATCCTATAACCAGGCATAGTGCGACATTGTCTAAATTGCTCTGTCGCTTAGTGTGGGACCCTGCGAAACACGACTTCTGTTCTGGCACCGTTCAGGTGTGCCTGTTGTTCTAGCCGGCTTCGGTCTCAGATAGTGACTGAAGTTACTGCAGCGCTCTGAAAAGGCCTGCCTATCTCTGTCTCCAAGAGAAAACCGATCCAGAACACGGTTCCTTCACTGCCAACGTCATGTAAGGGCTTGAGAGGTAAAGTCAGACAGGCGCACACACACACACCCCTCCCCCAAAAGTATTGCAAAATAGTTGCAGCTGTTGCGTGCCACTCTCACTTTTTGAGGGCTCTCCTAGACCAAGGTCCGCACACACTAACACTGAACCTTATCTAGTAATATCCTTTTCCCCACTTAATAAAGAGGGATGAAAATAGCAGTGCTATTAATAGGATAGCCGTGATTAAAAGTTATTTTTGGCGTATGTCTACTTGGAAAGTGATCCAACGGCCTCCGACCAGGAAGGAGGGAGGCCCCCTAGAATCTCCCACGGCGTCCTGTGCCTCTGGCATCACTGCTCTCTTCACAGCAGAATGCCCAGGCCTGTTATGCTTGCTGGAGGAACGACCAGTTTTGCGTTTGAATGAGATACTTAAACTGAAAGAATGTTTTGCCCACTTAACACTGCTCTTCTTTTGCTTTGTTTTCAAAGAAATCTGTCACACCACAGACGTGTGCCAAAGATCAGACCGTATCAAGATTACTCTTCCTCGTCGTATATCGAGGACTCCGTTCATCACGCTGACAGCATAGTGAAGAATATTTCTTCTGAGCTTTCAGTGACCACGGCACCGCTGGCACTTGGGGAGAAGAACAGGAACTCCATCAACTATGAGAGGCAGCAAGCACAAACCCGTATTCCGAGCCCAGAGACTAGCGTCACGAGCTTGTCGACCAACACGACCACCACCAACACAACGGGGCTGACTCCAAGCACTGGCATGACCACCATATCCGAGTTGCCTTACTCAGGAGAAACCAACCTCGGTGCTGCAAATGGCCTGCAGCCACTTGGGCCGACTCCTGTTTGTCTGCAGTTAACGGAGGAAGACTTGGAGACCAACAAGCTGGATCCAAAGGAAGTGGACAAGAACTTAAAGGAAAGCTCTGATGAGAATTTGATGGAGCATTCCCTTAAGCAGTTCAGTGGCCCAGATCCACTCAGCAGCACTAGCTCCAGCTTGCTGTACCCGTTGATAAAACTGGCAGTAGAAGCCACAGGGCAACAAGACTTTGCACAAGCTGGGATCGGTCAAGCCTGTCTGATTCCAGACATCCGGCCGGCTCAGGTCTACCCTCTTCCCAAGCAGCAGAACCTCCCAAAGAGGCCTACTAGCCTGCCTTTAAACACCAAAAACACTAAGGAGCCTCGGCTGAAATTCGGAGGGAAGCACAAATCAAACTTGAAGCAAGTAGAAACTGGAGTTGCCAAGATGAACACGATCAATGCTGCAGAACCCCACGTGGTAACAGTGACCACAAATGAAGTGGCAGGGAGGAGCCACCCCGTGAACTCTCACGCTGCACCAGCCCAGTACGTCAACGGCACAGTGCCCTCTGGCCAGGCGGCCGCCTCGGTGGCACACAGGGCCCAGGAGATACTGCAGAACCAGTTCAGTGGGGAGGACGGTCGCTTGAACATCAACTCGAGCCCGGATGAACACGAGCCTTTGCTGAGAAGAGAGCAGCAAGTGAGCCAGGACGAGGGCATTCTGGACCGTCTGGTGGACAGGAGAGAGCGGTCCCTGGATAACGGCCGACCAAATGCCAACAACAACAACAACAGTAACCCGTGTCCAGTGCAAGGCGTGACTGTCCGTAGCGACCAGAGCACAGCACCAAATTCTGGACAGACCCACACGAGAAGAGCACAGAGACCCAACTCCTTGGATCTCTCAGCCACAAATGTTTTGGATGGCTTTAGTATGCAGTGTGAGTCCTGGTGGGACTTATCAGTAGATCTTGATGAGGACTTAAGTATGTTGGCATAGATTGTCACAGTGCCCAGATTGTCACAGGCTCTCGGCACCAAGGCAGACGTAACTCCCAGTGCTATAATTCCCCAGTTAAATTTCCAGTCAAGAGTATCCTTTCAGTTCCAGAGTTTTAGGCCTGCCAGTATTGTGCTTACGCAAACTAGGCAGTCAAAGAACTGTGAGCAGCTCAGTAACATCTTCTGCCTTCTTTCCCAGAGGTGTGAGTGCTGAGAAAACGACTGAATCTTTTGCTTGCTGCCGGTGTTTGCTTACCTTCAAGGGAAACAGGGACATCGCCTCCTAGAGCAGGGGAAATGTGGCAAAGCGGGTGACTGACAGTACAATCCTATGTCTTGTGCGGTCTTTTGGTTTTAAATCCATTGGAAACAACAGGTTTAGACTGGAGTAACTCCACATCGGATTGCACTGTGATGTTACCTGTGGAAGATGAGCTGGCCTTTTTAATTTATTTTTTGGTTCTTTGGGTGTTACTTACTGCCAGAAATAGCTCAGTGCCGAATCTTATCTATATTATCATTCACTGCTTCTGACCAGGGTTTTTTTTTTTCTTCTCTTCTGGTGCCTCTTCTCTTGTGGTCTTTTCTTCTGTGTGACGCTCTGTCTGTTCTTCCTTTTTTTCTTTCTTTCTTTTTTTAGTGAGTGAGTCATCCCTAGATGGCAAACCCGGCTCAGGAGAAAAGATCAAGAAACGTGTGAAAACACCCTATTCCCTGAAGCGGTGGCGCCCTTCCACGTGGGTCATCTCCGCTGAACCCCTGGACTGTGAGGTCAACAATAATGGTAGTGAGAGAGTGGTCAGTTCCAAGTCCAGCACAGCTGTTTATCTCGTAGAAGGAGGTACGGCCACCACTATGGTGTCTAAAGATGCAGGAGTGAACTGTCTGTGAATTGTTCGAAAGCTGACAAAAAATGACATTTTTGCATCCTATTAAACACACGGAAGACTTTTAAAAAAAAACAACAACTGCTTTCTCCTGTCAGCATCCCTTACCGAGGACTTGCTTTAAATAGATTTCAGCTATGCAGACAATTTTTAGCTTATGCTTCCATATTTTTAATTTTGTTTTTATTTTTTTAACAAGTTTTTTTGCACTTTTATTTAGTATTGCAAAATTACATCTGTCCGTTTTGACCACAGAATTATATATAGGTGTATCAAATGCTGTGGTCTCAAAATATTTTTTTTTTAAAAAACGAAAACAAAAAAATGTATTGCTGATAATCAGTTTTGGACCGGATTCTAAAGGTCACTAAACGCGTAAGCCAATTAATAAGACAAGTTTGGCTGCAGTGGTGTCTGCTCTTCACATTTTGAGTTCTGTGCAAAAGCTAGTTTGTATGTTTCTGTGTGACAGAGTGTATTATCTTTTGAACGCCCCACTTTTCACTTGTGTTACGTTAAAATGTGCAATAGTCTGTAGTTTGCAGTATGCTTTGTGTTTTCAACCCTTCTAAACATTTTCCCTTTTCAAATTAAAACCTTTTTTAAAAAAAGAAGTCTAACAGTTCAGCCACCAGTGGTCCTCAACTGTGAACTTTGCACAGCACAATCAGTTTGAAGCAGCTGCTTCTCTCCATCTGTGGCTGTGTGCGCGCGCCAAGGTCATGGTTAAGGCATGAATTTCCCTGCCTTGAAAAGGCTGGCTTTAAAAGATCATAAAGAACATTTTCCCCTTCCTTTCATCCTTCCAAATTAGCAGATGTCAATTTTTCTCCACAATAGATCATGCATATCTTAAAAACTCTTAACAAGAAAGTGTTGAACAAATATAATTAATTAAGGGCCAGTTGGTACAGATCATCGAGATCTGCCCAATAAGCTTTTTACTCAACAAACATGCTTCCTATTGGCAGGTTCACAAGACATCAAAACTCTAGCTGGGATGGCTAATCTGTAGTAATCTCTTTCACAAAATCAAGAAACTTGTGAGTGTTGCAACTGTTTTGTGTGTGAAATTGGCCTAAACGTCTTACCATTTTTCATTTTATCTTTTACACAGTTTTCACAGTTTAAATATGGTTTTGTATTTATGTACATTTTTCCTTAATTGAATGCTTTCAGTGTATATTGAAAAGTACATTTTTACCTAATCTGGATATAAATTATCTTAAAACTTTTACTGTAGGTAGATTTTTTTTGTTTTATGTAGAAGAATTAAACATCGACTCACTGGCCTGATAGTCATGTGATGAGATAATATGTTTCTGTTGTTTTTGCTGCCTAAAGAGTGGGTTTAGAGCAGGTTGGCTTCAGTCAGCTTCTATGCACTATAATTGACTGGTCTGAGTGTGTTGTGAAAAGGTTTGCATTCCTTCAGGTTACACACACACCAGTGTTCATTGTGACTGAGTACTACTTCATCCTATAACGAGAAAACATCATTTTCTAGGGTAGGCATTCAGGATAAATGTGACACTAAAACCCTTTGTCTTAGTTGTTGTTCAGACATTTTTAAAAAAGAGAGATGGCTAGATTTTCTCAATGATACAGTTCTGAAGGAGAGTCTTGGGTGTGTTTTTATCACAGCCCTAGACTTCTGCAAAGATTCTTCTGTCCACCCACCAGAATCCCTACAACCGATTATTCTGTCTTCTGATAGGCTGTTTAATGCTCTTCTTCAGTCACTGTAAGATTGGTTTATTTCCTTCTTCTCCTGCCCACTGCTCTCTGCATTTGTAGCATGCATCAAGCTACGCAGAGCTAGACCCATTTTTGCATAATTTTAGTGTCAGAATAAGTTGCTTCTTTCAGGCCCATTTGAATATTCTTAGATTGGTTTAGGTAAGTTGAGTTACTCAGCACAATAAATACAGATAGAATTTTAGAATCTGTCATGCTTGTGGGAGCTGTGCATGTACTGAGTTTGTAGCCCTGTGGTCCTTGGTTATGGCTGAGTGGAATACTTGTGGCTGTCAGTTTTCAGGCTAAGTGTTGCCCTGCCAACACTGAGTTTCAAGAAATCAGTGCAACATTTGAGTTTGAGTCTGTTTCACAGGGAACAGCTCCATACCCTTGGAGACAGGAATTCCTGAAAGCATGCCTTATGATAAAACTCCAGGAGAAGCTCTGTGGTGCTTGTTAAAATAGCTTTGCCATATCCCTGCTTCAGCCCTGAAAGGCAAATTTAGGGAAATGGGGGGGCAGGGCATTTATTGGCCCCTTTTCTGACGTCATCAGGCCATTAAAGGAGGGCGTGCTGGGAAATCATGCTTCATGCCGTGAGTTTGCACAGTCTCCCAGGGCATGTGTGAAAACGGCCAGTGAAACTCAGAGCAGGTGGCGATTTTCTTGTTTTTTAATTGGTTTGATTAAAACCTTGTTAAAATAGCTTTGCTATCTCTGCTTCAGCCCTGAAAGGCAAATTTAGGGAAATAGGAGGGGGGGCGGAATCTATGCAGGGAGTTCTAAAGCGGCATTCTGGAAAAAGCTATCCAGTCTTCGAAGAAGAAGCTGGACAGCCCCAGACAAGCCCCCAAGAGCTCATCTTCCCAGCCTGAGCAAGCCAGGACGCGGGAGGCCTCCTTTACACGCCCCACGCATTAAAAAAGCCTGGTGGGAGGACTTGCATGGAGACCCAGAATGAGGCTGCCCAGAGCGGCTGGGTTGGGCCAGGGCTTTGCTCCTCGATCTGGCTCAGCAACTGCAAAGGCTCTGCTTGAAAGGCCAGGTCCTCGGCGGAGGATTCCACCACCACACGGGCAAACGGTGATGAGGCTGAAGGCGGTTGCTGGGGAGATCTGTTGACAAGGATTCCTTGGCTGGATTTTAGTGTCGCTGATGTCTGCACATCTGCATAGCTGGATGTATCAAGTCTGAAACTTTGCTCAAGTGATACACCATCCCTTCCCTCACTCTGAAAATGAGGTTTAGCTGCAGGATAATCTTTGCGTAGCCCGCCCGCCCCCCCCTACACCCAATACCCTCCAGTGAAGTAATACCGAAAGCAATCAGTAGAGTCATTCGCAGAGAAAAGAACTTCTATTTTGAATGCAGAATATACGTCATCACAAAGTGCATTCCTTCTGCTATTTTGTGCAGACAAATTTGGACAAATGGATAGCAGCGTTGTGTCAAAGTTCCATTACTAAAGAAGTCAGAGAATATTTATTTTTCTAGTGTGGTAGATTCATCTTTCCCCCCTGTAATTTTTCCAACAAACGTTGTTTTGTTGTACTGTAATTTAGGGGAAAGGAAACAGTGCACAAGTTAAAAAATAATTGCACTCTTGTAGTTGTGCTTAAGTTGTAGAAGTAATCGAAAGATTTTAAAAAGACACTACAGTAATCAAGATTTTAATTCACAGAGAAGCCAATGTAAAAAGCACGCGTCTTGTGTTAGATTTTGCAAATGTCTTGATCAGCGCTGCCTGTTGTCACTTCCTCACTTGCATCTAGGAACGGCTTCACTGGCAACGCTGCAGATTCCTTTTTCTGGAGGGAATGGCCCCGAAAGGGATAAGTCCGCAGAGTCTTCTGCAGTGCCACCAGCATTTCCCTGAAGCATTTTAAAATACTGAATGCTGTAGGGTGCATAAATCTGAAAACAAAATTTTATACTCATGTCTGTGAAAGGAATGACTTGCCAGCAACATGGTGATGGGTACAGCGTCAGAAGGGGCCCCTTTCTGTTTTGGATTTCTTCCGTGTGCTTACTCACAGGTTGTAGCATCATTCCAAACTTTATGAATACCAGTTACATCAACCTGTCTAAGGCAGAAGAACATCTCTTAATAAATAACTTTTTTTCCAGTAGATAATATTCCTCAGGTTTCCACTGCAATTTTCAAAACACATTGCATGAGTATGAAAAATGATAAGTAGTGGGCTACAGCTATAATAGTTTTTCCATTGGCCATCAAATGTAAACAATTTGAGCTTCAGTTTGAGCCCTGATTTGAGCTTCAAGTTATGCGTTGATGTAACAGTCAACTGCACCATCATGAGTCAGACTGCTGACCTTGTTCCTGCTTTCCCTCCTCTTTGAGAAAAGATACCGATCCCTGTTTCCCTTCCCCTGCTTTAGGGTGGCAGTTTGGAGAGGAAAGATGGCTGGCAGAGAGGGGCTGAGCACCCTGTCCCCGCCCTCCCACCAGCCTTTCTTGCTACCTGGGGAAATAATTGCTTCTCCTCTGCGAGAATATCTCGCAAGGGCTGGTTGTGTTCGTCGAGGAACCCGTGGGTAACAACAGCACAGCCGCTGCCCTGTAGACTCAGCCGATGGGATCCTGTCAGCGCCTCTGCTCAGTCTCTCCCAATTCCCCTCTTTCCTGTAATTGCTGTCCCATGTGGCTTCTGCCTAAACTGGTCTCAGTCTCCGGCATCTGAAGAAGTGAGCTGCGACTCACAAAAGCTCACACCCCACCGCAAATGTTGTTAATCTTATAGGTGCCTCCAGACTCTTGCTCTTCTCAGTCTCTGGCGTGGCCTTTTCAGTGGTTCAGAAGGGCCCCAGCAGGGCATCTGGTGCAGAACCCAAAAGCCAGTTTCCATTTTTCACACTTCCTGTGTGCTTTTAAAAAATTCTTTGCATAAAACTGTAATTTAATTAATAGGGATTAATAAGGGGGGAAAGCCGAACAAAGCGTTTTGTCCAGTGCAGTTCTGTTTTAATCAAAATGCGAAGTAGTTCCAAAGAACCATATTAAACAGCTTTCTGTATTTTCTTCTTCTAGAATAACCAGTGAAATTGAAGATTTGGGATGGCAGTAGTTGGCACTGTTAAAGAGTATGAGTTTCATATAGTCAATATTTGTATGAAACGTTTTGACAGAAATTAGATAATAGCCTTCAGCGTTCCACTGACGCATACCCTTTGCATTTTTTCAATACAGCTTGTACTGCAGAATCATGTTGAAAAACCACCTGCAGTTCTGCTTTACAAGTCACTAGATTGGAACAAATGGTCCTGAGGGGCTTACAGTACCTTGTGGCAGGGACTTTCCTAGGCTGGGGCCAGAGCAGAATGAAGGGGCATGGAAAGTTGATGTGCTTGATGTGCAGTTAGGTCTAAAAGACAAATGGGATTCAGGGGACGTGATACTTGAACACGACAGAGCAGGACCCAGTGCAAGATCACAGAATACAAAGCCCAGCTAAATTAGTGCAATCCTAAACAGAGTCAAACCTTCTAAGCCCGTTGGCTTCAATGGAGTCGGCAGGCTATAACTCTGCTTAGGATTGCAGTCCAAATATTTTTACTTCCTATATTTTCCTAGATAGTTTTAAAGCTCTTGATTCAGATTTGGTAACCTGTAGTCTTCATGTCCATCAAAGAACGCTACTGAACACCAGTAGCAGGTATGCACTATACCGCGGTTGGCAGTTTGCGATCAGGTCGGCATACCTGTAGCACTTAAAATTTCACCTGCTAGGCATTCAGATTTTAATTGCAAAGGAATCTGACAAAACAAATGGCAATTCCATCCTCTTTTCAGATGTGTTTTAAGTTGTATCCCTTAAACAATATTAAACATGTTTGCTTTTCAGACTGGGGGAAATGCATTGTTATTGGCATGTTTATAAGGTCAAGGGTCAACTTTCAATGGCTGTTGAATTAGGGAGTTCCCTCGGCTCCAAGTAAGCTGGAATTAGGACAATGAGCAAATGTTAGATTTTTTAAAAAATTATTTTGATGTTTGTAGAAGGTGGAATATGATGCTGTGTATCTCTTCTAATTGTGAAAATGTCAAGTTACTTGCCAGCCCCACATCTGCAGCAAGACATCCAGAGGGCAGGAGGACCCCACCGATGTTCATCTCTTCAGAGGTCTCTTGATTGCTAATATGGTGGCCTCTCTCATATTTTTGCTGTAATATTAAATTTATAAATGATCAGTTTTACTACTTTTGTATAAGCTGCCCCATACCTTGCTATGCTGTTTAAGTTGTGTATTACAGAACAGTAGGACTATGAACGCAGGTCCCTGCTCCTCTAATCCTCTGCGGATGCCACTGTGGAAGCTGGTGTTGTTGAAAGCCACTACAGAGTTTTCTATGAATACTTGTAACAAAATGCTTTGGTATATATGAACCTATATAAAGAGACTGTATGGACACAAAGAAATTGGATCAGAACATTAAAAAAACTATTCTTTAGGTTGGGGGGAGGCTTGCTGTAATATGATGCGTTAATCCATTTATTAAAGATCACCTTCATGAAACGGCTGTTTCTGTTTTGTTTTGGTGACACCTCTGTGGTCTGTCCAGTAGATGTCACTGCTTCATTTCTTCGCTTACAGTTTCAGGTGGAGAGCTGTAGATTTCCAGACTATGAACTTTTGAGAGTCAAAACTCTTCTTTGCTTATAGTTAGTCTTTCTGGCTCTCACAACAGAAAAAATCAGTTGGCAAAATGTGGCCAGATCGAGGTTTCTGTGGTATCTACATGCACACTTTTGCAGGAGAGCCACAGCAGCATGGCTGCCACCAAGAGCACCCGCCCGCCATTCCCCTGACAACCCCGCCCACACCAGCCAATGGCTGCACCTCTCCCCTGACAGGCGGGTGAGGGGCACAGCCAATGGGGAGGCCACGATGCCGGCTGCCTATCAACACCCCCGTCCCCCTGTCAGGGAGCAGGCATCCCTGCTGTGGGGGCTGGGGGGGAGGCAGGGGTAACACTAAAGGTGTGGATTGGGCACCCACCCTCTCACCTGTCCAACCCCTATTTTCGATGAGGGCCAGACTGGTGGTTGCACCTCCGCACGCTTGCAAATCCCCCCACTGCCGCCACCACCACCACCGTGAGAAACAGGTTCCTCCTCCCCAAAAAGTGGAATCAGAAAGACAGCAGGACCCAGTGAGGGTCGAACTTGAAGCCCACAGCACTTGGGATCAGCCCCTAGGTTCCGGAGAGGCAGGTGGGGGGGGCGGGTTCTTCAGTGAGTGACAGGAATACCCATTGGAAACCACACAAGAGGCCAGAAGGCCCAATGGGACTGAAAAGCATCCACAGACTTGCGGCGGTGCCTTTTGAGCACATCACAAAGATGCGAGAAAGTGGGTTGCACCATGAGAGCCATGGTCTGGTCCTGGGGTGACGCCCCTCCCCCTCCAGAGTGGACTGATGACCTGTGGGAGCAGAGAAACTGCTCCAGGGGCCGTTGTCCACTCCCTCTCCACTCCAGATTTCCCAAGCCCATCCCTGCCTCTGCAAACAACGAAAAGGAGGGTGGTCTGTCCTCCTGGAGGAGGAGCCCCGGAGATCCCAAGATGTCACCCACATCCCCCACCGCCTGGCAGCAGCCTCCCCCTTTCCCCACATGCAGCGGTCATCTGCCTGGCTTGTCAGATGCCAGCAGCTTGGTCTATCAGAGAATGAAAGTCCTCAGCGGAGGCCCCCACCACCACCACCGCCCTGCCAGACATTCATGAGCCACGCTTCAAATTCCCACCCCATTGCCTGAAGTTACGTTGAGGGGGGGAAGGGGCAGGGAAGCTGGGTGGGGTGCAAATTGACACCTGCTCCTCCTGGCAGCAGAGCCCACCCCAGGGAGGGGGGGGGGTAAAAGACATTCATGGGAGTTGGGGGGGGGTGACTGTCATAGTCAGGAAGCAAGGAAACAGACAGGCAGTTTGTTATTTTTCAACATATATTTTATTAAACCGGAAAAGGTGAAGAGGTTCTCTGGACGTGTTTCCTGCCAATGTCCCTCAGCTGGAAAAGGAGCAAGGCAACTTGCAGTTAGAGCTGCAGAATCCATCCCTCATCCTGCCCTCTCAGGGGCAAGTGTGAGATGCGGGCTGCCGTGGGAAACTGCTCCCTGGGCTTTGCCCTTCTTCCCTTGAGTGAGTGCAAAGTGCTCCCAATTTTTTGATAATTCCCCCCAGTGCACTCGTGACCCGCCATAGGGTGTACCCACTCCCTGCATTGTGCACAAAGTCCCCGCGGCAGAAGGCTGCCAGGCAGAGCCTTCGGCCGCCACCCACTTACCTGAGTTCATAAGTGGCGTAGCTGGAGGTTCATCTTCGTTCTTCTGTGCCTCCACACATGGGTACTGCGCACGCGCAGGCCAGCCGCCGGAAGATTTTTTATCGCTTTCCCAGCTCCGAAGGGGCCGTTTGCCGCGCGCCTCAGCGACCGTTTCCCGCCCAAACGGTCACATGCTCCTCAGCGGCCAACGGCCCCTTCCCTCAGTTCTCTTCTTGCCGCCGCTTGAGGAGAACGTTCGCTTGTAGCTCCGTGCTTTTTTCTTGTGCTTTGGATTGCTTTGGATTGCTTTCTCGTGACTGACTTGGACTGGATTTGACTTCTCTCTGTTTACTGATTTGGACGGACTGATCTCGGTGAGGTATTTGACCCGGACTGTGTGACTTCGCTTTTGGTTTGCCCCTGGAATGGCTTCTACAGCCCTGTTTAAGCACTGTGCCCAGTGCCGTGCAAAAATGGCCCAAACGGATGGACATAGCCTTTGCCTGCTTTGTCTGGGGGAGGAACATGTAGTCCCCACTTGCAAGATCTGCCAGGGCTTTACGCATAAAGCCAGGCAGGAGCGGTCCGCCCGCCTCAAGGCTTCACTGTGGCAGCGGGTCTTGGACGCCCCTGGGCCCTCCGAGGCGGAGAAACCTGGGGCCGCGGAGAAGGCTGGTCGAACCTCCACCCATGTCGGGAGCCGGTCGCGAGCGGGCTCTGTAGCCTCTTCAAAATCGGTGGCTACATCCCGCCCGGCGGACAAGCCTGCATCGAGGGCAAGCTCGGTGGCGAGGTCTGCGAAGTCCCCGCACAAGTCGGCGTCGGTGAGGTCGGAACCGGGGAGGTCGACTCCGAGGCCGGAACCGGGCGAGTCGGATCCGATACGATCAGCCCCGGCGTCGATCGAAAGGCCTGCGTCAGTCCCGGGACCGGAGGCTGCGCGAAAGGCGTCGACCAAGAGGACATCGGTTCCGAAAGCTTCCTCCGAATCGGTGCCGAAGAAGAAGGCTAAGAAGACCAAACATCGTTCTCGGTCCCCTCGGCGCCGGCCTGCAGAGGAGGTGGTCCTGGTGTCTCCACCTACGCCGTCGCCTCACCTAGACTCCCCTGACCGTCCCCTCCTTGAAGAAGAGGTGCCGGATCCCGGGGCCTATGTGGTCCTGTCGAGTGGGCGGCGTTCGCCAACACCGGAATCGAGCCCGGCTCCGCGTCGTCGGATCCGAGAGGCGACCAGGGATCCTTCGCCTGCACAGTCTGCCCGTAGTCAGCGGTACTGGTCGGAGGGGAGTGTCGGATCCGAGCGAGTCGGATCCGAACGGTCTGTGGCTGCGCGTCATCAACAGGCTACAGATCTACCTGAGGCCTTTCGGTGCCAGTGGAAAGGGGCTCCGCCTGGCTTCAGATCATCGGATCCGGGGCCGTCGTCGTCTAGCCGTCGTGAGTGGTTGCCCCCACCCTTCCCAGGAGACGAAGTATCAGCTCTTCCGTCTGATGAGGATGACGAGGATGTGGGGTCCGGCTACCGCTCTGAGTCGTTCTCTGAACCATCCCCAGACGACAATGTTGGCCCATCCACCAGCTCTCCCTTCGAGGACCTGCGGATTTATGCAGACCAAATGGCCCGCATGTCCAAGGCCTTGGAGATTGACGTATCTTCCGTGGTCCCGAAGACGAAAGACAAGCTGCTGTGCAGAATCTATGGAGAGAACCCGGCTACAGTAGGTTTTCCTATGTTGGAGGGCTTGGAGGAGATCATCGACAAGGTCTGGAAGTCACCATCAGACCTGCCTGCCACGTCCAAACGCATCGAACAGATGTATAAGATCAAACAAGGGACGTGGCAGTCTCTCATCAAGCACCCTCCACCATCATCCTTGATAGCCGAGGAGATTCAGCACAAGAGGTCGGGGTCCTCCTCCGTACCACCGGATAAGGAGGGAAAGAAAATGGACGCACTGGGTAGGCGTCAGTACTCAGTCGCTGCTTTAGCCCTCCGGATAGCCAACTATCAAACAATTATGGCGGGCTATCAGCTCTACCTATGGGAGAAGCTAGCCAACTATGTCACTGACCTCCCTGCTGACAAGAAGGCGGTGGTGTCGTTGCTGCAGACGGAGGCAGTACGATTATCAAAACAACAGATGAATGCTGGAAGTCATGCAGCTGACACGGCGGCTCGGGGTATGGCGTCAGCGGTGCTTCTGAGGAGACACTCGTGGTTGCGGTCAACTGCCCTCCCGCAGGAGGTGAGGGCCAAGATTGAACGTCTGCCCTTCGAGGGTGACTCCCTCTTCTCTACCACCACCGACGAGGCGCTTAAGAAGAAGGAGGAGGACCGGCAAACAGCTCGCTCCCTGGGGGTCACTCCGGCGGACAGGTCCACGTTCAAGTCTCGGTACTCGTCGAGGTATAATCCCTACCAGTACCGCAGCAGATACCAACCCCGTCCGTACTATCCGCAGTACCCTACTTCGCAGCGCCAGTATACCCCAGCTCAACACCAGGGCAGGAGGCGTAGGCCGTTCAAGCCCCGCTCGTCTCAACCTCCACCCCAGCAGAAAGATCCGCAAGGGGCTGGAAGGCAGTTCTGAAGACCCGGCCCTGCGGCAGCCCTGAACTTTTCGGACAGACTCAGTCCTTTTTTGTCTGAATGGGAGTCAATAACATCTGACTCATGGGTCTTAACAATTGTTGATAAGGGGTACGGGCTAGAATTCACTGAGCTGCCGATGTGTACTTCACCGCTGAGTGCGGTGAATAATACCTTGGTTGAGCTGGAGGATGAAATTCGGTCCCTCTTGGCTAAGGGTGCTGTGGAAGAGGTGCCCTTTGTGGAGTCTGTGAGGGGTTTCTTTTCCCGGTTCTTCCTAGTCCCTAAGAAGGATGGGGGTCTACGTCCGATTTTGGATCTTAGGGGCCTAAATGCCTTTCTAAGGGTCACCAAGTTTAGAATGATCACACTGCCTGCTGTAATTGCCCTTTTGAGGAAGGGGGATTGGTTCGCTGTCCTGGATTTAAAGGACGCGTATTTCCACGTGGGGATCTTGGAGGAGCACAGGAGATTTCTGTGCTTCGTTTACAAGCAGCGGGTATTCCGTTACAAGGTTCTCCCCTTCGGCCTTTCCACAGCCCCACGTGTGTTTACTAAGTGCGTGGCTCCTGTGGTTTCCTTTCTTCGAGAGCAGGGCTGTACCATCTATCCCTATCTCGACGATTGGCTCATAACGGCGAGCTCGGAGGCTAAGCTTCTGCAAGATGTGGCATTGGTGCTAGACACTTGCGAACGCTTGGGCCTCCTGGTTAACTTTGAAAAATCTAAGCTGTCACCTAGCCGTGTTGTGCCTTATATTGGGGCAGTGTTCGACTCAGGGGAGGCCAAGGCTTTATTGCCTCCAGAGCGGGCACGTTCTTTGAAGAGACTGGTAACCCTGTTTAAACGGAATCGCTATCAGCCAGTGCGCATGATTCAATGCTTGTTAGGGCATATGGCTGCTGCGACTCCGGTGGTCCCTTTTGCGAGGCTGCGGATGCGCCCGCTCCAGAATTGGTTTGTGAGGAGATACAATGCTTTACAGCATCCTCCGACTGCTAAATTCTCTGTTCCCAGAGCCGTTATATCCTCTCTGAACTGGTGGTTGTCGGATGTTAATTTGTTTAAAGGGACCCCTTTTGGTTTCCATCATCCCGAGTTCTCCGTAACCACGGACGCCTCTCTGCAGGGGTGGGGGGCTTTCTGTGGGGAGCTATGTGTTCAGGATGTGTGGTCTGAGAGAGAAAAGGGTCTCCATATTAATGTGCTTGAACTGAGGGCTGTTCGTTTTGCACTTATGTCGTTCACAGCAATCTTGCAGAACCATCAGGTGCTGGTGCAGACGGACAACACTACCGCTATGTATTACCTGAACCAACAGGGCGGCACGGTGTCCATGATCCTCTGCAGGGAGGCCACGCTCATTTGGGAATGGGCAATCAGGAATGGGGTGACGCTTCGCGCCATTCATGTAGCTGGGTCGGACAATGTGCAGGCGGACACTCTCAGCAGGGTGCACATGCTGAATCACGAATGGGGGCTCAACGCAAAGTACGCTGGGCCGATCTTTCGGAAGTGGGGTCGCCCAAGCATAGACGTGTTTGCGACGTCGTCAAACACCAAGGCCGAGGTCTTTTGCTCTCGGGCAGGGAGCGATCCCCTCTCTATTGGGGATGCCTTCCAATTTACTTGGGCCCGGGGACTACATTACATGTTTCCGCCCGTCCCTCTCATACCCAGAGTGCTGTGCAAGGTGGAGAGGGACAACACGGACTGCATCTTAGTGGCTCCGTTCTGGCCACGGCAGCTCTGGTTCCCGAAGCTGCTGGAGATGTCCGGCCGAACTTACGTGGCCCTTCCGCCCCGGAGGGATCTCCTCCTACACGGGGAGCTCTTTCACCACGAGCCCAGGAAACTACACCTGACCGCTTGGCGGATTCGGCCCCGTCCCTAGGTTTCTCTGAGCCCGTCAGGAAGGTCCTACTGAACGCTAGGAAGCCCTCCACACGCCGTGCCTACAAGGCGAAGTGGAGTAGGTTTGAGGCTTGGGCTGCCTCTAGGAAGGTGGCGCCTCTCGATAGCCCCTTGGGGATGGTCTTGGATTATCTTTGCGAGCTGAAAGACCAGGGCCTTAGTGTAGCATCTCTGAAGGTGCACCTTGCGGCCATCTCTGCGTTCCATGATCGGGTGGATGGCTGCACGGTTTTCTCTCACCATAAGTCTCGCCAGTTTTTGAAGGGGATGCTTAATCTTTACCCGCCTGTGTCACCCCCTGTGCCCCAGTGGTCTCTCTCCCTGGTCCTGGCCAGGTTGATGTTGCCCCCTTTTGAGCCTTTGGCTATGTGCCCTCTGGACTTACTCTCCTACAAGGTGGCATTCCTCGTGGCGATCACTTCTGCCAGACGGGTCAGCGAGCTGGCTGCTCTTAGGGCAGACCCCCCGTTCCTTCGCTTTCATGCGAATAAGGTGGTCTTGCGACCATGTCTTTCGTTCCTGCCCAAGGTGGTGTCAACCTTCCACCTTTCACAAGAGATTTCTCTGCCTGTATTTTTCCCTGAAGCTTCAACTAAAGGGGAAAAGGCCCTCCACAGTTTGGATCTGCGGAGGGCTTTGGCTTTCTATTTGGAGAGGACAAGGGTGTTCAGGAACAGTCCCTACCTTTTTGTGTGTTTCGGGGCGAAGGACAAGGGCCGCAGGGCGTCTGCACAGACGGTGTCCCGTTGGATTGTGACAGCCATTGTGAAGGCCTATGCCACGGCTAAGGTGGACTGTCCTTTGGGTGTCAGGGCTCACTCCACACGGTCCCAGGCGACGTCTTCGGCACTGCTCAAGGGTATACCTTTAGCTAATATTTGCAGGGCTGCAACTTGGTCGTCCGCCGATACCTTTGTACGGCATTACGCTGTGGATGTAAATGCCAATGAGGATGTAGCTGTTGCAAGGGCTGTCCTCCATTCCTTGTTTCCCTAGGAGTATGCTGGTTAATATACTCCAATGGGGAGGTGAAGTCGCTGTATATGGTGTATATATATATATATATTGATATGTATTTATACTTGCTGGATGTTGTGGGGTTGATATATTTTCTGTGGTAATATATGGGTACGTGTATATATGTTGTTTTGTTCCTTTCTTGTTGTATAATAAAATTGAGTTGGATTTCACCCCACCTTCCTTATTGTGTGAAGCTTGGTACTCTCCCATGTGTGGAGGCACAGAAGAACGAAGATGAAAACAGGGTTAACATACCTGTAACTTATGTTCATCGAGTTCTTCTGTGCCGACACACAACCCTCCCTCCTACCCCGCTGTGAACTCCAACACAGATCGCTGTACTATGGCTGGGCTATGGCTCTAGTCTTATCGGGGCTATGGCTCTGTGTGTTGGTTGAGCGGCGGCAAGGGAGAACTGAGGGAAGGGGCCGTTGGCCGCTGAGGAGCATGTGACCGTTTGGGCGGGAAACGGTCGCTGAGGCGCGCGGCAAACGGCCCCTTCGGAGCTGGGAAAGCGATAAAAAATCTTCCGGCGGCTGGCCTGCGCGTGCGCAGTACCCATGTGTGTCGGCACAGAAGAACTCGATGAACATAAGTTACAGGTATGTTAACCCTGTTTTATGTAGGGTGCATGGGCAGCTGATTGGATGCGAGGAGGGGGGGTTGCCCACCCTGGAAGCGCACATGGATTGGTCCCCACAGCAGTTGCCATCCTATGCCCCATTCGGGCTGTGTGGGCAGGGCAGGGCGCCAGGAGGATGGCCCGAGTTTTCCCGTTCAATGGGCGCCTGTGGGGTACACCTCCTTTTTTCATGGCATAACTTTCTGCCGCTGCAGGAGGCATTCCTGGGCCTGGAGTGGCTTTGCAAGTTGACTAACTTGTGGCCTGCCCCCTCCACTGCCGGCATGGGACCTTGCACCGCATTTATGCCTCCACCTGGCCGACAAACATGCCTGCCGGCGGTGATCTATCTGTGGTAGTGCACCTCAGGCGGCCGCTGGTGAAGGGGGGTTACGCCCACATAAGTGCCATCTAAGCCCACACAAGTCTTAGTTCTCTCCCTGTGCATTTTCCACACCTTCCCTTGGGATTGCACAGATAGTCAGTTGGGTTAAATTTAATGTTACTGTAAGGATCTGCCATGTGACCCTCAAAAAGACTTCACTGCATGAGTTAAAGAACTTTATTGATAAGCTATCAGTTCCAGCTCTTACTCCATCTTTTGACAGGAATGCCGTTTCTCTATAATCCTCACCCACTTGAGGTAACGGTCAGCTAACTTCAAGAGGCAGGAAAGAGCAGAGCTGATGTAGGAAAAGTCTCAAGGTCACGGGCGTTCATGCAAGCACCTCTTCCCAGGCTCAGGCAAGAGGAGTGTAGGAGAACAGACAGATAACAGTAGAGACGGCCCCTCCCTTGCGTACTTTCACCCCCCCCCTCAAGAAATAGCTTCAGCCTTTAGTGATACCCAGAGCATCAGAGCACAAACAAACATTACACAGGGTCTTGTTGGGTATGACAGGTGAACACCTGACATCTACACAGTTCTGACTGTCAGATTCCAGAAGCTTTTTAAAATCGACATTAAAGGATGGCTCAAGGTGATGCCGTCCAAATGAAATACCCGTAGCAGTTAGAACTGGAACACATTTTCTCTTGTATTACATCAGGCAGATCCAGGAAATTACACCATACAATTGTTTAACGCACAGGCAGTGAAGGCAATGGACAGCCAGCCTTTCAGAGCATGTGCTGGCTGATACTAGATTGACGAGTGGAGTACAACAGAAGTCCTTTAACAGCTGAAGGTTCATCATGGAAGTGAACAGAAGTTGGTTCTATTAGTTCAGTGTTTTGGGGAAGTGTCCCCACCTTTGTTTCCCCACAGCTACACAGTGCATTTCTGCACCTCCAGGGAGTTCCTCAGCTCTTCTCCAATCTTTCCCAAACCAGCTTTTTGACTCACACTAAAGACAGGATGGCTGTTTTGTGTGTGTGGGGGGGGGGGGAGGTATTATCTTCACAAGGGAAGGAGCTAGAGACTTGCCCTTTTAAGAAAGGAAATTCAGAATTCAGAGAACCTGTTGCATCGATCATTGCACCTATCATTACAATGGTTTATTGGTATAACAATATTTTAGTGCCTATTTCTTTTTTTTAAAAAATGCAAAAGTCCCAGGGGTCCAGGGGAGGGGGCATGGCCACTTCTGGAGGATCGAGGCAGGGAAACAGGGGGGGGCACCTGCCATGTGGAAACCCTGTCACTTGCTGCACTTAATCTGCAGCCGCACCAGCAATGGGGAATCCACAAATCCCACCCGTGGGTGGGAATTGGAATCTGAAACATGTACCTTTGAATGAAGAACATAAGCACAGCCTGCTGGATCAAAGCGGTGGTCCATCTAGTCCAGCATACTGTTTCCCCCAGTGGCAAACCGGTTGCTCTAGCAGGCCAAACAAGCAGGGACTGGATGTCAGGACTAGAGATGCGCACAAACAGAATTACGAACAGAAAAACCCACGAACAGCCTAATCTGCTGTTCTCGAACAAGCTGTTCGTGAGGCCCCATCCTAAACGAACAGGTGGTCGTTGCAAGCCTCGTTCATTGCCTTCAGCAGCCGTTTGGCAAGCCAGACAGTCTGGCATCTGCTGCAATCAATCCCCTTGGCAACCGGAGACAGGGAGGGACTGAACTCTGTCTGAAATCCTTCTGGCTTTCCTTCTGGCTTTAACCCTTCAAAGTACTTCCAGCAGAGAGTCCCGTTTTTGCCACTGTGAAGAGAAAATGACACCCAACGGGGAGACCCGTGGATCATGCCTTTCCTGGGGTGAAATCTCTCTGAAACTTGGGGGGTCTTCAGAGGACAGTGAGGACTATGTCCCCTGCAAATGTGGTGGGTATTGGACATTGGGACGGTCAGTTTGTGGGGTGTTTAAAGGGCCCTGCCCCTTGCACTTGGCAGGAAAGGGCCCTTTAAACTATCAGCTGGCAGGGGGGGAATCCCCCCTGCCAGCTGACAGTTTAAAGGGATCTTTAAAGGGCCAGGTAAGTGGGTTTGAGGGGAGGGGGCTAAGTGGGGGGGCTGGGGGGGCTGGCCCCCACGAACAACGAACATGTCCGGGAACAGTTCATGTTCGTCCATGTTCGTTGTTCATGGATGGCACCGATCGACGAACAGGGTGTTCGGGGGGGGGGGGGCGTTCCGTTCATGCCCATGTCTAGTCAGGACCATCCTCTGTTGCTGCCTGCGAGCACTCGTATTCAAAGGTTGACTGCCTCTGAATATGAAGATTCCCTTTAGTTACCGCTGATGGACCTCTCCTCTATAAATCTGTCTAACTCCCTTTTAAAACCATATATGCTTGTGGCCATCACTGTCTCCTAAGAAAATTAGGGTGGTCTTACGGCTTTTATAAATCTGCTCTGCAGTGACTGTTGTTTCTATGGGGGGGCGGAAACAGTTACTGCTCAGAAGCTACTGTTGGTTCAGAATGCAGCTAGTGTGGCTTTTTAACATTCTTCAAGTTCAGTCCCACCTAAAACACACTGCAGTAGTCAAACCTGGATGTGACCAGAGAGTTACTAGCCAGGTCCCACTTTTCCAGGAAGGGAGCCGCTGGCAAATAACCTGAAGCTGGTTGTAAGTGCTTTGTGTCACAGATATGTGGGTGTCCAGGGCTGAATGTAACAATTCCCATAAGGTGTGAACTTTATCTGTGGCCATTTTCACACTGCTTACCAGCCACAGAATATCACGCCAAGCTCCCAGAACGTTTCCCTGGCATGATTTCTCTCGAGAACTGCAGTTCTCACACGAAATTGCGCCAGGAAGACGCTGTCATTCTGGGAGCTTGGTGCGATGTTCCATGGCCGGTAAGCAGTGTGGAAACAGCCTTAGATAGGGTTAAAGTTCTCCTAAAGAGCAGGCTGAATCCTCAATCTTTGGTTTTATCATATTTAAATGTATTGTCTCTCACCCGGCCCATGAGAGCTCCAGCACTTAAATCTCCAATGAATATAGCAATAGAGCTTCATGTTGTCAGCTAGTTAATTTCACTACCAGTCACTGAATGACCTCCCTGAAGCAGTTTCATATAGTTGGGAGGCAAAACAGAACTTTCTGGGCATCGGAACCAGCATTACTTTCTAGAAACAGTAGGTGGATAGGAATAGAACCACCAGAGCACTGGAGCCTCTAAATCTAGTCCTGGAGGACAGGTCCAGGAGGTTATCTTAGAGCGGAACCACAAGTGACGCCTGACACAGGTTGGACACTTGTCAGCTTCCCTCCAGTTTTGATGGGGAATGTAGGCAGCTTGGCGGAATGTTGGACAAGTGACAGTTGAAAAGTCCGTGGGACAGCAGTTGGAGAGCCAAGCTGCGAGACCAGGACGCCTACATTTCCCATCAAAACTTGAGGGAAGCTGACAAGTGTCCAACCTGTGCCTTTTGTCACTTGTAGTTCCACTCATAGTCAACAGTTTTGAAAGCCACAGGGAGGACCAAGATAACAAACGGGTCATGCTACCACTATTTTTCTTTCTCAGCAAAGATCCTCCATCTGGTTCCAAGGCAACCAGTCGTCGTCGACGGTTCTGAATCCTGACGAATCGTCCACATAACTGACTTCATCCAGGAATGTCTGCAATCACAAGACCATTAGCTGCTTTACAACCTTGGCCTGGAAAGGGTTATTTGCAACCAGCCAATAACTGTTAAAAATCACATTGGTCTGTTTGGAAACGTATCCAAACAGAAGAGGGGACAGAAAAGTTATTACAAAATAATTGATAGTAACACTCTTTACCCTGTGCTGGGGCAGAGGGGCTATGCAGTCTTCAAAGATGGTTTCTATTAATCTCCCCGTCCTTTCTTAGCCGTTTGCCACTGCTAGGAAATAGCTTCTGAGATAAGAGCTGGAAATAAAGAGGGGTACAAAGCAGTGGCTCAAATGGACCAGCCCCTCATTTGAGAAAAGGTCATTGGCAAGGCAGGCTTTTGCTCTGGGCATGACGATAGCCTTTCTCGGCCAGTCTTGAGCATCACCGGCGGCCAGGGACTAGTGCACCTCCTTCAAAAAGGATCCTTGTGATTAGTAGTTCACGCTGTCAGACTATGGCATTCCAGACACGAGAGTCTGTCTTACTCCCTTCTGCAAGAAGACAAGGTCTTTTGATTTCAAAAGGTTTTATTTTGAAAGACAGCATTCAGGCCCAGACGTCCATATTCCAGGATTAGAGATCCTGGCTGAACAAAGCATTGTTAGGAATGAGACACAGAACGAAAGTTGTTACAGTTCACACTCTCAGAGCCCAACCTCCCCCCAGAGTTCACATAGCAGGAGAGTTCTCTGTGGGAACACCAGCCAAGGTCGAATCGGCTTGAAGAATAGATAAGACAGTATCCTCTCCCATGGAATCGGCTCCTCGCAGGTGGTGGGGCCTAGAGGGAAAAGAAGACTAAACAACTACAGAATTAAACATGGCGTTACTCAGGTTGCTTCCTTTCAGGCACTATACAAACAGACCCTGACACATGCAACTGGACTACAATGCAGGGTTAATGAATGCAGAGGCACAGTGGTTTATCATCTAGGATTTAGGATCCAAAGGGGGTGTTTCATGAACAGAAGGCAAGTCCGCCGGCAGAACAGAAGTTTCTTGCCTCTTCCTTGCTGCTGCAGCCCAAAGAATTCTCTGAAAGGTCACAGTTGGAAGACAGGACCCTCAAGAACAGCGTTGGGCAAGAGGCAAAAACCCCTCAACAGCCTAAGAATGTCTTATCTTTCAAGGCTGGAAGTGCCTATGACACCTGCAGACATGTTTCCTGGTGCCCGCCAAATGTTTTAGAAGATGGATAGGGCCAGATGGGAGACTTTTACCCAACAGAGCTTCTCACTGGCCAGTGGAGATCTGATTGGCTGAACAGATTTGTAAAAATTGCTTTGGGCAGCAGCTGCCATCATGGCTCAAGGATCCTTTCTTCATGAGTGAAAGATAGCTGTTTGTATGTAAGAAAGTATTTTTATTAAACATTCTGTTCGGTTTTAAACGCATCCTGTTAAGCAGAGCTTCTTTCTGATATGTTGAAGTATTTCTATTAGAGTTGTGCTTGGCTTGACCTCCTGTGGCAGCCATTTTGCATTTGGCTACACCTGCAGCAACCATTTTGTGGTTGTGGCCACCCCCGTCTCAGAATTCCCAAGGTGCCCACAGGCTCAAAAAGGCTGGGTGCCCCTGCTGTACATAGAATGCAAATATACTGATGTTCTTACTCCTGTGTTTACCTGCTATTTTGTTGATGTACAGCTAAGACTTAACTGTTTGTTTGTTTGTTAACGTAGGATCAAGCTTAAGGCTATGGCCAAAAGAGCTGTGCCAGGAAAGGAAAGGGCTTTTAACTGCTGAGTTGCTGCTCGTCATCTCTTGCTAAATCCATTCTTGCAGGCAAACTTCTGGCCTTTTCAGCTGGACGGTATCCCAACAAAACAACGGGACTCTAGTCCGGATGGCTGTTTCCCCAGCAGATCAAACAACCCCTCAAGGAAAAGGTCAGATTGCTGAGGGTGATGTTAAAGCGACACAAGTGGAGAGTATTGTGGACAAGTATCAAAAGAGCATCTTTCTCTGCAGCAAAGAGGAACGTCTACGGTGCCTCTTGCCCCTCCTCCCTTCTCCGATGGGGAAGAGGATCTTGCCTTGGGAAAGGTATGCAGCCACCACGGGCAGGTTTATGGTGGCAGGATTGGGATTTTTGTTAAACTGCTGATTAGGTTTGTTTGGGGGGTGGTTTTAATTGATTTTACTTGTTTTTGTGCTGCAAGACAAGTTGAGCAGTTCTTCTGAAGATGGTGGCGTATAAATTTGCTACATAAATAAAATATCCCTTGGGATGTGGCCATGTACAGGGGGGGCAATGGGAAGCACCAGGGGATGCGCCACTCCCCTTCAGGGTGCCCCCCAAATGCCCCTTACCCACCTTTGCCCCCATGATCAGGCAGCATGAACATGAGCTTTGGGTCCGAGTACAAATGTTTGGCTTTCAAGTGAGATGTTTCCTATCCACTGTCCAGAATGGCCAGAGGGGGCTCCTTCCCCCGCTCACCCTGATCTGGCCTCCGCCCGGGACCTTGAACAGGGGCTTTAGGGATCCTTTCTGAGTGGTGGCCATCACTTTTAGCTGGTAGAATTTGTGGGGGGGGGCACTGACTAGAACTCCAGGCCTGACAAAATGGCTACATTAAGGCATACATTGCAAGAACGAGGGCAGGGCAGAGTTGACTAAATAGCATGATACGGCTGGGTTGAAAATTTCCTGAATCCTAAAATCCTAAGGGGGTGTAGAATGGTGTGGTATAGCCCAGTCTCGTTGGATCTTGGAAGGTAAGCAGGGTCAGTACTTGGATGGGTGACCACCAAGAAAGACTCAGCAGAGGAGGGCAATGGCAAACCACCTCTGATTCTCACCTGCCTTGAAAACCCTTCCCTGAGGTTGCCATGATAAGAATTATGTGGAAGTAAGTGTTGTTAAAATACTTCTGTTTATGGTGGAGGAGAGTGCCAACACGTCAAAGCTGACTTATGGTGACACCTGCTGGGATTTGCAGAGGTGGTTTTGCCATCACCTGTCTCTGCAACCTTGGTCTTCGTTGGAGGTCTCCCACCCAATAACTAAGGCCAACCCTGCTTTGCTTCTGAGGTCTGATGAGATCAGGCTCGCCTGGGCTATCCAGGTCAGGGCACTTCTGTTTATACAAGTGATAAAAATGGCCTTGATCCTCTGAGCAATACATCAGTTTCCGAGTCAAGATGAGGCTGTTCTTTGGCACATCTTGGAGTTTGGGGAACACCAGGCAGGGAGGGCAGAAACTCCCTGTTCCAAAAAGCTGTGCCAGTATTCCCGCTGAAGCTTGCTTTGGTACCAGCCATCCCCAGCTTTCCTTGTCATCAGTTCCACCCAGACCATTTTTGGGGGGGGAAGAGGTGGTGGAACTCAGTGGGTTGCCCTCGGAGAAAACGGTCACATGGCTGGTGGCCCCGCCCCCTGATCTCCAGACAGAGGGGAGTTGAGATTGTTGAGCGGCGCGGAGGGCAATCTCAACTCCCCTCTGTCTGGAGATCAGGGGGCGGGGCCACCAGCCATGTGACCATTTTCAAGAGGTTCTGGAACTCCGTTCCACCACGTTCCCGCTGAAAAAAAGCCATGGTTCCACCCCACCCCCAACTTTTTGCAAACGTATGGAAGGGGGTAAATGGGTGGTCGATTTAAGAGTGCTCGAGAGCTCCCAATTGGACGTGGTCTTTCCAGACTTCCTGAGAACACCTGGGAGATTCCTCCCCCCCCCCCGTGGAAACTCCAAAGAAAGCCTGGCCTGTATCAGATCAAAGACTTGGCAGGGGAAAGACATTGTCCATCTATACCAACAATGTCAGGCTTTGAAGGGCCAAACCACAATGGCTAAATATAAGTTGAGCATACTGGAAAAATCATGCCACAAATTACCATGATCAAAGTTTCCCTCTGAAACATGAAGCTATTTTAAATCCAGAAGACAGATTAAGGCAATTACAATTTCTTTGACTCTTCCCGAAACTTGCTGAATATTGAAACCTTTGATCATGATCTACATCAACTGAAATGGGTGGATCTTTGGTGAAGAATTCAACACTGGCCAGCATGAATTGGGTGTTTCTATGTTTTTCTGCTTCTGCAACTAGAGTCACGTCACGTTTTCGCTCTGATGTTTGAAAGCACTGTTCGAATTATTGCACCTATTTCTCCTCCCTCTCCATTTGCTCCTCCTTGCATGGACGCACATCAGCGCAATACAGTGCAAACAGAGAACTCCCACGTGCAGATATGCACCTGAGCTTTTTTGTCACATTGCAACAGAACAGGGAGCATCTGTCTGGTGGCTGAGGCAATGGGGGCTTCTTCCCTTTCTCCTCCTCCTCCAAGCTGCAAACATTTTCCTATCCTTTTGATCATTCCTGTAAGAAATGCTGAAAGTGGGGGCACGAAAATATTTGTGAAACACAACCACCTCTCCAGGTACTATCAAACCTTTGTTTTTGTTGTCGTCTCATCCCAGCCATTCACTTGTGGGGGCCAGAAAATGCCATTTCTGGCCATTTCCAATACAATGCTGAGAACTGACAAAGATGGGGTAAGAGCTACTTTGATCCTCTCATGACTGACTCCGATCGTATGATTTGTGCCTGGGATGCCTGCAGTGCCACCCTAAGCACGGTCACATCCTCCCAATTCAATCCATGGTAATTACATGGTTAAGCCTCTCTCTGTCTACGTAAGTTTCCAAATCAAGCTTGTGATATTCATTCGCATATAGGAATATAAATATAACAAGCGGAAACAGGCATTCTTTAAAGTCAGGAAACAAGCCACTGACGAAGTTCTTAGAGGGGTAACAATGCTATAATGCATTTCACTGACACACCAGCACCCAACCCCACTTGGGCATCCATCAGTGGCCGAGAGGAGAGCAGAAAACTGAAGGAGGAGCCTGTTTATTACCACGTGCAATGATAACTCAGTCTGCTCCATCAAATCTGTAGCATGAGAACCTATTAACTATAAAAACGCAAACACAACACCTCCCCAAACATCCTGCATTTTATTTAACCGACATTTCCCATGCCCTGAGAGTCCTTGTGTCTCTTGCCGGCAGTGTAAAGAAAGAAGAGCATCCTGTGAGGCCCCTAGGAAAGTCCACCATCACCGCTTATCTTGATTAAGTGCTTCCAATATTATTTTAGCATGATTTGGGTGCCCAAACTGTAACGCAGGACTTCCTTCCAGGTCCCTCTCAGACAACCTAGACAGCTGAGGGGTGAACACACAAATCACCTTTCTTTGTTTTTCTGCAATAATAGAGGGACTTTGTAACACTGCTTAGGATGTAAAAGAAAGGTTAAAAGGGTTATTGATCTGGGTCTTAACAGGTTGCGATGACAGGAATGGCAGTCGGATCAATAAGATCTAAAGGAAGGACCAAACCTGTAGCCACTTGCCCTATCATTTAACCTGACCAAGAGAACTGAGTGCCGTCTCATTCGCTGCGACGACCTCAGCTTACTATCTAATCCTGCATTGTGCATTTATCACTAGAATCCTTAGTTTGCAGAGGAAGGACAGTTGCAGTCGCCTTGGTGTGTCAACTTGTTTACCAGCTACTCTGAGATCAGCCACGTCCACCAGCGAGGTTAGGGCCCTATCCTTAAAACACATGGGTAAGCCACGTTTGTCTTCCTGACCACAGCTCCTTAGATTCCAGTACAACTGAAGACAATCGTTCTGAATCAGAATTGCCTCACGTTTCTCTCTGGCCTTGAAGCTGAAAGTATATTAACATTATATGTCTCAGCCTAATATCTCTTAGGGGACCCTCCTTGAACAGAAGGGCAGGAAACAAATGTTTTCAATAAATAATACTTTGACCAGTCAACCATTCCAAATTGGATTTACTTTGTTTGTTTACAATATTCATATGCTTGCTTTTTCCCAAAAAGTATAATTGTGGGATGAGAACCTCAAGTGCAGCCTCTTTTTTTAAAAAAAAGTTGGTACTGCTGTCAGATGTGCTTTGCAGTCTTTCATCGGCAATGGGTTGCTTGCAGGCAGCCTCCTCCGGTGGCGCTCACCGCTCTATCCAGCATGACTAGCCCTGCATGCGGCCAGGCTATACCACCCTTCACAGCAGAGCACCATCCGGCCCTGAGGGATTGACTTGCTGGGATGAAAAATCATCCGGGCCACAGCCGCGTGAGTCCTCTTGGGGAAAGCTCATTCTCCTGTCCAGTGCTCAATGAGCACTTTCCTTCTGATAGGTCATTATATCCGGCTTTATTCGAAGTGCCTTCATTGTAGGCATCACACATTGCAAGCATAACCAGGTACTTTTCCAGGTGGCTTATCCAGTACAACAGCTTTACCACATCGTTGTGAGTAGGCCTCCCATTTACCCACCTGGGGCTGGAAATTGCTAGCTCCTAGCCCCAATTTCCCACCCCCAAGGAATTGAGCAGGGCGAGAAAAATGGCTTCCTAGGAATTTCCCATAATCCCTGGTGAAAGCGATAGGGACTAGGCGAGGCAGCCTAGAGTGCAACCCAGAAGTGATGTCACATCCTTCCCAAACTCTGCCCTCCCCCAAATTTCCTGGCATTCGCTGATGCAGTGCTGGGAATACTAGCTGTGAGGCTACTGATGTTGTGTTACATCTAGTAGAGACATGAACATAAAAAATGCGGGAACACACTCCTCGTATTCTGTTTCACAATGCTAATGAGCTATGGATAGGGGTTGGAAAGGTTTTTTTTTTTTTAAATCTTTCAATAGGAAAGTTTTTATTTTGCCTCTGCAAGTATCATATGCCCAGACCGGGATGGCTCAGACTAGCATGATCTCGGAAGCTAAGCAGGGTTAGCTCTGGTTAGTACTTGGATGGGAGACCGCCAAGGAAGGCCAGCAACTCGCTAGCTGCGGAAACCCTAGGGAGTGGCAAGAAACTGGCTGTGACTTGATAGCACTTCGCACACATGCACTATGTACCACGTCTGTCTGTATTCTCACCCGCTATGATTCTCGGTGGTATGTTTGTGTCAGTGTTGCAGTGTTCGTGTTCAACATAAAGCCAGTATTACTCATATATCAAAATCTAGTGTATTGTAGTAGTTAATATGTCAGAGAAGGGCTCAGGAAAATTTGGCTTAAATCTCTACTGAGCTCATTGGGTGACCTTGAACCAGTCATGCTCTCCCGGCCTAACCCACTTCTCAGGATTGTTGAGAGATAAAACGGCCATTTAAATATTTGTTTGTTTAAAACATTTCTATGCCACCTTTCCACTCAACACAAGGTCCTCAAGGCAGCAACCCTTAAAACTTTACAAATTTGCATACACGTGTGCACACATATATAATACACAGGGCTTTTTTTCAGCAGGAACACGGTGGAACGGAGTTTCGGAACCTCTTGAAAATGGTCACATGGCTGGTGGCCCCGCCCCCTGATCTCCAGACAGAGGGGAGTTGAGATGGCCCTCCGTGCTTAGCTCAGCGGCGTGGAGGGCAATCTCAACTCCCCTCTGTCTGGAGATCAGGGGGCGGGGCCACCAGCCATGTGACCATTTTCTCCAAGAGTAACCCACTGAGTTCCACCACCTCTTTTCCCAGAAAAAAAGCCCTGATAATACATATATAAACATATAAACACATCAATACACAAATAGGGAGGAGGGCTAATAAGTATTAGTGAAGGAACACCAAACAAAAAAGCCTTCACCTGCTAGCAGGAGACAACGAGAGAGAGAGAGAGAGAGAGAGAGAAATCTCCCTGGGGAGAGAGTTCCACAGTTTTGGTGCCGTAACCAAGAAGGCCCTTTCTCAGGTTGCATCCATAGCAGGGGCAGGGAAGGTGACTGGGGTTTCCAGTATGTTGACATGAGAGAAGGCAGTCCTTAAGGCACGCTGGCCCCAAGCCATAAAGGGCTTTAAAGAGCAGCACCACCACCTTGCATGGTGCCTGGAAGCAAATTGGGAGCCGATGCAGATATCACTGCTCAATTTCACTCGTAGCATTTAATATAGGGCATATACACTGTATGAATATCTCTGTACTCAGGGAAATAGCCAGCCACACACTGCGAGAAATGGACCCCAACCACAACACGCAGCGTGCTGTCAAGAAACTGACCTGCCCGTGGGAGTCACGAGGACCCAGTTGTTTTCCTTTAATGCCGTGTTTACTTTGAACAACAATAATGGCATTAATGCACAGTCTGTGATCAACAAGGAGGGAGTAACGAATTGCTCTAATGAATGCTATTTTTTCTTCTACTGCCACTGAACATGAAAACCAGCAACATCATTTTGGACTCCGCTGTACTTCTGAACATCAATCTTGATTGAATTGTTTATTTATAGAGTTGCAATTGTGGGTTTTTATTCACTGCAAGACTTTCTTCTTAACATACAGATCAGTTATGTCTGCGCAGGGCAAGCTGTGAGCACCTCTTGAGGGCCAACAGTTCCTTTGCAACCTTTTGACTTGATGCAAAAATCTGTATTTCTTCTCTCATGCTTCCATCTGTTGACGTCTGTGATGTCTTAGCCAGAGCAACATTTCTCAGAGAATAAACTTCCGCAAGACAGAACTCATTGGGGTTGAGATGCTGGCAGCCTCAAATCTAACGTCATGTCACAGTCATACAGTTCTTGCAACTTCTCTTCTCTTACGCACTGCTGCCACCCCAGTCAAGGGCAGATGAGCAAGCAGGAAATTTTCACACACACATACACAAATATGTGCGGTTACCTAGAACAGAAACGATTGGGAGGGGGGAAATTATATGACCTGTCATAGGAGATTATGTGCAAAACCAAAAGAGCACGCAGGCTCAAGGAAGTTCCAAAGTACAATCAATGGGTACAATGTAATGAATAAATTCCAAAATACAATCAATGAGTACAGTGTGATAAATTGTAATTAAACTGTAATAATTTTACTCATATAGTCCCAAAATTTACTACAATACAATGCCCAATAAATAGACTGGTGAATAACCGAATCAACTTTTCTGGTTCAAATTGACCGTCATAAGTGTATATATGCCCAGTGTCCAAACAATGTTCATTAATAGCAGCAATGCCACAATCTAGTAACGGTGGCTGTTAATTTCACTAGAAGTAGTATCCACGGCGACGAGTTCAACCGGTCTCTTTCACGTTCCACTGTGTCTTTACTATTTCTTATTTCTATACTGGAGGTCGCAACAGCGGAGGAGGAGATGAGGAAATAACGGCCTGAAGAAGGAAGTTGGCTGAAACGAGTAAAAGTGAAAGAGACCGGTTGAACTCGTCGCCGTGGATACTACTTCTAGTGAAATTAACAGCCACCGTTACTAGATTGTGGCATTGCTGCTATTAATGAACATTGTTTGGACACTGGGCATATATACACTTATGACGGTCAATTTGAACCAGAAAAGTTGATTCGGTTATTCACCAGTCTATTTATTGGGCATTGTATTGTAGTAAATTTTGGGACTATATGAGTAAAATTATTACAGTTTAATTACAATTTATCACACTGTACTCATTGATTGTATTTTGGAATTTATTCATTACATTGTACCCATTGATTGTACTTTGGAACTTCCTTGAGCCTGCGTGCTCTTTTGGTTTTGCATAATTTAGGAAGTAGTTCCCTTCTAGTTTTTGATAGGAGATTATGTGGCCAAATAGCTCCTTCCCTTGTGAACTCCATTTCATAGAAATTAACACTCAGTGTGTAGAAGTCTGCTACAGTCTGCCATCTCAACATGTAGGGGAAAAATATCTTCATTGGGCAGATTTTGATTAGGGGGGGAAATGGCCCACGGGGCAAGAGATAAGTGCCCTGTCCCTTGTAGACATCTGGGAGGAAAAAAGGGGGGCAAAACCCTACAGGATACAAAAAATGATTCTTTATATAATATTTTCAAAATTCCAAAAGTGCAATGTGCTCATAACACTTCATACAGTGTCTTCAAAGTTTCAAAAATGCAACGTGCTCATAACACTCCATACATGATTCAATACATATTACATAAACAATCTTACAGGGTAGGATGAATTAAAGATGATACCATTTAGATAACCAGTTCATGAAATATTTTCCGGGAGAGAATAGCCTACATAGGCTTGAGTCTTTGTTTGAAGTCAGTTTATCCTTCTATGTTGTCATAACTTAAAGTAGAAATATCTTAGTTGTTGTTTCATTCCAGCATGGTGCAGATGTAATTGCCAGTGAGGAAACAATCGCTGGGGGGTGCTTCCTCCTGGGATAGCACACCCTAGAACGCTCTCCCCTGGAACGCTCTCCATCTCTCAATCTGAGGCCGGCTGCGAACAGATTTCGCGCCTGCTTCTTCAGGAGCTTCTGTTTATAACCACCAAGTAAAAGTAAGCACCAGCCATACATTCATTCATCCCAGTGTGGGCGGCAGTGTCCTTTACACGCACCAAGTGTTATGAGCACGTTGCACTTTTGGAATTTTGAAAATATTATATAAAGAATCATTTTTTGTATCCTGTAGGGTTTTGCCCCCCTTTTTTCCTCCCAGTTTATTACAGGTACAGCCACCTACCTTGTAGACATCTAGCTTCCCTCAGATGTTCTCAGTGAAAGAAAGAAAAAACCGAACAAGATTCTGAGAAATCATTAATGCAACTGAACATCATGTTTAGTTCTGATGTCTTTGTGCCTATAGAGACAGACTTCTGTGGACTACTGTAAACCCCCCAGAGTGGCTCTTCCTTGGTTACAGTGACTATGAAGCAGGCCTCTAGAAGCCAACATTACGTTGCACTTTTATAGACCCTCAGAAATCTCAGACTCTTAACCTTACTTTCCCACAGGGGTGGAGGGAAGTGCCATCAAGTCATCGCTGACTTACGGCACCCCCTGCTGAGGTTTTCAAGGCAAGAGACTAACAGAGGTGGTTTTGCCATTGCCTGCCTCTGCATTTCCGGTCTTCTCTGGAGGTCTCCCATCCAATTATTAACCAAAGCTGACCCTGCTTAGCAACCAAGATCTGACGAGATAGGGCTTGCCAGGGCAATTCATAAGTAACTATTTTTCAAACATATTTCATAGATGTTTGGTAGCCTTGACACAAAATATCAGCATAGTTTCTCCTCAGATATTCAATAGGTCCATCTTGTGTCAACCCCATAAGGAAGTTATTATAATTTGCCTTCACAGAGAGTCAGAGGAGGAGGAAGAGCAGGCTAACAGGGTGGCCTTTAGCCCGTAAACTTCTTTCTGTAGTTCACATGGGGGAAAGAACTGTTTGTGTGGATGCCTGATTTTTTAGCTCAGCTTGGACTCCATTCTTTTTGGCGAAGACCCGACTTTTCTTCTAGCCTCCTCCCGAGTCTGTCTTTTACAGCCAGTAAGCTTTGTTGGTGTAGTGTTTAAGAGCAGCAGGACTCTAATCTGCAGAGCCGGGTCTGATTCCCCACTCCTCTGCTTGAAGTCAGCGGGGTGATCTTGGCTCAGTCACAGCTCTCTCAGAGCTCGCTCAGCCCCACCCACCTCACAGGGTGTTTGTTGTTGGGATAATAATAACATGCTTTGCAAACTGGTCTGAGTGGATGTTAAATTGTCCTGAATGGTGGTATATAAATCAAATGTTGTTGTTGTTGTTATTCAATCTTCACTCAGTTGTGGCACTGTTTTTCCAAACCTGTCACTCTTCAGTTGCTAGCCCACTCTCTGGAAGAACTTTCCAATCTCTTTGTTCAAAAATGTTGATGAAATTCCCTAAAAATGTTCACCCAGATTTTGAATACCTTGATTTGTGAGGAAGATCATCATGATTCTGCAACGTGTATTTTACAAATTAAACAAATGTGCGTGCTTTCCTTTTGTTTAATATTAAGTACATTTTTGTCCCACCTTTCCTCCAAGGAGTGCAGAGCAGCATATATTGTTCTCCTTTCCACTATTTTATCCTCAGAACAACCCTGTGAGGTAGGTCAGGCTGAGCTTGTGCACAGCACCAGATCTAGGCGTGGGGGCGCCTGGGGCGAACCTTGCCCGGGTGTTCTGTGTGCGCGCATAGCGTGCGTGCTCCCGGCACTGCGTGATGATGTCACTTCATGACGACATCACGCAGGGGTGGGAGGCATGCCTGCCTGCATGGCAAGCCGACTGCTCCAGCGCCCGGTGAGCCGTGGAACTGGTGGCAGCACGGGTGTGTGCCGGGGCGGCTGGCTGGCTTGCCATGCGCGCAGGACCTCCCAGCCCTGTGCTCAGCCACCCGCACAGCAAGCCAGCTGCCTCAGCACATGCCCTCGCTGCCGCCAGTTCAACGGCTCACCAGGTGCTGGGGTGGCCGGCTTGCTGCGCAGCCGGCTGAGCACAGGGCTAGGAGGCCCTCCGCGCGGTTCGCGTGCCCCACTGCTCTGTGCCGCCCGCGCGGCAAGCCGACTGGGTGGCTGGCAGCCGTGCCCAGCACCCCCTCTTTGGCAGCGCCAGGGGCAGGCTACCCCCCTGCCCCCCCTCAATCCAGCCCTTCTTGTGCAACTGGCCCCGGAGCACCCAGAGAGCTGCCATGGCAGAACAGAGATTCAAACCTGGCTTTCACAAATCCTAGTCTAACACTCTAACCACTACACCACACTGGCAGGTTTAACTCAAATTTGTAATGCTTTTTATTGATTTGCATCATTTATTCTGGTTTTGGTATGCCTGGGGCAAATTGTATTCAGCCACCTTTCTGAACATTACCCGGACATTGCCAAGCGTACCTTCAGAACCGTAAAATGCTAGAAACCTTTTAAAACATTTAAAAGCAAGGTTCTTAAAAAACTGGATTCTAGTTTTGATTATTTTCAGCGCTCTGCAGAATTGCAACATGCAAACTGCTTCATATTCAGTCTTCATCCAGCCTGTTTTATTAAGGATTAAAATTTAACGATGGCAAAATTGATGAACTATATTAATAGAAGGCCCATTAACAAATTTGAAGAGAAATGGGCAGGGCTTTTTTTCAGCAGGAACGCGGGGGAACGGAGTTCCGGAACCTCTTGAAAATGGTCACATGGCTGGTGGCCCCGCCCCCTGATCTCCAGACAGAGGGGAGTTGAGATTGAGTTGTCTGAGGGCAATCTGAACTCCCCTCTGTCTAGAGATCAGGGGGCGGGGCCACCAGCCATGTGACCATTTTCTCCAAGCGCAACCCACTGAGTTCCACCACTTCTTTTCCCAGAAAAAAAGCCCTGGAAATGGGGAAGATATTTTGCTTATAGTGAATAAAATTCTACGAGGCTTTAACTTTGGAAACCGGAAAACAATTGTATATTGATGTATTTCATAATTTATTTTAAGATTGTCAATTATATAAAGATAACTAGTAGTTTAGGTAATTAATTGGTAAAACAGACTGTATAATTTGGAAATATTGGTATAAAGGTAACATGTTTACTGAAAAGTAAAGCCTCGTCACAAGGTAAAGAGATGCAGAAGAGATACGGGAATTCCCTTTTGTACAAGATAAAGAACAGAAATAGGTTAACATTTTTTATAGTAACCTATATTTTTATTAAGTTATGGTAAGCAGTTGTATTAAGAAATAAGTAGTGATTCTGCCAATAATTGTAATTGTTAAGAAGGAAAAGACAGTAAGGAATAATAATGAGATAATGAGGTCTTTCTTTTTATTATTATTATTAATAATAGTAAATAATAAGTGGGAATAAGCTCAAGTTATGTGTGTGTAGTATAGCTGGAAAATATATACCAGTTAAGTTTAATAAATAATTAATAATTATATTAATTTTTATCTTAATATTGGTATAACTTTTGGTTTTGAACGATGTATTTTTATAATCTTTGTAGCACAAAGTTATATATTTGTTTTAACTTTCCTCCCCTTTTACCCTTTTTCTTCTATTCCCCCGTCTATTAAATTGAAAAATAAATAAATAAAAAGTATTAAAATGTATCCATTGTCAGGCAAAAAAAAAAAAAGTAATCCATGCTGGAACAATTTGACTTCCTGCTTATATACTGTGACCGACACAGCAAATCGTAAACGATTGGGGAGCTGCAAAAATAAGACTAAATTTATATAAAGGGAAACGACATATATTGTCAGTTTAGCTCCCATTGCAGAGTTCAGATGGGTTTAAACAATATATACTCCCTCTAATAACAAGGTTTAAAATATAGCAGAATGTTCAACGATCAATATAGCAAGAGCTAAATTTGGTCTTATACATTCATTTATTGTAAAGCATCCTCCGGGCAGTCCTATCATGCAGAGTATTTTTATTTTATTTTATTTACATTACTTACAGTGAAATCCTAAGCAGAGGTACTCCAGTCTAAGCCATTTGATTTCAATGGACTTAGACTAGAGTAACTCTGCTTAGGATTTCATTGTTATAGTCTGCCTTTCTCACTAAGTCTCAAGGCAAGTTACACAATGTAGGTCAATCCAGTCAAGAGGATGGGGCATCCAGTAAGTAATGTAATTAGGACATAGAAATTAAAAAAAGATCTGGAACAAAGCATTAATAAGGCATATTAAACGATGCAGAAACTGCATAGTAGAATAATACATACAGCCACAGATAGCACGTACTACACCACAGTAATATTGTCCACAGTCTCTTTCCCTTTATTAAAACATTCTTCCTGAATCATTCCATTATAATAAAGTTCTATTTTCTTTGTAAAAATGCCCTCCTGAATAATTGAGTTTTGTGTCGTTTACAAACTGCCAGGAGAGCTGGGAGCTTAACAAAGAAGGGTATAATTCTGCTTAGAGGAGGGCCCTGAAAGTGAAGGCCATTTTATTAGACGCTGACAATTGATTTCAGAAGCTGGAGGAGTTCACACACAGCCCAAAGACCAACAGAAAGATCATTTCCTTCAAATTGCAGGTAGGGGGCTGAGAGACGGTTGCTCAATTGAATCATGCCAAACCACAGTTTATGCTAAATATTTATTAAGCACATTTATATGCCTCCTTTCCATTTTCTAAAAAAAATGTGAATACAAGAAGTCAGACGATGTATCTGACGAAGAGAGCTGTGGTTCTTGAAAGCTTATGTTACAGTAAAGTTGGTTAGTCTTAAAGGTGCTACTGGACTTTTTACTATTTTGCAACTACAGACTAACATGGCTAACTCCTCTGGATCCATAATAACTATGGTTGTCAACTCACAGATTGTGTCAAATTGCAGTTATCAGACATCATGTTTTGTTAGTTTGCATATTGCACCAAACCATGATTATGATTTTAAAACTGATTTGTCGTAGCATCAAGAGCTTGCCTAGGCCCACCTACCAAGTTCATGGTTGAGGTCAGATTTCAGCCAAGAACATCCTTGGCTTGCACTCTTTGCCTCTACATCAACAATCATGTTTATAGATTTTGATGTGCATGACAAATTGGATGCATAAGAATGATGCTCCCACTTCAACCAAATGCTCGATTGATTCTTGCAGGCAGGGAAGCTGTTAAATGGCAGATAAATACAGGCGCAAGACAGGGAATGCTACCAAGATCAAAAGATCAAGCATTTCTGGGCTGTTTCCTTATCCAGTTGAGACAAGCACATTAAAAGTTAAGTTTTTAGAAATGAAGCTCTTGAAAAATGTATTACCTCATTATGCCATTGTTCTCAGCAATTTATACAAACATAGCTCTGTTCTTGATGAGCGAGCTCACGCCCTACAGAAGGGAGCAAGAGGAAACCCTTAAATAAATGTTAGTCAAGTCTGAGCTTGTGATCTTCTGGCAAGGAGTTAGATTCCCTCCATGCCCCCACACTAGCCCATCCCAAACAGAACAAGTACGTTTAGATCTGAATCCAAGTGTTGTAATTCGGGCGCCTGTTTCTAAGAAAGCCGACAGGTATTCCTTTGTTACATTTGCATGCTGCAAGTAAATGCATATGACAAGAAAGTTGTTCCCCTGTAGTTACAGCTACATCCATGACAATATTCTCCTCCTTCTATAGGCAGGGCACAAAGGCTCGAGGAAGGCAGAAGACCACCAGTGCCCCCTGATCACATGCTCAAAAAGCTGTGATCCCTCCTTCATTTTTAAAAACCATCACTTGACCCAGTCGTTACCTTGGCCAGTGTTGTTGTTTTTTAATATGCTGATAACACCCAGTTTGTTACTGCTGTGGATGATCTGGCCAGGGCATTGGAGGCTGTGGCTGGATAGCTAAAGCAGAAAAGACTAAAGTTGAATCCAATGAAGATGGAGGCCCTGTACTTAGGTCGTGGGCTGTCAGGCTCAAGGATGCGGCTCCCGTCTCTCTACTATAAATTTAATAAAATAATAAATGAAACAGAACAGAGGCAAAGGAAGCATGAAGCATCTGTGTTGATCTACAGGGTACCTTGTCATCTATATTATTATTCATTAATTACATGAAACCCCTGAAATGGTTGCAGCTGCCAATTTGGGGTCTGGTGTCTTCCAATTAGTGACAGCCCTCAACTCCATCTTCTGTGTTCAGCAAAATCAGGATCCTCCGTAACCAGGCCTTTTATCACATCCTCAAAGAGGCTGGTTCAAATCTAACGCCACATCCAGCTATAATGATCAGTAAGTTGCCAAGTAGGCCCCCTCTCCTGCTTCAAGGCCTGCCATGAACTGTGTTGGAGTTTCCCGCATTGCTGATTTACTGCTACACCAAAAACTGCCCTGCACTTGTGCACTTTAATACATGTGTCAGTTTCCTGCCTGCTTGCTAGTTATCCTGCTGTTGCAATAGACTGTGTCAGTTTCCTGAATCCATGTCTGGACAACTACACTAAGGACTCTCTTTCTGGGCAGCCTTGCCCAAGCCTATATCCGGACCTCCCTGTGTGTGTTTGGACTTTATTACATGTGTGCTCCGTGCCTGCCTTGCCATCCACCACGGGCTGTGCCTGTTCCCTGCTATGGACTGTGTTTCACGTGCTGTTTCCCTGCCTCCATGGAAGCCTGCCTCACCTGGGCCCCAGCCGCACTGTTAGCAGCCAGGTGCCAGCTGGAGAAAACCTCCAGCGAGCCTGACCAGGCACCCCCTGGCCAGTGTCAGACTGTGGCTAGATAAGGCTCTTCCTACAGGTTCCCCTTCAAAAGCAAACAAGAGTCCATTGTTTGAATAAGGAAACTTTACTGCAGAAAAGGTCCATTATAGTCCACTGTCCTGAATAGGAGACTCAGGATGGTACACGATCATTGTTACCAATGAAGGGCAAAGCATGAGGTACAGAGTAACAGTTACCCGCTGAACCAGCCTCCCCCCACAGTTCTCAAAACAATATCTTTCAGTCTTGGGAAGATGCTCTCTTTCAAGGCCAATGCTTGGTGGAACGGCGTTAGACAAAACAAGCTCCTCCGGTGTGAGATCTGCCTGGGAAGTGGTGCACCTGTGGGGAAAGCACTTAAACACTAGAAGCATTAGAAAATGGAGTCAGTACAGTTTACATATACACTGGACCTGACATTCTGCCCCCCTTAAAATAGATCCCCCCCTGGTTTATATGGGTAACGAGTATGAAAAGCTTTGGTTAATCTAGGAGCATGAACATGTACAGAGTTCACCCATTCATCATAACCAGAATCAAAGTCCTTCCACCTAATGAGGTAAAACAGCTGTTTACGTTTGAATTTCGAGTCCAGAATTTGTTGCACCTCATAGTGTACTTGGTCGTCTATCAGAGTAGGAATGGGTGGAGCTTTGACATGCCAGTTGTCGTCTGTTGGAGCTTTCTTTAGGAGGCTGACATGGAATGTATCATGAACATGGCGCAAATTCTTGGGCAAATCTACTGCGACAGTCACTTTATTGATTACCTTGCGCACAGGAAAAGGTCCTAGGAACTTTAACGCTAGTTTACGGCTGGTCTGGGCTAGTTTTAGATTCTTGGTGGAAATATAGACATGATCTCCAGGTTGTAATTCCCAACCGGCCGCACGATGGCGATCTGCGTACTTTTTGTAATCCTGTTTGGCTTTCTCGAGGTGTTGTTTGATAAGAGTCCATTGTTGAGCGGCCTCCCCCCACCATGAAGATACATCCGGCGAACTGGAAGAATGGAGAGGGGGAGCGTCCAGCGGGAAAGGGTTGAAGTGAGCTCCATATACAATCTTGAAAGGAGCCTCCCCTGTGGAAGCATGCACACTGTTGTTGTATGAGAATTCCGCGAGAGGGAGAAGGTCCACCCAATTATCTTGCTGGAAATTAATATAACAACGAAGGAACTGCTCTAAAATCTGATTAGTTTTTTCGGATTGCCCGTCGGTTTGTGGGTGGTGGCTTGAGCTGATTCCTTGTTCAATATTCAACATTCGCAAAAGCTCCCGCCAGAAGTTGGCAACGAACTGTCCGCCGCGATCCGAAATCACCTTGGACGGAAAAGAATGTAATTTTACGATGTGTTTTAAGAATAAATCTGCCAATTTCCGCGCGGTGGGTACAGCAGTACATGGAATAAAATGTGCTTGTTTGGAAAACAGATCTACCACTACTAAAATGCAATTATGTCCTTTTGAATCGGGCAGATCAGTGATAAAGTCCATGGAGATTATTTCCCAAGGTCGGTTAGGTGTTTCTAATGGTTGCAGGAGGCCCGGAGGTTTTCCCTTCCGAGTTTTGGCGCTGAGGCAAATGGGGCAGGAACCAACATATTGGGAAATGTCTTTGCGCATGCCCGGCCACCAGAATTGCCGTTGTATCAGATGCAACGTTTTTAGGTACCCATAATGACCGGCCGTGGGGGCATCGTGACATCGCTGCAAGACCTCCCGGCGGAGGCTGTCAGGGACATAGAATTTGGTCCCGGCCAACCAGTCCCCCTGTGGGGATTGAATCAGTTTCGTTTTGGGCGCTTTATCCCCCTCCTTTTCCACTTCAGCTTTAAGTTTCGTTTTCCAGTCTTGGCTGTGTGGGAGGGGCTGGCTCGCTCGGCTGCGGGTAGTTACCACGCCTCCTAATTGCTTCGGTGAGAAGACAGTGTCTATAGTCTCCTCCCGTTTGCTTTTGTGTTGGGGCATGCGCGATAGGGCGTCGGCAAGAAAATTAGTTTTGCCCGGGAGGTAATTTAAAGTGAAATTGAATTTGGAAAAGAACTCTGCCCATCGTAATTGTTTGGCATTCAGTCTGCGGGGGCTTCGAAGGGCCTCCAGATTTTTATGGTCCGTCCATACCTCGAAAGGGTGCCTCGCCCCTTCTAGCCAATGTCGCCAGTTAGTGAGGGCTGCTTTGACAGCGAAGGCTTCCTTCTCCCATACATTCCAATTCCGTTCGGCCTCAGAGAACTTCCTCGAAAGGAATGCACAAGGCCGTAGCCTTTCATCCTCCCCCTTCTGTAGTAAAACCGCCCCAATGGCCGTATCGCTGGCATCGACCTGCACTATGAAGGGAGAGTTTTCGTTGGGGTGGGAGAGGACGGGTTCTGTAACGAACTGGTTTTTCAGGCAGTCAAAGGCTGTTTGGCAATTGGAAGTCCATTGTATTCTGGAGGAGGGTTTCTTTGCCTGGTCCCCTTTATCTTTGGTTCTTAATAGGTCTGTTAGGGGGAGCGTGATTTGGGCGAAATTTGCAATAAAGTCTCTGTAAAAGTTGGCAAAACCCAGGAAGGACTGTAGTTCCTTACGGGTAGTGGGAGTTTGCCATTCTTGGATCGCTTGTATTCTAGATGGATCCATCTTCAAACCCTCTGGGGAAATACAGTAACCAAGGTAGGTGAGCTCGGTTTTATGGAATTCACATTTGGATAACTTGATGGGCAGTTTATTTTTCATTAATACAGCCAGAACCTTTTGAACTAGTTGGATGTGGTCCTCCTCAGTGTCTGAGTAAATTAATACGTCATCGAGGTACACCACAACTCCTTTATAGAGGAATTCATGTAAGACTTCATTTATCATGGACATAAAAACGGAAGGGGCTCCCGCCAAGCCAAACGGCATAACTAAGTATTCAAACTGTCCGAGGGGCGTATTAAACGCTGTCTTCCATTCATCCCCTGCCTTTATACGAACGTGGAAGTAAGCATCTTTCAAATCTAGTTTCGTAAAGATCTTACCTTGGGCCACGACGTTGAGGAGGTCTCGGATGAGCGGGATGGGATAGGCGTTGTTGGTTGACACAGCATTAAGTCCTCTAAAGTCCGTGCATAGTCGGAGTCCCCCATCTTTTTTCTTCACGAAGAGAACTGGAGCCGCATGGGGACTATTGGCTGGGCGGATGAATCCCCTTTGGAGATTGGTGTCGATGAATTTCCGGAGCTCCTCCCGTTCACGGGGATTCATGGGGTAGAGTCGGCCTTTGGGCAGGGAGGCCCCCGGTAATATCTCTACTGCACAGTCGGTTCTTCTGTGCGGGGGCAAGGTATCGGCTTCCTTTTCGGAGAAAGCGTTCAAGAACGGCCAATAATATTCAGGAATTTGTTTTATGTCCTCCCGGGTGAGAAGAGCCTTTTCGGTGTGGGAGGGATCACTGCCCCAATTTTGGTCCCATCGATGGGTTTTACAGTTCGCGTGATTAAAGGTGATGCATCCTTCTGCCCAATTAATGTGGGGGTTGTGATCACAGAGCCACTTGCTGCCTAAGATTAATGGGTATTTGGCCGTCGAGCTAATAACGAAAGATCTCTTCTCCCAGTGTTGGCCCATGCCCGTGACCACTGGAATGGTCTCGGTGGTAACAGGGTTCATGTTAGTGCCATCCATTTGTTCAAAAATAACTGGGTTCTTCAATTCGCGGACTGGCAGGACCAATCCGTTGACTAGGGCTGGGGCGATGATATCTCTTGAGCAGCCCGAGTCAATAAGGGCTTGTACACGAATGTGCATCTTCCTCTCCGGGTTCAGTAAAGTCACTGGCATGAATAGTATGGACCCAGGCGGCCGGTCCCGTGTTGGGACGGGCTTGGGGTGGATCTGTCGTTTGGGCCCTTTTACGACAGATCCATTTCGTTTCCCGACGAGGGGCTTTCTGGATTCCCTTCCACACCTGGGGAAGCGGGGTCGTATTCCATCACCTCTTCCGCCTCCAGCCCCCTTTCTGGGGCTGGTCGCTGGGAAGCGCCGCGCCCTCTGTGCGTTCGTGGAGCTGGAGTCGGGCGTTGGAGAGTGGGAAACGGAGCAAGGGTTGGACGCCGTAGTTGGAGTGGAGGTCTTTGCACAGGCCGGTAGGGGCATTGTGCTGCAAAGTGACCGGCTTGTCCGCATTGCAAACACAGCCCTTGCTGCCATCTAGCATCTCTCGCTCCACGAGTGGCGTATCCAGCGCCCCGTCCTCCCCTCTGTAGAGTCAAGGGTCTCCTTTGTCCTGTTTGTTGCTGTTGTTCAACCCAACGGACTTCCAAGATGCGATTCTCAACTTCGCATGCAAGTTGGATCCAGCCTAATAGCGTAGGAGGATTGTCCTGCATAAGGGCTCTATCTAGAAGTCTCGGGTTTAGCCCTTGCTTGAATAGGATAATCTTGGTGGATTCCTCACACCTAGGGCATTTAGCAGCTAGTTGTCGGAATTTCGTAATATAGTCTCTTGCCGACATGCTGCCTTGTCTAATGGCTTGCAATTCCGTTCGGGCCCTAGTTTCCTCTAAGGGGTCCTCGTATTGTGCTCGAATAGCATCCACCAACCCCTGGAGAGTATTCAGTTCTGGGGCCCCAATATTGTAGAGACCTACATACCAATCCGCAGCTTTGCCTTGCAAGCGAGAACCGAGATGCTCAATTTGGCTGGCCTCGCTACCAAAGAGGTGTCCCCACCGGTTGAAGAATTGTACCACTTGCACTAGAAAAAATCCTAGCTTGGAGGGATCCCCATCAAAAGTAGCTTCCAGTTTCACCCAGCCCATCGGGAGGTCTTGTCTCGGAGCCGGTGCAGGGTAAAAGTCCGTCGGAAGCATCAATGGCCTTTGAGGTACGAGGATGGGTCGTTGGGGACCCGATTGCCCCATCGTGGAACCTCCCTCAGTTGCAGTCACCGGGGAAAACGGCCCCCAAAGCGGAGGGTCTCCGTGATCGACTTGCGATCTCGCTGCTAGAATTCCTTTGGCTAGGCCCGTCACTGCCGAGATGCCGGAATCCACAGCATGGGTGCGACTTTGCATCTGCACCCAACTTTGTTCAGGAACTTCCGTTGGCTCCTTCCACGGGGCAAATTCCGAATAATCCCAACTCAGGGCGCCGCGGCGGGATGTGTCCCCGTCCGTCTGTTCGGTCGTCCTGTTCCAAAACAGCCACGGTTGGCTGCTGTCCAATCCAGGGACAGTCTCTAGGCTTCGGCGCCCGTCCATAGAAGCTCGTGGATGTAGCCCACTGGCCCGGCGCTCTCTCGTTTCTCGGGATCTGGCCCCCCACTCCGACGGCGTAGGTAACGAGAACAAGGGGAGAGCGGCAGCCGTCGGCCTTGTCCCCTCACTGCCGAGATCGATGAGAGGCGGAGTAGTGGTCGAAGCTCCGGTCCCGGCTGGCACCGGCTCCTGAGGTTCTTGGAGTTGCGCTGGTTGACTGTCGGGAGACGCATACGGATCAAACAAAGGATCCCTGTCCGGGACAACCTTGGATTCCGCTGGGCCCGACTCAGGCATGATTGGTAACAAAATGTCAGACTGTGGCTAGATAAGGCTCTTCCTACAGGTTCCCCTTCAAAAGCAAACAAGAGTCCATTGTTTGAATAAGGAAACTTTACTGCAGAAAAGGTCCATTATAGTCCACTGTCCTGAATAGGAGACTCAGGATGGTACACGATCATTGTTACCAATGAAGGGCAAAGCATGAGGTACAGAGTAACAGTTACCCGCTGAACCAGCCTCCCCCCACAGTTCTCAAAACAATATCTTTCAGTCTTGGGAAGATGCTCTCTTTCAAGGCCAATGCTTGGTGGAACGGCGTTAGACAAAACAAGCTCCTCCGGTGTGAGATCTGCCTGGGAAGTGGTGCACCTGTGGGGAAAGCACTTAAACACTAGAAGCATTAGAAAATGGAGTCAGTACAGTTTACATATACACTGGACCTGACAGCCAGTTCCCGCCTGGGAGCCTCCTGCAGGCCGATCACCCAGCTTGCCCTTGCTACCGGGCAGCCTGCTATCCAGCTCCAGCCATGCCCAGCCGGCAGCCATGTTCTTAGGCAGCCAGAAGACCTAGAGAAGAAGCCTGCTTTGGGAAGCCATTTCGGAGAAGCGGGCACACCACGTCCGCAGCGAGAGAACCTCGCCCCACTCTGCATATCTTAAGAGCCGCCCCGGAGAAGGAACTAAGTGCCGACCATCCCAAGCACTTAGAGAATGCATCTCAAAGAAGCCTCCGCATTCCAGAGCTGATGACATCAGGGCAAGCCCTGTCCGCTGGAACATCCTTTCAGCCCACTCGGATTTCCCCCTCCCTCTTTTGTCCCCTCTTCCTGAGGTGTCACTTATCACAATCAGATTACCAAAGTGGCCCATCCAAGCCATTCAGTAACCCATTAGAGCCTTTGTTTTAATCTGTGAGAACCACCAAGTACAGCACCAGCCCCAGGGTACATTTTGGGGTATTTAAGCTGGCCGCCCCGCCACATGGCGCGTACGCCTTCCCTGTCCAGACCCCTTGCTGTCTCTCTGTGGATCCAGTGCTGGCATTGGACCGCCTCACTGCTGTGTCTCTACTTCGCTTCAGGATTGTAAGTATATCCCTTATCATCGTGGGTACCTGCTCATGCGACCGTCTCTATATTTCCTACTCTATGTTTCCTAGTCCTTGTATGCTGTCTTGTGTGTATGTGCAAGTTCAGGCTTACGCCACACTACTAGTAAATACACATTATTGATTGAATATTTGTAGTCTGCCTCTTTATTACGTGAGCGTCTGGAGAAGGGACCTTGGTATAGATGGTTAGATCCGCGCTAAATTTAGTTCTGGACTGCTAAGCTAATTCCCCATTCAAAAGAGCAGTTCCGGTAACAAGTAATGGTTCTGGGTGGCTCATGTTGTCTTGCAGAGCTGGGATTGCCCGCAATGGACAGAAGAAACTTGGCAAGTTGGAGGCACTCCTGGAGACACCGATGGCCATCGATGGTACCGGCGCATCTGATACCAGCTGTGCTGCTTCTTAGAAGGCAGGGGCTCACCATTGTCCCCGGTACAAAGGTTATTGGACGTTTGCAGTCATCCTTTCTTTGTGAGACTGTCCCTTAAAGATTGTTTGGAAGGTTTTGTGAGTGCCAGACTCTAAAGAACTAAAATGCTGACTAGTTAACATATAGAGAACGCTTTGCATGACTCGTGTCCAGCTGCTTTGGAGGTTGGATGGCTTCTGGGCCTGCTGATAGGGTTGATGTCATTATTTTCCAATGACTTACCCATTTTTTTTACCCAGATCTGGATAGGTCAGGGCCATTTCCACACTACTTACCTTCATCTGGAATGCTGCACAATGTTGTGGAAAAAACACGGAAGATAGCATCTTCTCGCGCGAGCTTTGCGTGATGTCACACAAAACTCGCGCGAGAAGACGCTATCTTCCACGTTTTTTTCGCAACATTCCGCAGCATTCCGGATGAAGGTAAGTAGCGTGGAAATGGCCCAGGTGAGCCTGATCTTGTCAGATTTTAGAAGCTAAGCAGGGTTGGCCTTGGTTAGTAATTGGATGGGAGACCTCCAACAAAGACCAAGGCTGCAGAGGCAGGCAATGGCAAGCCATCTCTATACGTCTCTTGCTTTGAAAACCCCAGCAGGGGTCACCATAAGTCAGCTATGATTTGAGAGCGCTTTCTACCACCACCCACACTTTTCTAAGGCCCATGAGCAACCACCAGCAATAGCAGATTTGAAGATCTACCCTCAGCACCAGCAGCATCTTAAAAGGCTTGCCCAGTTAGGAAATTCTTGGCAATGTGCCTGAAATAAGATGTGAAGTGGCTTGATGGGCTTTAAAGGAAAGAGGATCCCATTGGCCGTGATGCTGCAGCTGGCAAGGCCCTGTTCCACATCCTGGTCAATGTTGCCTTCTGGGAGGGTGCGGCTCAAAACAGATCTCCCCATGAAGACCTTAGAGGCCTTGAAGGGTATATTAAATATTGACTTTCTTATCAAAATTTTTATTGGATGGGTCAGTATACACAAATCATAATATTCAATATCCATATCCATCACATTATATCACTCCCACCCATTCCCCACCCCTTTTCAGTTGACTTCCAACAGTTTTCCATTCCCTTCATCTACATTACATCACTATCTCCTATATTAATTTCTAATTAATTATAATATATAGTATAACATCTATATCTACCGTGTTTATAAGTCTCTAATATTACTTTCAAGATTATAATATAAAATATACTATATCATTCTTACTTATATACTATTCATATTTTCACCTCTAACTAATATAAAGTAAAGATCTCTTCTCCCCTCTTAACAACTATCCAAAGACCACATTTTGTCTTTCATGTCCCACTTTTTCCCCACATAATTCTTAAGTTTCTCCCAACTCATAGCATATTCCACGGTATCTTGTTCTTTCAACTTCCTTGTTAGCTTGTCTATTTCTGCCATATTTAGTAATTTCAAAATCCAATCTTCCACTGATGGTATCTCTTGAGTCTTCCACTACTGTGCATAAGACATCCTAGCCAAAGTAATAATATAGAACACCATTGTTCTATCCATTCTATCAAATTCTTCTAGGTTCATACTTAATAACAACAATTCTGGGTTCTTAATCACATTTTTCTGTAAGATATCTGACATAACCTCTACAATTTCCCCCCAGAATTGTTTAGCTTTTTCACAAGTCCACCACATATGATAAAAAGAACCTTCATGTTTCTTACACTTCCAACACTTATCTGACATTTGACTATTACCATTTGCTAACTTTTTTGGTGTTAAATACCATCTCTACATCATTTTATACACTTTTTCTCTTACAGTGGTACATGTTGAAATTTTTATAGTATTTTTCCACAGTCTTTCCCAAGATTCCATCGGTATATCTTTATTACAATTTATTGCCCATTTCACCATCTGTACTTTAACTATCTCATCTTCTGTAAACCATTTTAACAAAATTTTATATACTTTAGATATCATCTTTTCCCCCTCTTGAAGTAAACATTTTTCTAATTCCGAGTTCTTAGCCCTAAATCCTACCTTTCTATGTATGATCTGTATCATATATTAAATATATTAAATATTGAATTTAATATATTTATTATATATTCAATATTAAATGTTGAGTCTGGTGCTCATAATTAGACATGGGCACAAACCAAAAAAATTTAATGAACCAGTGGTTCGTGGTTTGGTGCCGATGACAAACCCGAACCAGCAAACCGAAACCAACATTTCCCGCTGACGAACTGGTTCATGGTTCATGGGCGTCAGAACGGCCACTGTTGGACTTAGAGAGCCCATATTCCCAGGGAGTGTTTAGCACGATCTCCTCCAGCCAGCAACCAAGTTTGGTCAAGATTGCAATAGGGATCTTGGAGTTATACCCTCTCCAATCCGAGGCCCCCAGGAAACTCCCATTCAATACAATTAGAGCCACCAGTTGACGTTGGCCCAGTGTACAAGGGGTTGGCCGTCAGAACTGCCTATCAGGGTTTGCAGGGATGAGATTGGAGTGCCCATGGCTACAGAACACCCCCCTTCCCCTCTCCCCTGGGTGTCTTCTCCCATGTAACCAATTGTAACCAATTTGCAGCTCCATGGTTGGAAGGAAGACCTGCCGATCAAGGTAACCTGGGCTTCGATTCAGGTTTCCAGGGCAACAAAAGGAGTGCAGACAGAGTTCAGGCATTCCCCCAGCTCTGTTTCCAAGGGAATGGATTGATGGTGCCTGACTGTCTGGCTTCACGAACCGCAGGCAAACGCAACGAACCAGGCTTCCAATGAACGCTGGTTTATTGGCCATGGACCCTCACAAACTGCCGGTTCGCAAACAGACGATCAGGCTGTTTGTGGGGTTTTTTTGTTCATAATGCGGTTTGTGCCCATGTCTACTCATAAAGATTTCAGCCTAGAGTGATTTCAACTCAACCCAACATAATTTATTGCAAGCCAGAACAGACAGACAGCTCAGTTCAGCAGCACCCCAATATATACACACAAACCCCGCCCCTGACTTAACCATCAACCAATAGTAACAAGCACTCTAGAATACCATCATTTGCATGAACTATATACAATATAACATATTTACACAACAGTGATTGGTCTTTATTTAGAGTGGACCGATTGGCTGCTGCCAACCGTAACAACCAATAAGAATCGAAGCCAGAGGAGCCTAACTTTTATTGAAGCTAGGGCCAATACACAACAGGGTACCAAATTGGAGTCTTCCCAGAATTGTAACTGACAGCCAGCTTGGTGTAGTGGTTAAGAGTGGCAGGACTCTAATCTGGAGATCCAGGTTTAATTCCCCACTCCTCCACTTGAAGCCAGCTGGGTGACCTTGGGTGAGTCACAACTCTCTCAGAGCTCTCAGCCCCACCCACCTCACAGGGTGATTGTTGTGAGGATAATAATAACACACTTTGCAAACTATTCTGAGTGGGTGTTAAGTTGCCCTGAAGGGCAGTATATAAATTGAATGGTGTTGTTGTTGGACTGATATCCAGAGATAACATTCCCTGGAAAAATGGCAGCTTTGGAGGATGGATAGTGTAGTATGTCATGGAGATCTCATCCCACCCCAGACTCTAGTCTCCCCAGGTAGTGCCCCCCAAACTCCAGGAATTTCCCACGCTGGAGCAGACCATGCTAGAAAGAGCAGGGCTGTCCCCCATGGCAATGTCTGATGCAGGCTATTTAGGGTTTCTAGGAACAAAGCCCTAAAAGATTAGGCTATGTGAACCTAAGGAAGCACCTCTGACATGATGCGTCTCCCCATTTATCACTAAACTGCTGATGAGGCCCTATTCCAATTGAGATTTGGAGGACATTTATCTATGCCCTGATCAGGGATTGCCTCTTCCTCAGAGAGTGTTACCGAGCAGCCCCCCTCCCTGCCTGAGACCAACCACAAACTGCCTTCCCTTGAGTTCTACACTAAAAGACTGCCCTGCATGCGTGCCTCTAATACACATGTCAGTTTCATATCTGATGCTGCAGCAGACTGACAGCTCCTGGACAGTTGCTCTCAGAACTCTTACGTGGCACTGCCCTGCTCAAGCTTATATCTGGACTCTCCTGTGTGATGCTGACCTGTTGCCAACCACGGACTGTGTCTTAAACGCTGCTCCCTTGCCTGCCATGAGAGCTTGCCTCACCCTGGGCCCCAGCCACGCTGTCAGCAGACAGATGCCAGCCAAGGGAAACCTTCCGCGAGAACGGCCAGGCGCTCCCTGGCCAGCTCCTGCCGGGAGCCTCCCGTGGGCTGGTTGCCCTCACTGCCAGACAGTCTGCTGGTAAGCCCTAGCCATGCCCAGATGACAGCCATGTTCTCAGAACAGCCAAGAAGCCGAGGGGAACAGCCTGCTTTGGGAAGCCATTTCGAAGAAGCGAGCGGACCACGTACACAGCGAGGGAATCCCGCTCTCCTCTGCATTTCTTAACACCTATCCAGAATGGAGATTGATCATCAGACAGCCAGGGCAATCAACAAGCGCACATCAAAGCAACCTTTGCACTCCGGACTTGAAGGCACCGGGATGGGCGCTGGGAACAAGCAAACGGCCTGGTTCCCCTTCCTCCTCCCCATCCCCTCTCCCAAAAGGGTGTCATTACAGATCAATCAGATTTCAAACATTGTCCAAACAAGGCTGTTCCGATGGCCCCAAATCCTTTTGATTTAAGTCGTGAGAACCACTGACAGGGGCGCCAGTCCCTGGGTGCTTTGAAGGTATATAAGCTAGCCCCTCGAATCCGAGGGCGCGCGCGTCATTCCTATCCTAACTTCCGTGTTACCCCTCTACCCGGGGTCTTGGTGCAGGCACTGGACCCCCCCCTTCGCTGCTGAGATCTCTATTCCACTCCAGGAAGGTGAGCATGTCCCAATTCATCGTGATATCCTGCTCATGCATCAGTCCTACTCTGTATTTCTTAGCTCTTGTATGCAATCTTGTGTAAGCTCAGGCATACGCCACACTATTAGAAAATACACGTTATTGATTGAATAATTGTAGTCTGCCTCTTTGTTACAGAGATCTCTGAAAGGCAGGACCTTGGTAGACATTGGCTAGATCCGCGTTAAATTTAGTTCTGGACTGCTAAGCTAACTCCCCATCCTATTAACAGAGCAGTTCCAGTAACAAGAGACCCATCAAAATACTTTACAATCTGTCTTCTGGAACTAGGTAAAAACAGTTGTACATAATCAGGTCTTTAACTTGCATATTTAGTGTGTGTATATGCGCAGTGCCATCAAGCTGCAATCGACTTATGGCGACCCCAGGAAGGGGCTTTCAAGGCAAGTGAGGAGCAGCAGAGGGGCTTTGCCAGGGTCGCCTTCTGCCGAGTCCTTCTGATGAGTGATGACTAGGGTTGCCAGGCCCCCTCGATCTCCCAGTGGGAGATTGGGGCCTGGCTTTTACCTGGAGAGGGGGGGGGGGGTGTGCGCACTCTTGCAAGTGTTTTTTTTTAATTTTTTTAATTTTTTTATTACTTACATTAACTAACAATACAGAGGGAAAGAAGGGGGGCAGGGGAAGGAAAGAAAAAAAAACAGCAACATATAACAACACTACACTACAAATAATGCTTTCCCTTCATACTGCCATTATTAAAAAATTAAAACTTTGTGAGATATTGATGGAGTGGTTGACCTTGCAAAATACAGATTACAATCCAAATTAAGTCTTCCTCCCCCCCCCCCCCGGGCCTCGGACGCAGTTCTCTCTGAGCAGCTGCAACCGCAGTGCTCGTTCCCTCCCCCCCCCCCCCTTCAGACTTCAAATCCTTTTCTTCTTGCTTGGTGTCTTGCTGAAATTCTTGGGTTTTGCCCTCAAAATCCCTTAGTTGATCTTCTGATGTTATCTTGTAAGCTTGATCTTTGTAACTAAACCAGATACCTTCCGGAAATAACCATTTATACTTTATTCCACGTTCCCTCAGAAGAGCTGCAAACCTTTTATACTTAAATCTCCTTTTCCGAACTAGAAATGGAACGTCCTTCAGTATCTTAACTTTATTACCCAGAAAGTCCAGATCCGCATTGTATGAGTTATATAGGATAGTGTCTCGGATCCTCTTAGATGAAAAATCAATGATGATCTCGCGAGGCAGCTGACGCTTCGTTGCATATTTTGAAGAAGCCCGACGGACTTCCAAAATGGCGCTTTTTACCTCTTCTTTAGTTGCCCTCGCGGGTGTCGCCAATAGTTCCGAGGCCAGATCCCTTAAATCCTCATTTTCCTCCTCTTTCACGTTCTGTAGGCGCAAAATTGTCTGTGTTCGTTCCACTTGTAGCCCGATCAGCTGGTTCTCCACCAGCTTTAACTCTTTGTTCGTTGCCCTCACGAGTGACGCATTTTCCCAAGCAGACTTCTCTGCCCCCCCGCTACTTCCTTAATGGTTTTCACTTCGCTCTCAATTAAGCCCACCCTTTGATCTGTTTCATTCAGCTTGTCAACAAAGGGCTTTATGGCTTCGATAACCGACCTCTTCACCAAGTCCGCGAGCGACTCTCCTTTCCCCTGCAGGGCAGCCGAGATTGACTTGCCCAAAGTGGGACTCTGCTTTTTCGCTGCCATTTTAGGGGGGGGGGACCGCCGACCAAGTTCTGAAACTCAGCGAGGGGGAAGAAACCCGAGCCTTCTTAGCTTCAGATCCCACCACTCCTTCGCGTGCACTTGTAATAACAGAAGGGATTCGCTTACTTACAGGCTTCCCGCCTAGTTCTGCTCTTTGCCGTTTTCCATGGCCCGGCAGCACTCGAGGTGCCGCGCACGTCTGCCGGCCTCCATAGGAAAAAACGGGCAATTTATCCCCTGCATCGATTTCAGGGGGCTCTTCCCGCTGCGTTCCGGACCCTGCCTCCCTCACTGGGAGTCCTGGGGGCTAATCTTCGCAGATCAGCTGCCCGGTCAGGCTGCTCGGGTGCTTCCTCCCGGACCTGCGGAGAGGAGCGTCTGACATGGCCGAGAAAACGAAACCGAATCCCGCACTCTTGCAAGTGTGATGACGTCAGTGACATCACCACGCAGCCTATTTGGACACGGATCGGGCCTGTTGTGGGCCCCTGTGGAGCGCAGGAACATTCCTGCGCTCCGCAGGGGCCCACAACGGGCCCGATCCACGCCCAAACGGGCCCAATCCGCGCCCATTGGGGTGTGGATCGGGTCCGTTTCAGCATGGATCAGGCCCGTTTTAGGCCCCTGTGGAGCACGGGAGCGTTCCTGCGCTCCACTGGGTCCCACAATGGGCCCAATCTGCGCCAAAATGGGCGCGGATTGGGCCCGTTTGGGCCCCTGCAGAGCGCAGGAACGCTCCCGCGCTCTACAGGGGCCCAGATCCAGGCCAAAACAGGCCTTATCTTGGCGGTTGCTGTGCGCGGGGGCACGCAGCACCACAGGGGGGCACGCTTGGAAGGTGCGCGCTCCCTCACCGGCCAGGTAGGGAGGGGCGGGGGTGTCAGGGTGAGGGCGGGGGATTCCCCGCCCTCACCGGGGGTCTGGCAGCCCTAGTGACGACCCATCCAAGTACAAATCTTGCTTAGGGTCTGAGAGCTGATGAGATCAGCCTATACTATGCTGCCTTCTCTTGCTGTATATTTAAAATACTTTTTTAAAAAAAATGACACCATCTGATTTTAGTCTGCGTGCTTTTTGTTTTACTGAGTAGTGTTCCTGGTGGTATAATATAAGTTCAATGCAGATTTTTTAAATATCTCCTGATTTGACTGGCATTTTTACTGTACAGTCTTCTTCTGAGACACTTAGATTGGAATGGCAGTTTACAGATTTTTAAAATAAGTAAATGAATAATAGTTGTGATTTCTCAGCTGGGAATGAGGAGGACAGTCTCTTCATTGGCCATTTTCACACTACTAATCTGCTTCCGTAACGTTGCGAAACATTGCGCAAAAAACGCAGAAGATAGCGTCTTCTCATGAGAGTTTTGCGGGACATTGCGCAAAACTCTCGCAAGATGACGCTATCTTCCGCGTTTTTTGCATGTTGTTTCGCAACATTACGGAAGCAGGGTTAGTAGTGTGAAAACGGCCTTTGTCTCTTCAGTCTCTTCCGACGTTCTCTTCTTTGCTATGTTTTATGTGTCCTGTGGGGAAACCTGGGCACCAAAAGAGGTTCCAGAATTGAGTCCTTGTGGCCCTTGCTAGAGTTCCCCCCCCCCCCGAGAGCTCTGCTGTATGTGCAAAGCAAGAAGGGAGAGGCAGATCAGCTAAAGAGTTGGTTTGTTAAGCCTGGGTGACAAAAGAAGTATAACTCGCTTGGAAAGCTTTTTAGCACTGAACGATGCCGTTGTGTACACGGGCGATTTTGCTGATTCTAGGGCCCTGAGCAAAAGTCCAGGATAGGGCCCCAGAATCAGAGCACCATTGCCCCCTGCTCTAGCCAGGGCCACACCAGGCCCAAGCAAGGGTGGCCCTTGGGCCAGCTGCCCAGAGAGCAGGCATGCATGGCCACCACTGAGCCACTGTCTAGGTTTTGGTGGCAGGAGCCTGCTGCCCCCGTTCTTTCCTCTCCCTTTGGGAAGCATGGAGGTGTGGGTAGCTGGGGCCCTGCCCAGCCCTGGGGAGCTGCCCTGGATGCCCTGGGGCTAAGGCCACCCCTGGATTTAGCCAGCCAAGATGGAGACCGCTCTCATTTAAGGAGCTCAGGATAACATCCAGACCCTCCTTTAGGGGTATTGAGAGAGAGCAACCGGTCCAAGTCTCCCAGTGAGCTTCGTGGCTGAGAGGAGATTTAAAACCAGGCTTTCCAATTGCGATATGATCTTCTAACCACACCACATTCTCTCTCTTTCCTGTCTTATCTGGATTGATTAACCCTCTTCAGTATCTCTGTGTTACATTAGAGAACAATATGTATCAGAGAATGTCTCAGTTTTTTTTTTTTATAAGTTCTCACGTGGTATTTAGGACAGTGGTTTTCAAATTCCATCCATGCTCTTTGTGGGAACCTTATCAGGACTTCCTCAGCCGGCAACAGCAAACAGACTTCTCGGAGAGATGGTTTGTTCGTTGTGACTGGTCTTCCCTCCCTGGGTGCAGCTGTAGGGGGCATTGCATGTGACCCGCAGCACACTCTCAGTTCCCACGGGACGACGACTGAGCAACAGAACTGGCTCGCTGCCCTTTGTGAACTGTGTACACACTGCAAAAAAATCCCCGTAGTCGTCAGCAACACCCGTGGATGTTTTGGCAGATGACACTAAGCAGACTGGAATTCCTGGCAGGTAAAAAGCTTGAATAGTCCTCGCCGGGAATGGGGCTGGTCAGGTCTAGCTGATCAATGCTTTGCAGGCACACCAGGTTGTCTGGAGTAAAGCCTCCACCTTGGCTGACTAGGCTGGGGAACGTCAACTAGCAGGCAGGGGCAGTAGGGTTGCCAGAACTAGGAAGGGGGGGGGGACTTGGCCCTCCCCTTCTTCAGTGTCTTCTGACACGCACACACGCGCATGCTCCCGGGATGACACGATGGCACCAGTTCCAGGAAGTGATGTCATCCTGCAGGGGCCAGGCTCACTCCTGCACTTTGCAGCGGGCCAACTTGGGCCCCAAACGGCCCACATTGGGGGCCCCAATCAGCCTGGGAGTGACGTCAATGCGCCGTCCCTCGACAGCGCCCAGGAGGCCTATTCCTCTGCCTTTCCGCCCTGCTTGCCAGGAGAGTGGTGGCGGAGAATGGAGGGTGGGGGCAGGGAATGCCTTGCCCCCACTGGGGGGCCTTGGAACCCCAAAGGGCAGAGGGCTTGCAACTAGTGGACGAGGGTTGCCAGGTCCCCTTACCCTCCTGGTGGGAGGGAGGGAGGGCCTGGCTCTTACCTCATTCTCTCCCTCCTAATCTTTCACTCATGTGTGCACAGCGCACACGGTCCCACGGCGATGCAATGACATCATTTCTGGTGACGGCATTCCAGTGACATCACCACACAGGCACAGGAGTGCGAGTGCACAGGGGGTTGATTTGGGCCTCAAATGGCCCAATTCGGCCCATTCGGGGCCCACATTGACCTGCGGCAAAGTGCGGAAGTGCTCTCATGGCGGCGCAATGATGTCAGTGGGAGCACACCTGGAAGGCCCCTTCCTGTGCCTTCCTCCTCTGCCGGCCAGGTAAGTGGAGGTGGGGGCAGAGGGAGAAAGCGGGGAATCCCCCACCAGGGAATACGATCCCTATAGAGGACCGGTTATCCGGCAATGCAGCCTTCCCAAGCCTCAGTCTACATAGGCTGGGAGCTGATCTGCCTCAGCTGTTCTGGCTGCCCATTGTTGTGGGTCCTGAGGCTGAGCCGCGCTTTGGTCAGCATCCTGCCAAGAGGTCCTGTGCTCTGAGCCGTGCTCTCAAGCCAGGCTGGCACTGGACGCTGTCTCTGCCTGGCACTTCAGCTCCTTTGTTCTGTCTCGGCCCGGGTCTTCTGCTGACAACACCCTTGTGGAGTGGGAACGGGTCCTGAGGGGCTGTCCTGACTGGCAGAGGCCTAGCAGTTCTCTTTGAGGCTGGTGGCAAGGTCTCCCTGGCAGTGGTCAGTGGGGGCCTCTGCGAGCTCTTCTCTTTTAGTCATTCGTAATGTAAATGTATTCACATTCCAGAGCACATCTGGCCTTTACCAGAGAGAAGAGCCTCTCTAGGCATTTCTCCAAACAGATTTTTTTTTTTTTGGAAGGAGGACTTAGCTAGTTTCCATTGAAGGGCTCAGAACCATTGATGTAGCAGATTGTGAAACAATGTCCAGAAGAAATTAGGGAGAATTAACAGGAAGGAGGATAAAAACGGCATGGAGAAAAAAAAATGCCAGTTATTTATCCACAAGCTTGCTCCTGAGAACCAGGTGACCCCCCCCCCCCCCGCATGGTGAAAGAGAGATGAGACACCTGTCTAACTTATTGCCTTGAAAATGCAACACCTGCCAGGGGGTTCTTTAAAACTCAGAGCCTGGTTAATAAGTGAAGCTGGTACCAGGATAGTGGGATTTTACACACAGCCATCATGTCCGCATACAATCAAAGGCGAAGTTCAAGCACAAATCCTGATATTCTACACATTACAAACAAAATCACTGCTAATTTTATAGAATGGTTGTTTAGGGCTGGGCAGTTAGTTGTCTCATTGAACATTTTCTTCAGCTCTCTTTTCTGATATAGGATGTCACTGGCACCCTGTATACTAAATATGGATGTGTTATAGCTATATAACAGTACATATTTTAATTTCACTGATAGGGTACGCTAGGCTGACATTTAATGGCTTCTCCCTGGGTAACTGAGATCTCAGTAATGCATGTTTCCAGGATTTTAGGCCTCTGCGTCCACCACTTTGCACTTAATAGCTAAACTAGGCGTTAAACAGGTTCTGAAAGAGGGTAACTGCTTCGCTGAAAAGCAGTCATGGAAGGCTGCCAAAGGTAGACGGAGGGGCGGCTCAAACCTTTCCTCTCCTATTTGCCCTGCCACTTTTCTCCCCAGAGAGACCTTCCCCTTCCCTGCTGCTGCTCCCCTTTACAATCACCGTCTCCAAGGCTACTTTTCAGTTCAAAAGCAAACACCGCTGGGCGTCTGCATCTCCCACGTTACCTTCTAGTACTTTGTCCCTGAATGTAATCTATTATTATCTTTGTCAGTCAACCAGTTTGGAGAGAGCTTTCGATAGCTGCCCATGACCTGCTTTGGAGTTTGCCAACCTAAATAATTTTTGTCGCCAGTCAAATTGACTACCTGACAATCCACCACTGATGGCCGATAATGATTCCAATAAAGATCCTTGGGAAAATGTGCAGTTGACATCCTTTCATGGTTGAAAACTGTGGATTCCTCCCCTCTGCTTCTTATATTTTACCATGCGAAACCCACAAGCCCTATCAATCCTTCACTTCTAATTCATTTTTTTTAAATCTAATGGAGCCTTCCCACCCCAACCACCCAGAGTAGACACACTGTTATAGGGCCTACATGACGAAGGGAACTTGACTCTTGAAAGCTTACACTCTGGAAATCTTATTTTGTTTTTCCATGGTGCTATTGGACCTGGATCTTGCTCTTTTATTGCAGACTAACAAGGCTATCCACCTGAAACTGTTATAGGGCCTTTTGGGGAAACCCATGGGTATCCCAGGTCAGGAAACATGCGGGGTTCTCTAAACAGCACTCCTGGGACAAGAACTGAGCTTTGTAGGACGACCTACAGTACAGGTCCACTTAGAGGGGAGAGTCCGCTGAATATGGAGGTGTGTGATATATGCTCCTACAAACTTTATTTTGGGGTGCAGAGCTTTTTAATTTCCCCCCAATATTTGTGTTTGGCTTTGCAAATAAAGAACTAGGAACTGGGAATAAGGAACTGGGAACCAACTTCAGTTGCTTCTGTTTCAGGTTGGAAAATGGCACAGGGGAAGGCTAAAAGCCCCTTCCCACATACACGGCAATCCTGATCCTAACAGGGCACTACATGCAAACACACTGAAGAAAACCACAACGAATGTGTAACTGAGTCCCCTCTGACAGAAGGCGGGGACCTCAGCTCCAACCTGTGCAACGTATGAAGAGGTCATTCCTATTTTCCTGAAACCAACAGGACAAAGGTCTATATTTGAACTGGCACCAGAATTCTCCAAGCGGCAAGCTGTAGCACTTACCCTTCTCCAAAGGGCTGTAATTTCACATAGGCAAAATACGGAAGTTTGACCAGTTTTTGTCTTTCCATATTTTCAGGTGGGCACACCATCCCACGTCTAAGGCAGAGAATGCCTCAGATTTCGTCCATTTCCATATGAACCCAGTTTTTGTAGTGGGTAGAGTTGCCAGCTCCAGAGTGAGAAATTCCTGGAGATTTAGGGGGTGGAGCCTGGGAAGGGTGGGGTTTGGGGAAGGGAGGGACCTCAGCGGGGTATAATTCCATAAAACCCACCCACCAAGGCAGCTCATTTCTCCAGGGGAAATGATCTCTGTTGTCTGGAGATCATTTGTAATTCTGGGCGCTCTCCAGCCACCACCTAAAGGTGGCTGGTGGGGGGCGATTGCCACTGAGATGCAAAACTGGTGGATTCTTGGGGCAAAAGAGTCATGTGACCAGGGCTCATTTCAAGGGGGAACGCGCAGGAACGCAGTTCCAGCAGTTCCCCAAAGAGGTCACATGTCAGGTGGCCCCACCCACCTGACTCTCAGCCATTTTGGGCCCATTTCGGCCTGGATTGGGGCTGAAACAGCCCAGATCGGGCCTCTGATGGGTGGTGGATCACTCTCCTGCTTAGCAGCGGCCCAATCCTGACCATTTTGGGCCCCTTTTCAGCCATTTTCAACCCCTTTTTGCCATTTTGGGCCCAATTTCGGCCCTGAATGGCCAGGATTGGGTCCAAAACAGCCAGGATAGGCAATGTCAGGGGGTGTGTCATACGCAAATCAGTTATGCTAACGACACACTTCTGGTGATGTCAAGGAGCATGGCATATGCTAATGAGGTATGCTAATGAGTTCCTCCAGCTCTTTTTCTATGAAATGACCCCTGCATGTGACCCAGTTGTTGCAAACGGAAAGCTGCTCTTGCCTGAAGAGGAGGAAAGCCTTCACTGAAAGCTAAGCCAGGCTCGCTCTGGAAAGGCCAAGGCACTGACCTGGGATTTCAAGGCCCAGTTTAAACACCGAACCCCATTGGACTGACTATGATTTCCCTTCCCTCGTTTATCATGTAAGAATGAAACGAAAGAAATATTGGCACGTTGCCATAAACAGTGTTTTGAAGTTCTTCCAGTTTCCCTGACATGCAAAGATGACGATTGCTCTGGAACTGTCACTGAACTTTCTTGGCAGCCAGAACTGTAGATGAAATGGTCTATCGTTAATTGCTTCTGTTACTTCTTTCCCACGTTGCGTTGTAAAAAGCAGTTCTGCTTGAACTACCGTCGTCAGTAAACACTCCTCAGGTGAATTTCCCACCCACCTTCAGCATTCAATACTAGCACAAACAGATCTATGGCTATAAGGCAGAGGAGCTGCCCAACTATTTCCTATAGATAAGAATGGCTTGATGTGAAATGTGTGTTGATGGATGGTGTCTGGCAGGTAACTTGTCCTCGTTAAGCGGGCTTCTCCCCAAATCCCAACAATAACTTGGAATTGCATAGCAGTCGTACATGGCCATTTTTAAAGTATTTTCCCCAACATTTTCCTGCTATACAATTATAAGACAAACGTTTAAAATATTGCTTTGATAGCAATACTTCCATACTGGCAGCCACTTTTAGACCAGCCCTAGCCTGGATTGTAAGAGATAAAGACGGCTTTTTTTCAGCGGGAATGCGGGGGAATGGAGTTCTGGAACCTCTTGAAAATGGTCACATGGCCGGTGGCCCCGCCCCTTGATCTCCAGACAGAGGGGAGTCGAGATTGCCCTCCGCGCCCCAGTGGGGCAATCTCAACTCCCCTTTGTCTGGAGATCAGGGGGCGGGGCCACCGGCCATGTGACCATTTTCTCCGAGGGCAACCCACTGAGTTCCACCACCTCTTTTCCCAGAAAAAAAGCCCTGGGTAAAGAGAATGCTACATCAGACAGTGTCACCCAGCTAAGTTAAGGGACTGTAGATTCAGGACAAAAGGAAGTCCTCCATCACACAGTGCATAATTAACATATGTATTTCATTGCCACAATGTGTCACAACGGTCACTAGTTTATACAGGTTTTTAAAAATCCCCTGGCAAATGAACAAAAGCCAGAGAGTTCTCCATTTCCTATTAATATTCTCATTTTGTTCTTTTAAAAAATGCTAGGAATAAAAATGGCATTTCTTCCTAACAAAACCAGCCAAGTTTAACCACATTCGGTTAGGTAAGCCTTGATACATAGAAACATAACATCAACTTTAACGACACAGCTCAAAACACAATTCACAAATGTGTTGCAAAGGTGTGGCTGGTGAAGTGGGCATGAGTAGTGCCATCCCTGGAAACGAACAAGTCCTGGACTGCCCCATCGTGCATGACGGGGCCAGGGCTGCTAGCGGGTATCCGGCTGCAGAAGGGAAATGTGAGTCTCTCTACACAAGACATCTGACAAGTGATGTGAAGAACACCTGCTGGGAGGTGCAATGTTAGAGGAGGAGGATAAATCAACTGGCACATGCTGCTGCGGCCACACACCAATGATAGCAGGTCATAATTGCCCAGGTACAGGCCGCAGTGATGAAGGGAACAAAGGGAGTGCAGCACAGCAGGGCAGGAAGCTATTCCAGGGAGCTCTGCAGATGCGGCTTCCGAGTCCTGAACTCAAACCAAGCTCCCTTTTGCCAGGTGCACACAATGGGGAGGAGACAGCGCCGCCTGAACCGCAGCACTCACATAGTACTGTCGCTCACTCCTGCACAGGCAACCCCGATAGACCAGCTTAGATGTTTCCCGCAGAATGGTTTGCGTTGCAGTGATGCTGCCAGGTGAGGCAGCAACAAGGGACACACAAGTGGATCTTCTCGAGAGGTATTCTGGTCCAGTCTCCTATCTTTCACTCAGTAAAGGCATCTATGTGTCGAACCAGAGCCATGGATTCGGGCCCCACCAAAGGGGATGCAGGTAAGAAGGCAAAGAGCAGTCAGAACAGGTCAAGGAGCAGCAATACAGACGAGGGTCCGGCCCTCCCTGCTCCCCATCCTTCCCTACCCCCCAAGCAAGATGATGGCTTATCAGAGACACCAACCGTGATACGGAGGAGCGGGCAATCTGGACCCCTTTCCCCTTGCCAAAGCACATCTGTGCACACACTCCATCACCCCGCAGTCTCCTCCCAGTGCGAGTGCGTGCTGAAGACGGCTAACATCAGGACCAAGTAGAAGGTGGTGGGAACGGATCCCTGTCAGAATGACACTAGGAATGCTAAAAGCAAGTCAGGTGATTAGGGTCACCCAGCAGGAACCCTGCGCCAGCTACACAGAGAGACTGCAGGTAGCACTGTCCCCACGTTCGCGAGAGACACCTGGGCTGAACAGACAACAGTCTCCCATATAGCTTCCGAGGCTGCTGGAGCAAGGCTAGAAAAAGAAAGTTGGCAACCCCAGAGGAGAGTCGCTGTGTGTTCTAAGTGTGCACGACACGAGGCTAGAAAGATGTAGAGACCCACATCTGAGACAAGGGATTTATCTAGCACTCGGAAGGGTTGTGGTTGGCTTCAGGAACAATATCCTAAGTTGTGCTGGTCCTTGGTAGCAGGGTAGGACGGCACTTGGTTTTTCACTAGCTTTGGCCTCTGTGCAATATCATAATGGTGCACCAGATGTTTTTGGTGGCTTAGTGTTGAAGAGGTATTTATTTATTTATTTATTTACGTATGCAAGTACATACGTACATATGTATGTCATTTGTAGTCCGCCTTTCTCACTGAGACTCAAGGCAGATTACATAGTATGAGATTAGTACAATCAGTATCAAGGACATTTCCATAAACAATATCATAGGATGTTACAAAGACAAAGCATTAGCAAGGATCCAATATGGGGTTGAAGAATTGCTGAAACAGAACATAATCAATTCTAGGACTGACATTAGACAACATGAATTACAATGTCAGGTCTTGCCAAGTATTTCCCAAAACACTTCACTGCATCACTGGTGTGTATGAGTTAAAGTTGTTTTTATTAAAGAAAAATACCAGTATCAAGATGCTAGGACAGGAGTATTGGGCTGGAACAGCCCAAGGTAGCAAAGCAAGGTTAATTATAGGTCAAAGTCCTCACCCCTCCCCCAGTGGGAAAGAAAGTCTGTTAGGATTTTGGTATGCAGAGCCTGGGAAGAGGGGAGGAGGGAAGGGATGAGCTCTACTCAGTCTTTTAGGAGCTTGGTGCAGTCTCTGCTGTAACTTCAAGGCCGCGTTCTCTGGCCTGCCAGAAAGTCATAACCAAAACACCTGCAAGATAAGCAGCTAGCAACCATTCAGCAAAACAGGTTTTACTCTGCATGTTCTCAGAAGCAAGAAACTCATAACTAGAGATGGGCACGAACCACATTACAAACTTCAAAACCCCACGAAATTGGCGATCACACGATCGCGATCCGGTGGTTTGTGATTGTCCACAGCCAACGAACCAGCGTTCGGGAGATGCCTGGTTTGGTGCGTTCGGCCATGGTTCAGGAAGCCAGACAGTCAGGTGCCAGCAATCAATTCCCCTGGCAACAGAGCCAGGGGAATGCCTGAACTCTGTCTGTGCTCCTTCTGTCGCCCTGGAAACCCGAGTGGAAGCCCAGCTTACCTTGATCGGCAGGTTTTCCTTCCATCCACGGAGCTGCAAAGCGGTTACAAGTTGGGAGAAGACACCCAGGGGAGGGAGGGGGAAGGCGGTGTTCTGTAGCCATGGGCACTCCAATCTCATCCCTGCAGACCCTGATAGGCAGCTCTGACGGCCAAACACAGACCTCCTGCGTTGCTCAATGGGACCTGTGCTTATAAATAGCCGTGGGCTCCCAGGCTGGGTTTCACTTTCAGCGAGCAGTGGAGTGGGACAGAGCTCTTGCTTGCCACTTGCTAGCCTTTGGGGAAAGAGACTGAGAGTATAATTCAGCTTGGATTTGGGGGATAGGGATCTATCTCCTCTGGTTCCAGGGCTGCTGCCTGGCTCTGGGGCCAAGCTCAGTGGGCACCTCGGCTGACGGCTCACATTGATTATTAATCAGTGCCTGATTGGGTCAGGTCTGTGGGAGTGGTGGGCTAGAGCTCTAGTCCCTCCCTCCCTCCGGTGCCAGGGCTGCTGCCAGGCCCTGGGGACAAGCTCGGTGGGCACCTCGGCTGCGGGTTCACAGCGTCATCTCCTTTCTTCTCCTCAATTGTTGTTTGCTGGCACTATGAGGCTTCGGGTGGGGGACAAGAGTGGTCATGGGGGGAAGTGCAGAAGTTGTCCCAGTTGCAGCACGGGAAGCAGTGCTGTGCAGGACTCTGGAGCAGCAGAGACACCCGCTCCCCAAAGATCACCAGTTGCGGCTGTGGCCAAAGAGCTCTTGCCGGCGGCAGAAGAGGAACTCCTGAAAATTTTTGGGTAGGAGGAGGTTGAGGGATCCTTGGAGGAATGGTTGGGGTTCGAGGAAACATCCAGCCCATCCCCATCCCAAACTACCAGTGGTGCTGTCCCTGCCTGCAGTCTACATATCACTCCGTCTTCCATTGCCAGCTCAGTGGCACATCCAACAGCAACCCTTCGTTCTCCCTCCCCTGGAACCGTTAGTGGGCCACGGTTCAACCTCAATGTTTGGAGGCACTTTCGGTCCCTTCCTACTGACCCCCGCGTGGTGCGGTGCTGTGTGTGTGAGGGCCTCGTGCGCAGGGGCAATGACCCAAAGCACCTGTCATCAATGGCCCTGATCACTGGCAGTTTTCAAGAAGAGGCTGGATGAATAGTTGTCAGAGATGCTTTAGGCTGATCCTGCACTGGGCAGGGGGTTGGACTAGATGGTCTGTATGGCCCCTTCCAACTCTATGATTCTATGATTTGGCACCTGAAGAGGCACCACCCTACCCTGTGGTCTCCGTCCTCAGCCAGTGAACCATCTGTCGGGGGGACACCGAGGGCCACCAGCTCGTCTGATCCGGGATCGGTGGGTCTCCGGAATGCACCCCGAGCAAGAAGCCTTGCCCTGAGGGTGCAGCTGGCGGGAGCAGAAGGGTCAGGCAGGCCTCCCTGGGGGAAGTTGTTCCATCGGGGTTGGGGGTGGCTCTGCTGAAAAGGGTGAGGTCAAGGGCTCAGGAGGCGGGCGTTCGTGTGCTGGCGCAGACGATTGCCCTGCAAGGCTTCCCCCTATCGGTCGTGGAGGGCGTGGGCTTCCAACTGCTGCTCCAGCACTTTGCCCCATGGTTCTCCATGCCATCACGGTGCACCATTGGACATCGAGTTGTGCCCGCCCTGTACGAGGCAGTGCGAGACATGGTGTGCAGAGATCTGTCGGCCATCCAAGGCAGAACAGTGCACTTTACCGCCGACCTGTGGAGCGGCTGCCATCATGGGTACCTTGCCATCACCGCCCACTGGTGGCAACCAGAGGACCTCCGCCTCCCCAGGCCAAGATCTGGCAGCCATAAAAAGGTGCCCAGCTTGACCTTGGGCTACAGGGCGGTTCTTCTTCAGGCCCAGGAGATGGACAAGTTCCACACTGGGAAGAACATCGCCACCATGGTAAAGGCGGCTCTGAGGGAGTGGACGTCTGGGGTGGAAGGGTTTGTCCGTGGCTTCATGGTGACAGACGCGGGAGCCAACATGTTGGCAGCCCTGAAAGAGGCATAACTCCCGGACCTGGTGTGCATGGCGCACAAGCTGCACCTCATGATGCGGGATGTGCTCGGGCTGGGGAGCAAGCCAAGGGACAGCTGGAACGAGGGAACCTTGCGGATGCGCTATCTGCTGGACAGCTGCCGTCGCATCGCTTCCCACTTCTCCCGCAGCATAAACTCTTCCCACGAGCTGTTCCAGAGGCAGAGGGAGGGAGGGGACCCCAAGCACCAACTGGTCCAGGACTTGCCCACCCGCTGGAACTCCACCTCCAACATGATATTTCATCTGGTGGAGCAGAAGGGCCCGTTGCAGCACGTCCTGTCATCTTCGGATGTGCTGAGGAGGGGAGAGGAGTTGAGCCTCAGCTCCATGGACTGGAGAGTCCTTGCCCAGATGTCCCGGATCCTGAAACCCTTCAAGGATGCCACTGAGCTCTTGTGCTCCTACCAGGCCAGCCTGGGTCAGGTCCTCCCTCTGATCCACGGCCTAGACCAGTTTCTGGCTCAGGAGCACCAGCAAGGGCAAGAGCTGCTCCCCAGGGTCCAGGACTTTGTCCGGAGGATCCAGGCCTGCGTTGCTGAACGCCTGTATCCTCTATGCTGCAAGGCGCCATACCAACTGGCCTCCCTCTGTGACCCCCGCACCAAGGGCAGCATCACCACGCAGGCGGGTCAGATGCAGCACTGGAAAAAGGAGCTCCACAGAGCGGTGCTCCATTTCCAGAGACAGAGGGCAGGAGACAAGGAACCGGGCAGTGGCAAGGGGCAGGCGGTGGAGGAGGAGGGTGAGGGTGAGGGGCAGGAGGTGGGAAGAGAGCCAGGCCAGGGAAGAGCCACCCCGATGGACACATTCAATCTCTGGGCCTTGTCGGAGGGCCGTGTGGTTGGCCACTGCACGGTGGGCGCGTCCCTCTCAGTGGAGGACTCGGCGGGAGGCCATGATGCGTGAGTACCTTGTTGAGCCCCGCGAGCCTCCCCCATGCCAACCCGTTGGAGTATTGGGCAAGGAAATCTGCCCGATGGCTGGACCTGTCCATCGTGGCAACAAACATCCTGTCCTGCCCTCCCACCAGCGTGCAGAGCGAGCGGGTGTTCTCCCACCTGGGAGACCTCCGTCCCCGCCGCACACGTCTGCACCTGGACCTGGTGGACATGATGACGTTCATCAAGGTGAACCTCAACCTACTGGGGCACCCTCCCATGGACCTGGACCTACCTGGGCTCTGAGCCACCCTGGGGTTGTAGCCAACCCAGCTCGTCCACAGCGGGCTTAAGCCTCCCTCAGTTCTCGGGGCTGCTTCCATGGCTGGTGACCCTTTGCCCTCCTCTCCCAGACAAGTTCCCGTTCCCTCTTCACACCTCTCCCTCTCTGGATCTGCTCAGATGCCTCCCAACCTCTCCGATCTTTCCCATACCGTTCTTTCCGCGAAGGCAGGAAGCTGTGGTGATGCCAGCTGATGCCGCTTTTGGGCATGAGGAACAGCTCTGCTGCTGTTGCTGATGTGAGAGTGGCACCGTATGGCACCTCCCCTTCCATGGCACCTGGTGTCCCCACTGAGCAGGGGGGAATGGGTCCCTCCCACCCTTTCCACGAAGGCAGGGAGTTGGGAGCTGTCTGCTGCCGCCGCTTTGGACCCCAAGGGGCAGCTCAGAAGCTTTTGCTGAGCTTGGCAGGTTTGAGCTGCACGGTGCGCCCCTATCCATGTGCACCTGCTGTCCTCTCTGTGCATGGGGGGAATGGGACCCACGACCAGTCACGTGTCCTTTCTGCGAAGGCAGGAAGGTGGTTGAGGTCTGCCGCTGCCGCTTTCTGCCACGAGGAGCAGCTCTGCTGCTGTTGCTGGTGTTAGTGTGGCACCGTATGGTACCCCCCCCCTTTCCATGGGCACCTGCTGCCCCCTCTGAGCAGGGGGGAATGGGTCCCTTGCCCTCACACCCTTTCCATGAAGGCTGGATGGTGGGTGCTGTATGATGCTTTGGCTTTGGGCCACAAGGGACAGAACAACTGCTGTTGTGCATAAAATTGCACGTCACGGTGGCCCCTGCCAACAGCAGCGGCGGTCCCCTCTGAGCAGGGGGGAATGGGTAATGCCGCCACGACCAGTCACGTCCTTTCCGCAAAGGCAGGAAGGTGAGTGATGCTGGCGACAGCCTCCACTGTGACACAGGGGGAGTGGACAAGCCTCTGCCACAGCAGCCTGCGCACTCCTTCAGGGTGGATGTGGGGTCCCTCCGTCCCAGTCCTGCTGCACAATGCAGCCAGGAAGCCTAGGGCTCGGCCCTCCTCTCTCACACAAGTACACGGTCCCTCTTCTCACCTCGCCCTCTCCGGAACGCTCAGTCCCCTCCCAACGACCTCTCCAGTCCTGTCCTATTCCATCCTTTCCGCAAAGGCAAGAAGGTGGTTGATACTGGCTGCCACCACAATGTTCCTCAGTGGGATCCTCAGAGGAGGCCTCACGGCTGTTGGGATCTTCCAATTTCACAGACCCTCTTTCGACCTGTCCCTCTCTGGAGCACTCCGACTCCTCCAAATGACATCTCTCCCTCCCGTCCTTTCTGGCAAGGCAGGAAGGTGGGTACTGTCGGCTGCCACCACAGAGTATCTCAGTGGGAGCTTCGGAGGAGGCCTCGCGGCTGTTGGTGGATCTTCCCACTTCCCCTCCAAATGACATCTCCTCTCCCTCCCGTCCTTTCCGGCAAGGCAGGAAGGTGGGCGCTGTCGGCTGCTGCTGCACTGTTCCTCAGTGGGACCCTTGGGTGAGGACCCTCGTTTGCTGGTGGATCAGGCCCCCGTCCGAATGACATGTCCTCTCCCACCCACGCCGGGAATACCAGCTTGCTCCTCTTTGGCCTGGTGGACGGGCACATGGGGAGTGCCACCAGCGAGCAGCCAGACCCCTATTGCAATCTTGTCCAAACTTGGGTGATAGCTGTAGGAGAGCCTGCAAGACTCCCTGGGAATATGGGCTCTCTAAGTGCCATTAGGGCCGTTCCGCGCCCCATGAACCGCGAACTGCGAACCGGTTCGGCAATGGAAAATGTTTGTTGCGGTTTGCAACCTTGGGATCGTCATCAGCACCGAACCACTGGTTCATTAATTTTTTTTGGTTCGTGCCCATGTCTACTCATAAGACATGACAGATATGCTGGAACATTTAACCCATGGCAGATATGCTGGAGGCTTATCTGACATACATGTAGGAGTACATATTCAAAGCAACAGATAATATGTAAGGCAACATAGTGGTAAAGTCTATGGTCCCTAACTCCTTAACGAAGCATCTGAGACCCCCTCCCTACAATACTTCTATCTGAGTAAAAAGCCTTTTTGAATAATTTGGTTTTGCATCGTTTGCGGAAAGCCAGGAGGGTGGGGACTCTCCTGATCTCCTCAGGCAGACTGTTCCACAGGGTAAGGGCCACCACAGAGAAAGCCTGTGTGCAGGCTGCTGTCGATTTCGCCCATGTGCAGGCTGGCACCTGCAAGAGACCCTGTTCGGATCAGCAAAGCTGCCGTGGAGGGACATAGGGAGGGAGACGGTCCCGTAGGTATGCCGGGCCAAGGCCATGAAGAGTTTTGTATGTAATAACCAACACCTTGAACTGAGCAGGGTAACTGATAGGTAGCCAATGGAGTGACTGTAGGATGGGAGTGATGTTCATGAGCCTGCTTGCTCCTGCTAACAGTCGAGCTAAGAGTAAGTAAGTAAGTAAGTAAGTAAGAAAAAAAGAAGAAAGAAGGAAAGAAAGAAAGAAAGAAAGAAAGAAAGAAAGAAAGAAAGAAAGAAAGAAAGAAAGAAAGAAAGAAAGAAAGAAAGAAAAAGAAATTGCTTAATTTTTCCCCTTTTGTATTTTATTCTACTCTTGCTTTTGTCTGGATTCAGATTGTTTCCCACGCTGTCAGCCCAGGGTTTGCCTGGGAAGCTGATCGAGTGCATACCTATACAGTTCAGATGTATGGCTCATGTTAAGGCATGTAATGTAACCGCCAAGAACAAGCTGGAGACAGGCACCAAATGGCAACCTGTGTGAATGGTGGGAGGCAGGTGGCGAGATTACCCTGGCTTCTTACCATGTAAAAAAAGGAGGAGACTGCAGAGATCCAGAAAAAAGATTTACTGAAAGGCTGGCATTTAAGAAGAGTTTTATAGAGGAAAAAATGGACTGATGGACAGGAACGGAGAAGCTGTTTTGAACAAGGATGGCTTCACCATTAGATCACAGTAACGGGTGGTAGTGATCAGATTTCTGTTGGCTTTTGATGTAGGAACGCTCAGCTGTGTACATTGTCCAACTAGGGCATCCAAAGCAGCATACAAATTTGTGAAAATAATGTGAAACAACTTTAACTATATCGTTGAACTTACCCCATCCCTCAGCCACACTACCATCAGGAGCACAGGGTCTTGTCTCTCTGTTGTCTTGCTTCTCTCACCCGCATTTGTTTTTATTTATTTTATTTTCAATTTATATTCTGCCTCCCCACATTTCCAGCAGGCTCAGGGCGGATTTACCTCATTTTGGTATCTATTAGGCACAAAAGAGACAGGCATTAAGACCAAGGATAAGAAGACTCAAATATAAAAGTGTGAATTAAGTATTTGAAAGGAACATATGAAAATTTAACCGAACATTTGTTGCACAGGTTCACTTTATTATTTTGTTTTAGTGTTGCTGTAACTCAGGGAGGTAGCAGTCCATATGCTAGTTCTCCGCCGCCCCCCGCCGCCCCGCCCCCCCCCCGGCCACAATAGAATTAAAATAGCTCCGTTCTCTACTCCAGAGGCCCCCCAACACGGTGCCCTTGCAGGCACTGTTTAGGCCCCCACCAAGTGTATTCAAAAAGCAGGAGGGAATTTTGCCCAGAATAGCTTCTGATAGGCCATCAGAAATCTGATTGGTTGTGCAGATTAATATAATTTTGCTTTTGCAGCAGCTGCCACCATAATATTAAGTTTTATTCTCTCTCTCTTACTGCTCTTTCCATGTCTGTTTTTAAAATTACCGCTGTTCATGCACGCTCTGCCTCCTACAGCAATAAGGTTGCCAACCTCCAGGTGGGGCCAGGAGATTCCCCAGAATTGCAATTGATCTCTATATGACAAAAATCAGTTCACCTAGAGAAACTGACTGCTTCATAGGGTGGACACTATGGCATTATATCCTGTTGAGCTCCCTTCCCACCAAAAACTCCACCAACCCTGGGCTCCACCCCTAAAATCTCCAGGAATTAACCAAAGTTGGCAACCCTACGACAGCAGCCATTATGTGGTTGACTCTGTCCCCCATGGCAGTAGGCTTGTCCTCCTGGCGGGCGGGAGCGAGGGGGACCTGACCCTTACTGGGAGTCTCCTTCCCAATGCTGATGCAATAACATCACTTCTGGGAAGTCATCGCACTGGCAGTGGGTATGCGCTTGCACTTTGCTTGGGACCAGTTCAGCATAGTGGGAGGGGGGCAAAAATTCGCCCCCGTGAAGCGCAGGTGCATGCTCGCCACTGGGTGCGATGACGCCACTTCAGGAAGTGACGTCACGCTTGCTGGCAGCTTGCTTGAGAGGTTTCTTGGCTCCCAGGCCCGTTCCACCCACTTTCCCTCCTGCCCTCCGCCATCCAGGTAAGCGGTGGCGGGAATGGGGGGGTCTCCAACCCCCACTGAGGGGATGGGATCCCTACACAGCAGCCATTTTGTGATTTGACAGCACTTTATGCACAGTCTCTTCTCCAAAGCAGCCATTTTCTCCAGGGGAACTGATGTCTGTAGCCTGGAGATCAACAGTCGTTCTGGGAGATTTCCAGCCATTACCTGCAGGTTGGCAACCCTACTCCCTCAGGTTAATTAAATCTAATAAATTTGCTGGTACTTCTCTAAAGTCATTTTAGTCAGGCTCTTCCTTGGATTGTTCTGTGTCTTGGAGTCACTAGCACACTCATTAAATTTAGGACCTTTTACTAAAGATGCTAAAATAAAGACACCGAGGTGCTGCACCCAGAAGGGCTCCACTGTTTCCTCAGCTGATCCTGTGAGGCTACTCTGATTAATACTACCACTTTCCTCTCAGTTCCTCCTGCCAGACAAGCTTCTTCCTTCTGACCCCACAGAGCCTTTTGCTGCTACCTCCACTAGCTGCCCTGACCTGGATAGCCCAGGCTAGCCCCATCTCATCAGATCTTGCCTGCTAAGCAGGATTGGTCCTAGTTAGTACTTGGATGGGAGACCACCAAGGAAGACCAGTGTCTGCACTGAGGCAGGCAACGGCAACCACCTCTGAAGCTCTCATGCCTCGAAAACCCAATGGGGTTGCCCTCAGTCAGCTGTGGCTTGACAGCACTTTGAATCACCACCCCTAACAAGCGCAACTGGCACTATTCAAATATATGGCAAGAGTGGCAGCAAAATGGATGGCAGACCGATGTCTAGATTTGATGAAGTCGAAGAATAAGCTATATGACCACGTGTCAATGGTAAAAATTAACAACTCACATACATAATAGGACAGTTTCAGAATTCCAAGAAAAAAAGGGGGGGGAATTGATTACATAGCTGAAAATTAAGAATAATTAAGAACAATTATTATTAAATATGAAGATAGACAGAAAGATATTTAAATAGAAGTAGAAAACTAAGAATATATAGAAAAGTTTTATATAAATATATGATTTAATGATGACAATATGATTTAAATGATATAAGGTTATTCATTATATTTTTATAGGATTTAGATGCTGTGTTTAGGTTTATATGTGACCTTGATGACTATGAAGACTGAAGTAGTGGATGACTGTAAAGATATGAATTAGATGATTATATGATGTAGTTCATGTCTTGTGTGTTTATGCATGAGCTTATTATTTGAAATAAAACTATTATGATGTAAAAAAAAAAGGCAAGTGCCACCAGCATGGTGACTCTTCAGTCGTTCTAACGAAGCTGAGGCTATTCTCTCTTGCCAGACCTTTCAAACAATTAAAATCCACTATATCTCAGGCTAGGGTTGCCAGGTCCAGGTTGGGAAGTTCCTGGAGATTTGGGGGGTGGAGCCTGGAGAGGGTGGGGTTTGGGAGGGGAGGGGCCTCAGTCCACCCTCCAAACCCGCCATTTTCTCCAGGGGAACTGACCTCTATCACCTAGAGATCAGTTTTAATTCCGGGAGATCTCCAGCCACCACCTGGAGGCTGGCAACCCTATCTCAGGCCCTCATTAGACAACAGCTAATGAAAGGGGCTATATCATCCGCTAACCAACCAACCGTAACTTTGACCAATCAGAAGGGATGAATATTGAATCCTTCTGCCATATAACTGCGAGAGAGACTCAGTGGCAGCCCCAGAGAGACGACCACGCCCTCACGCCACCGTCTAGGCATCGCCTCCAGTCAGAGGGCGAGGCCTACGCCATTTGTGTACTTTTATTTCCACCGTCAAAATAAAAACACCTCATGTTTACCTCATAACTTCATAATTTCTTGATATTAAACGTCACCCTTTCGATACAGAACTATGATTTCCATTCTTTATAGGTACTGACAACATCCCACATGGGCTTTTGGGTGTTCCTCCACACAAAGCAAAGGAGGGAAGGAAAAGGAAGGAAGGGATGAGGGTTTAAAACAAAAACAAAATTTAAGAGCCCAAACACTAGAAGTCTAATCAACCGTTTAAGTTATCTCACAAACAGGGAAGAGTCAGTGCAGTAGCGCAAGGAGAACAACTAGGCCACCGAAGACAGGATGAATAGCACAGACATGTCCATAGGGTTGCCAGCCTCCAGGTGGGGACTGGAGATCTCCCAGAATTACAGCGGATCTCCAGGCGACAGAGATCAGTTCCCCTGGAGAAAATGGCTGCCTTGGCAGATGGACTCTATGGCATTATACCCCATCGAGGGCCCACTCCGCCCTCTCCAGGATCCACCCCCCAAATCTCCAGGAATTTCCCGGCCTGGACTTGGCAACCCTTACCACCCTTGCATAGTTTCACAAATGGAAACTGGACTCTCTGTGGTGATATTAGCCCTTGAAAGGCAAAATGACAGGAGTGTGTCTTCCTCCTCTTTTCTTTTAAGGGCTATAATTGCAAGGGGAGCCTTTTGAGAAAATGTGGGAAAGGCAGGGGAGGGTGAAATCTTCTCTTCCTGTGCCATGTACTCAATTTGAACCATGACCATGTCTGTCTGCGATTTACATTTGAAAGCCCGATGGGGGTCCGTAATCTGCCGTTACCTCTGGCTTACCCCTCTGACGCTCTCCGTGCCACCTCCTGCGGTCATTGTGAGTCTAAACCAGAGCCCTGGTCTTGCCGTGGGGAGGTGTCCCATGGGTCTGCCTGTGCAGGAGTGTGAGAAATTACTAGGGTTGCTTTTCCGTCAGGTTTAAACCTGCTAGTTTTATGCTTTCTGTGCTTCCCAGCCCCACACCCCCTCCTTAGCCTCAGGGTCCATCTCTAGGCAAATATTTAATGTGGGAAGGGGCTGTAGCTGGGCAGGGGTGGGGAGCGGCCTGGTGTAGGATGAGGAAGGGATCGATTTCTACGCTTAGCTTCACAGGTGCAAAAATGTGCAGGAGCATTCCTCATCCCTGGGATAGGGAATAGGCAGCATAATAGTAGGAGAAAAGAGTTTGGCGGGATGACAGCTTGCTGGGAGTTAAGAGGCCAAGAGTAGAAAAATGGGGTGGGGGAGGTTTGAATGAGGTGGTGGTATAAACCGGTGGAAGCCCCTGAACGTGATCCCACAAAGCAGCTGGGTTTGTTTGGACTAGAGAGTGGGGAGCAAGTCCCCGGCAACCCTCTAACCGTCTGTCAAGTCCTGTTTTACAGAAACCATTTACCCCCCACACACCTCCTTTGCTTCTTTAGCTGGCAACCAGGGTGAACCAGAGAGCACCTGAGAGCCATCAGGTGCTGATGCCTACACTAGACAATCTGGTGGATGTAAAGACTGATGGGGAGGTGAGTACAGACTGTCCAAACGAGCGGGACATTTGCACACAAAGATTTCCCCCTCCATTTGAAGAACCTTGATGGAAAAGCTGTTTCCAAACTGAAAAGTCATTAAAAACAGTTGAGAGCCAGTTTGCTGTAGTGGTTAAGAGCACGGGACTCTTATCTGCAGAGCAGGTTTGATTCCCCACTCTTCCACTTGAGGCCAGCTAGGTGACCTTGGGTCAGTCACAGCTTCTAGGAGCTCTCTCAGCCCCACCCACCTCACAGGGTGATTGTTGTTGTGAGGATAATAATGACATGCTCTGTAAACCGCTCTGAGTGGGTGTTAAGTCATCCTGAAGGGTGGTATATATATCGAATGTTGTTGTTAACATAAATTTTAGAGGGGCTTATCTAAAGCCAGTTAAGCCTAGGGCAAACCAATATAGAGGGGATGGCTAAGGACCTCATCCTGAGAGTATAAGGGAGCAAGCCCAAGCAGGTCTTCTCAGAAGTGGCCACCGCTTTATTCAATGAGATTTACTCCCAATCCCAAGAGCATTTTTAGGATTGCATCCTAAATAAGTCATAAGAGAAAACCTCCCTGTGGATATGCAGCATGAAGAAGTCTGCCCTGACCATAAGGTGATGAGAACTAATTAAGGTATCCCTGGGATCACATCTTTGATAGTGTTCCAATAAAACCTCCATGTGTATATTTTCCATAAGTCCTTCTGTACATGACTTGATTATGGCAAAGGGTGGCTTACAGGTCTTTTAAACTGTTTTATATAGTTCAGTTTATGATTATTGGTGTGCTAAGTGCCTTTTCGGAGGTGTTCCCATCACACAAAGATGCAGATCATGAGGCTGGAGCAATATTACCCCATGCCACGTACCCTATCATCTCAGCTATAGGTGACCTGGATGGGGTTTATCTAGTGCCTGGGAGGGCTGCGATCGGCGGCTTCTTACACTGTGGTGCTTTGGAGCAGACAGGGCAGGGGGTGCAGGATACTTGTTTTTCCTGTTTGCATGGGACTCGCTGGGATTTTTCAAAAATTTGCCAGGGGGTTGGGTGGTGTGATGAGCCAGCAATGGAAGTGTGCCCAGGGCCTGAGGGTCTTAGGAAGACGAATACATCCTTCTCCCACCATGGCCTGCCCCAGTGCTGCCCAAATCTGGATTGGATTACGCAGGTGCAAAATCAGCGCGGTTTCTCCAGGTATGCCAGCCAGCATGCCTTCAGGCACGCCAGGGTGATGTAGCCCATGCTGGTGTAGGGCTGAGTCACCATACTAAATCCTTTTGAGCTTAGGATGTTTGGCCCATTGAAATCAATGAGCCTGGAGTAACTCTGCATAATTTAATTTAATTTAATTTAATTTAATTTAATTTAATTTATTAGATTTATATTCCGCCCTCCCCACGTCAGCAGGCTCAGGGAGGATTACAATTTACATACATTTAAAAAACATCTAACAATTTACACCATTTAAAATTATAAATATATAAACATCCTAACGTTTAAAATACATATATATATATACATACACGTATACTCAGCGGCATAATAAAATGCACTCTACACATACACAAGGCACCTCCCTTTCACCTTCACCAGTGAAATTCAACAGATAGAGGATGTGGCTAGTGGGGAGGGCACAGACCATGCTCGACTGAACTGGGGGCGCTCCGCCTAGCATCAACCATACGCCTGGTGGAACAGCTCTGTCTTACAGGCCTGGCGAAAAGACAATAAATCCTGCCAGGCCCTGGTCTCATTAGACAGAGCGTTCCACCAGGCTGGGGCCAGGACCGAAAAGGCCCTGGCCCTGGTTGACGCCCGGCGGGCCTCCCTGGGGCCACGGACCTTCAGCAGATGTTTGCCATTAGAGCAGAGTCCTCTGTGGCTCATATGGGGAGAGGCGGTCCCGCAGATACGCCGGTTCCAGTCCACATAAGGGCTTTATAGGTTAATACCAGAACCTTGAACCTGATTTGGTACTCTACTGGTAACCAGTGCCAGTAGGTTTACACAGTGATGTTTGTGGTTTTCTGGTTTTAATTTCATGTACTAACTTCTTCTGTATGTGTTCTTGGGTACATTTCAGTAGAAAGGCAGAATATAAATTCCCACAGCAAATAAAATGAATGTATTATAAGATAGAGGGACCAAGTATCCTGTTCAGGCTCCCTGAATCTTCTTTTATTTTAAATGCATCTAAAGATACTAGGTGGAAGAGAGGGCAGCAGGTATCGCCTGATCTCATCAGATCTTGGAAGCTAAGCAGGGTCAGTACATGGCTGGTCAACCACCAAGGAAGACTCTGCAGAGGAAGGCAACAGCAAACCACAGGACTGCTGTTAGTTGATTAAACTTGAAGGCACACGTGCGCTCATGCGCGCACACACATACACAAATTCTAGGTGCTGTCCTGTGAAAATTAAAAATCGCTGGGCTTTGTCTGCAGAGGGAGCATAAGCGTTCTCTGTGAGTGCATGGGCGCATGTTTGCACGCATATTGGCCCAACGTGAATTTGCTCATTCTTAGTGAGCGAATAGAACATGTTATGGTGCATGGGAAAGATGTGGCTGGGCTTTACGGCTGAAAGGTGGCCAGTAGAGGACAGAGGTAGGGGTCCCGTCCTCCCCATCACAGAATTACTATTAGCAAAGAATCTAGGCTGCCAGCTCCAAGTTGGGAAATTCCTGGAGGTTTGTGGGGCAGAGGCTGGAGAAGTAGAATTTGGGGAGGGGCCTCAGCAGGGCATAACGCCGCCTTCCAAGGCAGCCATTTTCTCCAGGGGAATGATCTCTGTCATCCGGACATCTGCTCTAATTCCAGGAGATTCCAGGCTTCAGAAATACAAAAATAAAACCATGAATACTAACGAAATATAAATCGATTTGCTTTTTTATACATTATTAAGTGAATATTTATATGAGAAGCGCAAAAAGAGATGTGACCAATATCCGTAAAATAGTAAAGAGTCCAGTAGCACTTTAGCAGCTTCCAGGTGATGGCTGGAGATCTCCCAGACAGAAGTCAGTCCCCCTGGAGAAAATGGCTGCCTAGGAAGGTAAATGCAGAGGCATTATACCCCGCTGAAGTTCCTTCCCAAACCCTGTACCTATCCCCCAAATCTCCAGGAATTTCTCAACCTGGAACTGGCAACCTTACCTGGGAAAATTCCTGGAGATTTTGGGGGGTGGAGCCTGGAAAAGTTGAGGTTTGGGGAGGAGATGGACCTCAGCCGGCTATAATGCAATGAAGGCCCCCCCTTCCAAAACAGCCATTTTCTCCAGAATAGTGAAGAGTCCAGTAGCACCTTTAAGACCCACCAACTTTATTGCAGAATTGCTTTCAAGAACCACAGTTCTCTTTGTCAGAGGCAACTTTATTGTAGCATAAGCTTTCGAGACCCACTGCTCTCTTTGTCAGGTGCATCTGAGGATGCATCTGACGAAAAGAGCTATGGCTCTCGAAAGCTTATGGTACAGTAAATTTGGTTAGTCTTCAAGGTGCTCCTGGACTCTTTTCTATTTTGCTACTACAGACTAACACGGCTAACTCCTCTGGATCTGTGACCATTTTCTCGAGAGGAAGCGATCTCTGCCTCCTGGAGGTCAGCTGTGATTTGGGGCTTGCCTGGGGACCCACCTGGAGGTTGGCAAGCAGCCCGACCGCCGGCTATCCTCCCGCTCCTTTGCCCCGCCCCTTCTCGCGCGAGACGCCCCTCCCTTCCCGCCTCCTCTCGCCCCGCCCCTGCCGCGGCCTCAGCCAATCAGCGCCCTGTAGCGGCCGGAGCGGAGCGGCGGCGCCTCCAATGGGAGCGGCCGCTTCGTGCGCTATTGTTGATGAGGCGTCCGGTGCGGCCGCGTCGGCCCGAGTAGCCCCGTGAGCGTCTGGAAGGCGGATCCGGCCCCTCCGGGCACCCGTCGCCGGCCCCGCGGCCATGTCGGCCCACCCGCGCGTGAGGCGCAGCGGCTCCCCGACGCCGGCCGGGCCCCTGGCCGGAGGGGCGGCGGCGGCGGCAGCGGCGGCTGTGGTGGCGGGCGGGGCGGCGGCGGCGGCGGCGGCGGGCAACGGCGGGGGGCGCCTGCAGCCCATGCGGGCCACGGTGCCCTTCCAGCTCAAGCAGCACGGCAGCCCCACCAGGGCCGGCGGCGGCGGCGGCGGCCTCCCGCGCCCCGCCCCGCCCTCCTCGCGCGCCGCCAGCCCCACGCGCCCGCCGCCCGGCAACGGCAACGGCAGCAGCGGCCCGGCCGTGGCCACGCAGACGCCCGCCGCGGGGAGCGCCGCCGCCTCGCCGCCCGCCCGCCTCGCCAGCCCCACGCGGGGCGCCCCGCCGCCGCCTCCCGCCCCCGGCCCCTCGCCCTGCGCCTCGCCCGTCTCGCCGCCCCTGCCCGAGGGCAGCGCCTGCGCCGCCGGCCACGGCCCCAGCCCCGCGGGGCGCGTCCGCCACCGCCAGAGGCGGCGCTCCCCGGAGCAGGGCAGGGCCTCGCCCGAGCGGAAGAGCCCCGGCTCCCCGGGCTGCAGAGGTGAGCGGGGCGGGAGGGGGCGCCGCTTCGGGCTCCTGGCCTGGGACCCCCCCCCCCCCGACCCCCGCGGTCTGTGAGAACTTCTGATGGCGCCGCGGAAGGGAGCGGGATTTGGGCCGGGCGGGGGGGGGGATGAGCTGCCCCCGCTTGTGCCTCGCGCAGCCCGCAGGACTGGCCCGTCCCGCCTCCGGTCCTGCCGGAGGGGCCCCTGACGCGTGGCCTGTCGCCAGAGGCCGCCGCGACGTTTCCCGACCATCCCGACTTCATAGTTTAAAGAACACAGCCGACCCCGCTGCGGGCTGGAGGATCGGACCCCCCCCCCCTGCAGGCGGGAGCCTTTCGCGTGCGCCTGTTGCAGCCCGGAGTGGCCACGCGGCTGCGTTGCCAGTCTGCGCCCCGCGGGCTCGGCTCCCGCTGCTGCCCTGAGCTCGGCAGGTGTCCTTGGGTCAGCCCCGCCTCAGCCCCCCCCCCCAGCTGCGTCGTGGGGGACACTGGCCTGGGGGCGGGCACTGGACGGTGGTTTATAAGCACAGTTATCACTTTAAGCCTTTCTGAAGATAGCAGAGAGAGGAGCAGCACTGTGTAGTAGTTAGAGCATGGTAAAGGAGCAGAGTGCTCTGGGGGGAGATCCCCGCTTGACCCAGAACTTCCTCGGGTGTTGTTTGGCTAGTGGCTTGTCTCAAGGTTGTTGAGTGGGTAAACAGTTGCAAGTTGCCTGGAGAAAGGTGGGAGAAGGGTACGATAGAAAGAAAACAAGGTCGACCTATGTGGGTTATGCTCTCCATAGAAAACAAAAGATGGGTGCTACAAGTGCGTAGTGGGACAGTCCAAATGCCATAGAAAGTATACTGGCCCAGTTGCATCTTTAATTAGTCAGCTGAGAAGGTAGGTGTACAGAGGTGCACTGCCTCCTTTGCCACAGAAAATGCACCGTGTTGAAGTACTGGACTGGGAAGACCTGAGTTCAAATCCTCACAATGACATAGAACTGACCTTTGGTCAATGTCTGTGATTAAGATTGGGGGGATGGGGATAGAAGAGCTGTGTGTGCTAGCCTGCACTTTGGAATGGAAGGATGAGATAAAAATGGAATAAACAGGAGGAAATGATTAATCCCTTTAGGATTCTGCATTTCTCCGTGGCGGCCTGATGTACACTTCAGGGATGCTTTTGTGAGAAGCCTTGTAAATTCAAGAAATAGGCAGTTTCCTGTATGGCGCAAGCTGCACCAAGAGGCCTAATAGTACTGGACAGCCTTGTGGGTAATCCATTTGCCTGGTCACCTGTGGTGAGTAATAAGTACTTGCAGGCACAGAATATCTTCTGAATTAGAGAGGAAAGAATAATTGCTTTGTTCATTTTCCTCTCCTTTCCCTGAATATTATTTTTTTGCAAGTATCTAAAATTGTTGTGTGTGGGCTTAGAACCAGGCTTTTGTTGGCTGTTAGCTTTGACTTATTTGCAAGGGTGTCCTGATGCATTTTGTAACAATTTAAATGCCTCTGTCAGATTGCTAATACTGAAGGATACAAGAAATTAGAGATGTCACAATAACAGCCCAGTTTCTATATGCGCTTATTTGCGGGTGGCAGAGACTAATTTTCAGGAAGTGTGCAGGGGTTCAGGTTGCATGACTGCAAATGGTAGGTTTACTCCCTTTAATTTATTCCTTTGAGAAAACCAAGAATATGAATCAAGGGGTTCTCTCTTGAAACTACTTGTGTGGATTTCTTGTGCCTTGAACCATCTCTGGTTACCTGTTCATACTGGTGTGACTTTCACTGGTTAGTTCATTGTCTTATTTTGCAAGACAATTTTATTGACTCATCTTTGTGGTCAATTTCAATAGTTTTTTTTTTAAAGCCAGCTTTTCTAGCTTCCACATCTTTGAAGAGGACACGCTAATTATTTTTGCATCCACTATTCAAAAAGTTCATGTCCCGAAGGCTTCTATTCATAGATATGTATGTTTGATAATAGTGTTGAATCAGAATTTGTTGGAGAATGAATAATGTAATTTTAGACTGTTGCCCCACCTAGCATTTTAACCAAACTTCATAACTTGAGTGTAAGCTTATCATTAACAGCTCTGTGGCATGCAGATTTTCCATGTAAAGTGGCTGGTTAATTTACAACTGTCCGAATGCCTTTGTTTGACTTGGGATATGATGTGGAGGAGGGATGAAGTAGTCACACAAGTAATGTGTGGGAAGTATTGTCGAAGGCTTTCACGGCCGGAGAACGATGGTTGTTGGGGGTTTTCCGGGCTGTATTGCCGTGGTCTTGGCATTGTAGTTCCTGACGTTTCGCCAGCAGCTGTGGCTGGCATCTTCAGAGGTGTAGCACCAAAAGACAGAGATCTCTCAGTGTCACAGTGTGGAAAAGATGTAGGTCATTTGTATCTACTCAGGAGGGGTGGGGTTGAGCTGAGTCATTCTGTAAGAGTTTCCCAGGGTGTGGAATGCTAATGGCGGGAGGCTTCACTGAATCCTGAGGAGGTTCTTTTGCATATGGATTGGTGCTTGATGTGCTAATCTTCTCTGCAGGGCTATTGTCGGGTGTGGAGTGTTTTGTTGGCCTGGTGTTTTTCAGAACTGGAGCCCATGCTCTGTTCATTCTTAAGGTTTCTTCTTTCCTGTTGAAGTTTTGCTTATGCTTGTGAATTTCAATGGCTTCCCTGTGCAGTCTGACAAAGTAGTTGGAAGTGTTGTCCAGTATTTTGGTGTCCTGGAATAAGATACTGTGCCCTGTTTGAGTTAGGCTATGTTCAGCCACTGCTGATTTTTCAGGCTGTCCAAGTCTGCAGTGTCTTTCATGTTCTTTTATTCTTGTCTGGATGCTACGCTTTGTGGTCCCGATGTAAACTTGTCCACAGCTGCAGGGTATACGGTATACTCCTGCAGAGGTGAGGGGGTCTCTGCTGTCTTTTGCTGATCGTAGCATCTGTTGTATTTTTCGGGTGGGTCTGAATACTGCTTGAAGGTTATGCTTTTCCATAAGCTTTCCCATCTGATCAGTAATTCCTTTGATATATGGCAAAAACACTTTTCCTGTAGGTGACTGTTTTTCCTTGGTTGTTTGATTCATCCTGGGTTTGATTGCTCTTCGGATTTCATTTCTGGAGTAGCCATTTGCCTGAAGTGCGTGGTTTAGATGATTAATTTCCTCATTGAGAAAGCGCGGCTCACATATCCGTCTTGCACGATCCACTAATGTTTTCATTATGCCTCTTTTCTGTCGGGGGTGGTGATTGGAGTTTTTGTGTAAGTAACGATCAGTGATCGTTACTTACACAAAAACTCCAATCACCACCCCCGACAGAAAAGAGGCATAATGAAAACATTAGTGGATCGTGCAAGACGGATATGTGAGCCGCGCTTTCTCAATGAGGAAATTAATCATCTAAACCACGCACTTCAGGCAAATGGCTACTCCAGAAATGAAATCCGAAGAGCAATCAAACCCAGGATGAATCAAACAACCAAGGAAAAACAGTCACCTACAGGAAAAGTGTTTTTGCCATATATCAAAGGAATTACTGATCAGATGGGAAAGCTTATGGAAAAGCATAACCTTCAAGCAGTATTCAGACCCACCCGAAAAATACAACAGATGCTACGATCAGCAAAAGACAGCAGAGACCCCCTCACCTCTGCAGGAGTATACCGTATACCCTGCAGCTGTGGACAAGTTTACATCGGGACCACAAAGCGTAGCATCCAGACAAGAATAAAAGAACATGAAAGACACTGCAGACTTGGACAGCCTGAAAAATCAGCAGTGGCTGAACATAGCCTAACTCAAACAGGGCACAGTATCTTATTCCAGGACACCAAAATACTGGACAACACTTCCAACTACTTTGTCAGACTGCACAGGGAAGCCATTGAAATTCACAAGCATAAGCAAAACTTCAACAGGAAAGAAGAAACCTTAAGAATGAACAGAGCATGGGCTCCAGTTCTGAAAAACACCAGGCCAACAAAACACTCCACACCCGACAATAGCCCTGCAGAGAAGATTAGCACATCAAGCACCAATCCATATGCAAAAGAACCTCCTCAGGATTCAGTGAAGCCTCCCGCCATTAGCATTCCACACCCTGGGAAACTCTTACAGAATGACTCAGCTCAACCCCACCCCTCCTGAGTAGATACAAATGACCTACATCTTTTCCACACTGTGACACTGAGAGATCTCTGTCTTTTGGTGCTACACCTCTGAAGATGCCAGCCACAGCTGCTGGCGAAACGTCAGGAACTACAATGCCAAGACCACGGCAATACAGCCCGGAAAACCCCCAACAACCAATGTGTGGGAAGCCTGTTTTGGGTGGAGTTAAGATGGATGGAATCTCATCAGGCAAGCCTTGTATGTGCGACTCTTAGGTTGCAAACTAACTGCAAATCTCAAGAAAGTAGAGTTTACAAAACATAATATACTTTGACAAGCCTTTTGTAAGATTTGCTTTGTTTTGGATTTGCTTTCCTATTAAATCTATGGATATAAATATGGTGGGACTCTAGATCTCAGTCGCCTTTTGTTATTATTTGTTAAATACTTTTCCCCAGCCATGGCGGTGGTAGCTGTTTGGACTTTGGCTAGATAGGGTGTGTGCTATTCGTTAGGGCCACTTCCCGCTTAGTCTTCCCTAAAAGGGTAAGCTGCATAAAACCCATGCTTCAGTCAACTGGCTTTTTTTTTTTTTGCTTCTTTTTTGTTCATAGTGAAAATGAGTTTTATGGATTAATTAGAATGCTAAGTATCTTACTGTGTGAAAATAGAATCTTTAAGTCTGTGGAAACTAGTGCTGAGGAAAAGTGTGGTCTTAAAGGCACACAAAACAGTTTTCCAAAAATCTGGATAGGAGACGTTTGGGTGCGATGTGTCAGTTGCTGTTTTTGGCAGATGAGTTGGATGTAATATGAATTCTTCTGCATCAGTATATTTTCCCTAATTGCAGTAGCGTTTCTTCTCTTTCAAATTTGACACTGTTCACAGCAAGTTGCCTGGAAGGAGAAGAAACAAGACAAACCAGAATATATAAGGCTCTAGATTATAAAGGAGTGGATAAATTGGAATGTTTCACGTTTAGATTAGTTTTCAGCATACAGTTACAGCAACTTGCTGTAGTTTGCAGATTGCACTTCTAAAATCACTAACGGGCGACTTTATTCCGTTTTCAGGATATACATTTTCATAGCTCTGGTCTCCAAGGGCTAGATCATTTAGACTGATAGCTTCTCATGCTTGATTTTATTTTTAAACCCTATTGAGGGAAGTGCATTTTCTACACAGAAAGCTTTTGGTGGTGAACGTAATACAAAGAAATCTGTTCTTTGAGCTTGAAATACAGGAAGGACTTGAATGTGTGCAATAACCTCTTCTCTTCCTCCCCCCCCCCCTGCCCTCTTAAGAGAAGGAATTTAAGGGGCACCTTGGTGATAAAACTATTTTTGTAGAGAGCTTAGCTGCTTTTTAAACAAATTAAAAGCATCGCTTTTTGATGCAGTTTTATAGTGCGCAAAAATTAGGGATTGGATTTAGATGTTGGTCATCTCTCTCCTCGCCTCTCCATTGGTGGTGCCTGTGATTGCCCCCGAAAGGGTCTCTGGAGAGCCTGGGGAATGGGGTCCTCTGAAGCAGCTTTGGGGTGAACTGCAGAGAGGGAGGAAGTCCGCAGCCCCCTCTCGGATGTGCATCATCAGGGTCTCTGGGCCTGAGCCCTGGCCAGTCAAGTAGGAAGACCTTTCGGAGTAGTATTCAGAAGGATGCACTTCATTTTATTTACTACCGGGGTTTTGTCCACAAGGTCTTTGAAAAGGTTTACAACATCTCAAAAACACAGTATTAACTTCTTCCTCTGGTTGCTCTGCCTCAGATCCTTCTTCTCTTGATAGCTTGGGGGCCGGATGGCTTCCAGGACTGAGAATGTACTCCTGTTTCTCTGCCTAGGTACCCGTTCCCTTTCCAGAGCAGCCTAGCCAAGGAGAGGTAAGAGGAGCCTCCTGCCCATGAGGTACCGCTGGAGCTAGCGCCAGTGTGCGGTCGTGGCTAGAGTTGGGTTCAGGCCAGGCAGAGCCAGGCCAAATCTGCCACGAGGCTAACCTGATTCCCTTGGGCCCGACGCGCTCCCCGTCTAACCTGCCTCCTGAGATGGCGGGTGAGAGTAAAGGGGACGAGAACCCTGTTGGCCGTGCTGAGCGCCTAGGCTAAGAATGTGTGAGAGAGGAGGAGCTTGGGGCTGCTCTACCCCAGATGTCACCGGTAGACATCAGGTAGCTCTGTTCCTGGTACATGCTAGGAGAGCCAGTGTGATCTAGTGGTTAGAGCGGTGTTTCACAGCCTTTCCCCGTGGAAGAACCTCAAATTCATTTTTCGGATCTATGGAAACATTTTCAGACCAGAAAAGTTGATGAGAGGAGCGTAGTTCAATTACTGCTAAATTATTGTCAAGAAAATGTATTTGTAAATAATAATAATAATAATAACAACATTTGATTTATATACTGCCCTTCAGGACAACTTGTGCCCAGTCAGAGCGATTTACAAAGTATGCTATTATTATCCTCACAACAATCACCCTGTGAGGTGGGTGGGGCTGCAAGAGCTCTGACAGAGCTGTGACTGACCCAGGGTCACCCAGCTGGCTTCAAGCGGAGGAGTCGGGAATCAACCCCGGCTCTCCAGATTAGAGTCCTGCTGTTTTTAACCACTACGCCAAAGAGCTACTCTGTGTGTGTGTGTGTGTGTGTGTGTGTGTGTGTGTGTGTGTGTGAGAGAGAGAGAGAGAGAGAGAGAGAGAGAGAGAGAGAGTATTGAAATTTGTCACAGTATTTCACAATATTTCAAATTTTTATTTACTCCACAGTTTCTCATGGAACCTTGGATTTCTGCAGAGCACTGGTTGGGAAACACTGGGTTAGGGTGCCAGCCTCGTCCTCTGGGAGACGCAGGCTTGACTCTTCACGGCCATGGAGGCTTCCTTGGTGACCTTGGGTCAGTCACACAGCCTCAGCCCAAGCTGCCTCTCACACATTGTTGTGTGGATAAAATGGAGGGGAGGAGAACAAAGTACGCCTGGTTTCCACATAGGGGAGAAAGACAGGGGATAAATGAAGTAAATAAAATGTTTGCAGCTCAGTGGGTTGCAGGTCTGAAAGATCTCTACTTGAGGGCAAGAAACTCTTCTTGACAGCTTCTTCCTTTTTACTTTTTCCTCACCAGACACCCTGCCTGCATGCTCATGGAACACGCCCCCCGCCCCCCCCGATATTCTGAAACTCTTATTTTGCCTCCCTTCTTTGTTTTCCTCTCAGTTTACTTAACTTTCTTTAATATTCTCTTGACTCCTGAGGGGATCGTGTGTGGGGTGGGTTTGTCAGACAAACTGCTGTTTTCCTGCTAGTCTGTCCCTGAGTGTACAGAAATCTTCATCTTACCTGTGAGTTGCGTTGCTCTACTGTCCTATGACAGTCTGATTTGCCATTCGTATACTGTAAGAGGGGACCAGCAGTGGCTTATAAGGGAGAAAGAATGCCTCTCCCGCCACCATTTTCTCTTTGCTTCTTCTCTTACACGCCTTCCCTCCCGGACCCCTGCCCAAATGCCTGGTCTTGCCTGCTGCCAAATACCCCAGTGGTTTTTCTCCTTTTTTCACAATTCACCCTTTCGCCGGCTGTTTTCCAATTTTGTCCACTCATGCTGGCCCCCACTCCTGCTCCCCCCCTACTTTCCTTCCTATTCTGGGTTGATGTAGCAGCCCAATATGCTCTCCAAAGGTATTTGTTTCTCCCACAGCATTACATATACTCAGGCATCGCTGTTCCTTTGGGGGAGGGGGCAGGGTTAGACACCTTTTTTTTTTTTTAATTGTATTTTTCTGGAAATTGGGGGATTCTAAAAAATACCCACCCTGTGCCCCTCAACAAGCATATTTTAATGAGCCCGGGGACCAGGCTTGGCAGTGATAGACAGTAACGGTCTATTTGTTTTATCTTCCAATGTGAGTTGGGTTGCCAGGTCCCCTGACCCTCCAGGCAGAAGACCTGACACTTACCTTCGGGTTTGCCTCTCGCGTAAACTACGCGCACGCTTCTGGGCTTCGTGACATCCCGGGCAGAGCTCTGCAGCAGGCCGAATCTCAGGCTTGATTTGGGCTGCTGCGGAGCGTGGGAACGTTATCGGGGTGGTGCGATGGGCCCTAGAATACTCCCGCACTTTGCAGCAGCCCTTTTCAGCCTGAAACGGGCACTGCAGAGCCTGGGAGCACTGCTCGGGTGGCACAACAGGACTGGAGCGCTCCTGTGCTCTGCAGTGGGCCGAATGGGGCCCATTTGGGGCCGAAATCAGCCTACTGTCGTGCACAGGAGCATGCCCCACCACCAGGGATTATGCTCCGGGAGGCATGTTCCCCTGCCTTTTTCCCTGTCGGGGTGGAGGGTGGGAGCGAGGGATTCCCCCCCCCCGCCTCAGTGGGGGACTGGGAACCCTAAATGTGAGCCAACATTTGAAATAGTTTATTATGCAGAAATGGAAAACGCAGTTGGCTTGCCTGTTTCCATTCGAACTTTTTAAAAAAGGAGTAAAAATAGTGATCTCTGATCTCTTTAAAAAACTTTTAAACGAGCTGATGGTGGCTGTAAGAAGATAACTTGGCTGTACGTTTCCTGCCTTAAGGCCTACAGGCGAAGGAAGTGACAAAACTCTTAAGTGGCAGTATGGATCGCCCCAGTAGAGTTTGCTGGTGCAGGGTTTGAATGTTCCTTTCTATACAAAATGCCACGCGCAAAGGAAACGAGCACGGAAAACAAAGAAAGGGGGAGAAAATTTCTGCTGTGCTAGATTTCTGTTTGCATCAAATGTTTGACGTCAGGGAAATTGCAGCACGTGACCCATCTCGATCCTTTGCCTGTGTCCTCCGAAGTAGTGCGGTCCACCCGCTGCCTCCGGTCTCTGAAGCCCCCCTGCCATCCCACTGCACATGCCCTAGTGTTGCTGTTATTTCCCCTGCTTGTATGAACCAGACCTTAAAGAGTCCCGGCTTCAGATCCTGTAAGTCGCGAGTTCTCACTCCGCAGCTTGCAGGGAGCCACATTTAGTTCCATCGTTGGTTGGCCTAAGATTTGCACTTTGGGGAGGCTCACAGCTTCCCCGTTTTTCTGGTGGCAGCGGTTTCAAGGTGGGGACCAGCTGCCAACCACAATCAGGCAAAGGCCTTGCCCCCTTTCCTGAAACACGGGGCAGGTGCCACATGGGCGAATGGTGACCAGGAGAGCCACAAGGGGCTGGCAAACCGCGGCTGTAAGACTGCAGTTGCTTCTTTTTGAAAAGGTGATGATGGCTTTACAGATACCTCTTAAATCATCGGAAGGAAGGTGTAGAGAATAAAGCAAATTAATAGAGCAGACCTATGAAGAGTTGTCCTAACCTGGGTAGGCTAGGCAAGCCCAATATCAGAAGCTAACAGGGTTGGCCTTGGTTAGTAAATGGATGGGAGACATCTAAAGGAGACCAGGGTTGTAGAGGCAGGCAGTGGCAAACCACTTCTGTTAGAGTCTCTACACGAGACATCTTACAGGGGGACCTCAAGTGTATAGAGATACAATGTTAGCTGGGAAGCTTAGTTTAAAGGTAGTTTAAAAAGACAGAGCCAACAGAGATCACTCCTCAGAGGGTTTGTTGATTTCATCTTTGCCTCCTGTTTAGGCAGGTGAAATTGACTGGGCCTTTGGCTCTGTCTTTGTAAACTATGCTTCCCAGCCAGCATTGCATCTCCCTAGACTCGAGTTTTCCCGTGTAAGATGCCTCGCTCGCATAGAGACTGAGTCTCTTGCCTTGAAAACCTCAACCGGGGTTGCTATAAGTCAGCTATGACTTGATGAAGCTTTCAGCCACCACCATGAAGAGTTACTCTAGGCTACGCCCATTGATCTCACTGTGATTAGACCAGAGGAGTTCTGCCGAGGATTTTACTGTGAACATCTTCTATGGAAATGTGATTTGTTTTGCCACCCAGTAGAATATACAGGGTTCATTTGCTTTAAGCCGTGCAAATAATTATTCTTGCTTGTGAAAAAACCCTGCCAAAGCAGTTAAAGAGGTCCTTATCTAAATTTCTGCCAAACCAGACTTCATAATTGATCCTTTTTTCTGTTAAGTGAGAGAATGGGACAAAACTAAAATAACTGCTTGAATAATGAATTTGCAGTCATAAGCACCAGCTTAGTGCCTTGTAATCTTCTAAAAAGTGAACATAACACAAAGAACTGGTCAAACTAGTCTTCTAGTTTTCCACTTAGTTAGGATTGATGAATCTTTCTCCTTGAGTAGCTTGTTAGTTTTGTGCAAGTACATGCAGCATGTTGGAAGTGACTGTTTATTGCATCCCGTGATGGGAGGGTGGGGGAGATGGTAGGTGTCCTCGTGCATCAATCTGCACTGACTTCCCCCTGCCTCTTACGTGGCTTCTTACGTGGCTCCTTGCGTGGCTAAAGCACACATTCCTGTATGTGTATGTGGTGTTGAAGCGGGGTGCACACTTGTGAGCGTTCCTCTCACACAAGTGTGTGTGTACACACTGCAGTGCATGCACCATGGGTATTCAACGTGTGCCTGGACAAGCATTCACAGACCCTTCCCCAAAATCTTGTTGGGCTCTGAGGTACTACTGGACTCAAATCCTCCCCAGCTTCAGTTGCTCTTACCTGGCCAGGTTGTAAGTGCTAGAAAAACTCCAAAGCAGGCATTGCGTGAGCTCAGGCGGCTTTCCAGGGGTGGTTCTTGCCTTGTCTCAGTGGCAGTGCTTACATACAGCACTCTTGCAAGGTTTGCCTGGCGCGGCTCAAGGGGAGCATGAGACGAGGCACCTGCATCGAGGAGCTGCTTTTCACAGGGATGCGCATGAATTCAGGTTAGCGGGAATGAGCGGCCTCTACGAAGACCTGATCAGTGCCGTTGGAGATGCAAGTTCTCTTTTGAAGTTACCTCTGACTGTGCTTGGAGAACTAGCCTCTCTTCATGAACCTGAATGCTGCGCCGTGACTAGTTGGCTAGTTCCTTTCATAGTTTTATGATTTCATATATGAAATTCCTCATCTTGATCATTTGAGAAGAGCATAAATCAAAGAAGCTATTAGAAGCTTCCAACAAAAAGATTTTACGGAGAATATAGAATACTGGTCTGTTCAATGGAGGGACTACTTGTCTTAGCAGCAACCGAACATGAATACCTGGTTCATCTTACCCTCACAGCACCTCTTAGATAAGTTAGACTGAACAACAGGGAATGGCCCGAGAGGCCACTGTCGGGAGCTCCAGAGTTGCTGCTCCGTAGAATTCAGGTCGTTCTGTCTCATAGCGGGTCACGCGTGCCGAACCTCTTCCTCCCCCAGGGAGGCTCCTCAAGTTTCTTCTTCCACAGCCTTTAAGAAGCAGCCGGGATACCTTTATTTGACAGGCTTTTGGAAGAGCTGGTTACAGCCAGTAGTGTTGATACTTGGTGTTATGGATGATAGTTGTATCTAGCCTTATAAAGACATTTGCGAAAGTTAACCCGTGCACGGACATTTATTAGCTTCCCTATCCCTATACAGGACAGTGGCTTGAACAGAACACCTGCTTTGCACTCCAAGGTCCCGAGTTCCGTCTCTGGCCTCTTCTGTGAAAAGCGTCTCGAAGAGCAGGCGCTGGGGGAAACATTCCTGTGGCTGGGAACGTGGAAGCCTCTCTCTGCCAGTCAGTGTATGTGCTGAGTTTACCAGCGGTTTGGCGTGGTAGAAAGCAGCTGCTTGAGTTCATATATTGTTCATTACAGGTGCTGGTCATTTGTAACTGTAAAAAACCAAGCACCTTCGTGGAAACATTTCCTTCCTGGTTGCCTGGGCACAATTCTTGCTGGCAGTGACTGGAAAGCGAGTGCCGGGCTTGGATTCAGCCGTGTTTTTCTTGCACTCTCTCAGTGGCATATTCCAAAACAAAAAACCCCGGCCATGCTGCATTCTCTGTTTACTGTTTCTATAGAATATCTAAATGGATAACCTCAGATTTTGTTAGGTTTCTAAGGCTTGCGTATGTATGATGTCTTAGGAAATGGAGAAAGATAACAATTGGATAGTGATGTGTGATTTTTGAATTTATACAATAACTGAATGAAACTGGGTGTTTGTTGTGGAGATAATAACACGCTTTGTAAACCGCTCTGAGTGGGCGTTAAGCTGTCCTGAAGGGCGGTATATGAATCGAATGTTATTTTTTATTATAGGTTTTTACTTTTGCAACCCAGTTACAAAAACCAGCTGAAATTTTTGAGGATCTATGTTAGGCACCACAGCTCTGATCTTTATGACTAGTTTCTTTATTACCATCAAATGTGTACATATTTTATAGTGACAATGAAAGCGTTCCCTTAGTGTTGTATCCTGGCAATTGTGTGTGTGTGTGGGTTAAAATAGGTGCTGTTTTCTGTCATAGACTGCAGTTATACAGGGACATTGAATAGTATTGCAATCATTGGCTGTAGTGTAATTAAGTCTAATAAAATTAAGGCTCTGCTGCAATAGCTCTATTGTTCGGCAGCCCAGCTGTTGTAACTGCTATCTTGAAGCAAGTGTCCCTCTTGTTATGTAGGTCACATCATGTGAAGCTAGCAGCTGAGCAGTTGTAGGATGGGGGGCGGTCACAGCTACACAAGAGCAGGAAAATAACAACGGTCTGTTGAGAATGCATATAGTATTTTTATGAAATATTGTGCAAGCAGCTTGGGCAGCTAAATAAGAGAATGGATTCTACATTATAGTCTGAAAATTGTTATAGAGTTAATAGGGGGTAAGGCAGGGTGGATTTGATTTAAATCCAATCTATTTAAATCACGATTTAAATCACTAGTCAGTAAGACTACATTTAAATCATGGTTTTCTACATAAAGACTCCTCACACTTAGCTTCTTGCGCAGATCTGTTCTACTCCCAGCAATCTTCTATCCATTAAATGTTTTGAAACTGAGCACTGAAGAGGCAAGGGGCTGGTTCTGTGTACAAAGATTTGCAAAGGAGCAACGTAGTTAAGGTCTTTTTCTTTACTGTGTATGTTTATTTTATAACCTTTTTGCTGGGAAGAAGAGACATGTGATCACTGCAGACACAAATTCACAGTTTTGAGAACTGCAAAACCAAAAGCATCTGTGATAATATCTTCTAGATAGAAAAACTGCCCAATAATCTTACAGAAACCTCCGGAAGAGCATGACATTGTGAATGGATTAATGGAATTCATTTACCAAAAAATTTAAATATTGCATGAATATATAGCCTCGTACCACATAATTCAAAACGAATCCTTATTTCATGATGATAACCTTTGAACTATGATGTATCTTAAATAGAAAACTATCTTTAGATAGATTTTTCCCCTCAAAAAACATTTTATTAAAAAATCCAATTTAAATTTTAAAAATCCAATTTTTAATTTTTTAAAAATCATTGATTTTTATCCACCCTGCGGTAAGGATTATATGCCATACATGTACTGTAGACTGCTTGTATCTTCCCATCGCTCCAATAAATAGCATCTCTTTGTCCATCATATGATCTTACATATGTATAATAAACTTCATGGATGGCATATCAGAAGTTAGGTTTCTAGCTATTATAATAATTGGACTTCGTAACTTTGACCACAGTCTAAAGAACTATGCACAAGTTCTGTGTCCTGGCAGCTGCCTGGGTGCAAGGATGAGTCTGCAGAGGCTGCCAAGAAGGGTTGGTGGTGGAGTGGGTGGGTCTCCATTCCCGGCTCGAGGACTGCACTTCAGGGTTGCTCACAATTTCCTCCCCTCCAGTCCCTCCAGAGGCAGCTCTTTCAAGGTGGAAACCACAAGGTCAGCCGCAAGTCCTGTTGGACTTACTTACTTCCCTGAAACATTGGGCAGATATCACACTGGGGAACGGTGCTTAAAAGGGCCACAGGTGGCTCCCAAGCCACTAAGTGAGTATCACTGATCGAGAAACTGTGCACACATTTAGCAAAATATAGATTTATTTATTTCCTGTAAGAATAGGAATATTCAGACAATTTCATGCATGCCCAGTGCCTGGAGCCTTCCAGAGGTAAAGGAGATGCATTTTTAAAAGTTCTGTTCTTGAGGCTGTTGGTTCTGCTGCGTGATAGGGGATGAAAGAAAAGATCCTCTGACGGGTCTTGTCTACTAATGCGAGTCCTGACACTTCAGTATCTTAAAATGTGTATGAGGGATTATATTGATACCTGTACATGACGAAGAGAGCTTTGATTCTCAAAAGCTCAGACTCTGAAAACCTTGTTGGGCTTTAAGGTGCTCCTGGACTCAAAAGCTTGCTGTCCCACTGCAGACCCACACAGCCACCCCCCTGAAACTGTGTTGATACGTATTTAAGTATCAGGTGATTGGCTGAAAGATAATGAAAAATAAAAAACAGATTTGCCTGTACAACCCCCGCCCTGCACCCCAAGTGGCGCTGTGTTTGCTAAGATAAAAACCCACGTCAGTGGAGTTCATTTGGCCCTTGCAGACTCAGCTGAGAGCCGTGGGGTTATACTGGGTCCAGCGCTACTGCTAGAAAAGCAAGTTAAAACAGGTGCACGAAAGGTCTTCTCCCAACCCAGTCTAGCCCAGAAGATGGCCCCTACCTTGACATGGCTGGTCTGGCCACCTGGATCCTTGCCATGGTAACATGAGGATGTAACCTACTGTAACAAACGACATAACGCTTCCTTCTGATTTAACTCTGAGACTGCAGTTGGTGCAGAACGCTGCAGCTTAGTTATTAGCAGGAACTAGGAGAAGCATGAACGTCACTCCCGTCCTGCAGTCCCTCCGTTGGCTGCCTGTCAGTTACCAGGCTCAATTCAAGGTATTGGCTGTCGCCTGCAAAGCTCCTGACGGCCTTGGTCTGTCTTCTCGACAGGACCACCGCCTCTCTCCCAAAGTTCCACCACGGCAGCTTCTCTCATCTGAACTGGACCTCCTTCAGGTGCCACCTTGTATGTGGGCAAAATCAACAGCAGCCCGTACATGTGCCTTCTCTGTTGTGGCCCCTCACTTTATGGAATGGCCTGTCCTGATCTGGCTGTGCCAGGAAGGCCTAGCAAGGCCTCAGAAGCCTGTTAGCAGTGGGAGTAGGCCTGCCTACAATTCCCAGGAGCCCCTGGGCCGTTTTGGCACCCTTTTTGGCCAATCAGAACGGGGCTGGTGCTATATGGGTCTGGGAGGGTGAGTATTGGTTGGTGGGTTTTCCAGTATAAGGTGGTATTTATCTGTCCATTATGTAGTTGTACAGCGGTGTCCAGGGCGTGTGCCTGCTGTGTAGAGTGGTCTAGGCTCAGGTTGACTGTAGGGTGAAAGTTGTTGAAGTCCTGGAAGGAGGTGGTCTCAAAGAGAGGTTTAGTCTGGAGGCGACTGTTGCATGGATCATCATAGCTAGGTCATGGGAGGAGAGAGAGGGAGTGTGTTTAATATTTCAACTTAGAATTGCTTTTACTCTATTTTAGCATGTCTTCAACTCTGTTTTGGATTCTTGCTGGTTTTAAATACCCTATTACATTGTTTATTGAAATGTCTTTACAACTGACTGTGCTGACTCTCACTGTGTAATATACCTTGAGTCTCCGTGAGAAAGGCAAACTGTGTAATGTAAATGAATAAACAAAACAAACATCCGAAGAGTCCTTTTCCTTCCAGTACTAACGGTGATGCTTTGCCAAGGAGCATTAAGAAGAGCCTTGATGGTGGAAGCCTCTTTTAAGCAGCAGTGGTGACCGAAACCTTGTATAAAGCTTGACACGGTTGGCTCGAGTGGTGCCACGTACTGATTAGCATAGATATTCTCAAGTGGGGCAAGAGGGCGAACTGGCTAGATGCAAAGCAAGTCTGAACACAAGTGCCTTGCAAGCAACCAAATGATACACCGAATATGAACGCCAAGCGAACGGCACTTCTCCGCATAACGGACCTGCTTTTTTGTGTGTCTGCAGCTGGTTGCACTTGCTGAGCTGGCTCCTGGGTTTTTTCTGCGCTCAGTTTAACAGTTGAAGTCTAGTTAATGTAATCTTTCCCATCCATGGAACAGCTGATGTCATATAAACTGTGCTCCAGATTACCAAATTCTTTTTACTGAGCAATGACACATCTTTAAATATTATACTATAGGCCTATTTGGCAAGAATATATACACTACCACAGTCAAATATACTCTGCTATAATGTGCAGATTTATTAGTACTGAACGTTGTTTCGGGTGCTCCTGATGTGTTTTATATATATATATAAAAAAACACATCTGGGATTTTTCTCCTATAGTCTAGTGCTGTATTGAAGTCTTACTTGCGGGGTGGGAGTGGTTGAGGAGTCTGAAATACTTGGTTTCTGGGCACGGACTTCTGGCCGCTGCTTTGGCATCGCCAGCATCATCATTTCCCTTCAGGTGATACATTTTCCCTGCCAGCTATGTGACAGCACCAGAAAATAGCCCAAAAGAGGGACTCCTGCTGAAGGCAAAGACTTCAGCAAATGGGCCACCTCCTACTTTGCGTGGGCTTTACTAAATTATAATAGTGGCTGTGAGTTTCAGAATATGACAGCTATTAAAGGAACTTACACAGAAAGTAGTTGTAATGTGAAATAAATGGTCATTTACCCTTGTGACATTTTTGTTTGAAAGGGATGCATGCAGAGGTATTTTGTCTTCAAAAAGTGGACGGAAAGTAGCTTCCGATTGTGGGTTAAGCATGATAGCAGCTGTGCCAGATCTGCCCATCTGGTCTGTGGCCAAGCCTGGTGCCTTCAGAAGGCCTGCAGGCCAAGGCCCCCCTTGTTGCCACCTAGTGCTTGAATTCGGAGGTTTATTCCTGTGAAAAACGGATGTTCCTTGTAGCCGTTGAGGCTAATAACCGTGGATGGATGTATTGTCCATGGATTAGTCTAATCCTTTTTTAAAAACCAACGTGGTGATTGCTGTATTAGGTGGCAGTGGGTTCCTCTTTGCATATTTGTTCTCAATCTGCTGCCCATCAGCTTCACAAGGTACCAGTTTCTACTATTAGAACTGCATTCTAGGGAGAGAGAGTTTTTCTCCATCCTGTGGGTAGTTTTATAAACCTCTTTTGTTTTCCTCCACTGGGTTGAATCTAGCAAACTTAACTGCTTACACAGCAAGTTTTGCCTGCCCCCCTCCCTTCCTGCTGCAGCTCCTCCTGAGGGTTGGAGGACCTGTTGGAGCCGTGTGGGACGTGGTTTATGAGCTTGAGGGGGAAATTGGAGACACTCTCACTGCTTTTCAGAAGCAGAAATGTTTCCCAGGCGCACGCTGGTACCTGTGAAGCCAAGCCTGTGCCTGGTAAAATGTTGGTGTTTAATATTTGTTACCCTTACCTGGCCTTCAGTGGTTAATACCCTGTTCATTAAATGGCAAGTTCTATGGAATCATTAATTTCTCCGATTTTATGAATAACTTTGTGTTATGGGGACATCATTTGCTCTACTTCTATCTGCAATTGAATCCAGTCTGTTTGTATATGATGGGCCTAATTGCTTATACTTTAAGCCACATTTTTGAATGGGTATCAAACATTCCTTAAGTAAACCTCTTCTGCATCAAAAAGCTCTTGCCCCTCGAAGACTGAGAAAGGACAAGACAGTTGGGTGAAAGGTAGTTTTACTTCTGTTAACGGAAGGAGGAAACGTTGGAGATGGATCTGAACTGGCAGGCTGGGCGTGGGTGATGTGAGCGTCAATAACTCACAGGCTCAGTTCAGTAAAAGGCGGCCACGCCCAGGGTGCGCTGAAAAGTACCAGTGGACCCAAAACACCCCTGCGAAGCATCGGCAGTGGGGCCACCTTCAAGCCCTAGAGCTTTAAAGACGTGCCTGACTCTGTGCTTTGCTGGCGGAGTGCTGATTTAGTGGATAAGGGTGCTGGAAGAAGATAGAAGTGACGGTTTGGGGTTCACAGATCAAGGCCTAGATCAAACAGGGGCTTACTGTGCAAGCTCTGTGGCAGTCAGGAGTGTGTGTGAGTGAGTTTTATGTTTGCTCACAAAGATGCGTTTTCCTTTTAGTTGATAAACAACGGCCACCATCATCGAGCCCTTGCAATGCTTCTCGCCGCACGCCTTCTCTAGACATACTTGCTGCGCCATACCTTGCTGGTCAGTGGCCTCGCGAAAACCACGGACAAGCTGCACCTTGCATGAGAGACAAGGCCACACAGGTGAGCTGTCCATAGGCTGTCGCAACGCTCATGTGTCACAATGCTCATGTATGCTTGCCCGTAGAGGGGAGGGGGTTGCTAACCATGAAGAGTAGGGAACATGTGGAGAAGCGACAGGGGGCTGCTGAAGCCGAGGGGATTGGGTGCCATTGGGGGCGTCCCTGAGACAAACCACTGAAGCAGATGGACCCACTTGTCCAAACTGGGTGGCGTTAGGCGGTTCTGGCAGCTGCGGGTCCCAAGCAGAACAGTCGGAACCGGCTTGCGTGCCTTCCCTGCGCTGTTCGTTCTTCTTGGCTGCCATTCAAAAGTCGGTTCCGTGCTGTGATTAGTATCTAAAAAAGCTGTGTGTGAGCACCATCTTAATCTTTGAACTGTATGTAAATTGGTGGTCTATATCCAACAATACTAATGGGCTTTTAGAACTTGGGCACATCCCAAAGAGTTGTGGGGAGACTTATCTTCTAGCTCTGAGAAGAGCAGGCAGAGCAGAGAAATCCTGTTCATAAATATTTAGGGAATTGCTAGTAATGGTGCCTTGCCAACTGCTAGACTTCTGGGGGAGATGCTGCTGCTGCTGCTGGCAGAGGCAACTGGCATTGTTTCCATGCGATCTCAGGGCACTTGATTTCCAAAAGGCAAGTTTGGAGGGAGCTGAACCTTAAAATACAAGTCAGAACGTTGGCTGCTGTTAAAACAAACCAAGTTGCAAACAGACTCGTTTATGTGTTGCCACAAGAACAGTCCAACCGCTTTGATCCTGTAGCATTTTTTTTTTGGTTACAGATTTAGAGGAGAGAATTTGTAACCTTAAGGATTTCTGTCTGGTGAATGCTTGTGCAGGGAAGCTCCCAGAATGCTCCAGACGCTGGGGCTGCTGTTGGTGAGAACACGGCATCTCCATGAGAGAGGGGGAAACTCAGAATGTGTAGGCAAATAGTATCGTGTCCTATTTTTTCATTCGTTTGCTGCCATTATATGCATAGAAAGACGGGTTTCAGTATAGTAATAGGGGGTCGTGATCTTGATTTTAAGAGTGAGCAACCTGACTTTGAACAGGTCTCCTTTCAAGCCAGAATCCTTTTAAAACCTGATTCTGATTTTAAGCGTTCCTTTTTGTTTACCCACACTCTGAGCTCCTGATTCTTAAAGTAGAACTTGCTTTTACCGTTTTGTTTTAGACGGAAAGTGCTTGGGCCGAAGAGTACTTGGAAAAGAAGAAAGGCTCTCATAAGCGCTCGGCGTCTTGGGGCAGCACCGACCAACTCAAGGAGGTTGGGAAATACCTTGTGTTTGTATTCAGCTTTGCCACAGCACGTGGCTGTGCCTGTGCGCTGTTTCTGTGTACTGCCTTGCTTTATGTAAATAAGATGACAGAGAGAACAGAAATGTTCCAAGGAACAGCAAACCAGACCTTCTGCCTGCCTAGTTTGAAGACTGGAATCCATACAGAAAAGAAAAGTTTTCATGGGAGACGCATGACATCGTGGAGAAATGAGGCCACTAGGCAAATAATTAATTTGATTTTTATAGTACTGGGATAATGCTGGAGATTTTTCTAGATGCTATAGAAAAGTAGGCCCTCAAAACCTTTCATCATCCCCTCATAGCGTTTTTATAATTGGCCGAACCACTGTGTGTTCAGAGTAGTTCTTCACTTCAGTTTGGTCACAGTGAACTTGGGATGGTGACGGAGAGTGCCCTCAAGTCATAGCTGACGTATGGCCACCTCCTGCTGGGGTTTTTATGGCAAGAGACTAACGGGGGGTTTGCCCCTGCCTGCCGCTGTATAGCGACCCTGGTCTTCATTGGAAGTCTCCTGTCCAATTACTAGCGAAGGCCAACGCTTAGCTTCCGAGAGCTGATGAGATCAGGCTCTCCTGGGCTATCCAGGTCAGGGCGAACTTGGGATATCCGCACACTAAAATGCCCACAGTGACTGAGTCGTGAGGAACCGGGCAACCTTTCTTGGACTGTCCTCATGACAGGGGAGCCCTGAGGAATAGCTGCCAGCAAGTGGGAAGTGACATGCTGGTCGCATAGGTTCAGCTTGGTGAAGGGTTCTCGTTGAACTGGGAGAATCTCTCGGCTTCCTCCTGCAAGCCCCAGTGAAGACCTTGCTGTTCATCCGGGCATTGACCTTCCTCCTGTCCCATCCCATGTTCAAGAATGGGGGCAAGCAGGTGACAGTGATGCATCTGAGAATCCCAGGAGAAGAGTAGGAGTGCTGTGCTCCCCCACACTCTATGGGCCTTCTGCCCCACCTGCAGTGGAGACAGTCTGAAGGTGCCACCAGCTTGCCTCCACTGTGCCCCTGGAGCTTGTGTGTGTGTGTGTGGGGGGGCGGATCTGCCTCATAAGGCGGGTCTCTCCCTCCCTCTCTTCCTGGTGCAGGCCCAGGATCCAAGCAAGGCCTCTGCATGATTTGGTGTGTGGGCATTCTGTCCTGATTTTCGCCAGCATAGGGGGGGGTGTTGCTGCCAGCATGTTCTAGGAGAGAGAGAATAAACCTCTTAATTTTTAGCAAGCCCCACCTGTTATTCCAAAATAGCTTTCCATAGAGTAAGAATACTTAATTCACACTTTGACAGGCTGATGGAGAGAACGTCCGTGTTATAAAATATGGGAACTCTAAAATGCTCGTTTAATTGTCCTGTCAGATTGCCAAGCTACGGCAACAGCTGCAAAGGAGCAAGCATAGCAGCAGGCACCATCGCGAGAAAGAACGGCAGTCTCCCTTCCATGGCAATCATGCAGCCATTAACCAGTGCCAGGTAAGATTGTGCCGCTTAACATGAAGTTTGTAAGAGTTTGTGTACATCCCCAGGGGTTGTGTGGCAGGCAGGAAATGCAGCAAATGAGCTTTGTAGAGGAGGCAGGTTAAAATGGATGAGAAAATAAAACAAAATGCATGTTTAACGCTGAACACATATTGCTTCAGATTTGATTTGTTGCACCACTTGAACAACAATATTTGTATGTCGTCAACATTTGGAATATATCAAACTAGGTAAGTCCTTAGAGTAGTAGGTATCTTGCAGCAAACCTGAGCCTTGAAGTCTAGATGCTTTGCCAGAATCCACCTGTGCTTTGACTTTTATTCCTATCTTCTTCCAAGGTTCTCAAGGCGCTGGGCATGGTTTTCCCTTCCTGTATTTTATCCTCACAGCAACCCTGTGAGGTAGGTTAGGCTGAGAGTACATGACTTGTTCATGGTTACCCAGTGAGATTCATGACGCTGGAATTTTGAACTCTGGTCTCATTATTGGTTCTGATCAGATATAAGCCCTTTGAAATCAATGGGTTTATGTAGGAATAATGTTTTCATAGGATTGCAGTAAGAAAAAGCGGGGTGAAGTATGGGGGCTATAATCATCGCTGCAAACTGATGTTTGTCTTTGGGAAGTATCTAAATAATGGAAAACTTAGAACTTAAAATCATTCATTGGCTTTTTTTTGCCTTCATTAAAATTAATTCATCCAAATATCCTTTGAGCTGGGCTTTGAATTTACCTGGGAGCCAGTGAAGAGGACAGGGAACTGGTGTGACTTGGCACTGCTAAAGGTGTGTGGCGTCCAGTTCTGGCGCTGGTCCTTGAGGAGCCGATCTTTCTCTTTTTCCTTGTCTCCTCCCTTCTTTGCTCCACTAGTGGTCCTTTAAAAAGGAGGATGCATCAAAATTTAGAAGAACAGTTCTGTGGGGTTTGTTGCCATTTCAGTTCTGCTTCCCGTTAGCATTGGGATGCAAAGCCCCTCCTCTCCCTGCCCGTCTGAGAGCTAGAGAAGCTCGTTGTGTGCCAGGAGAATGGATATGGTAGGTGGGCCAGGAACAGGTACAGTTGCCTGTGTTTTCCTGACCTGTGAAGAATTCAAGGAATAAATGTTCCCTGTATAGAAGAACGTTTTCTGGTAGCACACTAAAAGCTAAGGCTGGATATAAATGCTTTAAATAGGGGCTGTAGCTCAGTGGTAAAATCATCTGCTTTGCTTGCAGTCGGTCCCTGGCATTAAAACTGGGACCTCCAGTTTAAAGGACCAGTTAGCAAGTGATGAGCATGTCCTCTTGCCTGAGACCCTGGACAGCTGCTGCCAGCCCAGGCAGGCAATACTGGACTGGAGGACCAGTTCACCGTTAGGTGCGTTTGTGTGTTTGGATTCCTCTCCAAAGTGACTACCAAGGATTTGAACAGAACATGAAAAAGGCCGTATTCTGGCTTGAAAGAGGAGCAGCGGGAGGCCTGTACTCTTGGTGGTTCTCGTTTGGGTTTTCAGGCCCCCGTCCCAAAGGGTGTGCTGGTCCCCGTGATCCCCGTCACCAGGTCAGCAGGCTCACGTTTCCGCAACAGCATAGAGGGACTTAATCAAGAGATTGAAATAATCATAAAGGAGACTGGAGAAAAAGAGGAACAACTAATTGTGAGTACACTCTGGTTGTTGAATACGTAACTTAGCTGCCCAGTTATTGTGTGGTAATTAACACTTTTAAACTAATAATTGGGCGAGCTTATTGTAGAGCAAGAATGAAGCACACAAACTGAAAACTGGCACTGCGATGTGACTATTTTGTGTAATAGTATTTTGACACTACGTATGCTGGGAAGTCTTGACTAGTCAGAGTTACAAGGACCGCCAGCAGACATCATTCCACCTAGTTGTGCTAAACATTTTCAAGGCGAGACGTGTGTTACAGTGTCTGGAAATGGAATTTTAACAAGAGGCTAAGACGCTTCATCGGGGGTCCTGTGGAGCCTTGCTCTACAGCCTGGCCTTTTTTGGTGAAAGGTCATCCCTTTAAAATCCTCATAAGTAGATATTAGACTTTGCACTTCCTTGGAAAGTCTTACCAGAACCCAAATCTCCTTATGTTTGGCTGCCATCATTTTGTTGTTGGGGTCTGAAGAATAACTAATCTTTTGCTAAAGAGCTTTATTGAAGGGGAGGCCTAAAATAGTCCGTTAACAAGTCAAGTAATTCCTAACCAGACAAGATTAGTAGTCTCCTACATGGCAGAGTATAAAATACGCGTTTACTTCCAACAGCCCCAAGATATTCCAGATGGGCATCGAGCTCCCCCTCCTCTGGCGCAGCGCAGCAGCAGCACCCGCAGCATCGATACGCAGACTCCTGGCGGTGCAGAGAAAGGCAGCAACAACAGCAGCCGGTCCCAGTCCGTGTCCCCGAGCTCATTCCTGGCAATCTCCCATGAGGGCAGCGAGGAGAGCCCGTGCTCGGCCGAGGACCTGCTCGTGGATCCCAGAGATAAAGGTACTGCCTGCTGAAGCTCGAGGTGCACGTGCTCTCTTCTGGCTGAGGCCTCGGTTGCCTTAGGCAACTTGATGTTGCTGTTTTTAAGAGGCAGGGCTGGCATTTAGGCTACGCGTGGCCATTTGTAGGCTGAGCATTCTAACGACAAGAGGAAAGGATTGCGTATTCGTCAGCTCTGGAAAGGGGCGAGTCTAGAACAGCCACCCCTGGGGATCTAAAGACAGGTGGCCTCTCATCCGGCAGGCGGGATCCTGAGCCTGAGAAGCTGTGCTAGAGATCTTCCTGCAGATTTAACATACTGGCCCAAGAGGCTGTCTTCATGCAGAGAGTGAAAATGCTCACGGAATTCCAGTAAGAGGGTGCTTTAGACTGAGAAGGCTTTTCATTGAACTTTGTGTGTGAGGTAATCAAGGATGAGAGAAGTGAATTATTGAGTATTTTGGTATGCTTGATTAAGGATGCTCTGTTCCCTACAGAGAATGGAAACAACTCTCCCCTGCCCAAATACGCCACCTCTCCAAAACCCAACAACAGCTACATGTTCAAACGTGAACCTCCTGAGGGCTGTGAGAAGGTGAAAGTGTTTGAGGAAAGCTTGTAAGTAGCTCTGTGCTTCAAAGAACTCAAGTGTAATGCTCCACTGTGGACGGACATTTGCACGCGTGTTTGGTGTTGCATATGTCTGCATAACTCAGGGCCCTGAGTCTGTGCAAAGTTCTCTTGCTTTCACAGTTTATAATCCAGCAGTTGTTTAAAGCCATATTTCAAAAAGACTGTCATGGGATAGCATGAGGGGAATCCTTAACAGCTCCATGAATGTGAATGTTGACAGGATGACCCAGCGTGGTGATTGCCTGGCTAATGGGCTAAGATTGCAGATCTCTTCAGTGTGCAACTTCTGGCTGTTCTTGGGAGGCAGCCACAGTTTCTGCTTGCAAAGCACCGTCTCTCCCTGATGCTGCTATAAGGGCCTCCAGTGCTCAGCGCACCTTTGGGACGAGGCCTTGGCGCATCCTTCAGAAGCAGGGGGATGTCTGGAGTGTCTCCAAAGCTCCGTGTAAGGTGGGGGACCCCCACCACTTTTTCCCGTGCTCAAGAGAACCGGAATGTTTCCCCTAAACTTGATTGGGGATCTCCTGCTTGTTCCTTCGCAAGCACATTATCAGTGCTAAAGAGTTGCTTTGTGAGCTGAGGTTGGCTGGGCCCTGCAGGCTTGTCAGTTTCCCCTGATGAAAGCAAAAGTCAAGAATTCTGATAAAAGAATTGGAATACAGACTTGGAAATAGAACCGGGCCTAACACAATTGCTTTTTGTGTTATAAACCAAATAAAACTTGTCACACAATCAATACGATGACAATGGCCCGTATGTTTGGACACGGAAACTTGGATATTAAACCCTAATTTGGTGACCTGAGTATGGACCGAAGAAGATCCCGTTTTTAAAAGTGAAATAATTGCTCATTTAGCAAGATGGCTAGTTAGTGCTGGCTTTACAAAGGGCCCTTCACATTATGGCTTAGATCCCATGAAGGATTTCTGTGGGCAGAAAGGGGGAACTGGTTTTTGCTGGTTGCTCCTCCGTTGTTCCAGGGAGTCCCCATCTGCCAGGAACGGCGTTTTGGGCTGCAGTGGTGGAGGGGTGGAAGTGACAGAGTAATGCTCCATGGATGGAGGGAAACCCCTTCCCTCTGCAGAAACCCTCCCTGTGGTCCAGCCCTGCAGTGTTTTGCGGACGTGTTAGAGATGACTATAAAACTAACTTTCTCCCTCTCTCTCTCTGTCTGTGTTCTTCCTCCTCCTGCTTGTAGGCCAAAACCTTTACATGAAATTCCCCCTTTTTACTGTCCTGACAAGAACAAAGTAAACTTCATTCCGAAAAGTGGTTCTGCTTTCTGCCTTGTCAGCATCCTCAAACCCCTTCTTCCTACCCAAGATCTTACACTCAAGGGTGCTGGTCATAATCTGACCGCCACATCTGGGATGACGCCCGCTTTGCTGCAGCCAATTGCTGTGGCCTCACTCGCGGCAAACGCAGACCAAGACCGGCTCTCCCGTGGCCCAAGTAAAGGAATACCGCCAATGTCTGCGCTCCAGCCGTCAGGACGTAGTGAAGAAGCGGAAGGATAACTTCCGTCGTTGCCTCCTGGGGGAAACCTTTTTGAAGTTAATTGTGATTAAGCCTTCCTAATCGCATCTGTTTGCATCATAATTGCTGGCAATTCCATAAACTGCTAAACAGGTCATGCTAGTAGTATCTTGATCTCTATGACTGGTCGCCTGGTGTGAGATCCTGGAAAGAGAGAGATGGCCGTATATGTCTTGTGAAGGCTCAAGATCAATCCGTGGTCTGCACTTTTCAGAAGCTTTGGTACAATAAAGAAGGAAGATATCTACAACTCTGTACAGTTGGAAGGACCAATTTTTGTGATGCTTTGGTCCCAATTTGAACGCTTCCTTTTTTTCTTAAAAAAAAAAAGAGAAAAAGTGTGACATATCAGCTGTTCCTAGCAAAATATCTGCAAAGGGAAAACAAGCAGATGACACTGTTAAGATCATTAGTTTGTACAAAATGTTTTATTTTCAAATGTTGAGTTTTCTGATACACGTAGAGAGAACAGGCCACACCATCACTTCTGGCTACATCATTCCCACTGTTGGGACCAAAGGAGCGAAACTTTTCAGCAGTCTGGTCATGTGACTATGTTTTTATTTCTTCTCCCAAATAAGCTTAATATTCTTCAGACTGAAAAGGAAAGCAATATTGGTGCATAATGTGCATTTGGTGGGGGGCGGGGCCGTGGGAGGTGGATTAGCACTCGCATAGAACTGTTTGTCTGGGAATAGCGTTTTAGAGCACTTCGGCCAGTTGTGTAACGGGTTGTTTCTTGTGTTGTGTTTCAGAACAGTTCCCCCCTCTACTCCCAAAATGCCAATCAATTGTCACATCAGTGCCTCTTGGGATGTCTTAGTTTCTTGTGTTGCTGTTGAAGTCTTGACTTGCCTTCGGGCCCGCACCCGATCTGATCATGTCTTGCCACTGTTCATTATAGGCTCTAGTCATAGGACCTTGAAATGGTTGTGCATGGATCTTCCTGCTAGTCCGAGTACTGTTTTGTGGGTCTGTTGAGGGTAATAGTTTGCCAGGCATGATGTGTGTAAAAGCAATTTATCTTCAGTGAACATAGTTTCCTTTTGGACTAGCAATATTGTTAGTGTTAAGCTAAGAACATTTTGATTCTTAGTATTGGTCTTCAGATATTGCCCACTTCATTTCCTTTGTGTGTTTATGTTTTTAATTATCAACATAGTCAAGAAGTAGGAAGGTGTTTCTGTTGCTACGTTGGCCTGTGAGCAGCACTGAACTTCTCTGGATGCAAAATTGTACTTGACTGAGTTTCAGTAGTCCAGCCTGAACTAGCTAATTCCAAAACCTCTCCAAAGTTGCCGACTCTTACAGCAGGCTCAGTTGTGTAGAAGGGATTTTTGATCAATAATTGATGAAATTGAATTGGAGGCTTTTATGCAGTTATAGGAAAGTAATCTTTTGAAACGTGTCTGGGGGCAGCACATTAAAGGCTGGCGTCAGCATGTGCTGTCAGTGTGACCCCTTCTGGACTAGCAGCCAATGATGATAAATACAGTATGGGGAATGGTGGGATGGGAGCAAGCCAGGCCCAGGCGGATGGGATCTGACACTCATGTGCGGTGTTTGGAGTACTGTGACATACCAGCGACTCTGTCCTGCATTGGTCAGTCTTGGCTTCACTTGTGTGTGAAAATCCCCCCCCCATCTGTTCTCAGGGTCTATATATATCTGCCCCCTTAAGTGACAGTTCTTGTGACTGCTCCTCTGAAGTTCATTTTTAAAATGTTGCTGTGTTACACTCTGTTTCTAAACACTGGCATATCTTTTTGGTCCTGCCCTACTCTGCCACTTTTAGGCATCACCCTGCTCTGGGGGTGGAGTTGCTGGCATATCCAGACCTAGAATCCCTTGCTGCATAAAACATGGTGGGGAGAGTTCTTATTTTAAGAGTGTCTAATCCTCACTGATATTTTCTCCTCCAGTTTAAAGTAAACTGCGGCCTGTATGAAAAGAACGGAAGGAGGAAAAGCAGCGTTGACCTTCATGTGGGTTATCTGGTGGAGCCAACGTCCATGGGCTCATGCCAGCTTCCTTACGAAACTTGTGATGTTTTAGTAAAGTATGGAAAGATGGACAATGTTTGTGCAAGAAGGATATTTGCATTTTGTTTAAACCCACCTCGACTTCTCTAGTTAACAGCTTACGGGTTCCAGATTGTGCAGTGGTTCTCTGGAAATCTTTCCATAATGTGCCCAAGAGCCAAGGGACTGTTTTTGGAATCATATTTAAAATGTAGATCTTCAAATGCCTTCAGAGCCTAAGATTCGTTGTTTTAATCACTGCAAAATGTAAAAGAACATCTTCCATGCACAACAGCATTAATGTCTAATTGTCCCTGCCTTCATTTATGCTGGAGCCCTGATGTTGTTTTCTGGTGCCTTCTTCCTGCTTGATCCTTGGGGCTAAAAGGTACTAAGTTTTGTATGTAACAGGGTTAAAAACCAGGGAGTTTGGGATCATCCAGAGACTTTAGGAAAGCATTGAGCTCATCCCAGGTTTCTGCATTACAAGCCGTGGTACTCCTGACTTGGCCATAGATGCTGCATTTCTTATATCTGGGACTTGGAATCCTCTTCCTGTGGTTGTGCAGGGAACCAAACAGCATCTTTTGCTAAGGGCTGATCCTGGCTTTTCTCTGCCTTGGTGCAGGAGGAGCTTTAGAAGAGCCCGGGAAGCATGGCCTTTGCGTCTCCTGGGAGAGCCCATTCAGAACTGGCTGCTTAACTGGCAGCCTACCAGCGTTGTCCTAGTTGCCACCCTTCTGTATTAGTGCCCACTGCCCTTTCTCATTTAAGGGTGGCCAAAGGCTGAATGAAGTCGGAGGGGCCCGTCCTTGTTCCAGAGCAGGAAACAGATGGCCCTTGAGGTACTTCAGGCTAGCCTACGAGTGCGTTTTAAAAAGATAACACCCCAGTATATGTAGTCTCCTTGGGTATAGTAATTTGAATAAAAAATAAGACACTGGAGGAATGGTGGGCAGCTGGTGTTGGACACTATCTTTCCACTTGGAGGCTGTGAGACCACTCATCCACCTTGCACCCATAAGGTGGTGGTACCACATGGCAACCAACAGTCCTTAAGGGCTTATAAAATCCCCCAGGTCTTTGTATGGAGCTGCCTGGTTGTTTTGTGCCTCTCTGACATCAGAGTAGCATCGGTGCAGAGACAGAGAGAAGCGGGGCAGAATTCAAGAGGTCCCTCAGAAGTACGGAAGTGCAGCCAGCTCAGCTCGTTAGAAGTCACGAGGATCTTTTCCCCGTTTCTTACTATGTTTGCCAGCATTTGTCTCTCTGAGCATGACTGGGAATGAGAACTGGGGCATGGGTCAGTGGGAAAGAGCGCATCGAACATGCATTGCATTTCCCCTGCTAGGACAGGAGGTGAAAGGGCTGGTGGGCCTTTGTGATATATTTGATGCATTTCCAGTCTTGGAGGGATGAGGTGATTTCCGCAGCCCCTGGGCCGCCTCCTAAGTCACACTTGGAGGTGTGACAACCGAATCTTCCCTTGCTGCTTACAGGAGACGGGCAAGAAAGAGAATGGATGTGTTGCTTTCCTTGCTCTTCCAATACAGCTCCTGGGCTAGGAAGGAGGGTTCTTTTGTTCAATATCTGACCTGCCAGGAGATGAGGAACAGAAAAAAGATGGATGTCACTCCCCCTTTCCCCCTGCTGCATTCAGAAGAGAAAAGGAAGGCAAATCTCAAAGAACTCCTTCCTCCACTGCAGGTCCTTCCAGGTGAGGAGGGCAGTCACAGGGAAGGCATCGGGTGATGAGCTGGTTCAGAATCTGAGGGCAGAGAATGTGTGGGAGCTGAAGAGACTCAATTGTTCTGTCAGCACCCAGGCTTTTCCTGAGAACAGAATGAGTGTTCCAAGAGGAGCACACCTGATAATGGACTTCGTTCTCTCCTGGAGGAGAAATCCAAACAACTTGCCCATCTTCATGTAGAAGTCATTTGGCAAAGCAAATGGGGTTCTTAAGAAATGGGATCTTTGAATAGCAAAAAAAAAATGCTTTTGAGCCCATTGTTAAAATGGCAACAAGAAGTTTTTAACCTGAATAAACTAGTGGTGCATTGGTCTCTCCTGAACGTCTGTGGGCCTTCTAAGTTTTGACAGTGTCTACGGGGGAAGGCCACCTACATGCCAGGCAGAGTCAGGCAGCTGGCATTGCAAGCGAACCACGGGGCCGAGAAATCCTTGGGGTAGCCTTACAAGGATGGCAGTCAGGTCTGTGGAAGCTGCTACTGCTTTTTATTGAATGATGAAACAGGAGTTCTTTTGCTTTATTCTTCCTTTTGAAGACGACACTACTTTTTAACATATTCTCAAGAAACCAGTAAAATTCTCCAAGTTCTTTTATAATTGGATGCAAGCTGTTAATGATTGAGTTGAACCATTTGGGAGAAGGATAGTCGGAATGGTTTGACCTAGAAGTTTGCATGGTTCCATTTCTAAGTTTTAAAATACTGTTTTCTGTGTGCACTAAAAACTGCTCCACAAGACAGCCCTGTAGGCTTCTTGAAGCATCTGAAGGCCCAGTTGTGGAGATCACACTTCCTTAACCCCCCCCCCCCCCCCGTGCATATCAGAAGCCCTGGAGGGGCAATAAAAGGGCAAATGATCCTGGTGAAGTGTGACCTACTGCCCACGAACCCTTTCCTTGGTTTCTTGTGTCCTCATCTTGTTTGGCTATCTGGGCCCTGTTTAGACCTGTTCTGCAGAAATGATGCTCCTTAAGGTATGTTTTTCTTTTCCTACCCTAAGTGTCTGGATGTTGTGTAGTGTGACTTGATCGCAGCAGCTCACTGCCAATGGCATGCGATGTATTTTTCCTTCCTGGTTCACCTTCCCTTGCTCAAGACTGGCTATCCTGTTTTCTGCCAGTACTAGGGATAAAAGACATTCTGGAGAAATCCATACCTAAATTTGGTAAATTGTATTTGCAAAGGCCAATGATGTTTTGACTATGTAAGATTTTTCCCTTCAATGCACACCAGTGTGTTTGGGCATTTCTTGTTTTTCTATGGTTTTTATTTTAACGACTGATGTAAGACCTATGTCTGCAAGAAATTTTATTGAATTTTTTTACAAAAATGTTTTACTCACCTTTATGGGACTCGCACACTTTCAATAAATATTTCAAGTTAAGACTTTGTCTATCGCTTCCATATTTTTTACTGTAGGCCAGGGTGATAAAATATGCTAGAGTAAACTTATGATGACCAACAGTACAGAGTCTTTGTCCTTATTGCACCTACTGTAACTCCCCCACCCTTATTTTAAATTGCACAGTTGCATCATTGATTTTCTTTTCAAAAACACTGCAACTTGGACTCCTAGCCCTGTGAGAACCTATGGAAGGCCTTGGGTCTGATGCTTTCTCTGGGTCTCAGTTCCCATTTTGTAAATCAAAAAAATTAAGTTGCTTTAGAAGAGACTGAGGATAAACCACTATCCCATTTTACACGATATGGGTGAAGAGTTCAGAAGCCCCCCTACACACACACACACTGAAGGGGTAACTAACTTCATATAAATGATGTGCTTCAGTGGTTTTGTGTTCAACAAAACAGCTCACTTCAGTGGAATCAGGCAAATAGCAAGCTTGAAGGTAGCTGTGGGGGCAGAAGAGAGAGAACTGTTAATACTGTCTGTGCACAGGGAGGTCCTAGTGAAATACTGTGGTTTCCTTTATAAACCAGCCAGCTTTACAGCTGCCAAATTTCTGTGTAGGGTTAACATGATTATGGAAGATTTGTAGAAGAGCACCGAGAAACTGCAGTGCTCGGATAGCTAGACATTCTTAGGCCTTTGTAACGTTAATTTGTGTTAAATATATTCTGTTTGGCTCTGGACTTGAAAAGAGCAGTAAGGTAGCAAAGCATGGTTATACTTGGCATTTTATTTGTAAGTAAGATACCAATTAAATAGCCAGTAGCTTAAGTTCTTTTCTATTAATTTTAAATAGATTATTTCAGGGTGGATTTGATTTAAATCAAACTGATTTAAATCACGATTTAAATCACTAGTCAGTAAGGCTTGATTTAAATCATAGTTTTCTACATAAAGACTCATTCGGGCCACCAGGCCTTGCATTTCTTTGTTGCAGTGTTTGCATTTTGCACGCATGCCTGCCTTACCGATAGGTAAAGGAACTTCATTAAAGTATTCCCAGACTGGGTCTCTTTTACGGCCTGCGGCCATTATAGGTTTTTTCCTCCAAGGAAAGAATGTGATAAACCTCAGGTCATACACACAAAAGATCCAAAGACTTGTGCAGTATTGTGCTCAAAAAGTTTCACTTTCATTTTGTACTGCTTGCCCCTCCCTCCTCACACTTAGTTTCTTCTTGTGCAGATCTATTCCACTCCAAACAATCAGAAAAATACTGTTTCTATTCACTGAACTTCTTGAAACTTAGCACTGGAGGGGTTGATTCTGTCTTCATAGGTTTGTAGAACGGACCTTTGGACACTTACCGTGAAGGGTCCTTCTCCTCTGAGGAAAGGAGGACATCTTGGGGTGATTCCCACCATCCAATCAGGGAGGCAGGAACTAACTTTCTTCCTCTTCCTGTCTAGCCTGTGGGACCACCCTCTCTTCAGTTCAGGTGACTCCACAAAGCAGTAACATTGAATTTATCATTCAGCAACTGTTAATACTGAGAGAAAAAACACCTGTTGCATTAACATGTACTGTAAATAAAGCATAACCTGGAGGAGGTATAAGAATGAGGCAGCAGGGTAGAGAAGGATGGAGACCCGGGGAGGGCAAGATGTCCTCCTTTCCTCAGAGGAGAAGGACCCTTCACGGTAAGTGTCCAAAGGTCCGTTCTCCCTCTGAGGCGGAGGACATCTTGGGTGCTCCCAAAGCAGTTTCCAGTTTCTGGGTGGGATGTGGTCTTCGTCCATGATCATGCACTGCAGTACTTTTCCACTACAGTCGGTGTCCGCTGAATCATATAGATTCGATTTGTAGCATCTTAATAAGGTCAAGACTGACAAACTTGCAGCCGCCTTCTACAAAAGTGTTCCCGTGTAACGCTGCCCTGGTAGTAGCATTCCTCAAAGAGTGAGCTGGTATTCCACAAGGAACCTCTGTGAAAAGAGTTTTTAGGAGTTTCGATAGTGTATGTTTTGCTATTGGCACCTACTGCTGCTGAAGACATTTTCTTCCCTAAACTGATATGAGATATATTTAAGAACAGTAAGACTGACTTTCTAATTTGCACTATTTGGAGCAGAGGCCTTAATCCTCCTTCTGACATCTAGGTTGTGTCAGAGCCTCTCCCTCGTCTATTTAGGGTACAGGTATAAATATGGTAGCCTTATCTCTTGCAAACTATGCAGTTTGGAATACGGTTTTGGAAGACAGTACGAGGCATCACCTTACTATTGGGAAAGATACAGAGTTCAGGTCTGACTAAATCTTCTGGCAGACGCGAACATAATAAGGAAGATAGTCTTCATTCTCAGCTTTCTCAGGGGAACATCCTTGACCGGTTCAAATGGATGCTTGGTCAGGGCTGTGTAAAATGTCTACTGAGTGAGGGCTTCCCAATAAGAGTTGTAAATTCTGAGCATAAACTGTTTTCTGAATGCTAGGAGAGTGTTGGCCACCTCTCAGAAATATCCCCATCTTAAGAAGGCGTTCCTTTCTATTTCCACACGGTTAAGCAGAGTAAGTCTAAATGAGGGAGCCAAATTGGTCCCTGCTGTAACTTGACCGAAGAGGTCAGTAGGGTGAAAGGTGGAAATATCACCATCTGTTGGAGGGTGGAAAGGCATGGTCTGTTACTGGTAAGGGCAGTAATACATAGAGGAGGCCTAATGGCCACTGCAATGTCAGGGCATCTGCTTGTGAGTAGAACAAATCTTGTCATGTACCCCGGTAGTTGATGGCTGTGTTGGGGCGCACACAGGTTCATGAGGTGTTGTGAAGTGCAATGTTATGAGATGTTTCTTAAGGGACTATTCCCGTTGTCCCCTCAGCCAGTCTGCCTGGGCATTGGATATGCCTTTGATGTGTACAGTTCTGATTGAAGCTAGGTGACCATCCCCCCAGGTAAGTATCCTTGCTGCCACTTTGTGCCACCTCGAGGTCTTGAATCCCCCATGCTTGTTTATATATATTTTGTCTGCAACCTTGTCCATACAGAGCTCTGAACTGGAACAAGGCCAGACAAATTGCTCCCCTTTCTACGTCATTGATAGGAAGGCATGCCCAACCTGATTCTTACACCTGTAAATATTTGTTGTTCTCGAGGGATCATGAATCTTTTGCTTTGCATTGGGTTGGTGACCTTAGCTCAGAGGGGTTTTGATCTGAAGTGGTATCTGAATGGGAAGATCTGTCTTCTCCATGATCTGTTGTTAATGAGATCTAAGAAAGGTCTGAAGTAGTCTTGCCTATAGACGACCCCAAAGGTATTGCATTGTAGGTAGCAACTAGCAAACCCATCAGTTTCAGTAGTGTTGTGAGAAGTGATTTTGCACGCTGATGACAGTCTCAGTCAGCAGTTTGGTCTTCCTGACCTTTTCTTTGGTGAGGGATAGAAAAAACCCTTTTGGTGACTGTGATCTAACCCAGGTGTTCAAGCTTGTAGGAACTGAATGGTGAATTGAGTGTTGTGGTGAGATTTTCTCTTGAACCGATCAGGAGATCATCTGGGTACAAGTGAACATGAATACCCCCTGTCTCTGAAACACATGATGAGGTTGATCATGAATTTTGTAAATACTCTTGGTGTGACGGACAGGCCAAAACAGGATGGCTCAGAACTGCCTATTTTTATTTTATTTTTTATTTTTTTAAACATAAAATCTTAGATAATTTTGATGGGCTGTCAGAATTGGTACATGGAGGTATGTCTCTGTGAGATCTGTAGATGTCATGTGTTCTTCTGATTGATTAGTCACTGCGACTGAGCACAGAGTCTCCATTCAGAAGTGATATAATTTGATAAACTTGTTCAAAAAACTTGAGGTCTAATAACACCCTCCAGTCCCTATTCTTTTTAGGGACTGAGAAGAAGATTGAGTAGACCCCTTTCTGGAGGGCAGCGTTCAAATTGTATGGAATAGCCTTGTGAGACTATGTGTAAGGCCTGCCTGCTTGTCAACCTAAGCTTGATGGTAAAGAGTAGTTGGCCTCTCACGGGACAGCTAGCAAGTTCTGTCTTAGAGATCTGGGTATTAAGGTTGATCTCTTTCCCCGTGTGGAGAACTGTCTGTTTGATCTTGGGAAAAGGTAAGCATTATCCCCACAATACAGCTGGAGAGCTGGGACTGAGAGGACTGGTTTATCCAAGACCATATGGCAAGTTCATGGCAGCAGTGAGAAGTAAACCTGCAGAGGACTGCATCACTGTTCAGTTATTTAACCGCTATACTACAAGTGTGGTCTTAAAAAGACCCCCCTTATTAAAGGGTTGCCTAGATTAACCTCAGGATGGCCATTTGGAATCTTGTCTGGACCTTAGTAGTGTGTGTTAGGATGGTTCAGGATGGTTCATCTCAGAGAGATGAAGGGCTAGGTATAACACTTCTACAGGGAGATAGATTAGAGTTGTCAACTGAGATGGAGACAAACAGTGCAGATGACCTAACTACGTCTCGAGGCAAAGTGTGCCGGGGAAGTTACAGGTGTTTATATACAAATGCTAGAAGTGTCCGAGGTAAAATTGGGGAGCTGGAATGTTTAGTGTTGGGCGAATCCATAGACATTGTGGGCATATCAGAAACTTGGTGGGATGAGGAAAATCAGTGGGACACGGTGATTCCTGGATATAAATTATATCGGAAGGATAGGGAGGGAAGGGTTGGTGGTGGGGTGGCTCTATATGTCAGAGAAGGTATACATTCCAGTAAGATTGAGAAGGTAACTGAATTAGATTCGCTTCTGGAAATGCTATGGGTTGAAATTACGGGCCCAAATGGAAACTTAACTGTGGGAGTTTGTTATCGCCCTCCAGATCAGAAAATAGAGGAGGATTATAAAATGATGACAGGATTAAAGATGGCTGCTAAACAAAAAAACTGTGTTGTAATGGGTGATTTTAACTACCCACACATTGACTGGGCCAATGGGTGTTCGAATCGGGGGAGAGAAAGTGAGTTTCTAGACTGTCTCAATGACTGTGCTATGGAACAGATGGTTACAGAACCTACTAGGGGAGAGGTGATCCTGGATTTGGTCCTCAGTAATGCTGAAGACCTGGTGAGAGATGTAAATGTGATTGCACCACTTGGGAACAGTGACCATAATGTTATTGAGTACAACATATGTATAAATAGGAAATTGCCAAATAAGACCAACACAGCCATGTTTAACTTCAAAAGGGGTAACTTTTCTGAGATGAGGGGGTACGTGAAGAAGAAACTGAAAGGGAAAGTAAAAAAGGTCAAAACACTTGGGGAATCTTGGAGACTATTTAAAACTACAATCCTGGAAGCTCAAATTAAATATATACCGCTGGTTAGGAAAGGCACAAATAGGTTTAGGAAAAGGCCAGCATGGTTAACAAGCAATGTAATAGAAGCTGTAAAAGGTAAAAAGGATTCTTTTAGGCAGTGGAAAACTAGTCGGAGTGAGGTTGATAAAAAGGAGCATAAGCTGTGGCAAAAAAAGTGCAAGTCTGTGATCAGACAGGCAAAAAGGGAATATGAGGAGCATATTGCAAAGAACAAAGAAAAACAATAAACAATTCTTTAAATATATTAGAAGTAGGAAACCAGCTAGGGAGGCAGTGGGGCCCTTGGATGACCAAGGCGTAAAAGGATTACTAAAGGGTGATAGGGAAATGGCCGAGAAGCTGAATGCGTTCTTTGCTTCTGTCTTCACTGTGGAAGATAAGAAGTGCATGCCCACTCCGGAAGCACTGACTTTGGGAGGGGTTTTGAAAGACCTGAGTCACATTGAGGTGACGAGAGAGGAGGTGATGCGACTGCTAGATAATTTAAAAACTGATAAATCACCGGGCCCAGATGGCATACATCCAAGAGTTCTGAAAGAACTCAAGTGTGAACTTGTAGATCTCCTCACAAAAATATGTAATCTGTCATTAAACTCTGCATCTGTTCCTGAGGACTGGAAGGTAGCTAATGTTGTCCCCATCTTTAAAAAAGGTTCCAGGGGAGATCCGGGAAATTACAGGCCAGTCAGCCTGACGTCAATACCGGGTAAGTTGGTGGAAACTATTATCAAAAATAAAATTAGTGGGCACATTGATGACCAAAAGCTGATGAGGAAAACTCAGCATGGGTTCTGTAAGGGAAGATCTTGTCTCACCAATCTGTTAGAGTTCTTTGAGGGAGTGAACAAACAAGTGGACAAGGGAGACCCGATAGATATTGTTTATCTTGACTTCCAGAAAGCTTTTGACAAAGTTCCTCATCAAAGGCTCCTAAGTAAGCTCAGTAGCTATGGGATAAAGGGCCAAGTCCTCTTGTGGATCGAAAACTGGCTAATTAATAGGAAACAGAGAGTGAGTATAAACGGGCACTTCTCACAGTGGAGGGTGGTGAGCAGTGGGGTGCCACAGGGGTCGGTATTGAGTCCAATGCTTTTTAACTTGTTTATTAATGATTTGGAATTGGGATTAAGCAGTGAAGTGGCTAAATTTGCAGATGACACGAAATTGTTCAGGGTGGTGAAAGCCAGAGAGGATTGTGAGGCACTCCAAAGGGATCTGTCGAGGCTAGAAGAGTCGGCATCCATGTGGCAAATGAGGTTCAATGTAGCCAAGTGCAAAGTAATGCACATTGGAACCAAAAATCCAAAATATAAATACAAGTTGATGGGGTCTGAACTGGCGGAGACTGACCAAGAGAGAGATCTTGGAGTCATGATAGATAACTCACTAAAAACGTCAGCACAGTGTGCGACTGCCATAAAAAAAGCTAATGCTATGCTAGGGGTTATTAGGAAAGGGATTGAAAACAAATCAGCCGGTATCATAATGCCTCTGTATAAATCGATGGTGAGGCCTCATTTGGAGTACTGTGTACAGTTCTGGTCGCCACACCTTAAAAAAGATATCATAGCACTGGAAAAAGTACAGAGAAGGGCAACTAAAATGATTAAAGGGTTGGAACACTTTCCCTATGAGGAAAGATTGAGGCGCTTGGGGCTCTTTAGCCTGGAGAAAAGACGACTGAGGGGAGACATGATAGAGGTTTACAAGATAATGCACGGGTTAGAGAAGGTAGAGAAAGATGTGTTTTTCTCCCTTTCTCACAATACAAGAACTCGTGGGCACTCTATGAAATTATTGAGCAGTCGGGTTAGAACAGATAGAAGAAAATACTACTTTACACAAAGGGTGATAAACACATGGAATTCGTTGCCACAGGAGGTGGTGGCAGCTACAAGCATTGCCAGCTTCAAGAGGTGACTGGACAAATATATGGAGCAGAGGTCCATCAGTGGCTATTAGCCACAGGAGATAGATGGTATTCTCTTTGTGGGGAGGTGGTGCTCTGTTGTCTTGGTGCTGGAAGGAAGGCAGTGGGAGGGCTTCTGGTGTCCTGGCCTCACTGACAGTCCTTTAGATGGCACTGGATTTCTAGCCACTGTGTGTGACAGAATGTTGGACTGGATGGGCCACTGGCCTGATCCAACATGGCTTTGCTTATGTTCTTATGTTATGAATAAAAGGCTGAGGTCCAATGGATCTCTTCTCAAATTGTTTGAGTGTTTTTGGCAACATATTCTTCTGTCCTAGGTCTCAATCTAGATCTTTCCCAGGGCACCCCCAAATAGCTTGTCTCTCTGAAAGAGGTAAGCCAGGATGATATTTTTAGAGTGTGAATCTGCTGGCCATGCTCTTACTCAAGCGTGCCAGCTTGTCACTGCTGTCAAGACCATAATCCTAGAAGAAAAAGGTAAATGTATCCAGGATGATGTCTGCCTTGAAGGTATTGGCCCTTACATTTCTGTTTGCCCCTTCAATGGGGGCAGCTATTGTTGTACAGGAGGAGTTGGATCAGTTTCCAGATCCATACTCCTGACACTCTTGAGGCAATAGAGACAATAGCTGTAGCCTTAATAGCCATGGTCACGGCCTTGTGAGCTCTTGTTAGCATGGCCTCTCTCTTCTTGTCTAAGTGGTCACTGACTGATCCTTACCCATCTTCTGACCAGAGCCCAGATGACTGAAGAGTAGCCACTGGAGGTTCCATCGTAGGTACCTGCAACAACTCATAGCAAAAAAAGGTAGTAAGTACAGTTTTGGGGGGGGACCAAGTTTGGGGATTATTAACTGGCTTATGGTGTAGAACACTCAGCCTTGAACCTTCTCCACAAATATTCTGGAAATGGGAGGACCTTTTCTGAGGAACCTTCATGAGGAAGTGACTCGTTTCCCTGGGCTGGATTTAGTATTCCCAGTCTAAGGGTCCTATTCCCCCAAGGCTAATTTTTACAGCTCTAAGGCTGAGAATGTCTTAGGTGTAAATACTGGTAGACCTCAGATTCTGACAGCTGGACTGACTGTTCTGGTAGGGATATTTCTTCCTTTTCCATATCTAAAGGAATTCATCCTTCTCCCTGTCATTACGAACTCCATCTGAGGGTGATTCCCCTGCTCCGTGGGGATCCCTGACTGATAAACGTTGCAAACTGCCTTATTCTGACTCAGACCATCGGTCAGTGTTATCTCCTCAGACTGGCAGCAGGTCACCAGGGTCTCAGGAAGAGGTTTTTCTCCTCATCTACCTAATCTCTTAAACTGGAGTTAATGGGGAACAAACCTGGATCTTTTGCATACAAAGCAGAAGCTCTTCCACAGAGCTACAGCCTTACTCATGGAGGAAGGAGGAGGTAGACACCACACCACTATTTCCTCTCTCCTGGTTAGTCTTAAGAGTTAAAAGGTTCAAAGACACCAGGAAAACTGCGCCCTTTATACATTACCCATCTGACAGGGAAAGGCAGGGCTAGATCCTGTTGTAAAAGCAGGGCTAAATCCAAAGGGGAAAGGCCTGCTGTAAAATCTCCAGCCAGGAGATTGGCATGGGCACATTCTCATGGTGCCAGGGCTGAGGAGATTCCTGCAATCTTTATAGGGCCAAGGTGCTTCTGACTGGTAAAGTAACAGGATTTCCTCCCTCACAGTCAGTCTCATTGCTGACAGGAATTCTGGAGGTATAACATGCTCGGGGGAACACTTACGTGGCCCTCCTGGGCTTGTTGGCTGGAGCTCTGGGTGTCTGGATTATGTTTCAGCCATGTTTCTCCTGCCAGGAGATTGGCAAGTGCATTGCGTTGTTTCCCGCCAAAATTGAGCTCCACCGGGTGGCGCTGTTCTCAGCTGGCTGGCTGAGGCACGCTGTTTTAACAAGCTCCCTCTGTGGAAGATGGGGCTGTTGAGAGGCCTGCATCTCTTCCAAGGCCATTTCCTTGCCGGGGAACACATACAGCCTCAGAGGCATGTTGGTGCCGGCTGGGCCTGTTCCCGCCATCGGTAGGACGGCACTCCATGGGAACAGCCCATATTCTCCTCGCCAGGGAACCCATACAGCCTCAGAGGCATGCTGGTGCCGGCTGGGCCTGTTCCCGCCACCGGAAGGAACAGCCCATATTCTCCTCCATGAAGCTTTCCTCAGAGTCCGATGACTCTCTAGAGACCATCTCTTCCTCTTCTTTTCTTTCTTTGGCAAGAGGAGCAAAAGAAGAGGAAATGGGAGTAGAGTAAGGTAATGAAGTAAGTAAGGAGTAAGGTAAAGAATGATGTGAGGAAGAAGAAAGATAAACAAGAGATAGAGAGAAAAAAGGCAGCAGAGCTCGTCTGCTGCAGAACTGCTCTCCCTGGAGGCAGGAACAGAACTGGAGAGAGAGAGGGTGGTGCCACAGGCTAGACAGGAAGAGGAAGAAAGTTAGTTCCTGCCTCCCTGATTGGATGGTGGGAATCACCCCAAGATGTCCTCCTTTCCTCAGAGGGAGAACAATAGGATTAAGGTCTTTTTCTCAGCTCTGTTCATGTTATAACATTTTTGCTGTGAAGAAGAGGCATGTGATTTCTGCTGAGCTGACACAAATTCAGTTTTGAGAACTGCAAAACCAAGCATCTGTGATAATATCTTGTAGGCAGAGAAACTGCCCAATAATCTTACAGGAACCTCTGGAAGAGCATGACATTGTGAATGGATTAATGGAATTTATTTACCAAAAAAATTAAACATATACAGCCTTATTCTACATAATTAAAAACTAATCTTTATTTCATGATGGAATAACCTTTGGATGGTAATATATTTTCCTCAAAAATCCAATTTAAATAAAAAAAATCCGATTTAAATAAAAAAAATCCAATTTTTTTGATTTTTTAAAAAAAATCATTGATTTTTATCCACCCTGGATTATTTATATTCCACCTTTCTCACTGAGACTTGAAGCAGATTAAATCATATAAGTCAATACGATCAACTGTTGGCACATTCAATAAACCGTGCAACAGGGTAAGAATAACACATTTGAGAAAACAGAAAGAGTCCAGTAGCACCTTTAAGACTAACCAACTTTATTGTAGCATAGCTTTCGAGAACCACAGTACTCTCCATCAGATGCATGCAGAAAACTGATACAGAGTGAAAAACAATGCTGAAACAAAACATGCAGATTGATACGACATTATTAAACACTGCAAAACTATCCAGTGGGGGTGTATCTACATCAACAGACAGTACCCAAGAGCCTAGTCTATAGCCCTTGTCCCTTAACAAAGGTGTTTTGCACACTTTGTGGAAAGCCAGGAGAGGGGGGGGGCATTCTTGAGGACCTCCGGTGGGCCATTCCATAAGGTGGGGGCTACCACAGAGCAAGCCCATGGACAGGCAGTTGTTGAGTTTGCCCATTTGCAGGCTGGTGTCTGCCGAAGGCCTGTGTTCAGATGAAAGCTTCTGTGGTGGCGCATAGAGAGAGAGGAGGTCCTACAGATTCAAGGGTAGAGGGCATTTTTTTTGCAGCTGCGTTGGCGTGCTTTTCTAGCAGTAGGGCTGGACCCACTGTAACCCCGTGGCTCTTCTTAACTGAGTCTGCAAGGGTCAATTGAACCCCACTGAACAACACTCTCCCTTGATTCATTTTGTTCTTCTGGGATTCTCTGGCTTGGCATTGGGTCTCTTGGGCTTTGCTGGTGGTGCTTGCATTATTTGGGAAGCTTTTGGCCCCGGTGTGTTTGGCTAAAACTTCTGTACTCTGCAAAAAAAACTTGGATTTCCCACCCACCCCATAGGAAACAATGGTAAGTAGCTTGGGCGCACCTTTTCAGGGGCTTGTAGAACTGAACTCCACAGTCTAATTCGTTTGACTCTTTGGGGGTCTTTGTTAGACATGCCACAGTATTTTGGTGTAGTTTGCTTGAAAAATAGCTCCTCCAATCCGCCCTCCATGGAAATATTCCCCTCTAGGGAATGATGGAGCCAAATATATTTGGATTTCGGGGGGGGACCCCAAATTTAAATACTAAACTGGTATTTTGGGGCCCAAATATTGGGAATACTAGTATTTACTGGTTTCCCAATTCCCATTTTTTTTTAAAAACACAAATCTTCTGTTGTGCACACCCTCAGAGAGAAGCATATCTTTAATTCTCTCACTGAAATCAAATGGACCACCTGCTTTAATGCTGGCTGGATCATGTCTAGGCCTAGCATCGCTTTCTCTTGTGTGCTTGACCCCGGCCCTGAAAGGGAACAAATTGTAACAATTGCATGTTATATTTTCTTGAGTCAGTTTTGCCATGTTAGAACTTTTAGACCTTAGGCAATTCCTTGACACCTCAGGTTTTTAACAATTTTATTGTGGACGTGCAGGGCTGGGATATAGTTATTCCTTTTTTGCAGGGGTGCACTTATAACATAAAGGAAATTAGAAAAAGCCAGACACCAAAACAACAGAGATGAGGCTGGTGCCACATTGCCAGCTTGTTTACTGTCTGCATATAAAAGATTTGAGACAATGCTGCTGTAGATTAAAAGGGGAGGCTTAACTCAGCACTAAGAGTGGTCAACTCTTAACAACCTGCCTATTCCATAATTCTTCAAATCTTCTCTGATCCTTTTTACTGTGTGTCTGTGGAAGGGATCTGACAAACAAAAGATTGTATCACACTAAAATAGAAAGTAGTCTGTTCTATTTAAGAAACTGGTTTCTACATTTCACTAGAAATCTATGAATTTTTGTCAACCGCTCTCTGGATCTTTGTTTTGAAAAGGTGAACTGATGGCTAAAACTCTACAGTTAACAAGCATCTCACACAAATAAAACAGGTCCTTAGACTGATAATGCCCTGCCTTGTCCTAAGGGCCTACAGTAACTACCCTTAAATATCAGTTGAAAAGTAGGTGGTAGTTTTTAAACTGCTTTGCCTTCTACTTCCCCAAAGCAAAATTGAAGGGGATTTGTTTGTGCTGTAATCATACAATATAACTAAGGCCCTGGATTCTCTTAGTCCCTTAGACTGTCATGGTACTAAAAACTAGTATCAAAATGTGTGTAGGCATCTCCCTGCTTAGGTGGCTTGCGCTCGCTAAATAATGAGGGCTCAAGGAAATCAGCTTCCTGAAGCCAGTCCACTGTCTGCAGCTTACAGCTACCAAATGCCTGCCCAGCACCATCAGCTGGCCCTTTCCTTTCCTGGGCAGGTACCCTCTAAAGCTAGGCCTAGCTAAGCAGTGGTGGCCCAGAGCACAACCGTTAAAGAGGCTGCAGTACCTCCAAAGGGTCCTGTTAGAAGACACTCCTGCCTTCTAAAAAAAAGAGGACCTGTTCAAAGATGCCGCTAGGAACTCTAACTCCATCACAAGCAGTTCCAGAAAAATAAAAAGTGACCAAAAATGAGGACTCAACATGCAAAAACAGAGACATATTAAATATCTAATTTGGGGTGGGGGGGGATTAAAAAAAACAACCTCCAATGCTGTTAGCAAGACAACCTCTTCCTCCACAAGTAACACAAATTGTCAAATAGAATTATTATGGTAATAGATCCCATCATGATAATGTCATATGGTTATCATTTACTTTCTTAAAACGTATGTTTTCAGGAAGCTTTTATACTTACATCGTCTATCTGGTAGAAAGATACAACCACGGAAGGCTGTGCATCTGGAGGGGTGGCTATTTTTCTCTGAAATGACATTTCACTTAGAAATGCAGCCAGGATAGCTTCCCCGGATCCATTTTCACCTGCAACTCTCTTTACATTCCTCCAAAAAAACAGCTTTAGGTCCTTGTCAGAACATCTGATGGAACCGTAGCCTCCGTTAGGTTTGCTCCCGGGTGACTTTAGTGCCTCAAAGTTGGAGATAAAAGACAGGGCAGACTACAGAAGCTAGCAGCCAAGCCAGGCTATTCCTCAGGCAGTGATTTGCACCCCCAAATTTGACAAGAGCTCCGCTTGCCCAATAAACGAAGTTTATAAGCTTTAGAAATGCAACTATATAAATTCTGCATTTATTAAGGATGCAAAGTCAAGAACTCCACGAAAAAGACCCACACATGAACAGTAAAGAGATGAAGATAAGTATCAGGGCAGAGCAGCAACAGTGAAATAATTTCTAAAGCTATTTTATATAAATAAAGTGTAAGGTTAATCAGATCGTTTAGTCCAAAAGGAAACAGAATAGTGTATCCATGGATCCACAATCCACGTGGTTAAGAATTCAAGAAGGAACCATGGTCTTCCAGGAGAGTAGCAAATTCTTCCACTGCTCAACTATCTGCAAGGAGATACGGAGAAGACTCTTCAGAAAATATTTCAGTACTACTGGAACTGTACAAACGTCACATCTTTTACTTGCTGGCAGCGACAGAGAGAGAATCCCCTTTGTTGAATCCCCTTCCTGACTCATCTTCACACGTCTTTCTATAATTCATAGTTGTTGTTTTTTAAAAGTTGCTGGGGCGGGCGGGTGGGGGAGGAAATAGCTAGGGCTCTTCATATGCCAATTTTAATAATAAAGAAAACTTAGATTAAAATCTTAATAAAAGAGATTGAAAGGAGATCATTTTCTTGTAAGAATAGAAACGGACAAATTTTGTTCATTTTAATATTAGCAACTTCTCTTAGCCAATGTATTCTTTTTAGTGCTCTGTGCCTACTGATCAAGGATAACCTGCCCCCCCCTGTCCATTCAGGGTTTGACAAGTGGGGCTCTGCAAGGACTCGCAAGCAGGGCACCTCTTTCCCCCCTGTGCCCCCTCCCCTCTATTTCCCTCCCTTTTCCTACTTCTCTCTCTCCTTCCCACCCACCAGGCAACCTGACTTTATCTCCCCCACTTCAGCTCTCTCTCTCTGTCCCTTCCCCTGGCAGACTCTCCCGAGCTGTGTGGTGGCTGCCACGGCTGGATCTGGCCGAGTTGTACGGGTCGTGGGCTTCTAGGCTTGCTGCTGAGCCTGTCCCAGTTGAATCCACCTCCATCAAAGGACAAGACAGGGGGAGTGCCAGGCGCTTGTCACCACCTGTCATACCCAGCCACACCCTGCTTTCATGATTGTACTCATGCTGTCTGTTATGGTTAACTGCTGAGGCTATTCTGTACTTGAACTGCAGATGTTACTTTGTCTTTCGAACCCACGATGTGAAGCTATGTGAAGGGAGGTGTTCATCTCCACTGTTAACTGTGTGTTCTCCGTGCCCTCTCTCCACGGCTGGGAAGAGGCACCTGAATGGCCTTGGAAAACTCCCACATCATCCCTGCTATTTTCCCCGCTTAGCTGCCGGTTAGACTTGGGGCAGGGGGGAGGAGTTTAGCAATTGCCCATACTTTGAAAGCTTATATATGTTTGATGTTTGCATGTAACTGTCATGCCTGGCAAAGACAGAGTAAGATCCTGATACCGGCAGCTTTTCAATAAAGTCCTACAGTGGAGACCTTTTGAGAATTGCTTGGCAGATCCTTATAGTTTGCCAGGAATCCCCTTTTTCTCCTCAGACCTGAGTAACCATATAACCCTGACACTCGTGCCATGGCAGCCGAAGACAAGGGTACCAGTGCCACCGCGGCAACCGAGGAAACCCTTGAAGACCCTGATGATCCAGATCCTGACACTGGCGGCTTTTCAATAAAGTCCTTTTACTGCTACAGCGGAGTCCCTTTGAGAGTTGCTTGGCAGATCCTTACATGAAGGGACCTTTTCCATTTAGGTTTCTGGATGCAGAAAAACTGCTAAGAATTTAGTTTCAATGCAGAAATAGATTTAAGTCTGTCAACTTTGCCAATAACATCCCCAATTGTTGCCTATTATGATATTATTATAAGAAATAAAACTGATTATATAACTTATGAATATATGTTGGATAAACAAGGAAAAATAAAAACATAACAAAAATTCAAGGTTAAGGAAAAAACATTTCATGCCTGATGTATTATCAAATCGTGTTTGAGCTTAAAGAAAACACCTATTAGGAAAAGTATATAAAATCTAATTGCAATATGCCACAGAATCAGAACAAGTTTAAAAAGGTATGATAAAATACATTCGAAACTTAGAGGAAAATATATGTATTAGCCAGTGGGAAAATTTATGGATTAAAGAAATCAAATTTACAGAATGTCAAATATTAAGGGAGAACTGGTATAACATGTTCTTCAGGTGGTATATTACTACTAAGGACATTGCAAAAGCTAATAAGCATTATAGTGGAAAGTGCTGGAAATGTCAAAATATGGATGTAATAGTTTATCCCATGTGGTGGACATGCAAGAAAACGAGGAAATAGATAGAAATACATGAAGAAATGCAAAAGGTACTAAAGTTTCACTTTGTGTTGAACTCTAAAAATATGTAATAATATTACCAAGTAATATTATAAAAATACATAGTGGACTATTTAAATACGTATATGGTGACAGCAACAAAAGTAGTATAAGCAGCAAAATGGAAGGCGGAATGCTGTCCAGATTTGACCGAATGGATGAATAAGCTATACAAATATGTGTCAATGGCAAAATTAGCATTTTGCATACATAATAGGCCAATCCTAGAATTTCAGAAAAAATGGAAAGTTTTCTTTAATATAGCTGAATTTTTTTTAAAAACTAAGAACTATCAGTAAAATAGATTTGTTATCAAATTTGTAATTTAAATTTTGAATATAAGTGTATCTTAATATTAGTAAGTGTCATTGTATCTCATAGAAAGTGTCTTAAGAAATTTAATGAAGAGGATAGTAGGGAGAAGTGCTTTGTTTTTTCATATTTTGTTATATATAACTGTTTCTGATTTACATAACTATGTTATAAATCTTTTTTCTTTCTGTATCCCCTCTTACTATTATTTATTTTTTTCAAAATACAAATAAATGATATGGCCAAAAAAAAGCTGGGTTTTGCCTCCTAGTCCACCTCTGAAGGCTAAGTATTATTGTTGTGGTTGCTTAGCAACCTCCCAAATGGTCACTGAGATCTCAGAGCACAGTCTCTGAGGGTATTTTTTTCTTACAGCTAGATGTGTTTGTAAGAAACTGAGGTGGTTAAAAAAAATGTTCAGAATTAGATATATAAGGAATAACTAGCACTTTGTATTGTGCCCATTGTGCCCAGAAACAAATTATAAGTAGTTGCAGTTCTTTTAAGATTGGTGAGATGCCTATAACTAATAGATCAGGTTAGTTTTTCTAGTTCTATATGTTTTGTCAATGCAGTTAGACAGCCTAACTTTGTTAAAAGCCTGTTAAAAGTGGTTGCTGATCTACTGAATCAAATGAATGAATCTATATAGTAAAGACATTTATTTGTACTACTGCACTTATGTGACTTTCATTTTGTGAAATTACAGATGAAATCCTGAGCTTATCATTCTGTTCAGCGATAAATTAATTGTGCTGTATATTTCACCAACAGTAATGACTAAAACAGAGTTGCACTTAATGTAACTGCTGTTCATTGATGTCTTCTGTGCAAGCCCAAATGGATCTGCGCATGCGCAGGCCTGCCGATCGGTAGGTTTTTTAGCTAAAGTCCGCTGGGGGCGCTCATCTCCCAGTGTGCATGAGCAGGCTTTCCCACTGAAACAGCACTGGAAGGCGGTGCCCCCCACCCTCCAGTTCTCCTAAGACACCAGTTCCAAACAGGAAAGTAATGAAGAACACAGCGGGGTAGGAGGGAGGGTATGTGTGCCTGCACAGAAGGTATCAATGAACAGCAGTTATGGTAAGTGCAACTCTATTTTCATTGTCTCTCTTCTGTGCAGTCCCACATGTGAGACTCAGAAGCTTCTTACCTGGAGGTGGGTGTGATCTTCACTGAAACAGAGAATGGAGCACTGCCTGCCCCACTGCTGATTCTCTTCTCTCCATTACATCTAAAGCATAATGCCTCACAAAGGTGTCTGATAACGGCCATGTCGCTGCGCTGCAGATGTCATGCAAAGGAACACCTTTCAGGAGTGAAGACGAAGACGCCTGGGCCCTCGCAGAATGGGCCTTCACCTCCAGGGGGCAAGGTAAGATGGCCATGTTGTAATAATGTCGGATAGTGGAAGTAACCCAACGTGACAGCGACTGGGCAATAGCTCTGTTTTCCCTTCTTTGGACCAGCATAACAAATAAATAGATATACTGTCGAAGGCTTTCATGGTATGCGGTATACTCCTGCAGAGGTGAGGAGGTCTCTACTGTCTTTTGCTGATCGTAGCATCTCTTGTATTTTTCTGGTGGGTCGGAAAACTGTTTGTAGGTTGTGTTTTTTCATAAGCTTTCCCATCTGATCAGTGATTCCTTTGATCTATGGCAAAAATACTTTTCCTATGGGAGACTGTTTTTCCTTAGTTGTTTGATTTATCCTTGGTTTAATCGCTCTTCTGATTTTATTTCTGGAGTAGCCATACACCTCTGCAGGAGTATACTGCATACCCTGCAGCTGTGGACAAGTTTACATCAAGACCACACAGCGTAGCATCCAGACAAGAATAAAAGAACATGAAAGACACTGCAGACTTGGCCAACCTGTGGGGCTGTCATCTTTATTGACCTTGCCGTGCTAAGAATAAACTGCACTTAAGAATTGCTTTGCCGTTTCTGTTAAGGGACTTTGGTGGCTTTGACTGTGCCCCCTGATGAAATCGTGGCTAGATGAAACAAGCTAAATGAATTAATCTTGCTGGCTGCTTGTTGGGGCAATCCTGGTCCCTGGGAAACATCTGCCTAAGATCCACTCTATACCAGAACTGCTTAAGAGGACCACTGTCCACCTTATTGTTTCCACATTGCTTACTGCTGCACTGCGGACGGCTTCTGGACTACACGGACGTCTGAATTTTGGAAAAGACTTGAGAACCCTCGGATTGATGGACTGACTTTATTTTCAGCGCTGTGTGTTTCTTTTTTGGGAGGCTTGGTCTTGTGAAATTGACTAAGACTGGTCTCTGTACTTATTCCACTCAGATGGTTGTTTGTACTTATATGTAAAGCTACTTTTCACTGTCTCATTGTTCAGAATTACACTATTTTTCAATTTTGGTATCTATTGTAGTTTCACTGAATTGTTGGTCCCTGGGCTACTGTTGCGTGTTGGTTTGAGTTCTGCCCTTAGGGCTGCCTCGGGTTGTGTGTTTTGCTCAACCTGAAAAATCAGCAGTGGCTGAACATAGCCTAACTCAAACAGGACACAGTATCTTATTCCAGGACACTAAAATACTGGACAACACTTCCAACTACTTTGTCAGATTGCACAGGGAAGCCATTGAAATTCATTAGCATAAGCACAACGTCAACAGGAAATAAGAGACTTTAAGAATGAATAGAGCATGGTTTTCAGTCCTGAAAAACACCAGGCTAACAAAATACTCTACACCCTACAATAGCCCTGCAGAGAAGATTAGAATATCAAGCACCAATCCATATGCAAAAGAACCTCCTCAGGATACAGTGAAGTCTCCCTTCATTAGCATTCCACACCCTGGGAAACTCTTACAGGATGACTCAGCCCAAACCCACCTTCCTGAGTAGATATAAATTACCTGCCAACATCTTCTCCACACTTTGACACTGAGAGATCTCTGTCTTTCAGTGCTACACCTCGGAAGCTGCCAGTCACAGCTGCTGGCAAAACGTCAGGAACTACAATGCCAAGACCACAGAGATACAGCCCAGAAAATCCACAACAACCAAATAAATAGATGTTTGTCCTTTCTAAACTCTGCAGTATGATGCAAATAAAAGAGTACTGCCCTCCATACATCTAAAGAAAGTAGGGCATTCTCAGACTCCAAAGCTGGTTTAGGGGAAAAAACTGGGAGAACAATGTTCTGAACTAAATGCAATCGGCTTGAGACCTTGGGTCTAAACTTGAAGTCTGAAGACCACCTTACTACTATCAATCTTACAGAAAGGGGGATCTGAGCATAAAGCTGCTAATTTGCCCACTCATCTACTAGAAGTAATAGCAACTAAGAATGTGACCTTATGAGACAAGAAACAAAGGTCACAGGTCACAAGAGGCTCAAACAGAGGTCACATAAATTCAGCCAAAACCAACTGAAGTGACCATTGGAGCACTAATTCTCTAACTGGTGGGAACAAATTTTGAAGGCCCTTGAGAAATGACCGAGAAATACTGTGGGAGAAAACTGTTTCCCCGTCAATCCTAGGATGAAATGCCGAGATAGCGGCAAGGTAGATCTTAACGGAGGAATTGGAGAGGCCCTCATCCTTGAGTGATAATAGAAATTCTAAGTTATCTGAAATTTGACAATTAAAGGGGTCTAAGTCCTTCTGAGAGACCTAGCATGTGAACCTGTCCCATTTGAACGCATAAAATTTTCTTGTATTCAACCTCCTAGTGTTAAGTACAACCTCCATTACCCTCATAGAGAGGGTCCCTGTCCCACTATGTGCCAAGCTGTTAGGTTCAGTCTGGGTAGGTCGTGAAACCATACCCCATTGTGTGCTTTGGGTTCTAACCCAAAGCAATGACATCGACCCTGAGACAAATGCATCATGTGTTGGAACCATGGTTGTGTGAGCCAAAACGGTGTTATTAAAATAATGTGTGGCTGGTCCTTATGAATCTTGCTGACTACCCTTGCAATCGGCGGAAAAGGGGGAAATGCATAGAAAAGGTGTCCCTCCCAGGAGATCTGGAAGGCATCTCCCAAGGAACCTATTCCCCCCTAGAACAGAACCTCAACACATTCTGGTTTCCTAGTCTGGCAAAGAGGTCTATGTCCGGATAACCCCAGTTCTCGAACCGAGGTCTTAGATAAGTGTCTGTCAAAGACCATTCATTGTTCTCTGATTTCAGTCTGCTCAGTCTGTCCACAGTTAAATTTACTGTGCCTGGGACATGCACAGCCTGCAGGGGGACCCCTCTTGATAAGGCGAAATCCCATGTGGTCATGGATTCTTCACAATGGACTCTGGACACAGTGCCCCCCTGCTTGTTCAAATAGTACATGGCTGTACAATTGTCTGTCAGGATCTGCACTTTCCTTTGGTGGATGGTATCTGCAAAAGCTATAAGAGCATAATGAATTGCTCGTAACTCCAAGATGTTAATATGTAGCTTACTCTCATGTGACAGCCACCTCCCATGTGTACTTAGTGACCCACAATGTGCCCCTCATCCAGATGTGGAGGCATCAGTAGATATAGTTACTTGCATCTGTGACGTTCCAAAGTCTACACCCTTCAGGAGATTCCCGTCATCTGTCCACCTCGAGAGAAAACTAATCACTCTCCTGGGGATAGAGTACTTCCTACTTATAGAATGAAGTTCAAATTTATGTACAGTTAAAAACCACAACTGGAGTTTCTGCCTATGCAGTCTGGCCAATGGGGTGACAAAGGTAGTCGCTGCCAGGAGACCCAGTAGAGTTTGAATATTTAAGGCGGACTGGAACCTGCACAGGCAAAAATGTTCTACCATCTCCCAAATCCTGCTTGCTCTCTCCAAAGGGAGAAAACATCTATTGATGTCAGACTATGGAATCCCAGTTATCTCGAGTTCGTCTCCCACCCCTTCTGCAAGAAGCACAAGGTCTCTTGGTTCCAAAAGGTTTATTGAAAGACTATGCTCAGGATACAGGTGTCCATAATCCAAGGACTGGAGAGGCCCCTGGCTGAACGAAGCTTTGTTGAGAATGGCATGTAAAACGAAAGTTACAATACTTCAAACACCCATTCCCAGCCTCCCCCCTAGTCCTGTCTGCAAAGGCCTGAGAAGATGAGGACATCAAGGTCATTGGCTGGGCTGGATAGATAAGACTCTTCGCTCCCATGAGTATGAACGGCCTGGACGACATCTGGGACTAGAGGGAGGAAAACTGGAAAACTACTGATTATAACAAGAGTTAACATGGCATTGCTCTGGCTAGAGAACTGACATCCTGACATTCTGCCCCCCTTAAGACCCTCACCCGTGGCCCCCGGTTTTTCAGGGTACTTTCTATGAAATTTAGCAAGCAGTCTCGGGGCATTCACATTGGAGGCTTCTACCCACTCTCTGAACCCCTCCTCAAAGTCCTTCCACCTGACTAGGTAAAAGATCTTGTTGTGCCTCCGTTTTGAGTCCAAAATCTCTTCTATTTCACAATGTATTTGGCCATCCACGAGGGTAGAGTAGGGCACCGCTTTTTCAGGATGCCAGACATCTGGGGGTGGGGGGGTGCCTTCTTGAGGAGACTGACATGAAAGGTGGAGTGGACCTGACGAAGGTTTTTGGGCAATTCCTATTCCACAGTCACGTCATTGATTACTCTCTTTATTGGAAAGGGTCCCAGATACTTCAGCCCTAATTTTTTTACTGTGTTGTTCTGTTTTGAAGTTCTTGGTGGAAACATATACTTTGTCTCCTGGGTGCAATTCCCATTGCTCCACACGATGGCGATCAGCATACTTTTTATAGTCCACATTGGCTTTGTGTAAAGTTTTTTGGATTACAGTCCATTGCTCAGTGAGAGAGGTCCACCATTCTCCCAGATCTCTGGATTTCTTGGACTCTGGGCTGGTTTCAAAGGGGAAGGCTAAACCCTCGTATCCATGCACAATTTTGAAAGGAGATTCTCCGGTCGAGCTGTGGACTGAGTTGTTATAAGCGTATTCAGCAAAATGAAGAAATTGTGTCCAATTGTCCTGTTGGAAATTAATATAACATCTGAGAAATTGTTCTAATATTTGATTAGTTCTTTCCGATTGTCCGTCGCTCTCGGGGTGATAGACAGAGCTTATTCCTTGTTCAATTCCTACTACTTGTAGGAGCTCCCGCCAGAAGTTGGCAACAAATTGTACTCCCTGATCCGATATCACCTTGGAAGGAAAAGAATGCATTCTTACAATGTGTTTCATAAACAGACTGGCGAGTTTCTTTGCTGTAGGCACGGTTGTGCAGAGGATGAAATGGGCTTGTTTGGAGAACAGGTCTACCACCACTAGAACACATGTGCAACCTTTAGAGGGGGGTAGATCGATGATAAAGTCCATTGAGATGACATCCCAGGGTCGGGAGGGGGTTTCCAGTGGTTGCAATAGTCCCGGGGGTTTCCCCCTTCTTGGTTTTGCCATTAAGCAGGTAGGGCAGGAAGCCACATATTGGGAGACATCTTTTCTTATGTTGGGCCACCAGAATTGCCTTTGCACTAAATGCAGGGTCTTTAAATATCTGAAATGGCCTGCAGTCTTGGCATCATGACATTGTTGTAAAACTTCCTTTCTTAGGTTAGCCGGGATGTAGAGTTTGTCGCCTTTAAGCCATTCTCCGGCTGCCGTTTGTGTAAGTTTTTCTGTGGGCGCTTCCTCCCCCTCGTTTTCCACCTCGCTTTTCACTTTTGCTCTCCACCCCTCGCGGCTTTCCTGCTTTTTCATTTGCTCTTTGGTTGCCTGGCTGCGAGTAGTTATTACTCCTCCCAATTGGCTAGGTGAGAAGACAGTGTCAATAGTCTCCTCCCTCCTGCTCTGATGTTGGGGCATGCGTGAAAAAGCGTCTGCAAGGAAATTAGATTTGCCGGGCAGGAAATTTAAGGTGAAATCAAATTTTGAAAAGAATTCTGCCCAACGAAGTTGTTTCGCGTTAAGGTGCCTGGGAGTGAGAAGTGCTTCTAGGTTTTTATGATCCGTCCAGACCTGGAAGGGGTGTTGAGCTCCCTCTAGCCAGTGGCGCCAAGTAGTGAGAGCTACTTTAACTGTAAACACTTCCTTTTCCCACACACTCCAATTCCTTTCTGCCCGGGACTAGTTCAATGGCACAGTCAGTGTTGCGGTGGGGAGGTAATTCATCTGCCTCCTCCTCACTAAACGCTTGGGCCATATCTCGGTATTCCAGCGGAATCAGATTCAGCTCTTCTGTAGTAAGGAGGGCGACTTCCAGATTAGCTGGGGCTCTCTCGCCCCATTCGGGTTTCCAGTGATGCTCTTGGCAGTATTCTCGGTCAAAGACTATCATCCCATCTGCCCAGTTGATGTAGGGGTTGTGATCCCAAAGCCATCTACTGCCCAAGATGAGCGGGTATTTGGCCACCTGGCTGACTACATAGGGGCGGCTTTCCCAGTGTTTGCCCATTCCGGTAGGCACTAATTCTGTTTCGAGTATAGCTGGGTTCATGTTGGAGCTGTCCATTTGCTCGAATATTATAGGAGGCTCTAGGGCATGGGTTTCCAACCCTAACCCATTAACCAGCACCAGGGCGATAATATCTTGTGAGGACCCAGAGTCTATTAGGGCTTGCACCCGCACATGAGTCCCCCTTTTGGGATTAACAGGGATGAATAAAATGGCCCCTCTTTCTCTCACCTCCTTCGGGGTGGTTTTCTCTTTGATCTGCCGCGGGGGCCTCCTCACGACAGATCCTCCTCGTTTCCCGGATGCACGATGGAGACTTCTTGGGTCTGGACCTCAAATTCTGCTAGAACCTCCTCGGCCTCCAATCCAGTTTCGGGACACCCTCTTTTAGCTTGTCTTCTACCCCTTCCGGCCCGCGGCACTGGAATTGGCCTGGTGGGTGGAACCTGGGGGGGTCTGCGCTCGAAGAGGGCATTGTGCGGCGAAATGTCCATTACTACCGCATTGTAAACACAGCCCTTGTCTCCACCACATCTCCCTGGCCCCCCTCGTTACAGTGGCACCCCGTCCTCTTCCCGGGGTTTGAGGGGGACGGCGAGAACCTGTGGCCTGTTGTTGCTCAACCAGGTGGACTACTTGGGTGCAGTTTTCCACTTCACACGCCAGTTGAATCCAGCCTAGGAGTGCTGGAGGATCATCCTGCATTAGCGCATGGTCCAACAGTTTAGGGTTCATTCCATTACAGAACAGTTCCACTTTCACTCCCTCTTCGTATTGCGGGCACTTAGCAGCTAGTTGTTGGAATTTGGCCACGTACTCTCTCACCGATTGCGACCCTTGCCAAATGGTTCGGAGTTCGGTGCGGGCCCGCTTGCTTCCAGCGGGTCTTCGTACTGTGCTCTCAGCGCTGCAATGAAGGGTTGTAAATTTCCCAATTCCGGGGCCCCCATATCGTAGAGAGTCACATACCATTCTGCTGCTATCCCCTCTAGGCGGGCCGCTAAGTGGGCTACTCGGCTTTCCTCCATAGGGAACAGGTGTCCCCACTGATTGAAGAACTCCAAGGCCTGCACTACAAAAAATCTCAGCTTCCGCGGCTCCCGTTGAACGTAGCTTCCAGCTTTATCCATCCCAGGGGTAGCTCTGTCCCCCCCGTGGCTAGTGCTTCAAGGGGTTGGGCAGGTTGACGAGGTGGCAGTTGTGGTGCCGGGCCCCGAGCCCGTGGCGGAGCAGGCTGGTGCAGTTGGAAAGGCGCTCCCGCTCTCGGCGTGGGTCTCTGCGGCACTCCCTGGGGCCCAGGTTGCAGTCGAGGCTGGGGCTGAGGTTGAGGCCTGAGTGGGGCCTGAGGCCGGGGCCCCGGGAGTCCTCGGAGGGCCGGTACCAGTGGCCCCACTCTTCCAGGTGGGAGCTGAGCCCTTGGCAGCTGCTGGCGAGGTGCAGGAAACCGAGGGGCTGGTTGCGCTGGAGCAGCTGGCACGGTGAGGCCAGGGCCCGCGGGTGCAGCTGGTGCTATGGCTCCCACCGGAACTATTGGCCCACCCAGCGCTGGGACAGCCAGGCCTGCGGGCAGAACCATGGGGCCTCCTGGCTTGGCAGGCACTGCTGGTGCGGGACCTCCAGGAGCGGCGAGGCTAGGCGGAGGTGGGAGCGGAATGGGCGCTCGTAGGGTGGGTGGTGGGATGGGTACCGGCGGGGCCGGCAGGCCAAGGAGCAGGCAGGGGCCCGCTGGTGCTAGTTCTACAGGTTGCATCACTGCCCCGGTGAGTGCCGGGCCAGCCGTGCTAGCAGGGCCTTGAGGACCTGTCACCCCTGCAGTGTCTCCCTGTGCTGTGCTCATGTCTCCGTAGGCCCCTGGACCATCAGACCTATGAGATAGGTGGCCTGCACCAGGTGTTCATGCATCGCTTCCATTTGTGCCTCCAATGCCCGGTAGCGAGCTTCCTCCTGACCCCTCAGGTCCTCTTCAGCATCCCATCCTGCTTGCTGGAGCAAACTTTCCTCCCAAGCTCTTTGTCCACACTCGGCATCGTTTTCCAGGATGAGCTGTAGATCACTGATGATACGTTGGATGGGTTTGAGCTGGGAACTATAAGTGACAACCAGTGGTGTTCTGCTGTTAGTTCCTTTAGGTTTGTCCTGGAGCAGGCTGTTTCTGGGTACTAGTCTGGCCCTGTCGATTTGTTTCCTCACTTCATTTGGTGGGTACTGTAGTCCCCAAAATGCTTGTTGTAAATCTCTTAAGTGGGAGTCCCGATCAAGAGCATTGGAGCAGATACGATTTTAATGTGGACTATTTGGTTAGTTGAAGCATATATTCCCTGGTTGTCCTTCACGTGTAGTAATCTATCTGGTTTACTGTGCTTGGGAGTGAAGGTGCCTCTTATGTATTTTATGTGTGTGCCCATGGCTGTGCCGTTAACCTGTAGATATAGGCTGTCATCAAATTTGAAGTAATTGTGAGTAAGCATGAAGTGGCAAAGTTCAGTGGCGAGGTGTGCTGTGGTTTTGTCCAGGATAATATTCCTGAAGGCTTGCAGTCCATCTGCATGTGGGATGTTGGTGTAAAGAGCCTCAACATCCATGGTTGATGTGAAAATAGGCATCCTTCAAATCCAATACTGCAAACCAAGCATCAGATGATAGGAGTTGCATAACCATGTTCAGGGTTACCATCTAAAACTTCTTTGTACGTATGTTTTTGTTGAGTTGCTTAAGATCCAGGATGGGTCTGGTACCCCCATCCTTTTTATCTACCAGGAACATATTCAAATAGAAACCCCAATGAGACTCCCCCTTGGGGACCAGCTGAACCACCCTTTTACTAAATAACTCATCTATTTCTACCTGCAATCCTTCCGAAGAAGGATGCGACATAAAATCAGGGATAGCCTGAGTCAGGTAACATTCAAACTCAATTTTATAACCAAATTAAACAATTTGTAGGACTATCTGTCAGATGTGATCTGTTCCCAAGCTGAAAGAAAATTGGCCAGTTTGGCTTCAAAGACAACTGGCTGTTCCGGTCCTAGTCAGAACTGTTTTTGTCCAGAGGTCTCCTTATTGGAGGGGGGCTGCTGGCTTTGCTTGTTACGATTATTGGGTCATCTCCTCTGATAATGCCCCTGTTGGGACGGTTGTTGTCTGTAAGCCAAGGGAGGATACAGCTAGTACCAATAAGGTCTCCCACAGTAAGACTGATGTTGTTGTTGCCAATAGGGGTATCGCTGACCCGATGGTTGCTTAGGCAAGACTCCGTACGAATGGGCCGTTAGGTGGTCCATCCTCTTTTGGGAGAGGTAATCATTAGTCTTGGTTGACAATAGAGTTGTCCTCTCGAAAGGGAGGTCCTCAATCTTGGCCCTCGTCTCTAAAGGCAAAGCAGTGGTGCGAAGCTGTGTGTGTTGCCGGAGGACCGCTGATGAAGCCAACGGTCTAGCAGAGGTGTCGGCTGTGTTGCACCCCGCGTTGATTTGTTGCTTTGATAATTTCAAAGCCTCCTTTTGAATTACCTTCACCAGGAACTTTTGGTCCTCTGGGAGCTTATCGAGGAAGGATGTCAGGCGATTCCACAAGAAGATTTGATAAGCTCCCATGATGGCAGTGTAGTTCACAATTTTTACATGGAAGGCTGTGAAAGAGTAAAGCTTCTTCCCCAGAGCATCGAGTTTCCGACTCTCTTTGTCAGCAGGGGTATGATGGGAGCCCTGCTGTTGACGAGCTTGCATTTCCTCTGTCACTAGCGAAGACGGAGGAGAGCGTTGGAAAAGCAAGGAACAAATGTCTTACCTGGTCTTGTAAAAGCCTTCTGTCTTTTTAGATGTTGGTTGAGTTGAGGCAGGTTTCTCACAAATGCTGTTGATGTCAACAAAACCCTCAATGAAGGGAAATGCCACACTGGTAGGGTTCCTGGAGTAGAGGTGTTGTAAGATTTTGTCAGCCGCCTCTATGTCTAGTGAGCGAGCCATCCTCAGAAGCTGCTTGGAATACAAGCGACAGTCCTCATTAGGAGAGACTTGGCCAGATGCAATAAGTGCTTCATCCAGCGAAGGGTCAGACACAGGACTGAGACTCTGTTCCTGGCTTCTGTCTGAGAGCTGGTAGGACATCACAGGTTCTGGGATGCCATAAGGAGATCTGGATCCCCTACACTCCTCAAAGGACTCAAATTCTGGTGCTATTGAGTGCATGCGATAAGGATCTCCGAAATCTAGTCCGTACTTGGATGGCCTCGAGCATGGCCAGTCAGATCTCGAGTAGTGTTGACCATACTCTGGAGCAGACTGCCAAGGGTCATCAGACAGGAATCCTTCCTCTAACTTGCCCTCCTCTGCTGAAGAATGATGTGACGGGGACCTTGAATGAATGGAAGGCGTTCAAGGACTGTCTTCCAAGACTGGTTGAATGTGCTTGGTCTTACACTTAGTCTTTTTATATGGAGGCTGTAAGAGCTCCAAAGTTGATGCTATATCAAGCCTTCTCGGATCCAAGCCAACCTCTTTGGATCTGAGACCTTCGAATTCGACCTCTTCGGATCTGAACCCTTCAGATCCGATCTACTCAGATCCGAGCCTTTCTGATCCAATCTTGGTTCTGTGGATTTCAAAGTCAGTGACTCCTTTGGTTCCAGATGGGTGGATTCTGACTGCCTCTTATTTTTCTTAGGAACAGCGGACACCATCGGGTTGGTTCTCATAGGCAACTTTGAAGGTGTGTGGGTCTGGGCAGTCTCAAGATACACCTTGAGCCTCTGGTGCCTGGAGCCAAGATCGACTCTGAGATGGATCCAAGGAGGAAGCCATTGAGTGACGGGACGGGTGCTGGATCCGAGTTGACTCTGTGTGCGTCGTAGAGACCCATTCAGAGGAGGGATCCGCTCCCTTCCCCGAAGAAGATAGGGAAAGATTTTTCGGGGTATTGGAGGCCTTCATGGCGTGCACCCATAACAGTGCCTTAAGTCTTTTGGTCCTCTCAGTCCTGGCCTTGGGGGTGAAACTCCTGCAATGTTCACAGCCCTGTACATTGTGGCCTTTCCTCAAACATTCCAGACAGACAGAATGTCCATCTGTCTTTGTCATTTTTGTTGCGCAGGTCACACATTTCTTAAATAGAGCTGTATCAGCCATAACAACAATTTCACTCTTACGATCTTCCAGATCCTTCTTTAACACAAGCGGAATGAAAAAGAACCTTCCCAGTCGGTGGCAAAGAAGGAACTGGAGGGTTGGGGGTGCCACCTCTCAGTTCCATTCCGGCGAGAAAGCCTGCTCATGCGCACTGGGAGGTGAGAGCTCCCTAGCGGACTTTAGCTAAAAAAAACCCTACCGATCAGAAGGCCTGTGCATGCGCAGTCCCATGTGGGACTGCACAGAAGACGGACAATGAACTGAAAATACCTATGGAATCAAATGACCTCTTTGCAGTCCTAATGATAGTTTTGATAGAAAACCTTGTGCACACTTACTCTTAATCATGCAGTGAGGAGTTCATCATCTGAGCGTCCAATCGCATCAGGATCTGAAAGAGGATCTAGGTCTACAAAAGCACCAAACCACGTTCTCATGTCTTGACTACTAGTCTCCACTGCAGAAAAACAGGTAAAATTAAATAATTTCACTGATTGATGTCACAAGACTTTTATTTTAGCAACAAACAATGGAGTTTCTTCTTAATTCTTTAATGGAATGAGATTCCTGAAAATCAGTTAATGGATATTGGACCAAGTTATTTCTTTAGTATTGCAAATCAATCAGAGCTGCTTTCACAAAATATAATCAGCTTGATTTCAAACAAACCCTTTTAGAAGGAGAAAAGGCTGCAACGCACCACAGGCTCAATGTCACAAGTTTTAGGCACAAAGACATATTGCAGAGTCAGAGATACACATTCTGATTGTAAGTTTACTGCTGAGACCCATTCCATATGTTAAATAAGGAGAACAAATGAACAGCTTTATTACTGGAACATTCCAGTTGGTTAGCTGTGTTAGTCTTGAGGTTGCCAGGCCCTTTATCATCCTGGTAGGATGGGTGGAGACCCAGCACTCACCTTTCCTTGACTCCTTGCACATGCAAGCTCCCCGAGGCAGTGCGATGACATAAGTTCTGGAGAGAGACATCACCGCACCAGCCCGGGAGCGTGCATTCTTTGCAGTGGGCTGATTTAGGCCCCTAACAGGCCCAATGCAGCCCGTTTTGGGCCCAAATTGGCCCTCTGCAAAGAGTGAGAGCACTCCTGGGGAGGCGCGGCAATGTCATTCCCAGTAATGATGGTGTTGCGCTGCTCCAGGAGAGTGCCTGGGAGTCCTGTTCCCCCACCTTTCCTCCCCACTGGCTAGGTGAGTGGGGGTGGAGGGTGAGAGCGGGGAACCCCCTGCCCCCACCAGGGGACATGGGATCTCGAGTTAGTTTGTAGCAGCAAAATAAAACTGTCCAGAGGCCCCTTATGCTAGAATACATTTTGCTAACCTTTAAAGTGCCAGTGAATTCTTGATTTATTTTACCGTAATACATACACCCTAGACTGAGATACTTAGGTTGCAATCCTAAGAATACTTACTGAAAATAATCCCATTGGATTTCTGAGGAGATCCGTTTGATTGCTCCTTTAAACTTGCACAACACTTTGTACTACCACAGTAATAATTAACAAAACACTTCTTGTCCCAAGAACTAATCATAACTATGCTTATGTACCACTCTTCTAGACAGATTAGTGTACCTTGCAGAGCAGTGAACAAAATCAGTGCTATTATTATCCCCACAATACAGCTGTAGAGCTGGGGCTGAGAGGAGCAGCTGGCCCAAGGCCACCTGCTCAGCTTATGGCAGTAGTGGAATTCAACCAGCAGAGTGCTGATTTCGCAGCCCAACCAGTTAACAACTATACTACAGTGGCATACCAAACCGAAACATGTGGTCGTTGTAGTACATGGTGTACTTCTAAGTGGAATGATGATGACATAACTCTAATTTTCATTAATTCCGCATTCTAAGATAATGCATAACATGTTTCTATAGAACTTATTTCTACAAATAGAAAGCTAACCATCTGACTTCCATTTAGACTAAATCTTCATGCAACAGTTTTATATTAATTGCTCTCATATGCTCCATGGATCGTATTTGTATAGGGTATTAAGAACAAATGAGTTGAGTAAAATCATAGTGAGGATAATGTGCAACTCTTGAAATAATATTTTGAAATAATATTTCAGGAGTGCTGAAGGTATACAAAGTATTGCTTGGAATAAACTAGTTTTGCCCCATGAGTTGCATGGAAGGGAACCCACATCAAGATCCTACATAAGTCAGAGATGGTAATAAGTTCAAGTAACAAATACTTTCAAAATCAGGTTTTCAATCTTTTTTTTAAAAAAATCCAGTTTCCTTATGCCGGAAATCAGTAGAAGCTATCCAAATTACTTCAAAAGATCTTTTGCCTTTAATAATAATAACCCCCCCTAGTCACTCTGGTGTGGTGCTGGGGAGTGCCCTCAAGTCATAGCTGACTCCTGGCAACCCCTAGCTGGGTTCTCATGGCAAGAGACTAACAGAGGTGGCCTGCCCTCGCCTGCCTCTGCAACCCTGGTCTTGGTTGAAGGTCTCCCATCCAATTACCTACCAAAGCCAACCCTGCTCAGCTTCTGAGATCTGATGAGATCAGGCTTGCTTGGGCTATGCAGGTCAGGGCAGTCACTCTGGTACTTACTGCTTAATCCCCCAGCAGCATGAAGGCCTTGCTCAAGGAGCTGTGATGGTAGGAATCCAGAAGGGTTTGCTAAACATTCTGCTTCGGTAGCAGGTGCCTCGATAGGAGAAGCCACACAAAGGCTGTCAAACACATTTTGGTATTCCTGTGCTCTGCTTCCAGTGTCTGAAGCACGGGGACTTGCTATGTTCTCCAGAAAAGAAAACAATTCTTCAGCAGAGTCTGTCGGCAGCAATTCTCCTGAAAGTGATGTTAAACAAAAATATAAGATTTTATAACATCCTTTCCTTGAGACTACTTGAATTTCTGCAAATGTTATCTAACATTTAATTAATATTCAAGCTGTCCTTTGGAGGAAGAAAGCCTCTACATAAAGCTGCTGGGAGAGGTCATCCGGAGATCCTGAGCTGCCACCAACAGGCAGATGTCACTCAGCTCTATCTTGTGCTTCCATCAGATCCCAGGAAGGAGGCGCTGGAACCTGTGAACAGGCGCCTGGCGTTAGTTTTGGAGTGAATGCGGACTAGTAAACTGAGGCTTAATCCCAACAAGATGGAGGCGCCACTGAGGACGGAGTGAAAGGTCTGACCCAGGAATGGGGGTATCTCCTGTTCTGGATGAGGTGGCACTCCCCTTGAAGGAGCAGGTCCGTAGCTTGGGGGTGCTGCTGGACCGGGGCCTCCTGTGGGATAAACGGGGGGCAGCGGTGGCCAGAGGTGCCTTTCGCCAGCTTTGGCTGGTGGGCCAGCTGCTGCCCTTCCTGGACAGGCAAGATCTTGCTGCTGTGATGCATGCCCTGGTAACAACAACTCGATTAGATTTCTGTAAAGTGCTCTACACGGGGCTGCCCTTGAAGACTGTCTGGAAGCTACAGCTGGTTCAGAAGGCTGCAGGCAGAATCCTGACTGGAGAGCATAATAAGGACTATATCACTCCACTCTTACTTCATCTACACCGGCTCCCAATTTGCTTTAAGGCTCAATTCAAGGTGCCAGTATTAACCTTTAAAGCCCTATATGGCTTGAGGCCAGCATCTCTCAGGATCACCCTCTTTCATGAACCTACCCACCCACTCTGGTCATCTTTAGACGCCTTGCTTTGGGTGTCTACCATTTGAGGTTAGGGAGTGGCAACCTGAAAAAAGGGCCTTCTTTCCAAAACCCAGGATTACACTTACCTGTAACTGATGTTCAAGTGGTCACAGGTGCAATCACACATGTGTACTGTGCATGTGTGCGGGCCTGCTGCGGATGGAAACTTCTAGAGCTCTAGAGTGTGACGCGCTCCCCAGCCCTGTTGCACAATAGCTTTTCCCACCTTTTTGGGCACACCTCCTCAATTCTCTCTGTCATCGCTGGAGAGCTCCATCAGTCTGAAAGCAAGAGAGCTCACAGTGGGGCAGGAGGAAAGGTTGTCTGACTGACTTGTGACTACTTGATGAACATCAGTTAAGGTTAAGCATAACTGTAGGGCCAAACTACAAGTGATGAATGACACTTGAACGGCAAGTGTATTCTTCCCTGTTCACTTGCCCTCCACTCAATCCACTTGCCGTTCGAGTGTCATTCGTCACTTGTAGCTTGGCCCTATGTTTTCCTCTTTATGGTCACAGTGCAGTCCCATATGAATGACTAGCAAGCTAATTTACCCTGAAGGATGGTGGGTTTGATGCCCTCAATAAAATAATGACGGTAACACTGCTTTCCCCACAGCTGTGTCTTTATTGAATCGACATCTAAGATGTTGTGTGCAACAAAGATTGTTGAGGAAGTGGGAAAGAGGCATCTGCCAAGCAAGCCTGCGCCCTGCCTGCCATACTCAGTGCTGTCTTTCACGTTGGGGGAGGTGGGGGGACAGATAGTTGGTAGTTCTGCTGTTCTCTTGCTATTTTCTCCGCTATTGCGATCCCGCACTCAGCTGTCTTATCTATAGGTGTGCAGGTGGATGGAGGCGCCTGGGAACCGGCCAAATGACCTTGGAGCCTTGGAGCTTACAACCTCTTCCCCCTTCCAGCTTTTTCCACAAGAGACCGCGTGCCAAAGACTAACAGACTTCTGCTCGAAAAAGGGAGAGAGGAGGGTCTAACTAGCCCGCTGGGCCTTGCCCTGGTATCCCTGGCAGTTGCTTTGCACTGTGCTCTAATGGTGGTAATCTCTTAATAAAGACTTTTAACTCATCCAGCCTGGCCTGATGGAGTCGTCTAGGAGAATCCCCTAGCAGAGCCTGGCAGCATCATGTAAACTCAAGATGAGAGGATAAATAACAATAATATGACTGCTGAAATTCAACATAGTAACTGAGGTAAGTTGGAAAAACAGGGTTTCTCACCTGTAACTGTTGATCGTCGAGTCTCTTCTGTGCAGACACACATTGGGACTGCGCAGGCGCAGGCCAGCCGCGGAAAAGATTTTTCTAGCTTTCAGAGATGTGAAGGGGACGTTCGGATCCACCGCGCATGCGCGTCGGTGTTCCCGCCAATTTTGAATGCATATATATCCGAACGTCCCCGGCATTCCCTCAGTTCACCTGAGCCGCCGGAGAAACTAAGTTAACCAAACACTCACAGCGGGGCAGGCGGGAGGGAATGTGTGTCTGCACAGAAGAGACTCGACGATCAACAGTTACAGGTGAGAAACCCTGTTTATCGTCTTCGTCCTTCTGTGCAGCCCCACATTGGGAGAGTAACTAGCATCTCACCAATGGGGGCGGGTGTGAGTGTCTACTTGAACAAGGACTGCAGGACAGCTGTGCCAACAGCCGAGTCACGTCGTGCATGCACGTCCACAGAGTAATGCCGGATGAAAGTGTCTGCAGAGGACCATGTCGCAGCTTGGCAGACGTCCTGGAGCGGCACCCCTCGCAGGAAGGCAGCAGAAGCAGCTTGCGCTCGAGTGGAATGAGCGGTAACCAACAAGGGACACTGGACTCCAGCATGCTGATAGCAAAGTTTAATCGTAGACACAATCCAGCGAGAGATGGACTGGGCAGAAGCAGGTGAGCCCTTGCGAGGGCCAGAGTAACACACAAACAGGACAGGAGATTTCCTGAAACATTTGGTGCGGTGCAAATAAAACAATAAAGCACGCTTTACATCCAATGTGTGTAGAGCTCGTTCCCCTGGGGATGAGGGCGTTGGAAAAAAGGAAGGGAGGAACACCTTTTGCTGTAGGTGAAATCTTGAGACTACCTTGGGCAGAAACTCCATGCTAGTGTGGAGCATGACAGTACCAGGGAAAAACTGCAGGAAGGGAGGGTCACACCGCAGGGCAGACAGCTCCCCAACACGCCTAGAGGACGTGATTGCCACCAGGAAAGCCACCTTCTGAGTGAGCAAAGGTAGGGGACAAGAAGATAGAGGCTCAAAGGGCTGGAGCATCAGTTGGGAGAGAACCAGGGAGAGACTCCATTGTGGAATGGGATGGGCCCTAGGAGGGAAGGTCTTGAACAGGCCCTTCAGGAACTGCTTGGAAAGCCAGTGAGTAAAAACTGTCTTCCCATCAACCTGCTCATGGAAGGCAGAGATTGCAGCCATGTGGACCTTAACACTGGAAAACGCAAGGCCCTGGGAGCAGAGTTCCAGGAGGTAGTCCAGGATGACAGGAAGCGGGCAATTAAAGGGAGAAACCCCCTTCAGGGCCAACCACCGGGAAAAACGTGACCACTTCCTCTGATAGGACAACCTGGTGAACGGTTTCCGGGCATTCAAGATCACCCCAAGCACTCCAGAAGAGAGGCTCACTCCCGGTTGCCCAGAAGCCAGGCAGTCAGATTCAGTACAGCCACATCGTGATGCCACACCCCGTCCCTGGTTAAGAGGTCCGGGGCGTGAGGCAGGGGGAGGCATCGCCCCTGGGACAGGGAAAGTAAAAGGGGGAACCAATCCTGGCGAGGCCACCGAGGGGCAACGAGGATACAGTGGGTTCGGAAGGCCCTGATCCTGGAAAGAACCTTGTACAGGAGCGGGAAGGGCGGGAAGGCATAAAAGAGCCCTGGGGACCAAGGTATTTGGAAGGCATCCCCTAGGGAGTGGCGGCCAATGCCGGCCCGGGAGCAGAACAGCGGGGCCTGTTTGTTGCGGGCAGTGGCGAAGAGGTCGACCAAAGGCGTGCCCCATGTGCGGAAAACCTGGTCGAGGTAAACCCTGTTTAGGGACCACTCGTGCTGAGGCAGAAACACCCTGCTCAGTGCATCCGCCGAGGTGTTGAGATCCCCGGCAATGTGCACGGCTCTGGGAAGGACGTTGTTGACCATGGCCCAATTCCATAGAGTCGTTGCCTCCTTGCAGAGCTTGAGCGAGACCGTTCCTCCCTGCTTGTTGAGGTAGTAGCAGGCCGTGGTATTGTCCGACAGGACCTGAACCCTCCTGTTCCGAATGGCATCTGCAAAAGAAGCGAGGGAGTAACGGATCGCCCTAAGCTCAAGAAGGTTGATATGCATGGATGCCTCAGATGGGGACCAGATGCCCTGAGCCGAAAGCTGTCCACAGTGCCCTCCCCATCCCAAGTTGGAGGCATCGGTATAAACCGTGACCTCAGCTAGGAAGGGGCCGAAAGGACAACCTTCAGACAGGTTTCCAGGGACAGTCCACCAGGCCAGAGAGCGCAGCACCACCCTGGGGATGGAAAACCTCTGGTGCTGACCCATGGTGAGGGGGTTGTACCTCCGGACAAACCAGTTTTGCAGAGGCCTCATACGCAGGCGTGCAAAGAAAACCACCCCTGTGGAGGAGGCCATAAGGCCCAACAGTGTCTGAATCAAAAGGGCCGTCTGGTACCGGCAATGTATAAAATGCCGGGCTAAAGCGGAAAGCCTGGCCAACCGGTCTGGAGGCAGGTAGGCTCTGCCCAGCAGGGAATCGAAATGGACCCCAATAAACCTAATGGCCATGCCCGGGGCCAGGATAGACTTATCCCCATTAACCACCAAGCCCAACCTAGCCAGCACGGACAAAGTGAGGGCAATATGGGCCTGGAGAGAGTCAGGCGAGGGTCCCACCAGGAGCCAGTCATCCAGGTACGGGTAGATAAAGCAACCCTGGGACCGCAGGTATGCCACTACGGTGGCCATGCACTTCGTGAATACCCTGGGCGCAGAGGCCAGCCCAAAGGGCAATACGGTATATTCATACACAGAATTCCCATACACAAACCGCAGGTATCTCCTGTGGCCCTCAAATATAGAAATGTGGAAGTAGGCATCCTTCAAGTCTAGAATGGCTAGCCAGACGCCCACCTCCAGGAGCTCCATGACCCGTGCCAGGGTTAGCATTCGAAACTTTTCAACCTTCAAATAACCGTTGAGGCCTCTAAGGTCTAAGATGGGCCAGGAACCTCCACCCTTTTTATCCACAAGGAAGTATCTGGAGTAAAATCCCCATGGGGAAGTAGAGACATTGACCACCCGGACAGCACCTTTGTTAACCAACTCCATAACATTATTGTGTAACACAACATCACAACATGTAGAACAACGGGGAGGGAGAGAGAGAGGAGGTGCATCTGTAAACATTAACTTGTAACCATGGGCCACAATGGACAGGACCCAAGTGTCAGAAGTAACACGTTGCCAACAGGGCAAAAAAGGCCGAAGCCTGTCCAGAAACTGGGCAGTAGAGGAAGTGTCCTCGGAGGCCAACAGGGGAGCGTTCAGGCTTAGTCAGAAGACCGAGGGCTTCTGCACCGAGGTCGAAGGCTTGGGTGAAGATGGCTGTTGCCTGCCCTTGGACCGGCCGGAGCGCCTGGAAGAGTGACGCTGCTGGGCTGAATAGGATCGGTGACCGTAGGACTGGCCCGAGAAGAAGCGCCCTTGACGCTGCTGGTAAGGCTGGTAAGGGGCCTGGTAGGATCGGAACCGACCATAACGATACCTCGGACCCGATGACTGAGCTGAGGGGGCGACTCCGAGGGACTTGGCCGTCTGCTGATTCTTTTTCATCAGGGAGAGGGATTCATCCGTCTTCTCCGAGAAGAGCTGGGGCCCCTCGAAGGGGAAATCCTCCACTTTCGCCTTCTTTTCAGGCGGCAGGGCAGTGGACCGGAGCCAGGCGTGTCGACGCAGGACCACCGAAGTCGCCATCGAGCGCGCCGCGGAATCGGCAGCATCCTTGCCCGCTGTCATCTGCTGTTTTGACAGCCGTATGGCCTCTGCCTGAAGGGCCTTCACCAAGTGGCGGCGATCCTCGGGGAGATCGGAAAGGTAAGAGGACAGCCGTTTCCAGAGGAACAGATTGTAGGACCCCATTATGGCCTGGAAGTTGGCAATACGGAATCCCAAAGACGCGGACGAGTAGAGTTTCCTGCCCATGCCATCCAGCTTTCTGCCTTCTCGGTCCGCCGGGGCCGACGAGGAACCGGAACGGAACCGAGCCTGACCCTCCTCAGCCACGATGGACGAGGGTTTCGGATGACTGAAGAGGTACGGGCAATCATCCTGCTTTAAACGGTAGTACCTCTCTACCTTCTTTGCCGTCGCGGACACGGACGCCGGTGTTTGCCAGAGCGCGAGAGCGCTGTCAACAAAATCCTCCACAGGGGGAAACGCCACCGACGCGGGGGACCCGGAATACAGTGCCTCCAGCAGCTTACTCTTGGGCTTGGAGGTCGTGGAGGAGACGTCTATCTCCAGCGCGGCGGCCATCCGCATCATTTGCTCGGAGAATAGCCTGTAGTCGTCATTCGGGGACGATGAACGGGGCCCACCCACGGTGTCATCCGGGGAAGGATCAGAGGCCGCGTCCGAAGAGCACTCTGACGGGGACGCCAGACCTTCCTCATCCTCGGAATCTGAAAACTCCGGCGAGGTTTGCGTCGGAACCGAAGACCGGTGGGCGCTCGGGGCCGACGGACAAGCCGCAGGAACCGACGGTCGCAGAGGCAAGCCAGGAGGTGGAGGAGCGGATGCCGGGAGCCCGACTGGCTGAGCCGGAACGGAAACCACCGGAACCGAAGGATGCTGCAGGAAGGGCAGCGACTGCTGGAACCACGCCACAAAATCCTGCCAGGAGGTCATGTTCCCAATCCCCGCGACAGGCTGGCAAGGGGGCAGAGGAGCAGGCACCGGGGCAGGCCAGCGAAGAGGCATCGGAACCGACGAGGTAGACGGCAATGGAACGGAGGCCTCCGAAGGCGCCGGGGCGGAAGGCAGGGAACGTTCGAATGACTGGAACGGTTCCGTGAAAGACGGGAACGGCACGAATTCCTCGGGAACCGACGGAGGAGGCGTGCAAGGAGGAGACGGGGTGTGGAGACTCACCACATCGTCAGGGATCAGGACCAGTCCAGATGGAGTACCAGGTCGCACAGTCGGAGCCGGGGATAAAGCACGGCCTTTGGCCCTCGATTTCGTCTTGGGCTGAGGTTCCGAAGTAGCCTCTGCGGCCGAGGGCTTGGAGGAGGACTTCGGCTTGGATGCGGAACGCTTCTTGGCCTTCCGGTCGGAAGGACGATCCCCGGAACCGGAGTCAGGTCGGGCCTCCGGAACGGGTTGCCCCGTCGGTTCCGTGGGGAGCTGCTCTGGCGACTTACGAGACGGCGCCGGCGACGGAGCGGCGGAGCGGGGTCTATCTCCCGAAGAGCCCGATGGCTTGGGGGGGAGAAGGTTAGCATCCCACAAGAAGGCACGGAGCCTGGCCTTCCGATCACTCCTTGCCTTCGGAGTGAAGGACATACAGATGGAGCAGCGCTCGACAACATGCCCCTCGCCCAGGCAGATGAGGCAGAGCTCATGGCCGTCCGAGTGCGTCATTTTAGTGCCGCACTTAAGACACTTCTTAAACAAAGAAGTTTGGGACATAATGAACGGTATCTCCCACCGACAAGGGGAAAAAATACCGACCAGAAGAACACGATCCAAAACTCCGAAGAGACGCTGAGAGGATAAACGCTAGACAACAGAACCTTTTCGTACGGCGGCGAAAAAGGAACTGAGGGAATGCCGGGGACGTTCGGATATATATGCATTCAAAATTGGCGGGAACACCGACGCGCATGCGCGGTGGATCCGAACGTCCCCTTCACATCTCTGAAAGCTAGAAAAATCTTTTCCGCGGCTGGCCTGCGCCTGCGCAGTCCCAATGTGGGGCTGCACAGAAGGACGAAGACGATCAAGAGCTACACAGAAGCGTCTGCGACTGAGAGAGAGGCCCCCCTCCCAAGCACCCTGTAAAAAGCAGGAAACCGCCTACGTGGGACTACGCTGTGACCACAAAGATAAACTTTGGAGCTCCCTCCATAGATCAATCTGCCTCCCTCACATTGTCTTCTGCCAGTGAGCGAAGACTTTTTTGTTTTGTTTGGCACATCCCCAGTAACTCTTATTGGTCCTCTTCCCTGTTGTGTTGTTTGTACATTTATATTTTTGTTGAATGGTTTATATTTTTATATAAACTTTGTTCTTTATATATACTTTATTTTAAAAGCTGTTTTAATGTTTGCCACTTTGGGGGGCCCTATTTGAATTTAAAGGAGCCACAGAAATGCTTTTAATAAATAAATCCTTACCAAGTTATTGTCATTGAACTGTGGAAGCAGGGCGAGCATTAAGAGGTATGCAATTCGGCTCAGAAATACCCCCCCAAATAACTATAATTATTTGGATGTATCTGACATACTTGGATAAACCAATATTTACATTACCAAATTATCCAGATATATTCAGGAATATCTGGGAATTGCATTTTAAAGGTTGCAGCAGCTTGCTTCCCCCCACAACTTTTACAGGCTTCCCAGGCAACAGCAGACGGAGGAGGCAGCATTGCTCTGTATTAGTCTGTCAGTGTTTACTTGCTGGCCATATTTTTTATTTTATTTTATATTTCAATTTATATACCGCCCATCCCCAGGGGCTCTGCCATTGCCAGGTCTAGCTACTGCCTTGGTATTTCTGGCTTGCTCGGTTGGATGCTGGGAATCTCTGGTCTGACATTGTGCTCGTGAGATTCTCTGGTTTGATGTTGGTTCTGGTAGCCTGTGTTAGTTCTGTTTGCATTGGAAAGCTTTTGGTCATTGGTTGCTGTTGTGTGTTTGGCTAAGGCTTCCTGTGTCCTGGAGAAAGCCATGGATCCCCCCCCCCACACACACACAGGAAACAATGGAGAGTGGGCTAGCCTGTAGAATTGGACACTTTTGTCCAATTCATTTAAAACCTGGGGGATCTTTAGTGGACAGGCAGGAGTAGGTTCTCTCCAATTTCCGTGAAGTTTACTTGGAAAATGGTCCATCCACCCCTGCCCTCGTCCCGAAATTCCAAATACTATACTAGTATTTTTGGAACTGATTATTTATGGTATTCCGGATACCAAGATATGAATAATACCATTTTTTTGTTGCACACCCGATCTAACTTTTTGTCCCCACTAGTGAAGGAAGTGCCTTCCAGTTCTTGCCCTGCCTAATTTGAGACAGCAGGGTTTTTGAGAAGCAATGTGCCAAGTTTTTGCAGTATAGCTCCCCACCCCCAGACAGGGTTTTAATTTTAAGAGAACAGAAAAAATTCAAAAAATAGTCAAACGGTGCAACAGCCAGGCAAATTATCACCAGACTAGATTTCTACCAGCCACTAATGTTGAAGTCCTGGAAAGAGGTTGCAGGAGTATCTGAAGACTCCCCTACAAGAGAGCACAGAAAAATTCTTCTGCCAGTAACACAAAAGGGGAAAGACAGACACTCCTGAGCCACCGTAAAGCATGGCAGGAGGTTGTTTTGGCATCCGTTCCACCTGCCCTCAAAGAAGCCACTCTGCCAGCTCCCAGGAACAGCTCCGTTCAACCTAGACAACATAAGCAGTAGGTACAACTTGAGGAGCAAGGGCCCACCCAAAAGTAACACCTTACTCCATCTTAGTCCATCCTCAGACTGGAGGGTGTAGTTTTCTGGCACAACTTCAAGGTGGTTATCTTCTAAGATACCCCCTCTTCCCCCCTCTCATTGGATGAAAAAGCCTGCGGGAAGTGCTGCTTTGAACTTTGGTGTGCTCCGAATATTTACAGAGCTTACCAAAGCAGCTTAAATACCCGAACCGGCTTGCTGCTTCGGGTTTATGGTTATTCTGGTTTTTCCCACTTTAGGTAAACCCAAAGCAGGAAATCCGAATCTTTTTCGGGTGCACACCCCTACAACCCTTTTTATTCAGCACAGCAAAGGCATGACCTTGGGGTGATCATAAACATACATCCCAGTAAGTTCCTCAAATTAACGAAGACATTTCAGAGGGTGAGGAGCATGGAGAGGTCAGTTCTGATGCTATTAGCTCACTTTCCACAATCCACAACAGCCTGCTGATATCATATGGATAAGGCGTCAGATCAGTACCCCAGAACACAGCTGAGGTCCCTATTACAGCACCTCCAGGGTGCACTGAATTTCTATTTCTTAGTTTGGTCTCTCCCAAGGTTTGGAATAAAACATTCCAGGGGGACCATCAGCACTCCAAGGTACTTCCTGCATCACAAAGGGGAAGCAGGTCCATCAAACAGGAGAAACCTGCCCAAGAGCCTATTCCCCCCTTCCCCTCCAAATTCATAATGATGTCTAAGCCATTTGATTTCTTTATAGTCTTAATGCATGAAAGGATCTGACAGGAATCACCAATTTCCCCTCCTTCGATGTAATTTTTCCTGCCCAGCTGTTATCCTTCAAATCTACCAATAAAATCTAAACTGTTTGCCCCAGTTGAGGAGCAACTTATGATTTAAACATTCTGGGGTATAAACATAGCCCTAGTGCCAGTACATTGTGGCAGCCTCCTCCCCTCCCCAATTCCTCCACGACAGTCCCTGTGAATCAGGACAAACCCCCTGGGGGCTGGTCCCCGTCTCCATTTGACTCCTTTCCGTTCCTTCCCATCAAACCTTCCAGGTCTTCTGCATCAGCACAGGCTTGTATGTCTTATTTGCCCTTTTTATTTTAGACTATGTTGGTTACCTGTTAGGATTAGTTATTTTAGAGTTTTATTGTGTGTGCATGCATGCTTGCAGGCAAGTATAGATTCTTACGTGCCTCTCACTATTCCTGTTTTATAGTCTTTTAAATTAAGAAAGGTTCCTAGGAACCTCCCCACACTTACCCAGCACTTTATTCAAATTCCAGTACCCTGGTATACATAGGCAGTGGTCCCTTTAATAAAGTTTGCCCAGGGGCATATGTGTATATACTAGACACTTAAGGGGGGCACCTCTGGAATCAACAGGGGCGCACGGGCACAGCAGCCGTGTCCTGGGCAAGGTTTCACTTCAAAGGCTGCTCCAGAGGCTTCCACTTCACATTTTTTTAGCCTGACACTTAAAGGGAAGACAGGGGCCAAGCAAGCCTCGTGGGAGAGGGCGTTCCAAGGCTAAGGGGCCACCAAAGGAAACTGCTGTCTCTGGTTGCTGCTGTCCTCACGTCTGCAAGGAGGGCACAGGGAGACGGGGGGGTTTCGGAAGAGGATCACCAATAACCCGGTGGTTTCATTTTGGACCAAATGAATTTTTCAAACAGTTTTCCAAGGCAGTCACACATGCAGTGCATTGCAGTAATCTAACCTGGGTGTGATCCGACCATTGATCACTGCAGCCAGATCACACTTTTTGAGGGAAAGGCCATTGCTGGCCTATCAGCCAAAGTTGATAAAAGGCAGTACATGTTGCAGAGAAGAGTCAGCCTCCAACTGTAGGCCAGGATCCAGCAGCATCCCCAAGCAATGAACCTGCTCCTTTGGGGTGGGGGTGGGAAGTCAAACCTCTCCTATGGCTGGCTGACTCCTTGTTCCTCAAGCTGCTTTGTCATTGACCAACAGTACTTCAGTCTTGTCTGGACCGAGCTTCAGTTTATTGGCCCCTTATCTATCCCATTACCTTCAGATGATAAGGAGAAAAGAATCTAGCTACCGTTCTCATACTTGTGGCACTGCACTCAATCCCCAAACACTCTTCCGGTGACTTCATGAAGATGTTAAAAGGTATGGAGGACAAGATGGACCCCTGTGCAAACACACAGCATAAATGCCATAGGGGTAAGTAGTAGAATCAATCAGTCAAGTAAAAGCAGTCACATTTAATTTTGAGTTTCCTTCCACTTACGCTCTAACCATCTGTCTGCTATTTCATGACCTTAAGATTCTCAGTAAAAGCCAAGAAGCATTCTGGGCTCTACAGAAGGGAAGACGGCTCTCCTGAGCAACTGTGTCCACTGTCTGGTCAGGTAGCCTTCCAGATCCATCAGCCTTCTGGGGTGAACCATCCATAACAGATGCACTTGTGGAGGTTCCCAAGTGTCCATGAGTCTAAACCTCAGCAGCTGTTGCTGTGGTGGAAACTGGGCTGTGGCACCATCAGCATCCCTGCCACCATACAGGTGGTGCTTGCGCCCCAGGCCACTGCCAGCTTGGCCACTCTCCCTTGATTGGACCACCTTTCAAGGTCATTTGCATATGCGGGTTGATTGGGGCTCATAAGATTCCACACCTCATCTCCCCCCCCCCCCTGCCCTCAGAGACAGTTGGAACACAGAGGTCATTTGCGTATGTGGCCTGATTGGTCCTCGCCCCCCACATTCTAAACAGACTGAAGTTGCTATTGGGAATCATTGAATGTGTCCTGAGGTCAAATGCACCTCCCAGTCTTCCCCTAAAAGTTCACTAGGGTTGCCAACTCAAAGAAAAAAAAACACACAAACCAAAAAATGTTACATAGCCATAAGTATTATAACTGGATTTAAAGTAGTTAATTACTGTAGAAAAGCATGGTATCAAGTTAGGCTAGTCCCTAATATGAGTATAATATTTAAAGGGTTTACTTTTAATTTAATTTTACCCTGCTGAATTAGAGCGAGAAAAACCTTTTCACCAATGTTTCTCGTTGCTTGTAACAGGCGATAACCCTTTGTCAAATCCTTATATGGGACTCTCATTCTTTTCCATTTTTTGCCACGTGTCTTTGAGAAGCCAGAAAAAAAATACCCTACATTCTCTATAGACATGAAACTATGCTGGAATTTTCCATCTTCCTTGACTGTCCTTTATAGTGCAACTCTAAACACTGTTACATCCTTCTAAGCCTGTTGACTTATAAGTCTGTACCTTGTTTAGGATGTCATTGTTAAGCTTTTTCTAATGGATGTGCTTAATGCTTCTGACACATACCATTAAAACGAATAATACAATGCTTAACCCAATATTTTCTGTGGATTTTGTATGCATTGTTTAGTAAAAAAAAAAACAGGTGGCAACTGCAGTCATTTCTGGCATTTGCGAATTTATACAGATCCTGTATCCAAAAGAGTCCAGTAGCACCTTTAAGACTAACCAATTTTATTGTAGCATAAGCTTTCGAGAACCATGTTCTCTTCATCAGATGCATGGAGGGCAGAAGGAAACTGGCCAAATATAGAGGAGGAGGGGGGAGGGGGGGGGAGGAGGAGAGACAAAGAGAACCGTGTCAGATTTTGTCAGATGCATCTGGCGGGGAGGACTGTGGTTATCGAGGGCTTGTGCTGCAGTGCTGCTGAACTCTTTTTGATTTTGCTACTACAGACTAACACGGCAAACTCCTTTGAAACTTTACACAAGCAAACTGATCCCCACACCAAAAGGAGCTGTCTGCATCTCCATATCAAAGGAGTTGTTTACATCCCCCTCTCCTCCTCCCCCCTCCCCTCCCCTCTCCTCCTCTATATTTGACCAGTTTCCTTCTGCCCTCCATGCATCTGACGAAGAGAACGTGATTCTCGAAAGCTTATGCTACAATAAAATTGGTTAGTCTTAAAGGTGCTACTGGACTCTTTTTGATTTTGCTACTACAGACTAACACGGCTAACTCCTCTGGACCTGTATCCAAACTTTCTTAAACAACCGTAAGTCAAAATGTTATTGCTATTCTTTATTTTGTTGTTACAAGCTTGTTCTCTATCTTATTCTTCGTTTATATTGGGTTCAGTTGGAAACATGCTATGTCTGTTACCTTTTTGTTTTCCTACCCAACTGGAATGAAATTTTGTAGCCATGGGATCCTGCCTGCTAAATTTCAAGCAGATAGTAGAAATCATCTATATTATAATCAATTAAAAGCAAAATGCATTTCAGATTGTAACAGAATGCTAGGACCTTTAACTCCTCCCAGTATAGCAGATTAAAGTACATGAAAAGAAAAAAACTGTACACTTGCCAATAAAAATAAGAATGAAAACAAGAATAACTGAGATCCTTTGAGTGCAAGAGGGGACTGAACCCTGAGCACCAACTATCCCAAGGTGAGTCTAGATTCCACTATCAAGACAGACCCTTCCTGGTAAATTCTAATGATCTGGTCTCTGTTGGTGTGGGAGGGAATCCAAGCTGAGACGCTGAACAACAGTATGTGCATCCTGTAGGCAGACTGCTGTCAAGTCATAGCTGACTTACGGCGACCCCTGGTGGGGTTTCCATGGCAAGAGACTAACAGAGGTGGTTTTCCATTGCCTGCCTCTGCAACCCTGGTCTTGGTTGGAGGTCTCCCATCCAATTACTAAGGCTGACCCCGCTTAGCTCACCTCAGTGGGTGGCTAAATTGCTGCCATATACTTTTATGAGGACAGGACTTACTGGAACACTCTCTGCCCGAAGGCTCATGCCTGTTTGCATATGTTGTAGTGCCAAATAAAAGAAGAAATTGATATCTGTGTGATGGCTGTACATATTTCCTCAAGAGATGCTTGAGTACTGAAGGCTGTTGATGTAATGGCTGTCCTTGTGGAATATCTGTTGGGTGCAGGCAAAAGCTGGACTTCATAGGGTATACAGGACTTGACCAGCTTCTCTTGGGGTCCTTTGAGAACTTGGCTGCCATTATGGATGGATGGATGGAAGGAAGGAAGAACACAAAAAGGAACCCAGTCTTTCTAAACTGTGCTGTCCTTCAATATAGAGACAAAGACTCCTATGGACAGCTAGCTTGTACCACTCTTTCTCCCTGTGATGTTGTGGATGAAGGCAGGAGGAAGATAAGTTCATTTCTTTGGATTTAGGAAGATTGCATAAGCTAAAGAAAGAAAGGGAGGATGTAGATGCATAACTACATAGTCATTACACAGTCATTACATAGTCATACATATTCCTTATGGACCAGTATGGCATCGAGTTCCAAGACTTACCTTACTGTTGTAACGACCACTAAAAAGGCTACTTAGAAAGGACAGATGGTGTAAAGACATGGACCCATATGGATTCAAAATGTGCTTTGTTTAATGCTCTTATAATCTTGTGAAGGACCCAAGAGGGGTGTCTAAGGATACATGAAGGACTGAGAAGAGATGTTCCACATAGGAACCATTTAATATCTGGGTGTGAAGATAAGGATTCTGATCCTTTGGAAAATAGAATGAGAAACGGAGAGCTGGCATCTTAAGGTGTTTGGCCTGAGGCTCTGATCTAGGCCAAAATGGAGAAACCCCAACTTTTCCTGGCTGCCCATAGAGATGTAAAATGCTTACTGTGGCGGCACCATTGTTTAAATGCGTTCCAGCTCACCTCATACAAGCAATTCATAAAAGTCCAACATGAGGTTAGAATAGTAGTGATGACTGGGTCAGAGTATCCATGTATTTCCAGCAGTTACTGCTTAATATCTAGGCAGAGCAGATGAGCCAAGATGGATCTGGGTGGACAAAGAGGCCTTGGTGAAACAGAACAAGACTGTAAGCATCAGCCATGATGTATGAGAAACCATTTTCTAAATGGAAAAAACAAACTTACGGTTTGATAGGCTCTCGCTGGTTTAATCTCTTATTCTTCCTAAGTTTCTGTTTCTGTTCAGATCCCTCCCTGTTAAAATACTTCCAAGAAAATTACAGCTTTGGCCAAGGGCTCTCAATGAGTTTATTTGGTCTGGTCGCAAACCAAGAGTTGGGTTTCGGACGTTACATCGGCCCTCTGGTTTAGGTGGTGTTGACCTATAAAGCCCTATGCGGACTGGGCCCAGCATACCTTCGGGACCGCCTCTCCCCATATGTTCCCCGGAGGTCGCTTCGATCAGCCACTAAGAACTTGCTGATGGTCCCTGGCCCCAGGGAGGTCCGCCTGGCCTCTACCAGAGCCAGGGCCTTCTCAGTTCTGGCTCCAACCTGGTAGAACTCTTTGTCTGAGGAAACTAAGGCCCGGCAGGATTTGTTATCTTTCCGCCGGGCCTGCAAGACGGAGATGTTCCACCGGGCATTTGGTGGGGGCCAGGCTGTCCTCTCGCTGGCCATACCACTGAAGACCTTCCACCACCCATTCAGGACAATGCTGCATTTTAATATTTAATATTCTACACCCGCCAATTTTAATGGTTTTTTATACGATGTTTTAATGTTTTTATAATGTTTTTACTGTTTTTAATTTGTTGTCAAACCGCCCTGAGCCCGTCTGACGGGGAGGGCGGTCTAAAAATGTAATTAAACAAACAAACAAACAAACAAACAAACAAATAAATATCAAGCTGCCTCTTCTTTGGCTCCATTGATTCAAGCTTTAAGACTGAACCCAGCAGAAGCCTGGATCTCTGCAGAAAGTTTCTTTTCTTCACCACTTTCCTTACCAGTAACCATCTGGTCCTCAGCTAAAAACAGGCCAGTTATGACTTCCTCCAATTCCCTCTTAGACAACATGCTGAACACCTGGGATAAACATAGGAAAACCTTCGCTCCAGGTATCTCCCCCCTAACACCTTTCATTAACCAAGATTGGTTTCCCCTAGGAAAGGATTTAAGTGAGTTTAGGGAATGGAAAGACTCTGGGTTATTGTTGATTATTAATTGGATTGAAAATGGGACAATTCTAGATACATCTATAGTGGAAGGAAGATGCAGAATTAGGATATCTTGGTTTAGATATCTTCAGCTGAAACATCTGTTCACCAAGCTGATCAGGTCCAAGGATTTGCTTCTACCCCTAACTCCTTTTGAGGAAATGATTTGGAGTGGGAATGATGGTAAACAGGGTAGGATTTCAACCCTTTACAAATTATTATTAAGGGTGACACATAAAGATCCTCTGCCATACCCCCAAAAATGGTCTGATTCTTTAAAACGGATTTTCTTGGAATCTGATTGGCAACAGATACGGAACTCCCAATAAATCTAGTTGTTGGAATATTAAACTCCAATTTTACAAGCTATTGCCCAATTGGTATTTAACGCCACATAAACTGAATCAGATGAATAGGTCATTGAGCCATCTATGCTGGAGATCTTGCAAGCAGGAAGGCACAGTCCTACATATGTGGTGGGAATGCCATTTCATTCAGGAATTTTGGAGAGTGGTTCACAAAGAGATATCCAACATGGTGGGTCTTTCGTTGCCATACTTCCCAGAATTTTTCCTATTGGATTTTTGGCCCGACTCTGTGCTAGATAGGAACACCAGATCTCTTGTTTCAACATTAGTTGTCTCTGCTCATCTGGTCATTGCTGGGAATTGGAAATCCCTCATAGGCCCATTGCTAAAAAAATGGTACCAGAAAATCTGGGAGCAATATTTGATGGGTAGGATTATGCACAATCTGTTTTTGGAAACTTGCATATGGTAGTCCCTTTACTGGAATATGATGAAATATGGAAACCAGTTTTAGATGTTTTAAATGCCAAAGAAGTAACCCCCCCAATGCAACAAAGTTTAAATGCTTATTTATTGTAATTCTTGGGTTTTTAATAATTTGCCAAGAGTTGTATTGTCGAAGGCTTTCATGGCCGGAGAACGATGGTAGTTGTGGATTTTCCGGGCTGTATTGCCGTGGTCTTGGCATTGTAGTTCCTGACTACAATGCCAAGACCACGGCAATACAGCCCGGAAAACCCACAACTACCATTGCCAAGAGTTGTTTTGATCATTTCTTTTATGGTTTAATTTTAATTCCTTTCTTGTTTGTATTTTATGGTTTTATCATTTCCTGTATTAAATCTTTTTCTTTATTAAAAAAAAAGACCAAAAAAATGGATGAGAAACCAGCTGCACCAGGTCAGAAAGGCCTCTTCAGGTGGCTGATTCTGCTGGCAAGGCATACCGCCGGCACATCGACCAACTGCGGCGGTGCTGGCCGCCACAGAAGCAGGGGCACAAGGGGACTCTCCCTTTCGCTCCGTGGAGGTGAGGGCTGAGACAGCCCCGAGGATCACGGGAACTGGCTACCTGAGGACAACCGAAGCCTACAGACAACGTCAAGCAGCACAGGTGCTGCTGCAGTGGATCCTGCCACCCCTGCACCAGAGCCAGCAAAGGACATTGGGCTCCTGGTTGCAGGAGACCCAGCACAGAAGGTTTGCACAGGTCTCAGAGGGCTCGCCAGCCACCAGCATAACTCGGGATTATGTCTGGAGTGGGGCATCCCAGTCATAGGGGAAGGGGTATTATGTATTGGGCTAGCTTCAGGTAAAGCTAGGCTCCTCAGGTCTGAAATCCTATTGGGTAGTAATTAGCAGCAGCCAATCAATTCTCTGGGATGCAGGCCAACTGCTGTTTGGTAAACAAGTTGTGTTGTATTCAGGGCATACAAAGGAAGGATCCTGGTTGCATGTGTTCCTATTGCTGGGTCACTGAAAAGGGGCATAGTTTGGGTGTATATATCTGGCTCTTTTGGGAGCATGGTGATTAATTGTATTTGCAATAAAGATGTTCTCATGAGATGAAATTATTGCCTGGCTGAAATCACTATGGTTCGAAATCACGAACTTAATACTGGCGACAAAGGTGGAATATAAGGCGGGTATGCAGCCCCGCAGCCTGAGTGCTAAGAGCGGAATCACTTCAGACGGGTAGGCAGCCCCACGCCACAGAGCTGAAGCATGCACCGGCGAGGAATTGTCGCCTCGCTCAGGTCAGCACTCACTCCTCCGTCCAGAGCATGTCCTCTATGGCTGCCACGGGCCACTTCAAGCCGTTCGACACAGCCTTGGAGGACTGGGAGTCCTACATAACAAGGCTCGAGTTCTACCTCAAGGCAAACAAGCTAGAGAAGGCAGAGTTGCAGAGAGCTACGTTCTTCAGCATCTTTGGACGGTCCATGTTTGATATCGCCCGGGCACTGGTGGCACCCACACAGCTCCAGACAATGGTGTTCAGCAGGATTAAAGACAAGCTCCAAGACCACTTCTCACCACAACTGTCTGAAATTGCAAGCTAGCATGCATTCTACAAGAGAGACCAAGCCCAAGGCGAGTTAGTAAATAACTTCATCACAGCCCTCCAGCAAGCGGCACGACAATGCAACTTCACAGACCTTGAGACGGCGCTCTGGGACCAGTTAGTATGCGGACTGCGAGGTGAGAAGCTGCAGTGGCGGCTGTTTGCGAAGAAGGAACTCACATTTAAAGAGGCTCTCGAGGAGGTGCTAACGGTGGAATCGGCCACCTCATAGGAAATGGGCCCCATGATTCTGGTGACGGTTGCGGGAACAGACCAGCCCGTTCCTGAAGTTCTTTGTGTATACAAGGTCGCCCGGCTGGAATGCCCTGGGCGGGTCTGGCGCTCCCGCCTCCCGCTTTGTGTCTGGGGCAAAGTCCTGATGAAGATGATCCAAGAAGGTGATCAGCCTTCGCCCCATTAGCAATTCAGCAGAGCTCCAGCCTGTCGTGGTGTGTGGAGTGATATGCTACCACAGGAGCTCCGTCAGCTGCTGGCTAAAGTCCCCGCGCCCAAGCTTGCGCAGCGAGTCCTTTGCAGACTTCACCATGCATTCTGCTTGCCCATTAGTGGAGGGATGAAAGGGTACCGAGGTTACGTGCCTGATGGCGTTGTTATCCAGGAACATCTGGAACTCTTGCGACATGAACTGGGCAGTGTTGTCTGACATGATAGTGTCTGGTATTCCATTGTGGCGAATAAGCACCGCAGGCCATGGATGACAGTCTCCGATGTCATGGCCGACACAGGGATTACTTCCAGCCACTTAAGAGTATAAATCAACGACGACCAGGAATGTGTGCCCTTGGAAAAACCCAGCAAAGTCTATGTTCTTGCTGGCGGGAGGTGTATGGCTGGAACTCTGGTTCTGCTTTGCCAGCCGGCCATCCCCTCCACTGGAGGTAGCCAAATGACCTCTGCTTTTGTGGATTTAATTTTCCTGAGGACCCTTGTCAGCAGGCTTTGATGTCTAATCCCAAGTGAGGGTATCTGCTCCCTGTTCTGTTTTAAGGGAAAACTGAAAAGGAAACCAGAGACCTCATGGCAAAGGACAGGAATGATCCCCTTTGGATCATTAGAAAGGCTTTGATATTGCATGCCCATTCTGTGATGTTTAGGTTTTGGTGGCTGAGCCAGTCTGCCCTAGGGTAATGGATGCTGCTGATAGACATGCATGATAAATCAAGTTGCTCTCACCCACCTGAGAAAAGAAGAGACTGATATCCATGTGATAGCTTTACAAATTTCCTCAAGGGGTGCTTGAGTAGTTGGTGATTAGACCACATTCCTCTGACAGCAGTTATGTGCTTTTGTACTCATGTTGTCTGTCTTGATTAGGAAGTGATTGCCTGACAGGTGGTGATGGAAAGCTTCCACGCACATATATGAAACTGCCTTACACCGAATCAGACCACTGGTCCATCAAGGTCTGTACTGTCTCTTCAGTCTGGCAGTGGCTCTCCAGAGTCTCAGGCTGAGGCCTTTCACCTCACCTGCCACCTGGTCTTTTTAACTGAAGATGCTGAGGATTAAACCTGGGATGTTCTGCATGCCAAGCAGATGCTCTGCCTCTGAGTCATGCCCTTTCAGGGCAAGGTTTACTGCCGTGCACTCAGGCCTATTTATGTTGTGGGATGCTTCCAGACTGGTTCATTGTCCTTGAACTGTCCTGTCTTCCAGATAAGCTGTTCAGTTGGGTATCTGGCATTTGTAGTGAGGAAGCGCTGGGAAACCAGTATCCCTCATCCAAGGGAAGGAAGGAAGGAAGGAAAGGTTTCCATTTTAAAGGCAATTAACATTCTAGATTTCAAAAAAGGGAGACAACTGTCAATCCTAGATAGCGGGCAGAAGAACAGAATGGATACAGGCAGGACTTCGGCATGCCAAGAAAGGCAGGTGAAGATGGTGTGCTGGGAGTGGCACAGATCTTGAATTTGGCACCCTCCAAAAGCAGACAACATTACAAAGAGGACAGAGTTGATGCTTTGACAGATTCCAATACACTGGTAACTACAATAACAAAGCAAGTGATTGAGAAATATCCAGGATCTCATGAAAGGTACTCAAGAAAAGCAGAACACTGATCCTCCTTATAAGGCTCTCAAAAAGCCCTCCCAGATCACTAAGATGATTAGTGATTAGTAGAGATATAGTACACAGAAACCAATCGCGCAATCTTAATCAGTGGTGAAATCAACAGATGTTCTGCTGGTTGGCAAAAATCTGCTCCTTTACTCTTTCCCCTCTCTCATTCACTCTGCCTTGTCAAACTGAAACAGCATCAATAAGGTGTCAAAATACTGAGGATTAATGTTACATCTTGAATTCACATGTGGTGGTATAACTATATTAAGGGAAAGGGTTATTTTGTCCAAGTTATCATCTAACTGCATATCCCTAAATGCAATGGATATCAGGTACCTGATCACACCAATAAAAGTATTCCTTAGATAAAAAGACTAGTGACCTCAATGTGCATTCGGACTAAACTCTGTACAATAAAATTAGTAAGGATACCAAGTGGACAAGATTAGATTTACTTTTACTGCCTCCAAAGAAATCTCAATCATTTTCTTACCTGAGAAAGTAGGAGAAGCATCTTCAGTCTGCAAAGGCAACCTTGAGATTAAAAATGAAGTCATGTTGAGTTTTGTGGCATAAGAAGCACTGATACAGTAGGATCACTGAGGTCTACTTTTTCTTGTAAGATATGCTTTGACATGTTTACTCCACTTATTTCAATATGGTAACACTAGCAGAAATTAGATGCCTCTAATCTCTGGTTAAAATCCAGAGTTAGAGAGTTTTTAAATCCCTAAATAAGCCATTTTACATACCTAATAGAAGGGATTTTATTTATGGTCATAGTTTGTAGGTAAATTGATCAACGTGAATTTGTTACAATCTTGGAATTAATTTCTTTGGAAAATATGTAACATAATTGCCACTTTAGTCCTAGAGACACATCTAGTTGCAAACAAACCCATTAATAATCCAATAAAACAGAATAAAAAACCCACAATCTGATGTCTAGATAATATAAAATATAATATAAATATAATATGTTTCATTAAGTACTAAAGTAGATTTAAGTTCAGGGGCACCTTAGAGTCCAACAAGATTTTGGGTGTAAGCTTTTGAGAGTCAAAGCTCCCTTTTTCAGATGTTTGATTCTTAAAAGATTACACCCTGAAAAATCTTGTTGGTCTCTAAGGTGCCACTGGACTCAAATCCTGCTGTTCTACTGCAGGCCAACATGGCCGCCTACCTGAAATTAAGTATTATGTGCTTTTTAAAAACTGAACGTCTACAGCCCAAGTTCTGCAGCCAATTTATGTGGTTCAGAATGTAAACTGAATTCTGTAGCTTTGTACATCAGGGGAAAGAGGGGCACTGCAGTGATGAAGATCCAGGAAAAAGAATATTGTGGGTAAAAAAAACTTTTTTGAAATGTGTATTTATTGATGGCATTCCACTCTCCAAAAAAGGCAATCTACATATTCATTGAGAATAAAACAACAAAAAAAGTTGCCTTGGTGTCTCCAGCTTACAAACAATCCTTTAGGGGTTTGTTCTTAAGCCAAGAACTACACATGGTATTAGTTGCACAGCTTCTGCCCCAAACAGCAACTGCATGTTTAATTCCACTCAGTAATGTCCAAGACAACCTACTCATGTCACTGTGGTGAATGTACCTCTGGTGGAAGGTAAGGAGAAGGAATGCACAACAACTTGTGTCAGGACGTGAGCTGTCCTAGTCATTATTCACAGGTAGGGATGAATTACATTTGTGGTTGCTGGTCATGGCGGCAGCGGCACCTGTCATGTAGTGTGCACCTCCAGCATTCTCTTCCGTGCTACCGACACACCTATTATTTTGACCAATATTTCAAACTGATTGGAACAATCAAGCATTCCCCCCCCCCATATAAGGACATATCTATAAACTCCAGCCAAAATCTTCTAAAATACTCACACATTATGGACATCTTCTGTATGTATGCAGCAGTTATTGATTTCACAATAGTGTGAAATATTTTCATTGCTGGTATCAATATTTTCCTTCCTATTTTATACAGAAAACCTGTAACTTGTTTTGCTTCCATGTGATCGTGTGTGTGTGTGTGTGTGTGTGTGTGTGTGTGTGTGTGTGTGTGTGTGTGTGTGTGTGTGTGTGTGTGTGTGTGTGTGTGTGTGTGTGTGTGTGTGTGTGTGTGTGTGTGTGTGTGTGTGTGTGTGTGTGTGTGTGTGTGTGTGTGTGTGTGTGTAATCTGCCATTTAAAGTTTCCTGTTGCACCTACCTATCAAGGTTGGCAGAAACAACATCTTCCTTATCTTCTGCAGTAGATTGGTTAGATGCCTGCAACTGCATAAATGTTTTTTAAAGAGAGTAAAGGTTTTGTCTTTAGTGAAACTTCTTTAAAAAGACTTATATATCCTGTTCTTGAGAGTGATCTTTAACACTAGCATCTTAAATAATTATTTTGCTAGTTTTTCAGCACATGTATCATAATTTGTCAGGTGACAACACTCTACACAAAGTAAGCACATTTTAAAGTTTGTTTTGTAACTAGTAAAGGTTACTAACATTTTTTTAAAAATCAGAACACCACTATTCAAGAATAACAGATCATGGAAAACAAGCATGCTGAATAGTGGAGACAGAATGCCCTGTTTCTTAATCCTATGTCTTATGGATGGACAAAGGAAAAGAAAGAGCCCTTTTTCCTCTAGAGTTAATGAATCACTGGAGCGCTCATGGGAAAGGCAAACTGAATCTACAAGCTACATCTTAAGATTCTTCAGATCTTATTGTATTTTATCACTGTCACGGCTATTGCTCCCTTCTCCCCCTCCCAAGTAATGTACTCATAAATTATAGAGGCTCTCTAGATTATTATTTTCTGTAGAGATTTTACGGTTCCAGCAAGATGTTAATCACTAGAAGAGATTCTTGTAGATGTACAAAAAAGTTGCAACCCAAATGATATGAAAAAAATAATGTTATAGCAGTTACAGTGTTCCAAACTGATTTGCTACTTTCCTTATGGGAAAACAAGCAATGTCCTAAGTGAACACAAGAACTTAAGGTTGCTTTGCACATTACTGTATTTTAGGTATACATATTATACATAAACTACATTTTATAGGCAGACATGCGGGCACAACCTAATATGCGTTTGAAAAAGAAATCATGCTATGATGACATACATTCATGCTGCTCCCCCCCCCCCCACAAATAGGGAGAGAGAAATATATTAATGTGAGAGCGTCACGTCACGCTGCGTTTTACTGCAGGTGGGTGGTGCCCTCCCCTCTTTCATAATGTACAGCTGGGGCCAACACCTGGGCATAGTTTCAACGTCACACTTCAAAATGTAAACAGACACCTCAATGTCATCCCTGTTAAGTGTTTTTTCAATTGCAATACTGTGTGCAACGTGTGAAACGATCCTTACCTATATGCAAATTATGCTTCAGTCAGAAGGGAGGCTAAGCGCCAAACTACAAGTGACGAATGCAAGTGAACAGACTTGTGTGTATTCCTCTCCCTGTTCACTTGCGTTCACGTAGTGATCAAGTGAAGCGCAAGTGAACAGGGAGGAATACATGTTCACTTGCCGTTCAACTGTCATTGGTCACTTGTAGCTTAGCCCTAAGTGACCAATCATTCCCCATCTGTCTTCCTCACACCTTTGGTTGAGACAGTGCAATTATTGTGTTAATCTTTCACGATGTTCCTGTCCCACCCCCCCACCCCCCGTTTTTTCCTATTGTAAGGCAGCTTTCTGAGATTATACATAAAACAATTTATAGTACATCTAGAAGTAGAATATGCTATGATACTGTGTACTTTTAAATAAAGTATACTGTTTGAAAATAAAGTGAATAAATACACAGAGGGAACAACAGTGTTAAGCTACCCTGCAAACCTCAGCATGCTCTCTCTCTCTCTAGAGCAGGAGCCTACAGTATCTGTCTGTATCAGTCAAATTAAACAACCTACCTTGGACATCACAGGATGATTTGAGTGGAGATGCGCAAAGCTTCTATGAATCTCAGATATGGAATGAGATGACTTTTTACAGAAATGCAAAAAAGTTGTCTAAAGTAAGCAAAGTAAAAATATGAGTATTATCTGATATATATGCCAGTATTTTCCAACTTGCTTGTATTACAATAGACAAGCTACACTTGCCACAAATATTATTGGGCAACATTTGACCTTCAGCGCTTCCTTTGTGGGGCGAGACTCCAAGGCTCTGTGGTAACAGTCAGGTTCATTAAATGGCTGTTAATGGGGCTAACTAAGTGTTATGTACACACATGCGTGATGATGAAGGCCCAGCAGCACTGGGATAGGGATTATGGAATGAGAACATTCTGAGTAAAAGAGCAGGGACAAGAGACGGTTTGGCTTATCGTTTTCTGGCCCACCACTTCTATACGTAGGTGGCAAACTTCAGAGCTGGCAGGGAAAGGATATTCTGGCCGCTTCACTACCCCAAACTGCCCTTTCCACCGTTATTTTTTCTTAAAAAACAAAACGGTGTCAGGGCTCCAGGATTCATCTTGTGCTGCATATAGCCTCTCCTAATGACACAGAAATCGCACCAAACTGTTTGATTAGCCTTCCATGTGTAATGCAGAGGAAATTAAGCAAAGGGGCTTGCTCGCAAGTGATCAGAAATAAAAATAATAACAACATTTGATTTATATACTGCCCTTCAGGACAACTTAATGCCCTCTCAGAGCGGTTTACAAAGTATGTTATGATACCCACAACAAAACACCCTGTGAGGTGGGTGGGGTTATTATCCCCACAACAACAAACCCCCTGTGAGGTGGCTGGGGCTGAGAGAGCTCTGAGAGAGCCGTGACTAGCCCAAGGTCACCCAGCTGGCTTCAAGTGGAGGAGTGGGGAATCAAACCCAGCCCTCCAGATTAGAGTCCCTCACTCTTAACCACTACACAAAAATGCCAAGGACTTAAGGATGAGCTTACAAGACCTATGCTGTTGCAAGTGACTTTTCCCTGTTAACCAGCATTCCTCATTCTTTCCAGCTTAGTCTGCTTAGAGAGGGGTGGGGAGCAACAGGTAACAGAACTAGGCTAAGCTCCCCCAGCCTTCGTCCTTCCAAGCTTTCTTGGAGAACTTTCAGGAAGTCTCTCACAGTTTTTTCAAGAGTTTTATGAGACAGTAACCAGGAAGCTCTGCAAGGGCTGTCGTTCTCCTTCAGCGGGCAACAGTCGCCCTCCTACTTGCTCCAGGGTGGGATTTGCTCAAATGAAGCTGATCCTTAAGAGGACCACCAGCGGGTGGAGCTTCCCCTGGCTAGACCTCTGCCTGCTCCAGGCAAGACTCAGTCTGCCAGCTCCTTCTTGTAGGCCCAAAAATAAAGGGTTTTTTTTTTAGATTTATTTCCTTGTTCAACATGCTTAAGGCAGTTAAGAAAACCATCAACTGCCTTGGTTGCCTTAGAGCTTCATGCTGCAGCGGCCAAGAGGAAGACGGCCAAGAAGACTCCTTCCAAGGTAGGTTCTTTGCAGCACACTCCTTCGTAACCGCACCAATCCAAACTGTTGTTGCTCCAGGATTCCCCTGGCCCAACAGCAGCCCAGGCTCCAGTTTTGCTCACTCAGACTTCAAACGTTGACAAGCTTCTTCCGCCCCCGCAGTTTGGGCAGGAACCGGCATGCCAGTGTTTTCTGGGTCAGCTTAGCCCCCCACACCCATGGAATGTTGGGAACGCTCTCTCTTTTTGACCCCTCAGCTCCTTGGTAGGCAGCTTAAAGCAATACAGCTGCAACAATTCCCTCGGGGCAGCCGCCCTTTCCTTACTCTCCTGGCTTCCCTCCTCTTCTGAGCACCTTGGATTGGCTGCAACAGGGAGCGCTCTCTCATATGCCATTCCTACTATGCCTACCTAATCCTCTAGCTTCTCAAGCGGTCTTTGGCCCCCAGGCAGTTGTGCCTTGGCAATTTCCTGCTCACTCACAGAAATTTCCAAGAGGAAAAAGTATGAGAACAGTTGTCATGAGCCCGACAACAGGCATCACAAGAGGCGACACCCAATAGATCGATTCCTCATCTCAGGAGGTCTTCCACATGCTAAGAAGACACCTCAGAAGCTGCAGGAAGGGAGCTGCACTCCTGCCCCAATCATGAGATGATTCTTCACATTCTTTTCTGGACTCCAGGGGGGTGTCTCACAGAATGGGCCTCTTGCAGAAGGCTTCTCAATGGTCCTCCTTTCTGTAGGGAAATCAGCATGAGTATGACAAGTGTGGGAGGCAACTGCCATAGTGGAAAGAAGGGCAGGAAGGGATGAGACAGTGCTCAGCCATCATGGCCCCTTCTTATGTGCCCAGGGTAATACCGATTGCCACTTGGGGGGCAGGAACGAAGTTTCCTCCAGGCCAGATTGGCCAGGGTTCCTGGAGATCCTTGCCTTCCTCTGGTCACTGACCAGGGGTCATGGGAGGGGTGAGGGGAGCTGTGAATTTCCTGCACTTTGCAAGGGATTGGACTAGAGGGCCCTTTGGGTCCGTTCCAGCTCTGTTTCTACCTACTGGCCGTACTGAGGAATGTCACTTGGCAATGGGAACCATGTCCGCAACTTTTGAAAAAGAGAAAGGAGAATGGTCAAAGGAAGACATAGTTTCCTTTGAAACCTCTACTAGATTATTCCAGCACAGCGGTTTTTGAGACTTTTGCCAAAAGTTACAGAAGTGCTTAACTATAAGCAGAATTCCATAGATGAGGCTATAAGAAACCTATGGCGGTTTCCTCTCTCTGCCCCTTTCCTGAGCATTTCGAGGATGCTATGAGGTCTAAATGGGCCCTACCCGAGGCAGTCTACTCTGTGTTATGGAGGACCTAAAAGTCCCCTTGGTCAATGCCTGGTGGCAGCTCTACTCAATGGAACTATCTTGTCTAAGGATGGAAATAGTACCTTAAAAGACGCCACAGACAGAAAAAATGAAGTTGCGCTGAAGTTCTTGCATGAAGCTTCCTCCCTGGCTTTTAGGACTTCCAATGTTCTCTCTAATTTCTGAGCCATTGTTATATGGGCACACTGTCAGACAGGGGTTAACCTGTCTGGCATACAAGGTAGAGAAATTACATAGTTGCAGTTTGATGTTTGCCGGGGATTAAAACCTGTCCGTCATATAAGGTAGGAAAGTTACATCGTTGCAGCTGAGTTTCCTAGCGCTGAAAGGCTGTCAAAGCCAAGAGTTCCGTTCCATGGGAAAAGGGGAGGGCCAAGGAGTATGTAGTCAGCATTATTACAGTTAAACGGTCATTCTCAGCAATTGCCTTATGTTAGTTGGTTGTACTGGAATTGCTGAATAAAAGCATTTGCCAAATCTGTCTCTGCCTGGTCTGATTGGGGCAGATATTCTGAGAAGATCCATTGAACAGAAACTGACACACATGACCTTTTGCAAAATTCGAACTCCAATCACCTCACCAGCAAAAGGACATTACTGAAAATCAAACGGGCAGTCAAGTTCATGGCAAATACCTCTCAGGATGCTCTTCAGGTCTCTGTCCTTGCTCAATCAGCCAACATTGTCTGTTACAGCAATCTGACGGTGGCTTAAACATTTGAAGGTCAACCTCCTTCTCAAGTCCAGTCTCTTCATGGAAAAATTCCTTGGCCAGAAGCTTTTTGAGGAACCACCTCAAGACCAAAGAGAAAAAGAGGGCTATGTCACCCACCTCCTCTTCCTCTGTTAAGACAAAGGCCTTCTGAATGGATTGCAGGGCTCCGTTCACTCCTCCTTCCAATAGGGACAAAAGAGGTTCCTGGCACCTTGGATCAGGAGCAGGTATCAGCCTCTCCCCCTGGCCAGCCCAGAATAGACAATCGTCAGTTCAGCAAAAAGTTCATCTCCACCTGACTGTACTATTGCGGGGAAGCTGCAGTGGTTCAGCCACTCAAGACAGAGGGGTTAGGAAAACTGTTCAACCCGGTTACAAGATAGCTTGCAAGCTGTCCTCTCTTCAGATCTGTCCCTTCCCCAATATCTGGGAACCCCCTGCGACACTCCTTGATGATTCAGCCATAGGACATCTCCTGCAATTTGGAACCATAGAGCAAGTGCCTCAGCACCACCTCTTCAAAGCATGCATTCCATCCTTTTCCTGATGCCAAAATAAGGCAAGTGGAGAGCAATCCTGGATTTGAAGTGCCTCAACAAGAGTGTTATAAAATGCTAGGTTTGAATGGAATCTCTCAGATCCATTCTAGAAGGTCTCCACTAAAACTTTTTGAACTCAACTGGCCTTAAAGAAACATACCTGCATGTTCCCATTCACCCCACTTCCAGGCAGTTCCTTTGCTTCACCTACAATGGTTTGCACTACCAGTATAAAGCCTTATGTTTTGCCTATCTTCATCATCCTTGGTGTTTACAAAGATCATGATTGTGTTGGTGGCATCACTCCAAACTCAAGGTTACCATGTATGACCTGCTGATAAGATCTCCATCCGGGGAATGTGCTCAACAAGATCTAGGCAAGACACTACATCTTCTGCATTATCATGGTTTCTTAGTGAATGTCCCCCAAAGCCCTCTGACCCTGACTCAGGACATCTGGGAACAATGATTCATCTCAGGGGAAGGTCTTTCTTACAAAAGAGAAGCAGGTCAACCTAATCCAGGTTGCCCAAAGATTCATAATGAAGAAGGCACAAGATGTCATGGTCTTAACAAAACTCCTGGGCATCATGGTCTCTCAGCCACGGACATGGTTAAATGGGCCTGTTTCCAAGCAAGTTCCCTCCTACGGCCTCTACAGGCATTCCACAGGTAGCGTAGAAGAAAGGGCATGGATCCTCCTGTTCTCCCTCTGAAAAAGAACATGACCTTCTTTCTCTGTGATGGTTTGTGTCAGGGCTCTTGACAAAACACACTGAATAGGCAGTTATCAGCATTGTCTTCTATTCTTTAACTGACCAATGACAGAATTCTCTCTTCCTGTAACATCAGGTGTTTTATGCAAGGACCTACTTATCTATCTTCTCCTGTTCATCACAGGTTTCTGACTTGGACCTTTAACAAGGTACTGAAGGCTTTGACTCAGCCAAACCTGTAAGGAAAATAGAACTAATGTCGCTTTCCTGGAAAGTCACCTTCCTCGTAGCAATCACTTCTGCTAGAAAAATATGAGAACTCTCAACTCTGTCAGCGAAGGAAGAGTTATGTACCTTTCAACAGAAGGCATTCTCCAACTAGACCTCCCCTTTGTTCCAAGGACAGCTCTTCTTTCATAAGTCATGTTGTCCTCCTTTTGTCTGAACCCAGTACATGAAAAAGGAAAATCGTGGCACAAGTTAGATGCCTGCAGAGTGTCACGTCTGTTGCCCACAGTTCCTCCATCTTCACTAGTTTTGCAATCCACTTATGTATTGTGTGTAGATTCTTTTCACAGGCTATCCAGCTCCTGGGAAGACAGCATGCTTATCTCGGATGGCTCGCCACAGCGGCCTTGGGACGGTTCCTTCCTCTGCTCCCAGAGACTATGCCAGGCTGGTTGGGCACTGAGGGTGGGGGGCTTACAGGGAAGGGCTGGAACGGTGTAGCAAGCATTCTTTACGTCATTCTCAACAAGTGTTCTGTGTACAGCCAGGCGCTACTTTTGCTTCTGTGTATCCTATGGACATATATATGCTATAATTTGCTTTCTCAATAAAAAGACCCTTGACTCAAGGGAACTTGGATTTCTTGCTGCAAGGGGGGAAGTCAGATTCCACGTATCCTGTTTTCCATAGACTGACACAGAGCATTGTGTTGTTATATCAAGAGAATGGACCCTCTTTGACATTCAGATGCCTTGTTTGCATCTCACAGTTTGCATCACACCTTGGGGAAGAGAGTTTCTCGGGCTGCTGCTGCCTGGTAGATTCAACAATGTATTTCTAAGGTATATCAAGCATTGCACCTTCCTGGTCATGGCCCATTCAACCAGAGCAGCGACGACATCAGCAACCTTTTCAACAGCCTTTCCCATTGATGAAATATACAGCAAAGCCACCTGGTCATCTTTTCCTACCTTTGTTAGGCATTATAAAATTAACAAGGTGGCCTGGGCGGAGGTTGCTTTTGGGCACCGAGAACTCCAGGTGGTGGTAGATCATCAATCCTGAGCTCCTTCCCTCCTGACGGGGCTTAGCTGCTGGATGACTCCCCCCACCCCCACCCCCCACTGAAGAATGAAATACTGGGCTCACCGTATGAGGACTTCTTCTCTTCAGGGGGATGAACTCATCCTCACCCACCCAGTCTGGGACTGCTCAAGATCCTCTTCCTTTTATTCAGTCCATGGCTGTATGTTGTATGAAGTTCATTTCCACTGGGACACACTAGCAGACAACTTCCACAGGAGAAAGTAAATGTTCTGGTTTTCCTTCATGGGAGATTGGCTTTGGAAAGGACTGGGAAAGGTCCACCCCCTAGTGGTCCTCTTAAGAATCAGTTTAATTTGAATAAACCCTGTCTTGGAAGGAGTAGGGAGCATAACCTAGAGCCAAGCTACAAGTGATGCCTGACACAGGTTGGACACTTGTCAGCTTCCCTCAAGATTTGATGGGAAATGTAGGCATCCTGGTTTTACAGCTTGGCTCTCCATTACAGCTGCAAGACCAGGATGCCTAGATTTCCCATCAAAACTTGAGGGAAGCTGACAAGTGTCCGACCTGGGTCAGGCGTCACTCGTAGCTTGGCTCCTAGAGGAGGATGGCTTCACCCCCACTGAAGAAACCTTTATGGCTAAGTCCAACTTTTCAGCTTATCTGCAGCAGAAGTGACTGAACCCAGAGTAGGCAAATTAGAGCAGTGGGGCCAAGAACTGAAAGAGGAGAGGCAGAGCCCAAAAGAAGAAGAAGGCTGCTATGCTATCATTTACATAATATTCATAAGCTCCCTTTCCCGTTCTTGATTCCACTGGCCTAGGCACACTGATTCATGTTTCTGCATCCTCCCGATCAGACTTGAAGGTGACTCAGAACCTTCAGCTCGTGAAAAATGCAGCTGCCAGCAGGAGTCGGACAGCAGAAGCACATTACCCCAACCTTGCAAGTTGCATTGGCTTCCAATCTGTTTTCAGGCACAATCTGAAGTCCTGGTTTTAACATTTCATGACTGGGTGTTACCCAAACAGGAGGTCTGCTTAATTGGTTGGGGGAATTAGCATTAAGGAGGCAAGCAAGAAGAGGTAACTAGGAACCTCCACCAATGTTTACAGGGATTATTCTCTTAGAGAACTCTCAAATAAGTCAGGCAGATGTTCAACTGGAAAAGTTTTTTATTAAAGAGAAAATAAAAAGGGCAAACACAGAGAAAATGACACACAGCATGTATACAAGGCTAACTAAGAAAATCCGGGTGGAATGGAGGAGAAAGTAGTTTAGGGAAGGCAATAATTACCAATCTTGGAGAGGTTTACGGAGGCAGCAGAAAAATGACCAGCATTTCATGAGGAGAAAAAGAGGCCCAAACAAATTTGGGGGTGTATGACAAGTCCCAAGACACACACAGAGCAGATGGCTGGGGGCCCCAGTTATAGGGCGAAATGCTCCCTGGGGCAAGCTGACATCTTTGCCCCCCAAACAGTCACTTAATGGCTGTCCCTAGAGGTGGACAATGGAGTTGGAAGAGGCTTCCTAAGGTGGACTATAGGTGCGAAAGGTGCTTGATGACCCTTTGAGCACCGAGTGGGAACAACTACCAGGTTGGCTGACTAGTTTTAGGCGGTGCTTAATCAAGGTCAGTGGGTGAGGGGAAGTCAGGCTGGGCGTCGAGATTAGTCAGGAGCTTCCTGGGAGCCTCCTCATCCCAAGTGATGCATCTCTCTGGGGCAAGGAGGGGGCCACTGGTCAGCCAGCCACTCTGACTCACTTCTTGCTAAATTTCCAGGCTCCTGTCTGGTTGGCATCCATTCGGGGCCAGGCAGTGCATTGTGCTTATGGCATATGGGGAAGGGGCATTCATGATATTCTATCCATAAAGTGTGAGGAAGGGTTCTTCTGGCCACTAACAAGGGACCCACATGTCTGAAAGGCAGTATTTCCTACCACCCAACAGTCCCTGCTGTCAATTCCCTCCTTTCAGGAGGTGCATTTGGCCTCCACAAGAGCCCTGGCCTTCCTGGTGGTGGCACCAATTTTTTGGAATGGTCTATCTAAGGAAATACATGCAGTTCTTATGGCTGTTGTTAAGAAACTGTGTAAGGCAGCCTTATTCCAATGGGTCTTTGGCAGCAAATACCTTTTTTGTTCTTGCCTCTATATTGCTTTGAATTTTATTCTCTTTTTAATTATCTGGTTTGCTTACAGTTATTAGGCAGTTGTCAGCGTCATCTGTTCTTAAGCTGAACAATGACAAAATTCTTTCTTCTAACTTCATCAGATGCTTTACACAAGAAGCAACTCATTTATCTTCTGTTCACCACAGGTTACAATTTACTGATCTGAGGAAGTTTTATTGTATTGTATTTATATCTTGAGTACTTTGTGTGCTGTTCTGATGTCATATTGTTTTATTTTACTGTTATAAAATCATTAACAATAGCAGTAAATAAAACAACAATACAATATCAGAATAGCACACAAAATATCCCAGGGTCTAAATATCTTACTTCAGCTCAGTATCCTTAATACATTGCCCTCACTCTGAAAAAAGCAAGATCTAAATTATTATATTAATAAATATCATATAAATGAATGCATTCATGGTCTAGGGAGTACCAATGCTGCTTAAAACTGGAACAGATACCTGGTAGATAGCAAGGCAATGTGATAGCATATTACAGCGGCTAGCTCCTAGAAGGTCTACCTTCTGACAAACATCCATCTTCAGTTTGTCAAACTGAGTTTTGGTATTTCTCACCTGCATTTGAACCTGCAACAAGAAACAAGAAAATTGAAAGGGTTTTTCAGGAGGAGAAATAACTTTTAAGTGGGTTCTGTTACATTTGAAATTAAAAAGGCATTTAGTTAACCACTGATTTTTATATTTGCAGTTCGAGGCTGTCATTGTCTCACCTTTTTCACAGAAGGCCAAAGGTGCAACATGATGCCAGCTCCATCTGGTGCCTATTAAGTCTGCAGACTGCTCTACACAGAATGTAGACAAAAGGTTTGAAACACATAGCCCCTCTCGTCTTGTTTTTTAAACATTCAGCCTGATGAGATGTTCTGGAAAACTTAAAAGCTTGCATACTCTTTTGTCATTTCCATTAGTCTTAAGATAACATATCACATGGCTTTTAAGCATTTTTTATTTGGACCAATGTGGCTACCTGGACTCTCAGGAATTAAGATATTTAAAAAGCATTTCCTCCTTCATTTTAACTCCTCCGTTACAAGCCACAAAAGTGGATTGTATCTTGTACCCTTAGCGAGATTCAAATAATTGTGTGATCTCTCAACTGGGCAATTCCCTTTTTGTTAGAATGAAAGATTGGGGAGGGCTAGAAAAGGCAGTGCATGTGCTCCAGGCCAACACCTAATCTTTTCTCAAGAGGGAAAAAGGCTTAGAACAGCTTTGCGTTGAGAATATACACCTTTTTGAACTTCTCCATTTGCTTGCAGGCATCAGGGTCCAATTCCTGGGACGCATCCTTCATCCACAGTAAAGCCCCTCTGTACTCTGTGCGGGCCTGCTCCATTCGATTGATTGTTAACAAGGTGTCAGTTACAGCCTGCTGACTAAATGTTTCAAGTTCTTTTCTAAGGCGGGACAAAGGAGTACAGAGAGCCAGCCTGAAGATAAAGAGAAATAGACAGTGGATTACTGGATTATGTCAAAACTACAATGGCAGTATGGCAACATTAGAGCATGGAGAGGAGAATGAGCAATTTCTATATGTTCCACCATGGTAAGTACTATTCTGTGGTCTTTTGCATGCTCAGACCTATGGTGATGGGTGATTAGATCCAGTCATGACAAGGAGTGCGGATGTTTGCCACATTCCCCTTTATTATCTTAAGGAAGTTGATCCCCAGAGGCACAGGACCCACATGATCTACTGACCTAGCTTTCATTAGCTCACTAACTCCAGGAATCAATTTTCTTGGGGTTGGAAGGGACTGCTGGAAGGAGGGGAAATCTGCAAAGGTCCGCATCTGCCAGTGGCTGCCTTCGGATGGATTGCTTAATTCCACCCATAATTTTCCTGCTTTGGACTCACAGTAGCAAATTACAGCATTTTTTATGCATCTTGGATTGCAAATGGGAATTGTTAATTGATGTGCAGTGAACTCATAAGCAGAGTTATCCAGTCTAAGCCCACTGATTTCACTGCATGTTGACGTTGAAATGAAAGGGCTTCGACTGGAGTAACTCTGCTTACAATTTCACTGGTGGCCTTTTAAAATTTTGTAGCATTTTTATGCTGCAGTTTCCAAACATTTGTCTCTACCCGCAAAGCCCAGTGCAGGTTAGCCAAGTTCCCTCTCTTCCTTCTCCTGCAAGAGGAAGAAAAGGCACTTTGAAGGTGGTGGGGGGGGGGGAGAATGAGGGGGAAGAAACATATGACCCAACAACCTACACCTAACCTCTTCACCACTCTCACTGCATCTGCACTGGCTGTGAAAGGGCTTATATAAAAGGCATGAGTTGATAAAAAATTGAGTAAGAGTTGGGAGGAATGTGCAAAAGAAAATAATGTAAAATAATATAAAACATTATCCTAGTTATTAATCCTAAACAGCAGATTTTTTGTTTTACAAAAAGTAAACACTGTTGAAAACATCCCTGATTGAGCGAACAAAGATTAAAGCCCCCTTTCAGATTTACTGGGTCAAAGCCAACATAAATTCATTCATCAATGATTATGAAATATCATTTTCAACATTTAGCTGCACAGGCCTAAACAGAGTCATACTTTCTAAGTCTGTGGAAGTCAACGGCATTAGAAGGATGTAACTTTGCAGAAGATTACACTCTTAGCGTGATTAACTGTTCAAGACAGATAATCAGGCAATAAGGAAGTGTACATGTGGGATTTTATTTACTTTTATGAACTGTTTAGATTTTATAAATTTAATATCCTGATGCAGTCCTTCTCTATACAGCCTACTTGTGCTCTGGAGTACCAAATAAGAATTACATGTACTCAGTATATTATTTTATAGCAATAGTACCAAAATAAATTTTGAGTAAATTAGATAATAAAAAAACATGAACCTTTGCTGGGAAGACGAACAGAGGGCCTTGCCAGTGGCATCAATCATTCTGACAATTTGAACATCACCTCGGTCTGCCTGAAACTTTAAGAAGAGCCCTAGCTCATTTTCTTGCTCAGAAATAGCTATGAAAGAAAGAACGGCAAATAAGTTGATTTATATTTCTAATATATACTAACACATATTTTAAAATAGTTGCCAGGAGGTACAAAACATTAATAAAGACAGATGGAAGAAGGATTGCTATATTTCATCTGTTGTAAAACCAACAAGGGGTTACACAATGGCACCTTCAGGACTAAAAACTGTATTATGGCATAATGCTTTTATGGACCACAGCCTTCTTCTGAAAATGCAAGGAAAGCTTAAGTTACACTAAATCCATTAGTCTTTAAGGTACCAAGATACACTTTGTATACACAATAAACTAGGGTTTTATTGGATGAACTTTTGATAATGAAGGAGGCCAAAAGCTTCATGTTAAACTCTATTTCAGGCAGGCTGAAAAGATTCTGTTTCATTAAGAGAAACACGGAGAAATGTGTTTTACTTTGGAGGTCTGGACAGTAGCCTAGCCTCCACATATAATTTTAAGAAGTTTCACCCTCTCTCTTAGCAGAGAACTGATGCCAGAGACAATGAAGTGATCAACTTACACTTCCTTCTGCTAGATAGTGACACCTAGCAGGAGACAGAGATTTTGGGAGGTTTAAATTGTAGAAAGTCTCTTCCTGGAGACGTCAGGAAAAGCTTCTTTGACCCACAAAAGGGTGGGCAAACAGAGATGATAAAACCCTTTGGAACGGATGGGAAGTCTCTTTGACTGTTTCCATCTAGGGAATAGGAGGTCTCATACCTGGGCTCCTGCTGAAGGCTGCCATTGCCATGTGGAGGGGACAAAGGACTACAGGCCGCAACAAAGACTTCAAGGTAATTGGACACTTTTTAGAACACTGTAACTTCTAAGTAACAGAGCCTGCCTTAGAATAAGAGCTGCAAGAGCATGTACCAAGTGAGGAGTAGAGGCATTGCATGTTTACACCTTTCTTTTGGTTCCCCTTCTTAATCTAAAAGAGTTCAGTAGCACCTTTAAGACTAACCAACTTTATTGTAGCATAAGCTTTCGAGAATCACAATGCATCTGACGAAGAGAACTGTGATTCTCGAAAGCTTAAGCTACAATAAAGTTGGTTAGTCTTAAAGGTGCTACTGGACTCTTTTTGATTTTGCTACTACAGACTAACACAGCTAACTCCTCTGCATCCTTCTTAATCTGTTGCTGTGTTGAGAGTATGTGTAATATTTTATCACGCAAATAGTTTGTGTATTTTATTTCCACTAATTAATGTGGGGTTTTGAATGTGTGTTACTATGGTTTAAAATGCAGGCTTCTAAAGGAAAGAGGAAGAGGGCTGGATGAGTGAGTGAAGATTGCTGTGGCTGGATGGTAACTGTGCCCTCAGGAGTGGAGTGAACTGCAGTTTAAGTCAAGAGTTCTGAGGGGAAGCAGTCAATGAATCAGACAGGCTGTGTGGGTGAGAGGACAATGTTATTCTGTGAGTGAAATGCTGAGAGAGGAAGTCTTTGTGTTTACTTGGTGGATAAAATCTGCCTATGTGGCAAGTGAACTTCTGGGAACTCGTAGAATTTTATGTTCTTCTCTTTGGGAGAGAGATATTTTTAGCCCAAATGACTATTGTGGAGAAGATTATTCTTTGCGACTGGGTCTGTGTATAAATGTTTTAAAACCTTTTGAAACCATGAAGCTTATGAGCTGTTCTGAAACCAATAAACTTATAAGTTACTCTGAAACCATTATGCATATGTAATTAAAAAAACTCTATTTCTGGTTAAGTAAAACACCTGTTTCATCCAGAATAAAGGATCTATTTTTACCTCATAGCCACTCCCATGTGCTGACCATTCTGTCACTAACAGTATATAAGCGCAGTTATTACTACTACTACCACCACCACCACCTATAGCTAAGACTTCCTATACAATAAGTCATAGAGAACTAGGGCAGTGAATATCTAAGGGACCACTAAGGAAATCAGGGAGGCGGCAATACACATGTCACATAAAGAGGGCAAAATGCCACAATATCCATGTGGACATTTCTTTTTTAATAAATGCCTTGTAATTTTTAATGTTGGTAGCTGGTCCTCCATTGTTCAAACACGCTATTTAAATAGGAGCCAGGAGAAGGAGATGATCTGTTGGCAAATTGCTATTCCCCCAGTGATGCTTATTTGCAGTAAGTGGTCTCTGTGGTAACCAGATGCTCCACAGCAGGATATACAGGCACAAGGCATGTCCTTAGAATGGCAATGCAGGCAAGGGGAGCTAGGAGCCATGGTCCTCTCAGCAGGTAAATCCTACAAAGGCCAGGTAGTGGCACTGATGTACCAAAACAGGAAGTGAAAACCACTATACTACAGCAACTCAGAGCAGCTTAAGGAATTGTACATGGATACTGCAAACATAAATAATTACTGTATAACTAAATGAGGTCTGGCAACTTTACCATTAAGTCTTTGCTGGTATTTTTCAATTGTCTTCAGAAGATCTGTGCAAGTCATCTGAATGGTATGGAAAACCTTTAAAATAAAAGGGGTTGTTGGTATATTGATTTGGCCAACGGCATACAAACAATAAAATGACGACAATGGTAATGAACTGAACTGGCAAACCTCAGGCACAAGCTTAACATCAGAGCTGCTTGATCACCCCACAATTCAGTTCACAAACTATCCATGAGAAGCCATCAGCATTGTCTCATGTTCAGCAGACTATATTCTAACACTGCATATGTTTTTGACTGCAAAAAAAAACTGATTATGCATGTGTATTCTCATACTGCTTCCCTGTAGCAGCATCTTCCATTGGCCTCCACAATCTTAAAATACATAAAAAATTAAATTTCACAGTGAATGCTGTACATATGCAAGGCTTCTCCCTCTGTCCCTCTGGGAACATCAGGAACCTAGGAGTTAGAAGCAAGGCGCACAACTATCACAACAAAAATATGTGCAGGGTTCTGCTACCTGACTGAAATTCTACATGAGATCCTTAAAAAAAAACCCTTACAAGTATAGAAGAAATATGAACAATGTTTTAATTTGAATTCTATGGTGTGACACAGGACTCTCACACCATGTACTCAACTTATTCCTGATTTTCTTAGCAGTCAGTCCCCAGGCACTGAAATTCGTTTGGGTCTGGGTCTTCCCCATGTCTGCCCTCCCTTTGCATTTTTACAGTTGTGGAGTCTGTTTATTTTCTTCCCCACAAACATTACATAACCAGGATTTGCAAGTGAGGGTGCTGTTGTCATCAGTGGCGTCATCGGTATCGTCACAGCACCTCCCTCCTTTTATATTTTTATACGTATTTGCTGAATTTTTAAAAAGATTAATCACTAACACAGTGCCAGTCTTTGCATGGGGAAGCATAAAAGAGGAGCACCTCTGCCACCCATACCTAAGCCCCCCCCCTCTGCGGTGGTCCAAACTGGAGAGCCCTGCCCAGGCTGACCCAGAGCCAGGAGGCAGAGACTGGCACCAGCAGGGCAAACTGACCTCTGTTGGAACAGAGCCCAGAGTAGCAGTGGCTATGTGCTTTTCAAACCATGCTGCTTTTTCTGTCACCAGAAGTGGCTACCTCCCCCTCCACTAGGACACCAGAGATTAATTTTTTAAAAGCATCATCAATTTAATATCACTACACTGACCTACTGTTGCAATAATAGTTGCACCAAGTTCTCTGAATTCCCAGCTTTCATTTTAAAAAAGAAAGTCTCTAGCCCCTTCCCTTGCAGAGATATAAGAAAAAGTGACGTTCATGGCATCCAGTGATGGACCAGTTTTGTCCCAGCCCACTTAATTTGGCACAAGGCATGATGGGTAGGGGCTGGGGTAGGTGACTCGGCCAATCCAGACTGGGCAGCAAGGGATGTAGCGAGCTGCCCTCTCCCTCAGCCTCCATCTGCCACAGAGACGGACCCACCCTCCCTCCTGAGACACATCATGGGAATAGCTGGTTGCCAATTGGGGCAGAGCAGAAATTTTGGGTTTCCCTCAGATTAGCAAAAGAGGGGGCTGTTCTTCGCCTGCTCCATGATTACGTGGTGGTAGGAGTTTTAACAGGCCTGGTAAAAACTGGTTAGGGCACAGCAAGCTTGCAGGAATAGGACGGGTTACTCAGGACAGATAGGGCAAACACCCTGAGGCATCTCGGCAATGGGGTGTGTGTGGCCAGACCAGGCCATCACATGCCAGGTGGTTGGGTGGTGCTGTGAAGGAACGTCCTGGGTGCTGAGTGTCATCTCCTGAACTTGGTAGGTGCCTTGTGCCCTGTCAGGGGACGCAGGTGAAGCTGGGAACCTCTTGGCGCAGGAGGCTGTGCAGGCTATGATAAACAAGGGCAGGGAGAGCCGCCAACCATGTTTGGAGCCAGGGTGGACTTGCCAGGTGGGCATCCAAGGAGGCTCCTTGTGCAGACTGCCCTGAAGAGAGTTGGCTTATGGTATGAGCATTGACGGAGATCAGCAGTTGAAGTTGAAGGTAAATAAAAGAAACTAGCTGAACCCACAGAATTGGTGTCTGTGTTACCCTGGGTCATATCTGAGGTGTTGGGGCAAAAGCATATCTCTGCAATGGAACAGGCTAGAAATTTACTTTTTTAAAATGAAATTAGGGGATTCACAGAACCGGTTGCACCTGTTATTACAATAGTAGGTCATATAGCAATACAAAATTGACATTTTTTTAAAAAAAGATTGAAAACAAACATGAGGCAGGAAAAGGTAGGCAGGGGGAGGAGTGGTTCAACGAGATCCCAGTTATTTATATGGCAAAACATGGCGTGTGCTCTCAGCACAGCAACAGACTGAGATAAACCAAAGCCGCACGGGGGGGGGGGGGGGGGCAGAGCTGACGGGAAAACCCTGTGCGGAAAACTCCACACATGCTGGTCACTCAACGCTCATTTGACAAGGGGTGCACTTACCTCTAGTTTGGCATCTAACTCTGCATCAGACGCTACCACGTGTTCATCTTCTTTCTTTCCAGTAACTTTAATTAGGACTTGTTTTGTTTTCCAGTATTTCTTCTGCATTTTGCTAACTACTGACTGGTCTTCTGGATTGTGCTGCTTGTACGTGTCCATGAAGCTACTAAAACACTGAAGTTAAATAAGTCAGAGAAAAAATTAATCAAGAAAGAACTGGCTGCCAGTCCCATCCTAAGCAGAGTTACACCCTTCAATGTCCGCTGAAGTCAGAAGGCTCAGAAGGGTGTGACTCTGCTTAGGATGGCACCATTGTCGCTTTATGTTGATGTTATGGTTGTTAAGATTTTTTTCTGTTTTAATGCTGTTTTTATATAAACAAATATTTTGCTCACTTAGATTGTACATTTGAAAAATGTTAACAATGGCAGAGGTTATGTTTTATTTATTTAAATAACTTATTTAAAATACGTGTACCACCTTTCACCCTGACCTAGATAGTCCAGGTAGCCTGATCTCACTAGATCTTGGAAGCTAAGCAGGGTCAGCCCTGGTCAGTATGGATGGGAAACCACCAAGGTGGGCCCAGGTTGCTATACAAAAGCAGACAATGGCAAACCACCTCTGATGATCTCTTGCTTTGAAAACCCTACAGGGGTGCCATAAGTAAGCTGCAACTTGCAGTAACATACACACACACACACCATCTTTCCATCAAGTAGATACAAAGCAGTTTAAAAATGTATAAAAATAAAAAGGAAGTAAATTGGCAATAGAACCACAGTATATTATTCACTCCCCATACGCTTAATCAAATTAAACTATTTTGGCCAACAGGAAAGAAGGAAAAATTGCCAAGCAGCTGTCTCTGGGGAAGTAGACCCAAAGTATGAGCACTTCTACTTTTAAAAAGTTTTTCTGGTTACGGCCCGCTGAACTTTCGATACGAGGCCACCCCGGACCGCTGATGAAGACCTCAGCAAAGGAGAGTCATATGGGAAATTCAGTCTTTCCAAGCACGTTGATCCCGGACCACTTGAGGTAAGGTCAACAACACCTTCGTACCTAAACAACAGTGTTTTCTCCTTCTCTTTCCTATTTAAGGAACAGGAGATGGTGGATCATCCCCTGCCCTTCCATTTTGTCATGTGTTGGCTTGTTCTTTGCAACAGCGTTGGCTACTATGATGAGGTAACGGTTAGACTTACTTCAAAGTAAAAAAGCACTTTGGAGTAAATACTGCTATTAATTCATTGGAATTGTGAAGTGCTTCATATTTTAAGTTTAGATCATGACTATATGCTTACTAAGGATGTGCGCTTCGGGTATCCAATTCAGAAAAAAAAAACCCAAATCGGTCCTGATTCAGAAATACCGAAGCAAAGCTTTCCGAAGCAATTCCGATTGCTTCGGAAAGCATTGGGTTAGCCAGCAGCAGCCCTTTGCTGGCTGTTTGCAAATGCAAACAGCCAGCAAAGTTCTGCAGGAAGTTAAAGCTTCCCGTGCTTTCTTAGAAGAGGGGAGGGGGAGAAGGAGTGAGTGACTCACTACCTCTTCCTAACCCCTCCCATCTTGCAAAAAATGGCGGGAAGCTTGCTTTGCTGGCTGTTTGCATTGCATTGCAATGCAATGCAAGCAGCCAGCAAAGTCAGAGATTCCAGCCTAATTTACAGGTTGGGAGGGGTGAGGAGGGCTGAGTGACTAGACTAGAGTACAAGGAGGAGGAGAGAGGGGGATCAGGAAAGGGGAATTAGGAGTGTCCAGTCCCACTGCTGCATTCTCCTTCCAGCCAATGGAATCTCTGGAAGGAGATGCAGCAGGGGATTTAAACTAGAGGCTGGCCTTTGGGCCAGCTTCCATTGTGTTCCTGCTGGCCTAGAGAGAGACTTTGAGAGAGAGTGCCTGTTTCTCACTGTCTCTGTGTTGTGGCCTGCCCTGCCTGGACTTCTGCTGCGAGGATCATCTGACTGACTCAGCGCTGGACTTCAGGAGACTGGTAGGAGAGGCAGTCAGTGACTCACCAGCTTTTCTATTTAGGGGTGAGGTGGTGGGTTTCTGGGAGGAAGGGAAGGGAATTTAATTTGAAACTTTTTACTTTTAATTACTTTATTTTTTGTGGGGGTGGATTCTTGTGTGTGTGTGTGTGTGTGTGCGTGCGTGCGTGCGTGCGTGTGCTTGTGGTGGCCCTTTTTTGCTTTGAGTGGCTGCTGGCTGGGGCATTTGTTTTTTGTTTTAAGGGTTTATATAGTTTAGTGGCTTTTATTTTACAGTTGCTGGGGGGAGGCTTAAAGGTTTAGGGGCTTGATTTTTTTCCAGTTGTTGGGGGAGGGGTTAAAGGTTAATAGTATTTCAATTAAAGGTTAACTTAATACTTACTAACCAGCTTCCATTCTGTTCCTGGCCTAGAGAGTCTAGAGAGACTCCCGCTGCTGCTGCGGCTGGTAGAGGCTCTCTGTCTCCAGTTTGGCTGCAGCCTGCCACTGAGGAGGAGAGGATTTCACCTGGAGGATTCCTGCCTGCCTGCCCATTGCTGGACTGCAGGACTGGTGAGAGAGTCAGTCACTGACTCACTGGGTTTTCTGTTTGAGGGGGAGGTGGTGGGTTTCTGCTTGTCTGGGTGGGGGTAAGGGAAGGGAATTTAAAGTTAAAGTTCAATTGTTGCAGGGGGAGTTAAAGTTTTTAAGTGTTAAAGTTAGTGCTGTTAGTTTAGCTGTGTTTGGTTCTACTTTGGGTTTCCCAGAATAGTTTTAAATAGTGTTTTTAGAAGGTAGGCTAGTTGTAGGCCACTAGGCCTTCACTGAACATTTGCCCTTTGAACTAAATTGATAGGGAACCAAGGGTAGTTTCCCCTGTAAATAGGCTTCTGTAGAAAAAGAATTAGTTAAGAGTCGGGTTCTGTTCAAATTTTATATATATCATCCAGTAGTAACGGAGCCACAAGAAACACAGATTTAGAAACAGGTAGATAGGTTTTTTAAAAACTAAATTGTAAACTGGGGGGGGGTATAAAAACTTAACAACTAGTAGTTAGTGAAGGTTCCAGGAGAGGAAAGAATGGCTGATAGGAAAGCTGAGAGGGCCCCCCCACAAAGTGCAATCTTCCTGAAACTTGCGCGAGGGTGGGAGGACAGGTAGGAGCAGGTCCCCTGAAAATCGGGTGCATTTTGCTTGCAAAGTGCCACCTCAAGCCAGCTAGAAAGCCCTTTTCTTTTTCCCAATAGGAAATAATGCAGAGTAGAGGAAGATGGGGTACCTTCTTTGGGGGGCATAACATGGCCCCCCAAAGTCCAATCGTTCTGAAACTTGAGGGGTTGTTAGAGGACAGTTAGGAGAAGGTCCCCACCAAGTTTGGTTTGCTTCATAAAGAAAATGCCTCCCCAGGCTCCCGGAAAGCTGGGAGCATGTTCCCCATTGAAAACAATGGCTGAATCTTTAAGAAGCAAACCCGAATTTTTCCGAATTGGATATTCTGAAGCGGCTTGCCGCTTCGGAATCCCGTTTATTCTGAATTTCTTCCCCCGATTTGAGTAAACCGAATCAGGAAACCCGAATCACCCTGGCCCTGCACACCCATTGCTTACTGTTGTATTCTTGATGATCTACTTAGCAGTATTTTGTTCTCTTCTTTATGAGTTTATATGCATAGATTTTTGTGAGAAACTCTGTCAATTGTTCATCTTTTATGTTTGTCTTTGTCTGATCTGGAAAAGTAATTATTTTCCTTTGCATATGTTGCTTCCAGCTTTTAAAAAAAGTAATTACAATGTCTTGGCTAGTAATTGGCAGGGAGACCTCCAACAAAGACCAGGCAATGCCAAACTGCCTCTGTTAGTCTCTTGCCTTGAAAACCCCACCAGGGGTCGCCATAAGGCAGTTATGACTTGATGGGACTTTCCACCACCATATGGTTGCACATTTTATCCTTACAACTCTTTGAGGCAGCAGAATGTCAGATATAGTGGCCTGTATAGAATCATAGAGTTGGAAGGGGCCATACAGACCATCTAGTCCAACCCCCTGCCCAGTGCAGGATCAGCCTAAAGCATCTCTGACAAGTATTCATCCAGCCTCTTCTTGAAAACTGCCAGTGAGGGGGAGCTCACCACCTCCCTAGGCAGCTGATTCCACTTTTGAACTACTCTGACGGTGAAAAAGTTTTTCCTAATATCCAGTCGGTACCTTTGTGCATTCCACTTTGTGATTCCACTTTTGAACTACTCTGACGGTGAAAAAGTTTTTCCTAATATCCAGTCGGTACCTTTGTGCATGTAGTTTTAGCCCATTGCTTCGTGTCCTACCCTCTGCTGCCAACTGGAACAGCTCCCTGCCCTCCTCCAAATGACAGCCTTTCAAATATTTAAAGAGAGCAATCATGTCCCCCCTCAACCTCCTCTTCTCCAAACTAAACATTCCCAAGGCCCTCAGCCTTTCCTCGTAGGGCTCAGTCTCCAGACCCCTGATCATCCTCGTCGCTCTCCTCTGCACCCTCTCGATTTTGTCCACATCCTTTTTTGAAGTGAGGCCTCCAGAACTGCACACAGTACTCCAGGTGTGGCCTGACCAAGGCAGTATAGAGAGGGGCTATGACCTCCTGCGATTTCGATGCTATGGCCCCTTTGATACAACCCAGGATTGAATTAGCCTTTTTTGCCACCGCATCACACTGACTGCTCATATTCAGTTTACAGTCCACTCTTACCCCAAGATCCCTTTCACATATACTACTGCCCAGAAGTGTATCCCCCATCCAGTATTTGTGCTTCTCATTTTTGTGGCCCAGATGTAATACTGTGCACTTGTCTTTGTTGAATTGCATCCTATTCACAGCTGCCCACTTCTCCAGAGTATTCAGGTCTTGTTGAATTTTAATTCTATCTTCTTGGGTGTTTGCTACTCCTCCCAATTTGGTATCATCAGGAAATTTAATGAGCAGCCCTTCCACTCCTTCATCCAGATCATTGATAAAAAATATTGAAAAGTACCGGGCCCAAAACCGAGCCCTGCGGCACCCCACTGGACACCTCCCTCCAATCTGATGAAACGCCGTTGACCACCACTCTTTGAGTGCGGTCCTCCAACCAGTTCCCTATCCACCGAACTGTCCTATAGTCTACTCCACAGTCTTCCAGTTTGCCCATCAGAATGTCATGGGGGACCTTATCAAAAGCTTTACTGAAATCCAGATAAATCATGTCAACAGAGTTCCCCCGATCCAGTAAGCTGGTCACTTGATCAAAGAAGGAAACCAGGTTGGTCTGGCAGGATCTGTTAGGAACAAAACCATGCTGACTTCCCTGGATCACTGAGCGGTCCTTCAGATGCTTACAGATTGATCCCTTTAAAATCTGTTCTAATATCTTCCCAGCAACAGAAGTCAGACTGACTGGCCTGTAGTTTCCCGGGTCATCCTTCCTCCCTTTCTTAAAGATTGGGATAACATTTGCTCTTCTCCAATCTTGTGGCACATCCCCAGTCCTCCAGGAGGCATTGAAGATGATGGACAGGGGTTCTGCAAGTTCTCTGGAAAGTTCCTTCAGCACTCTTGGGTGTACCCCATCCGGCCCAGGGGATTTGTATTCATCCAGTGCAGCCAGATGCCTCTCCACAACCTCTCTGTCAATGTCAATTAGCCACTCAGGTGTCCTGCCACATTTTCTACTATCTCTAGATGGGCTCGAGTTCTTCAGGGAGAAAACAGAGGTAAAAAAGTCATTAAGCCTGTCTGCTTATTCTCTGTCCTGCATCAGAGTTTCTACATCTACTCCCAACAGTGGTCCAATTGCCTCTTTTACCTTGCGTTTGCTTCTCACATATCTGTAGAAGTTTTTCTTGTTGTAGCGAGCCCTCCTGGCCAGACCCAGCTCGTACTGAGCTTTGGCCTCTCTGATGGCTGATCTGCAGTATCCTACCACTCTTCTAAGCAAAGTATGAAGCCTTCCTCCAACAGATGAGTCACCCACCACATCCCAAGGCAGCCAATTCCACTTCTGAATTACTCTTAACGTGAAGAAGTTTTTCCTAACATCCAGCTAGTCACTTCTCTCCTGTAGTCTAAACCCACTGTTTCGAGTCCTATCCTTTGTTGTCAACCGTTCCCTCCTCTAGGTGACAGCCTTTAAAATACCTAAAGAGAGCAATCATGCCTCCCCACAATCTCCTCTTCTCCAAATTGAACATTCCCAGGTCCCTCAGTCTTTCTTCTTAGGGCTTGGTCTCCAGGCCCCTGATCATCCCGGTTGCTCCCTTCGGCACTCATTCCAATTTGTCCACATCCTTTTTGAAGTGAGGCCTCCAGAACTGCACACAATATTCCAAGTGGGGCCTGACCAATGAGATATATTGTGGGATAATGACATCCTATAATTTGGACGTAATTCCTTTGTTAATACATCCCAACATTGTGTTCTCCTTTTTTGTTGCTGCATCACATTGACTGCTCATATTTAGCTTCCTATCCACCCGTATCCCAAGATCTTGTTCACATACAATGCTACCCAGAAGTGTATCCCTCATCCAGTATCCATGCTTTGCATTTTTGTTACCCAGGTGGAGAACTAGGCAGGCACTTATCCACGTTAAATGGCAACTTGTTAAAATCTGCACACTTTCCCAGTGTGTTTAGATCTCACTGAATTCCATCCCTGCCTTCAAGGATTTGTTACTCCTCCCAGTTTGGTGCCACCTGCAAATGTAATCCCTCATAGTGTGGAGAAGGGGATACAGGGGAAAGTGAAGTACCCCCAGCAAGTCCTTGCAGGTTCCTTAGCATGCAACTGGGCCATAGGGGAGAGGCTGCTGGGGGGAAGGGGGAAAAGTGAAGACAGGGGGGCAGACAGAAGTGGGTGGGCAGGAGAGAAAGAAACATGAAAGGGGAGAGAGGCTATGGGGAAAGAGGACCTGGTGGGGGAAGGAAAAATGAGATGTCCCCCACAAGTCCTTGTAGGTCCCCACTTGTAATTAATATTTGATAAAAACTGTTTTCTTGTTATTTCAAACCAAATATGGTTTGAAGATAACCATATTATCTTCAAATTACAAGATACAAGCCTATAGCCTTTCAACATATTTCTCAAGGTCAACATACCAGCAATGGAATATTCATTTATATTTTTAAGATAGGCAGAACGGAAACACACACGTTGCAAACTGCCGTCTTAGATTGCCATGTGATGCAATGCTCAGCAATTTGATATCCTGGCTTGGTTTAACCTGATAAAAGAAGTTTTATGTTTCAGCTTGATGCTATCATTTACCCTGGTCCTCTCTTAAATTAAATTAGCACACAGCTAATTCAGAATAATAGCTCTATCATTTCAGGGGGGGGGGTCCTGTCTTATACAGAAAGTTATCTGCAACTCGCCACCCCAAAAGTCCCTCTTTGACAACTGCATGATGCTGATTCTAAGTAATTAGAAGTCTGTGTTACAAAAAGCCCAAGACTGTTTCCTCAGAAAACTAACTTTTCTCATAACTATCTGGTATTTATTAAGGTCCCATTTTAATTGTATTTTATTTTTACTATTTTAATAACTGTATTTTATGCTTGTAAGATAGATTTCTATTTTTACTGTTTTTAAACTTTGTATTGTGACGGCATTTGGCCATATTACATCTGGGCCAGTAATATGGCCTTTGGCCATATTACATCTGGACCAGTATTACATCTGGGCCACAAAAATGGGAAGCACAAATACTGGATGGGGGATACACTTCTGGGCAGTAGTATATGTGAAAGGGATCTTGGGGTAAGAGTGGACTGTAAACTGAATATGAGCAGTCAGTGTGACGCGGTGGCAAAAAACGCTAATTCAATTCTGGGTTGTATCAAAGGGGCCATAGCATCGAAATCGCAGGAGGTCATAGCCCCTCTCTATACTGCCTTGGTCAGGCCACACCTGGAGTACTGTGTGCAGTTCTGGAGGCCTCACTTCAAAAAAGGATGTGGACAAAATCGAGAGGGTGCAGAGGAGAGCGACGAGGATGATCAGGGGTCTGGAGACTGAGCCCTACGAGGAAAGGCTGAGGGCCTTGGGAATGTTTAGTTTGGAGAAGAGGAGGTTGAGGGGGGACATGATTGCTCTCTTTAAATATTTGAAAGGCTGTCATTTGGAGGAGGGCAAGGAGCTGTTCCAGTTGGCAGCAGAGGCAATGGGCTTAAATTACATGCACAAAGGTACCGGCTGGATATTAGGAAGAACTTTTTCACGGTCAGAGTAGTTCAAAAGTGGAATCAGCTGCCTAGGGAGGTGGTGAGCTCCCCCTCACTGGCAGTTTTCAAGAAGAGGCTGGATGAATACTTGTCAGAGATGCTTTAGGCTGATCCTGCACTGGGCAGGGGGTTGGACTAGATGGTCTGTATGGCCCCTTCCCACTCTATGATTCTATGATGACTCTATACAATTAAACCTGCTGCTGCTGCTGCTGCTGCTGTGTGACAAAAGGAGGAAAAGCTAACTGCACACAAAGCACATGCTGCCACAAAACTGAGAGTGGGTGGACGTGTACATTAGGGCTTTTTTCACAAATTCAATTCCTAAACTTTAATTTCCCATTAGAAATAATTAAAAACATAAGAAACAACAATAATATAAGATAAAGGAACCACACAATTGGAAACAACGCAAGAAATGCAGGATGCGAGTCCAGCGGCACCTTAGAGGCCAAGATCTTCAGACTGCGCGCTTCCCAGAGTCGGGGCTCCAACGCTCAAAAACTCACACTCCGCAAGGCTCTCAAGTGCCGCTGGGTTCAAATCCTGCCGTTCTAGGGCGGACCAAGCGTGGCTACTCCCCGCCCCTCAAACACACACAAGAAACAACAATTATAATCTAAAGTATGACGTGCAAGTAATTAGAAATAACAATGAGAAATAACACATTAATTATAATTGTATCATTATAAATAATATAAATAAATAAAACAATTATTATTATAAATAAGAAAACACCAGAAGTAACAATGAAAACGTAATAAAAATAACGTAAGAAAAGCCATTCCCAGCCCACCCCTCTACCCACCCTTCTCCCTTACCGATGCGGGCAGGCGGGAGAGGCCGGGGAGAGACGGCAGGGGAGAGACGGGCTCCGTCGGACCCGCCCCCGCCCCCGCCCCCCCGGCTCTCCTCGGACCTCCCCCCGTCGGCTCAGCCGGAGAGGAGACTCCGGACAGACGCGCGGCACGCCCGGCAGCCAGCCCGGAGGGAGGGGGCGCGCCTTCTGGGGCGGCGGCGGCGCCTCCCCCCCCCCCCCGCGGGCCGTTTAGAGGCGCCTTTGGCCGGGAGTCGCCTCAGGGGCGCCTCCGCTCGAAGGACCCCCTCCCTGCCTCCCTCCTCAACGGCCACAAAGAAACGGCTGCAGGCGGGGAGACTCACCTGAGGCGAAGGCGCCCCCCCCCTTCACCTGCTCGGAGCGCATGCGTGTTTATTTATTTATTTAGCTCGGTTAATATTCTGCCCTCCCCGCATCAGCAGGCTCGGGGTGGATTACAACCACAGACGATTAAAACACATTAAATAATACCAATTAAAATCATCAAACCGTTCAGATTTACACAGTTCTGTTGGTGGCTCTTGCGCCGCCTGGCCAGGCAGGGCAGCCCAGGCGGGCAGCGCTGAGTTTCCCTCAGGCGGAAACGGCGCTCGGGCTGAGGGAGGCCCGGAGGCCCCCCTTCCTCTTCCTAGGCCCAGCCTTTTCCCCGAATTAATCAACACATCTGGAGAAACAGGAGCTGCCAGCCTCTGGGAGGGTAGACCAAAGAGGCCACCCCGGTATACCAAGAATGAAGTCCAGTAGCACCTTTTAAGACTAACCAACTTTATTGTAGCATAAGCTTTTGAGAACCACAGCTCTCTTCGTCAGATGAGAGTGGTGGTTCTTGAAAGCTGATGATGCATCTGATGCAGAGCTGTGGTTCTTGAAAGCTGACGATGCATCTGACAAAGAGAGCTGTAGTTCTCGAAAGCTGATGATGCACCTGATGTGCAGCGCCGGATCTAGGATTGCCCACGCCCGGAGCAAAATTCGCCAGGCTGCTTTGTGCGCGTGCAGCGCGTGTGCGCTCCTGCGCTGCGTGATGTCACTTCGGTGATGCCATCATGCGGGGCAGAGCAGAGACAGCGTGCGGGGCTGGGAAGCCGCCGCACCATTCACCTCGCTGTAGGCGAATGGCGCAGGCGGCCTCGCAGCTCTCCACGCTGCTTTTGCCTGCCGTGCAGGGCAGGGAGTGGCTGGCTTGCCGCGCACCTCCTGCCCTACAAGGCAGGCAAAAGCAGCGCGGGGGGGGGGGGCTGCGAGGCTGCCCGCGCCATTCGCCTGCCCTGCAGGACAGGGGGCGGCCAACTTGCCGTGCAGCCCCTGCCCTGCTGGGCAGGCAAAAGGCAGCGCGGGCGGCCCCACAGCCTCCCGCGCTGCCTTTTGCCTGCCCTGCAGGACAGGGGGTGCGCGGCAAGCTGGCCGCCCCCTGTCCTGCAGGGCAGGCGAAAGGCAGCGCAGGGGGCTGCAAGGCTGCCCGTGTTGCTGCCAGCGCCCTCTGGCAGCCGGCACCCCCTCCCTGGTGGCGCCAGGGGCAGACTACCCCCCCTGCCCCCCCATCAATCCAGCCCTGCTGATGTGGTTCTCGAAAGCTGACAATGCATCTGATAAAGAGAGCTGTGGTTCTCGAAAGCTGATGACGCATCTGATGCAGAGCTGTGGTTCTCGAAAGCTGATGATGCATCTGATGCAGAGCTGTGGTTCTTGATGCATCTGATGCAGAGAGCTGTGGTTCTCAAAAACTGGTGATGCATCTGATGAAGAGAGCTGTGGTTCTCGAAAGCTGATGATGCATCTGATGCAGAGCTGTGGTTCTCGAAAGCTGATGATGCATCTGATGCAGAGAGCTGTGGTTCTCGAAAGCTTATGCTACAATAAAGTTGGTTAGTCTTAAAGGTGCTACTGGACTCTTCTCTTTTGTGACTGCAGACTAACATGGCCAACTCCTCCAGGTATACCAATGTAACTTACTAGGACAAATGTCCCCCATAGGCAGTACAAATGAAAATACATTATATGTATTAATATAATTCATAAAGTACTCAAGTGCCAAAGTTATTAATGTTTCAAGTCAAATACAACATTTATTATTTATGTCATTTATAGTCCACCTTTCTCACTGAGACTCAAGGCGGATTACATAGTGTGAGATTAGTACAATCAGTAGCAAGGACATTTCCATACAGTGTCACAGACTTTTTCATTAACAATGTCATAGGATTTTACAAAGACATAGCATTAGCAAGGATCCAATGCAGAGTTGAAGAACTGCTGAAACAGAACATAATTCTAGGACTGACATTAGATAACATGAAGCACAGGTAGTATATAGGAGTACATATTCAAAGCAAGAGAAAATAAGCAAGGCAATATAGTAGTGAAGTCTATGGTCCATAACTCTTTAGCGAAGCATCTGCGACCTCGCCTCCCTACAATACTTCCCTCCTATCTGAGTAAAAAGCCTGTTTGAATAATTTGGTTTTGCATCGTTTGCAGAAACCTGAGAGCGTGGGGGCTCTCCTCATCTCCTCAGGCAGACTGTTCCACAGGGTAGGGGCCACCACAGAGAAAGCCTGTGTGCGGGCTGCTGTCGATTTCGCCCATGTGCAGGCTGGTACCTGCAAGAGACCCTGTTCGGATGAAGGAAGATGCCGTGGAGGGACATAGGGAGGGAGGCGATCCTGTAGGTATAAATACTGTATCTCAAGGCTAATACAAAAATTCTTTATCAACTCTATTAAGATATTATTTGTCACTTGGTTCCTACTCAATACACACAGACAGGAGGAGGTGGAGATCTCCCAGAGTCACAGCTGATCTCCAGGTGACAGAGATCAGTTCCACCCCCAAATCTCCAGGGATTTCCCAACCAGGAAGTGACCACCCTATCAGTTCCCCTGGAGAGTATCCCAGCTGAGTAAGAGGAAGGAGTTGTGATTATGTATATGCAAATAAGTTTTCTATAGTGGAATTGTACTACAGATTATGAATATTTATATTTATATTAATGCATATTAAGCACTGTTTGGATGGAACAACTAACTTATGTCTTGAATATATTTACTCTTCAGTTCTAATTATTCATCCTTGAGGTATAATATACTGGAAACATGCAGAAAACGTTTTTTGGTTTTGTTTTTTGGTTACTTTTCACAGATTCTTCATCTTACTTCCCCCCCTGAAGAATATGGCAGTTTTGGAGGGTGGACTCTAGGGCATTAACCCCGCCCCCCCCCGTGGTCCCTCCTCTCAAACTCTGCTCTTCCGAGGCTCCACCCTTAAATTTCTAGGTATCTCCCAAGCACAAGTTGACAACCCAACCTGTAGCACCTTCAAAAAAGCTAATACGGTTTTTATGGAATCAACTCATTGTGAGTCGTTCAGCGTATGGGGAGGTCTACCAAAGCTTGTGCTACATTTTAAAAAATGGTGTACATATCCCCACTTCTCATCCCATCCATGAGAAACAGCTATATTTATTTTATTAGATTTATATTCCGCCCTCTCTGCGAAAGGGCTCAGGGCAACTAACTTCAACAAAACATTACTAAATACAGTCTTAAAAACACTTATACCTATAAAAGTTATCACCAATTGCAGTATTCAATTCCAGGACTCATTAAAATAAATAGGCCGCTATAAAAGGCCTGTGTTAGCTTTTGTCGTTAGTTTTTGCTGCTACAAAACTTAACAGAGCTCTCCCATCTAGAATATGCTCCCAAGGGAAATCTTCCACAGGACTCCTAGCAAGATCCAAAAATCTTGAGGGAAGGCAGAAACGTAGATGGCAGTAGGAGAGGTAGCAAAATTAAACAGAGACGGACAGTTATGTGCACAAGAAGCTATTCCAAACAATTTTTTTTATTGATTTGACACGGTTATGTTAAAATTAATACAGTGGCTCTTAGGTTATAGCTCTGAACATATTTAACGGGAAGTAAATTCTATTGAAATCTATTGCTTCCACATAAATAAATCACTCTTATTGGCTAAATCAGACTCTTATTTTTATACACTCGCTTTATATTTTAGATTAACCCAGAGAGAAAACAGACACAACTGCCCCTTTTAACAACCCAACCTGAGGTCTGAGCAGGGATGAAATGTTGAGAATAAGGGGGGGTCGAGAGAGAATAAGAAAAACTAGCCTGCTCAAACCTCCCACCACCCAGGCCAGCTTAGAGGAGATTTTTTAACAATTTGTCTTCCATGTTACATCCTGCATTTTCACAGATGGAACAAACAGTGTGATAAGGAAGCTGAATGGAAAACTGCCTCTCATCCCAGTTCCAATGAGCGTATCTGATCCGTGCTTGCACAAACTGTTGATCGCATTCATGTTTTGCGTTATTTCAGGACCTAGTCATCATAGAACGGGATACTTCATCTAATCCCAGTCCCTGGGACAAACTGGCCATTTTAACACCGGTAAAGCTCCCAGTGGGCCTCTGACAGGCAGGAACAAGCAGAGTCGAACCCCAATCTCTCTACCAGCACTATAGGGCTCACTTGGTTTGCACCTTTCAGTGGTAACATAATCAGCCTTGTCTCAGCAGTTGCTTCTTCCTGAAGTGCCTTGTTGGGCATAGTTGGTTCTAGTGGTGGGGTCTGAGCCAAGGTGTTGACTCATAGTCCTGGGGGGTGAGCGGGGTGTGGGGAGAGGTTCTGCTCAGCTTCATGGGCCATTTTAACTTCCCAGTGTGTCCTTGTCCAAAGGTAGAGCATTCCTGACACAGAGCTCTTCAGGAAGACTAAGAACAGAGCTTCAGATTAAGTCTTCGTAAATACTTAGCTGCCCCCTCCGTGTACAAGACAGGACAAAGCTGCCTTGCAGTGTTAACTATCTTCTCTGTATCGTTTCAGTTTTTATTAGACACACCACCGAGTGAGCACAAGGAGCCTGATATTTGATATCAGGGCTTTTTTTCTGGGGAAAGAGGTGGGGGAACTCAGTGGGTTGCCCTCGGGGAAAATGGTCACATGGCTGGTGGCCCCGCCCCCTGATCTCCAGACAGAGGGGAGCTGAGATTGCCCTCCGCGCCGCTAAACTCCCCTCTGTCTGGAGATCAGGGAGCGGGGCCACCAACCATGTGACCATTTTCAAGAGGTTCTGGAACTCCGTTCCCCCGAGTTCCCCCTGAAAAAAAGCCCTGTTTTGATATGAATATTCAAGTCAGGATGTGGCTGCTAGAGATCGACACAGAATGAATTCAAAGTAAATCGTCATGTTTCCTTGCAGGAGGGGGCGCGTTTCCTGCTCAAGAGTTAATTTTAACATTCCCAGCCCAAAAAACCATTGAGGACTGTTGTATGAGATGGTCAACACGTTGCATTATAACAACTGTGTTCATGAACCTTCAGTACTTTTTAATGGAATCCCCAAGGAAATGAGCAGCGCGTTTCACCTGCACCCCTCAGGCTGTCTGCGGGGAAGGCCTAAGGCTCCTCCTGCCGAACCTAATGGAATCTTGGCACAAAGGCAACCTCATAATTTAATTTTTTTTAAAAACTAGTTTCATAAAATACATCTCACTACAATGTAGGTAAATTTAGTCCAGGTAATATAGTTTATGTTTATTTCATTCATCTGCCTTTAAATACAAAAACATGCCCTCATCATCATACACACACACACACACACCAAAGAAACAAAGTGTAGTTATAAACAAGCAGTAACCACATTTTCTACAGGTATTTCAAAACTGGCTGCAAAAAACTATAGCAGAAACATTGTCTGGTGGGAAAACGAGAGAAGTTTTCATGCTCCAACATCTGAGGCACTTGCTCGACATCTGTAGGAATACAGCTTGTTGTCAGCTCCTCCACTCAGCAACAACTATGGAAAAGGCAAAATCTAGTTGAGACACCATTCACTGCTAGCCATTTTTCCAGTCTAAACAAGGTAAAATCCTAGATACCAGCAAAGGCATCAAGATGTATAACAACAGTGTTACTGGAAATAAAAATCCATCTTAGCAGGGAAAACTTCATATGGGAATCTCCACGGGGGGAGCGGGGATGACAGAATCTGTGGAAGATTATCGGGGGGGGGGGGTCTTTTGGGGATACAGAACAGCTTTCTGAACCCAGCTGTTACCACAAGGTCTCTAATCCCATGCCTCAATACACACAGTGAAATCTGCCGCTCCTTGCTCACAACTGGTTCAGACACAGCACTAAAAGTTTCCAATTTTTATGGGGAGTGGAAAGCATAAACCATAGACTGGTGATGAATGAGAGGAAACTGCAAGGGGTGAGGTGAGAGGTGAGGGAAAGGGGAGCCCTGGAGACAAAGACTTTCTTGTGTAACGATAAAACAACCATTTGGTTTTGTTCACAAACTGGGCCGATGATTCAAAGACTCAGAAAAATTAATTCTGCATAAACACAAGCCTGCTTTCTGTCTAGCATCAGAAAGCAAGAACTTCATGATACCAAAGGAGACCTGAGTACATTATATGGAAAAAGGCAGCGCAGGAAAAAGCCATAAACGGTTTAGAACGCAAACCACCTTCTTGCTGTTCTGTGTAAACGTATCCAAGTCTTTTAAAGCACCTGTTCCGAGCTAAACATCACCGTTACATTCCATGGTCACTCCACCTACACCCATCGAGGAAGTTCTTACCCCTGCTTCTGTCCACTCCACACACAAAACTTTGTCTTCATGAGCGGCCAAGTCATAGAGGGGAGCCTTGCAGCTGCAGAGACAGAGATGGGAGCGTGTTTCTTTCAAGTCTACCATGAACTCTTAATTACTTAAATCAGCCCAACGATTCCTGACAGACAAGCTTCTCCTGCCCCGACTCATTCTTCCAAGATTGAGTCTGAAGGTGTATTTTTATTCATTTAGATATTTATACCCTGCTCCCCACTGAGGACTCAAAGTGGCTAACATTGTTCTCCTGTCCTCCATTTTACTTTACCAACAACAACCCTCTGAGCAAGACTGAGGGTATGCAATTGCCCCAAGCTCACTCAGCAAGCTTCAACGGCTGACTGAAGATTTGACCCTGTCATGATCTGGCTGTGCCAGGAAGGCCTAGCAAGGCCTCAGAAGCCTGTTAGCAGAAGGAGTAGGCCTGCCTACGATTCCCAGGAGCCCCTGGGCCATTTTGGTGCCCTTTTTGGCCAATCAGAACACAGGGGGCTAGTGCTATATAAGTCTGGGAGGGAAAAAAGCCTGTATTCTTTCTCCCAGGGAGCAGCAGGCCAGAGGAGGTTCCTGCTAGGGGGAGAGGCCCTCACCCAGGTAGGGTGAGAAGGCAGGCCTGGCAGACAGAGGGACCGGGAGTTCAGTCGCGCTAGGGCCTTTGGTTCATTTTGCTTTCACCCATCTACTGTCGCTAAGGCACCTTGTTTGCTTGTTGTTTGATTAACTGACCCCCCTTGCAAATAAACCCTTTTGTTTGTTGTTACTCTGCCGGGTCCTCACGCCTGTTTATTGGCCAAGCTACGGAGGTCAGAAGGGTTGGGGGGGGCACTCTGGGCCTTCCCAAGGAACCCTAAATCCCAGAGTGGCGGCAGCGTAAGGGGGCTCACCCCACCTGAGGCATGACAGACCTGGATCTGACACCCTGTGGCCTCACTTTAATTATGTACAGCTCCTGCCCGTGTCAGTTCTTTAACAAACGATGATGAAAGGTTCAGTAAGGAAAGGGGCTATTTCTGCTTCACACGCAGATGATAAGAGTGCTGTTCTCAAATGAAATTTTACGGCACATTTGCTTCCGCAGACTCAGACTTGTAAATCCAAATGAGATAACGCTGCTGAAAAGAGCCTATGGCCTGTCACAGGTCAAGCACTCTTCAGTACATTTCCCAAACAGCCTCGAAAGTTGTTCCTTCATTCTTACTTGAACCCATTATGAAAAGCTCCTTGGACATTTACCTCCTTGTGTCCCAAATTTTGACTAGATTGTCTAGAGAACCAGAGATTAGCTGTTGTTCATGGGTAGGTGACCACTTGACTGATGTCACCCAGCCAGTATGCGAGGTAAGTGAAAGGAGCACCAGAGAACCATCTGAAACCAACAAGAAAAGATTCCCTAAATATAACTGGATCACAAAAATCTTTAATAGAATTTACCCCTTTTAACCTTGTTTTGTTAAAGAGTTTTATATAATAAAAAAACAGAACCTAAAAATCTACGTACAACTGCATGAAAACTAATAAAACAAACAAAAATAACCAACATATAGGAATAACAAAACATACAAATAATACAAAGAAACAATATAAAAAGAAAAAACAAACTATAGAAACAAAACCTTTAATAGAATTTCTACTAGGATATGAGATCAGATTGGTGCATAGAGAATCTAGATAAAAAACGGCCCATGTTTGGCACATGTACCTGAAGTTCAAAGTATAACTCTACTGCATATCACAGTACATAACTAGCTCCTTGGAGTAGTTTTGCTTTTAGTTTACCAAGCTACAAAGACAATAGCATCTCAGAGACTCTTTAGACCTCTCGTGCGCGAGTTCTGATGGGTATACCATATACAGCACACATTACTCCGATCTTGCAGCAGCTGCACTGGATCCCCATGGAATTCCGTATCAGGTTCAAGGTTTCGGTTTTAACCTTCAAAGCCCTCAACAGACTGGGACCAGCATACCTGAGAGACCGCCTCTCCCTGTATATACCCCGGAGAACACTTCGATCAGCAGGAAAACATCTACTGTTGGTCCCTGGCCCCAAGGAGGCTTGGCTGGCCTCGACCAGGGCAAGGGTGTCTTCAGTCCTGGCCCCAACCTGGTGGAACTCTCTGTCAGAGGACACCCAGGCCCACCAATATCTTTTATCTTTTCGGCAGACCTATAAGACAGAGATGTTCCGCCAGGCGTATGGTTGAGGCCAGCCCAAGGTTTCCTTGGAAATGCCTCCCACCCGGTCTCCTGCTGGGGTTAAAACCCCCCCCTCATGTGTGTAGCTGCAGTAGAAATAATCAGCTGTACCCCCTCTCCCCCTTTGATTATGTTGTGCTGGGAAGTGTGGATGAGGCTGCCATCTTGGGTTTGATTGTCCATATTGTTGGTTTTGATTTTAATGTAATTTAAATGTATTTATATGTTTTATCTTCATATGATTATATTGCTGTGACCCGCCCTGAGCATTTGTGGGGAGGGTGGGCTATAAATAAATGAATAAATAAATAAATAAATAATTGTGCCATGCACAATACAGGCTGGTCAACCACCTGACCAGCAGAACCCCACTTCAGGTTCTTAAAACAGAAGAAGCAAAACAGGTACAAAGTGGCAGTAGTTCTAACAGGCACTGACAGCCGTAGTTTTTCAAGTGAAAGTGAAGTGAGCGTGAACCATGCTTTTTTCTGGTTTAGCAATGCGAGTTTTCCCAACCACATCACTATTCTCAGGTTATAAAACTACACCTTGCTTGGAAAATCTTAACCAAAAATATGCCAAGCATGTATGTTAAATGCTTAACTAGCTAAATGCTGTTTCATGCACACTGTAAAATTCTCTTATTTGCTTTCACTCACCTTTGGTACGAGGGTCCCATAACCTGATGTGCCTGTCTGTGCTTCCAGAAGCTAGACGCCGACACAGCGGAGAGTAGGAAACTGAGTTGAACACTTTGCTTCCAGTCTACATAAGAAGCAAGGGAATCATAAGGAATTATGACGTCCTTTAGAAGTCACAGAAGAAGCTTGTAGAAGCTAGTCAACTACCAATATGGGGGAAAGCGACCCGAGATTACAAATGTTCTCACCAAAGTTGATTTGAGGCCTGCAGTTTCAACATCCCACACCTTGATTGTGTGGTCCCAAGATGCACTGCATATTTCATCTGCATCTGACCAGAGTACAGAAGAAACAGCTCCTGTATGGCCTGAGAGAGTTGTAACAGGAGTCTAGAGAAGGGAAACAGAGATTGGGAGAAACTGGTCAATATTTTTTATTATATAATAGCAACAACAACAGTGCTCTTCTAGACAGATCAGTGCCTCGCCCAGAACGCTGAACAAGTATTATTATTATCCCCACAATGCAGCTGGGGAGCTGGGGCTGAGAGGAGTGGCTGACCCAAGGCCACCTACTGAGCTCACGGCAGTAGCGGGAGTCGAACTAGTAGAGTGCTGATTCACAGCCGAACCACTTCACCACTGTGTTAGAGCAGCTGTAAGTCTGCCCACCCAGGCTGCAATCTTACAATTACTTACTTGGAAGTAAGCCTCATTGAACACAAGGGGACATACTTCCCATTCAATGAGCCAAGTGTTAAGCCACAGGTTTCAAATACCCTTTCCCTGACCCACGTATCCATCCAGGAACTTGACACAACCCAGTTTCATCTTACTCTTGTGAGTCCCAAATGTTCTGTTTTCTGTTTTTTCCTTGGCCTGTCAGCTACTTCCTCCATTTCCAGTTCATCTTCTTCATCTGTAGGCACTGGAGTAAAAAAGTTTTTTTTAAAAAAAATCACATTTGTCAGTTCCCTATTACCTAAACGGAATTTCAGTGTAAAATATTCAAATTTTTCCTTACAAAACCTGTTACATTAAAGTAACCCCTAACACGTGCTTCAAATGTCAGAGATCTGTAAAGTTTTTCCAAAAATACCAGTGAATTCTAACACCATTCCATGGAAAGCGTGTTACACACACGTTTTAAGACCTAAGTGCTCTCCGGCAGGCTTTCAAAATAGACAACACCCAAGCAAACGTGATTCTTGAGTGTTCTCAAATTGGGATATCTAATGTAGTGTTTCCCAACCTGTGGGTCAGGACCCAAAAGTGGTTCACAAAGACTCTGAAATTAGGTTGCAGGCCAGCCATCGAATGGTGCTCCTGCCCTTTGTACCCTTCTCTTTCTGTCCTCTCCTTCCTTTCTAGCTTTTCACATTCTTAAATTGCCCTCCCCCAACCGTTGCAACAATAATGAAAGGGGAAAAGCTGTTTGGCAACTAATAACTTTACAACAGCAGCTTGAAGAAGCAGAGGGGGAGGCTGGAGAGGAGGCGGGAGGTGTTCGGTGCCTGGAAAAGCGAGAGGAGAGAAAGTAGCATGTGGCAACGTAGGCTGCATCTAGATGCTGCCCCTTACCAACCCAACCTCTTGCCCAGCCCCCTGCAGCGCTTATAGAATCATAGGGTTGGAAGGGACCTATAGGGTCATCTAGTCCAACCCCCTGCACAACGCAGGAAATTCACAACTACCCACCCCCACCGCCCCAGTGACTCCTGCTCCATGCCCAGAAGACGGCAAAACACCTCCGCTTCACGGCCCTCTCCCCGCTGCAGCACCTGCCATCTTCCTGCATCTCCTCAACTCACTCTCCCCCCCACCCCCAGCAACTTCTCTGTCTCTTGAATCAGCCCTGGATGGGTCACCGTACAAAATAAATCAAGACTTGTGGATCGCCATACCAAAACGGTGGGGCACCACTGATCTAATGAAATGACTTCGGAAATTAAGCTGCAGCCTCACTTCAATGCATGTTTGCAGACACTGATCTTTCCTGCCACCTCACCTCCACGTCTTCCAGAACAGGGATTCTGAAGAACATGCGGATAAAAAGCTAAATGGCCTGAAGGGCTGCAGTGAGGTGGTGGGAACTGGTACGATTGCACCTTGCCAATTGTACAAGATATGCTATTCGTGAAAACATGAGCTGAGGGTAACTGTGGTCATCTCTGCCTCCCCCCGCTAGCATGATTTTCTGTTCGCACAGGTTCCATGGCCTCCAGAATTGGTGGCTGATGAGAGAAGAGGGCGGAGGGAAACATCAAATTTGCCAGTGACCGATAGGTTCACATTTTCAAAATGGACATTCATTTGATGTATTTCAGTCTCGCAGAACTATGAAAAAAGTTACTGAAAATGACCTGTTGCCCAGAAGGCACCCCCCCCCCACACACACACACACTCGTACACTGGGGATAAGTCACCCAAGATGCCCCCACAATTGGAATCTTGCATCTCTGGAGTATCAGACATGGGGAAACAACCACCAGGGACCCTCCCTTGTTTTGTAAAGCATATTTTCTGTCATGAAAGATAACTTAAAACTAGCCATACAGATGGGAGAAATAAAATGCCAACCAAGTCCAAGAGACCCCCAAGGAACCTATTGTCAAGGGCCTGTCTTGGATGGCTGGTAATTATAATAACGTAATAATAACATTCGATTTATATCCCACCCTTCAGGACAACTTATGCCCAGTCAGAGCGATTTACAAAGTATGCTATTATTATCCCCACAACAAAACACCTTGTGAGGTGGGTGGGGCTGAGAGAGCTGGGATTCACCCAAGGTCACTCAACTGGCTTCAAGCGGAGGAGCTGGGAATCAAACCTGGTTCTCCAGATTAGAGTCCCGCCACTCTTACCCACTACACCAAACTAGCATTAAAACTATGATATTTTAAGAGTAATTATTATATTTATTCTATTTATTGTAATCATTGTATTTATGGAATGTATATTTATTGAATGTATTTCTATTGTTGCATAGAGGGGATCGATCCTGAGTGAGTAACAGTTGGTTTTGACAACTGGAAGCTGCAGGAGGTTCCTTATTTAAGCAGCGATTGGGTGATTTAATTGGATATCATATAAGCTAGCATTGGGGATTATTCATTACTTGTCCCACTGTATCACTGCTCTTTGCAGATTGGAGGTCTAAATTGTGGAAATAAGATGTTGACGTAAGTATAGATTTTGGCTACATGTCTTTCGAGATATTATCTGGATGGCAGCTTATTTCGTTATGGTTTGTTATAGAATTAACGGCCTGAAGAAGAAAGTAGATTTGAAACAAGTGAAAGGATAAGGAGACCGGTATAGCTCGTTGCCGTGGATATTGACTTTGCCGTGGACATTGACCTTAGGTGAACACAGTTGCTTCAACTTCGGCGAGCTGTGTCGCTGCTGCTACCATCAACAATCGTGGACGCCAGTAATTGTGAATTTACCCCGCATTAGCGGAAAACAGTGAACTTATCCCGCATTAGCGGAAATTAATACTGAACGTTGGTTCTTGATTTGGAATTTTCACCAGCCAATAATTTGGGATTTATGGTTATGTAGGTTTGGGACTTTATGATAAATACACTGATGAATTACACTGTATAAATTGTGTGTGTCCGTGACTTCCTTGAGCCTGTGTGCTCCCTTAGTTTTGTGACCCTTGGGACTCAGACATCAATCTGGATCCAGGTACCCTTTTGGAACCAGACGACGACTCTGTCTCATCCAAGCACCATCTTTCTCACCACAATCTTCAAGGAAACCTGGACTCCTCTCTCTTCTCTCCCTTCTGCTTAGTTTTGAGTTAGCTGTATCACTCTGCATTTTCCTTTTGCTGTCCCTTTGACTCTAAATAAAATGATCTTTGCTTCCTTCCATTGCTGAAAATACGGTATCAAGTTTGACCCACAGGCTTAAAGGTCCCAAAAGAAACACAAACTGCTTCAGATGCACATCGGAAAGGTTGTACCTGTATACCGGAAGCAGTTTGTGTAACATGCCAGGGAGAGTACTTTTATCCTGGCTCCACAAATACAGAGGAACCTTCTGAAAGAAGACAGGCAGTGGGTTAAAGGGAGCCTTGGTGATATGAAGTGATCTGGTTCGAGTAACGAGGTCATGTATTTTCTCCAACTCTCAATACTATTATGTACAGCTAGGAATCTAGAATCAGAAAACCAAATAGTTTTATTTATATCCTGATTTTCTATCTCTAAATCACAGAACAATTAGTCACCTAAACTCCCGCTAGTTTCTGAATATTGCCATAAAAACCAGAGAACCCTAAGCTCACTGTACTCTGCAAAAGTATGCACACCTATGTAGTCTTCACACCGGAGTGGGTAAAATTCCTGGCACTCTCCAAGTCAGAGTTTGCTGATACTAGAGCAGTTTTGATCACGCCTTTGCCTGGATAGGAGAGCCCCTGAGAATCCCACATAAAATACTCTGAACTCCAGGATGAAAGAAAGGTAAGCTACAAATTGAAACCACCCAACCGAACCAAGTGTGTGAGAAAGATCTTACCTGCAGACCAGATCTTTAACAGGGTATCCCAGGATCCGCTGCAAAACTACGGAGCAACAAAAAAGAAAAGCCCACCACATTTTAACAAAAAAGCAGTCAAGTCTCAGTAAGGCTCCCTGCTATCAGTTCTCCCTAATAGTCCCCACCCGAAACACAATTACCTCGAACACGTACATGAGGAGAGACACCAGATTGATGGCCTGAACTACCCTATGCATTCTCTGAATCGCATACACAGCACCTTCCTTTGGCGCTGGGTGCTTTCTGGCACACTGAAAGGCAGTGGTCTTGCACGGACGGAAGTGCCCGATGCTGGAGGAAGGCACTCCACACCGCGGCAGACCACCCTGGCAGCAGAAAAGGACACAGCGTGGGCTGATAGAATCATAGAGCTGGAAGGGGCCATGCAGACCATCTAGTCCAACCCCCTGCCCAGTGCCGGATCAGCCTAGAGCAGCCTGACGCAAGGCTTAGGGGGGCCCAGTCCCACGAAAGCAGGAGAAGGCAGTGTTTTGGGCCAGGTGTTTTACAAAGGAGAAGCTGCACTTCTCATGCCTGCCTCTGGAAGCTTGAAAAAACAAAACAAACCATACGTCCCCCTTCCCGAGGCAAAGTTGAGGACACCTACTTTGGTTCTTGAGCCATCGACCGCCAGGGATTCTACACTTCCTGCGTGCCCTCTACAACGGTGCAGCGCTTTCACCGTGTTCTTTTCCACACTCCACTCCCACAGCAGGACGGTCTGATCCAAAGAGGCGCTCAGCAGCAAGCAGGACAAGCCATCTGAAGGCACAGAAGCAGAGAAAGCAGATTCTCTTCTGAAGTCAACCATCTAGTTAGCTCCACCCCAAGATAAACAGAGAGAAGCTTCGCAAAAGAACCCCCCCCCACACACATTCATACACACCCCAAACACCAATAACCCATAAACAGGCCCAGCATATCAAGAGCATGCAGGAAAATAGAACAGAGCCAAGGAAACGTCTAATTTTACAGACTATGAAAGTCACCTGTACATTCCCCCCCCTGTAATTAAATTTATTGCTAACATAACCCAAAGAAATGTAAGATCCTTGCCCCTCAGAAGCCTTAGACCAAATCCTTTGTACCCGTGGTTTCAGTGGGTCTCTCTTAATTTCTGCCTGGAAATGTTGGTATAAATGTTGCTACACTTCTTTGGAGGAAGAATAAATGGCACAGTCAGAAGAAGTGATGAAAGAAGTCTAGTTAAGTTGGTACAAAACTGACACCTGAAGCATTCAGGCTGGCGTATATTCTGGGGTCCCCAATGAACTGAAGCCTACTCACCTTTCTTCACCCACGCCACATCTTTTACGACATCTACATGCCCGGCAAGAGTTGTTATGGGTTTGCCTTCTACTGACCAGATCCGAGAAGTCTGATCATAAGAGCCTGTCAAAATCCTACAGAATTCAAAAACAAGTAAACATTTTGTGGTTGCATATATCTTTTTCTTTGGACACATCAGCTGGGGCATTTGAAACACTTTGTGTGAAGTTTAATGTTTTGGCTACTGAAGAATACTTTTCCAGTAAGAAAACCAGTATTAAAATTGGGTTTATTATTGGATTTATCAGCAGCCTTTGATACAGTGGTCCAGGCCATACTGGAGGTAGCAGTACTGATCCAGGAGGTGCTTCGGAATGGTTTAAATCCTTTCTTACCAATCAGACTCAAAGGATTTGCTTGTACAACATGGGAATTGCTCTTTGGGGCTCCACAGGATTGTTTCTCTCCGAGAATTGGTATAAAATGATTTTAGATGTTATATTACCCTAAAGACATTGCAAAAGCTAACAAGGATTATAGTGGAAGGTGTTGGAAATGTCAATATATGAACACAGCATTGGTGGACATGTAAAAAGGCAAGAAAATAACGGATAAAAATACATAAAGAGATGCAAAAGGTATTAAAGTTTTGCTTTGATCTGAATCCCAAAAATACGTTATTAAATATTTTCCTAGTAATGATATTACAACATACAGTGAACTTTTTAAATATATGGTGATGGCAGCAACAGTAGTATATGCAGCAAAATGGGAGACAGAATCTAACCAAGATGTGACTGAGTAGATGAACAAATAGTATGAACATGCGTCTATGGCCAATTTAACTTCTTATATACGTAATAGAGCAATCTTAGAATTTCAGAAAAAATGGAAAGACTTTTTTGACTATATAGCTAAAAACTAAGACAAACTAAGAATAGCTGTTATTAAAGTAGACCAACTGTAAAATTAACATTTTAAAATTTTGAATATAAAATGTTGAGTGTATATAAGCACGAGGATGGAGAGAAGAAATAGTTTTGTAGTATAATACGCTGTTATATATTCTGTTTCTATGGTCTTTGTGTAATGTTATATATTTTGCTTATATTATTTTATCTATTGTTTATTGTCTTTATTTTCTTTCCTTTCAAATAAAATTTAAAACTTTTTAAAGAAAAGGATTGTTTTCTATCCCATGCTGTTTAATTTTTTTGTTTCTTGATCAGCAAGATGTGAGTCCAGAAGCATCTTAAAGACTAACAAGTTTTTCAAGGAATAAGCTTTTGGAAGTTTTGGGAGCTCTGAAGGGAGTTTTGACTTTCTAAAGCTTACACCCTGGAAATCTTTAATCTTCAAGGTGCTCCTGGATTTGAATCTTGCTGTTCTACTGCTACCCACCTAAAACTATGCTTACTGATGACACTCAGTTCTATATTTCTGTGTCCAGATCACTCAACACTGTGGTAGTATCTCGAGCCACTGCCTGGCCACTGTGGTCAAGTAGTAGTGAACAAGTTGACCTTGAATCCTGGCAAGAGAGAGGTAATGCTGGATGATACAGCTCAGGTCCTGGAGAGTTCTGTACTTCCCATATTTGATAGTGTTCAAAGCACTCCGATTTGCTTCAGTGTCTGAGGGTTATTTCTGATCCAGAAGCAAGTTCATTCATCTGCAGAACATGCTTTCTTCCCTCTCCCTTTAGCAAAGAGGGTGACTTCCTGTCTTGGCCCAGTCAGTATGGTCACAAGCATTCACGCCTGAAACTCTGATTCGGGGAAAGGAAAAAGAACCACGGGGGAACCTTGCACCCGTTCAGACACGGAGAGCCAAGCTTTTGCAGGGTCACAAGAGAGACCCGTTTTGGATTCTACCCGGGTTTTTTTGCAGAAAAGGAAAATATTAATAAATATTTTGGATAAAAATTATTTGAATGGTAGTGAAAAGGGGAGGGGGATGAAAAAATCATTCCTATATTAAATTTATATTAACATCAAGAGTAATTTAAGGAGAAGTATGGATAAACTGATAACGGTTGCTTCCATGCAGAAGCCTTTAACATGAGAAATAAACGTATACGTAGCAAGTTACGCTAAAAAATGGAGAAACCTGAACAATTTAACAGACTTCCTCTTACCATTCTTCTGTAGCTGCAATAGAACTGATCCAGTCATCATGAAACATGCATTGCTCTGGCTGGGGAGCCATATACTTCTCTACATATTCTATTTCCACCACTTCTTCCTGCATATGCCAAAAACACCAAGAAAGTGGTCAGCCAGCTATTGTGATTAACAAACATTTCCTTGGCAGCGTTAACAGCCTGAAACACTCCCAAGCAGAGACTGAGACGTGGACTGTACCGTTACTCAGCTGTTCTGAGCTAGGATGGCCCCCTGAACGCAGTATTGTTGGCGGTAGGCCATAAAATAAGGCACGAGTCATGGCAAGACTAAAAAGGCGTTAATTCATTAGGATCCCCTGAAGTGTGAAGGCTCAGAAATGTTCATGGGGGGGGGGACCTTCCCCCCATGATCCCCCCCCCCCATTTTTCCCAATGGAAAAATTAGGAAATTTGGGCGAATACTGGGAAAAAACTATGAAATATTTTCTCGTTTAGGTTGAATTAAATGCTTTTTAAGATAAGGTCTTTCACACTCAAAAAGTAGGGCATGAAAAGGTCTGGGGGCTTCAATTTTTTCCAATGGAAAAATTAGGAAATTTTCAGGATACTGAAAAAAATGAAAGGTTCTCTCCTTTCGAGTAAGAAAATGTCTTAGAAGTGTTCCACTCATTCTAAATGTACAGCACTAAAAAATCTGCGAACTTTCTCAATTTTTCCAAAAGACAAAAAAGGAAATTATAGGGAGCTCTGAAAAGAAATTATGAAATATTTTCTGACATAGAATGAGTGAAATACTTTATAAGAAAAGTTTTTCTCACTCAAAATGTATAGCATTAATAAGTTTAAGGACTTTTGCATTTTTTCTGATTGAAAAATTTGGAATTTGGGGGGAAGCTCTCCACCACCACCCCTTTTGCTTTTGGTAAGAATGAATTGAAGGATAGGCTGTTACTCAAAAAGTATATTATGAATTTTTTAAATGTAAGACAGATTACAGCATTAGATAATGATAGTTCCTATGTATACTGTAGACATATACAACATTTTCAAGAAACTATTATTGTTTAAATTTAAATAACTTTAGCATTCACTAATATGCTATAATGTTTTTAATATGTTAGTAGTTCTACCTAGCATGACTCTGTGAGTGTTTCTGTCCAAATAATGCACTCTCTTTTGTTTACTATAGAATTTGTTTTCAACTTCAATGTTTAGTTTTCTTACCAAAAAATTAAGATACATGGGCTGCATACCATGCAATCCTTTGCAACTCTTTCTCAAGTACTGGGCGTACTTGCAATTTTTCTCATAGAAAAAAACAGGGTTTCTCACCTGTAACTGTTGATCGTCGAGTCTCTTCTGTGCAGACACACATTGGGACTGCGCAGGCGCAGGCCAGCCGCGGAAAAGATTTTTCTAGCTTTTAGAGATGTGAAGGGGACGTTCGGATCCACCGCGCATGCGCGCTGGTGTTCCCGCCAATTTTGAATGCATATATATCCGAACGTCCCCGGCATTCCCTCAGTTCACCTGAGCCGCCGGAGAAACTCAGAAACCAAGCACTCACAGCGGGGTAGGTGGGAGGGAATGTGTGTCTGCACAGAAGAGACTCGACGATCAACAGTTACAGGTGAGAAACCCTGTTTATCGTCTTCGTCCTTCTGTGCAGCCCCACATTGGGAGAATAATTAGCATCTCACCAATGGGGGCGGGTGTGAGTGTCTACTGGAACAAAGAATGCAGGACAGCCGTGCCAACAGCTGATTCACGCCGTGCATTCACGTCCACAGAATAGTGTTTGATGAAAGTGTCTGCAGTGGACCATGTCGCAGCTTGGCAGACGTCCCGGAGCGGCACTCCTCGCAGGAAGGCAGCAGAAGCAGCTTGCGCTCGAGTGGAATGAGCGGTAACCAACAAGGGACACTGGACTCCAGCATGCTGATAGCAAAGTTTAATCGTAGACACAATCCAGCGAGAGATGGACTGGGCAGAAGCAGGTGAGCCCTTGCGAGGGCCAGAGTAACATAAAAACAGGGCAGGAGACTTCCTGAAGCATTTGGTGCGATGTAAATAAAACAATAAAGCACGCTTTACATCCAATGTGTGTAGTGCCCGTTCCCCTGGGGATGAGGGCGTTGGAAAAAAGGAAGGGAGGACCACCTTTTGCTGTAGGTGAAATTTGGAGACCACTTTGGGCAGAAATTCCATGCTAGTGTGGAGCATGACCGTACCAGGGAAAAACTGCAGGAAGGGAGGGTCACACCTCAGAGCAGACAACTCCCCAACACGCCTAGAGGACGTGACCGCCACCAGAAAGGCCACCTTTTGTGTGAGCAAGGACAGGGGACAGGTGGATAGGGGCTCGAAGGGCCGGAGCATCAGTTGGGAGAGTACCAGGGACAGACTCCACTGAGGAATCGGCGGGGCCCTAGGAGGGAAGGTCTTAAACAGGCCCTTTAGGAACTGCTTGGAAAGCCAGTGAGTGAAAACGGTCTTTCCATCAATCTGCTCATGAAAAGCAGAGATCGCAGCCATGTGGACCTTAATGCTGGAGAAGGCAAGACCCTGTGAGCACAAATATAGGAGGTAGTCGAGAATCACAGGCAAAGGGCAATCAAAGGAAGAGACCCCTTTTGAGGCCAGCCATTGGGAAAAACGTGACCACTTCCTCTGGTAGGATAGCCTGGTGGATGGCTTCCGGGCATTCAGAATGACTTTAAGAACCTCCGAGGAGAGGCCTACTCCGGAGCGCACAGGAGCCAGGCAGCCAGGCTCAGAACTGCCACATTGTGGTGTCTGACCCCGTCCCTGGTCAATAGGTCCGGGGCCGGCGGAAGTGCTAGGCACCGTCCCCGTGAAAGGGAGAGTAAGAGCGGGAACCAATCCTGGCGGGGCCACCGTGGGGCAATCAGGATACAGTGGGTGTTGAAGGCCCTTATCCTGGAGAGGACCTTGTGCAGGAGTGGAAAGGGCGGGAAGGCATAAAAGAGCCCCGGGGACCAGGGTATCTGAAAAGCATCCCCTAGGGAGTGACGGCCAACTCCGGCCCGGGAGCAGAACAGCGGGGCCTGCTTGTTGTGGACCGTGGCGAAGAGGTCGATGAGTGGTGTGCCCCATGATCGGAAGACCTGGTGGAGGTAAACCCTGTTGAGGGACCACTCGTGCTGAGGTAGAAACACCCTGCTCAGTGTGTCTGCTGCGGTGTTGAGCTCCCCGGCAATGTGAACGGCCCTGGGAAGGACGTTGTTGACCATGGCCCACGTCCAGAGAGTCGTTGCTTCCCTGCAGAGCTTGAGCGAGACCGTTCCTCCCTGCTTGTTGAGGTAATAGCAGGCCGTGGTATTGTCCGACAGGACCTGAACCCTCCTGTTCCGAATGATATCTGCAAAACAAGCAAGGGAGTAACGGATCGCTCTAAGCTCCAAAAGGTTTATGTGCATGGATGCCTCAGTTGGGGACCAGACACCTTGGGCTGAGAGCCGCCCACAGCGCCCTCCCCATCCCAAGTTGGAGGCGTCAGTAAAGACGGTGACCTCTGCCAGGAAAGGGCCAAAGGGACAACCTTCGGACAGGTTCTCAGGGACAGTCCACCAGGCCAGGGAGCGCTGCACCACCCTGGGGATGGAGAATTTCTGATGCTGGCCCATAGTGAGGGGGTTGTACCTCCGGACGAACCAGTTTTGCAGAGGCCTCATATGCAGGCGTGCGAAAAAAACTACCCCTGTGGAGGAGGCCATAAGGCCCAACAACGTTTGGATCAAAAGGGCAGTCTGGAAACGGTTATGCAGGAAGTGACGGGCTAAGGAGGAAAGCCTGGTCAGGCGATCGGGGGGCAGGAAGGCTCTGCCCCGGGGAGAGTCGAGATGAACCCCAATAAACCTAATGGCCGTGCCTGGAGTAAGGACGGACTTATCCCCATTAACCACCAAGCCCAACCTAGCCAGTACAGACAAAGTGAGGGCAATATGGGCCTGGAGAGAGTCAGCTGAGGGTCCCACCAGGAGCCAGTCATCCAGGTATGGGTAGATAAAGCATCCCCTGGACCGTAGGTATGCCACCACGGTGGCCATGCACTTCGTGAAGACCCTGGGTGCAGAGGCCAGCCCAAAGGGCAACACCGTATATTCATACACAGAATCCCCATAGACAAACCGCAGGTACTTCCTGTGGCCCTCGAAAATGGAGATGTGGAAGTAGGCGTCTTTCAAGTCTAGAATAGCTAACCAAACGCCAACCTCCAGGAGCTCTATAACCCGTGCCAGGGTCAACATCCGAAATTTCTCAACCCTCAAATAACTGTTGAGGCCCCTAAGGTCCAAAATGGGCCGGGAACCTCCATCCTTCTTATCCACCAGGAAATACCTCGAGTAAAATCCCCAAGGGGAAGTAGCGACATTGACCAGTCGGACAGCACCTTTGTTCACCAACTCTATAACATTATTGTGTAACACAATATCACAACATGGGGAACAACGGGGAGGGAGAGAAAGGGGAGGTGCATCAACGAATAACAATTTGTAACCATGGGCCACAATAGACAGGACCCAAGTGTCAGATGTAACAAGTTGCCAACAGGGCAAAAAAGGCCGAAGCCTGTCCAAGAACCGGGCAGTAGAGGGAGTGTCCTCAGAGGCCAACAGGGGAGCGTTCAGGCTTAGTCAGAAGACCGAGGGCTTCTGCACCGAGGTCGAAGGCTTGGGTGAAGAGGGCTGTTGCCTGCCCTTGGACCGGCCGGAGCGCCTGGAAGAGTGACGCTGCTGGGCTGAATAGGATCGGTGACCGTAGGACTGGCCCGAAAAGAAGCGCCCTTGACGCTGTTGGTAAGGCTGGTAAGGGGTCTGGTAGGACCGGAACCGACCATAACGATACCTCGGACCCGACGACTGAGCTGAGGGGGCGACTCCGAGGGACTTGGCCGTCTGCTGATTCTTTTTCATCAGGGAGAGGGACTCATCCGTCTTCTCCGAGAAGAGCTGGGGCCCCTCGAATGGGAAATCCTCCACCTTCGCCTTCTTCTCTGGCGGCAGGGCAGTGGACCGGAGCCAGGCGTGTCGACGCAGGACCACCGAAGTCGCCATCGAGCGCGCCGCGGAATCGGCAGCATCCTTGCCCGCTGTCATCTGCTGTTTTGACAGCCGTATGGCTTCTGCCTGAAGGGCCTTCACCAAGTGGCGGCGATCCTCGGGGAGATCGGAAAGGTAAGAGGACAGCCGCTTCCAGAGGAACAGATTGTAGGACCCCATTATGGCCTGGAAGTTGGCAATACGGAATCCCAAAGACGCGGACGAGTAGACTTTCCTGCCCATGCCATCCAGCTTTCTGCCTTCTCGGTCCGCCGGGGCCGACGAGGAACCGGAACGGAACCGAGCCTGACCTTCCTCAGCCACGATGGACGAGGGTTTCGGATGACTGAAGAGGTACGGGCAATCATCCTGCTTTAAACGGTAGTACCTCTCTACCTTCTTTGCCGTTGCGGACACGGACGCCGGTGTTTGCCAGAGCACGAGAGCGCTGTCAACGAAATCCTCCACAGGGGGAAACGCCACCGACGCGGGGGACCCGGAATACAGTGCCTCCAGCAGCTTACTCTTGGGCTTGGAGGTCGTGGAGGAGACGTCTATCTCCAGCGCGGCGGCCATCCGCATCATTTGCTCGGAGAACAGCCTGTAGTCGTCATTCGGGGACGACGAACGGGACCCACCTACGGTGTCATCCGGGGAAGGGTCAGAAGCCGCATCCGAAGAGTATTCTGACGGGGAAGCCAGGCCCTCCTCATCCTCGGAATCTGAAAATTCTGCCGGCGTTTGCGTCGGAACCGAAGTCCGGCGATCAACTGGGGCTGAAGGACGAGGCATAGGAACCGAGGAATGGACCAGCACGCTAGCCGCAGGAGGAGCAGGCGCAGGGTGCACAATCGGCTGAGCCAGAACGGAAGGCTGCGGAACCGAAGGATGCTGCAGGAAGGGCACGGACTGCTGGAACCAGGCCACAAAATCCTGCCAGGAGGCCATATTCCCCACTCCTGGGACAGACTGGCAAGGAGGTAGAGGAGCAGGTACCGGGGCAGGCCAGCGGAATGTTGCCGGAACCGACGAGGCGGACGGCATCGGAACGGAGGATTCCGAAGGCGCCGGGGCAGACGGCAGGGAACGCTCGAATGGCTGATATGGTTCCGAAAAAGGCGGGGAACGACAGGAATTCCTCCGGAACCGACGGAGGAGGCGTGCAAGGAGGTGACGGGGTGTGGAGACTCACCACATCGTCAGCTATCAGGACCAGTCTGGGCGGAGTACCGGGAAGCACAGTTGGAGCCGGGGACGGAGCACGGCCCTTGGCCTTTGACTTGGCCTTGGCCTTTTTAGGCGGGGGCTCCGAAGAAGCCTCTGTGGCCGAAGTTTTGGACGAGGGCTTCGATTTGGATGACGGACGTTTCTTGGCCTTCCGACTCGAAGGACGATCCCCGGAACCGGAGTCAGATCGGGCCTCCGGAACGGGTTGCCCCGTCGGTTCCGATGGAAGCGGCTCTGGCGACTTACGAGACGGCGCCGGTGACGGAGCGGCGGAGCGGGGCCTATCTCCCGAAGAGCCCGATGGCTTGGGGGGGAGAAGGTTGGCATCCCACAAGAAGGCACGGAGCCTGGCCTTCCTATCGCTCCTCGCTTTCGGGGTGAAAGACATGCACACCGCACAACGCTCCACGACGTGCCCCTCGCCCAGGCAGATGAGACAGAGCTCATGGCCATCCGAGTGTGTCATTTTCGTTCCGCACTTCAGACACTTTTTAAATAAGGACGTCTGAGACATTTTGAACGGTATTCCCCGACAGATGGACACAAGAAAATACCGAACAGCACAGGAAAAAGACCAAGAAACTCCGAAGAGACGCTGAGAGACAAATAACGCTAGAGAAGAAGAACCTTTTCGACGGCGGCGAAAAAGGAACTGAGGGAATGCCGGGGACGTTCGGATATATATGCATTCAAAATTGGCGGGAACACCGGCGCGCATGCGCGGTGGATCCGAACGTCCCCTTCACATCTCTAAAAGCTAGAAAAATCTTTTCCGCGGCTGGCCTGCGCCTGCGCAGTCCCAATGTGGGGCTGCACAGAAGGACGAAGACGATCTAATACATTTATATTTTAAAATTCTGTAAGTATGTTAAATAGTCCAATTTTATATGCTAAATGACATTTTATGTAATTAAATCAGTTTAAAAAGTTGAGATTTGATAGGAAAGTAAGTATTGCATATATACCATAATGTTGCTCAAAATTTCTATTTTTCCAGGAAAAGTCCCCCCCCCACCCATGGCTTAAAATTTCCAGACAATTTACATCTCTATGGATCTTGGAGGTACAGGCTTCACAGCTGTCTTGCGACACTTAAGTAGGTCAAGAGAAGGTCTGTAACTTCAGTAGATGGTAGACGGCACCCCAGTGTTTCTGTAGCATTTATTTATACCACTATATTGTCAAAGGCTTTCATGGCTGGAGAACGATGGTTGTTGTGGATTTTCTGGGCTGTATTGCCGTGGTCTTGGCATTGTAGTTCCTGACGTTTCACCAGCAGCTGTGGCTGGCATCTTCAGAGGTGGCATCTTCAGACACTGAGAGATCTCTGTCTTTTGGTGCTACACCTCTGAAGATGCCAGCCACAGCTGCTGGCAAAACGTCAGGAACTACAATGCCAAGACCATGGCTATACAGCCCGGAAAATCCACAACAACCATATTTGTACCACTGTTCGTTTATCCATGCAAAAATGAAAGGTAAAATTGCCATCATAAGCACTCCTCCCAGGCAGAAAATCCAAAAGTTCAGTGGTACTTACATCTGGTAAATATGCTTAAGATTCAGTTAAGTGTTATTTTTCTGATGCAATTGTCAAAAACTTTATATATTAAATCTCTTTTAAAAACCCATCCAAATGACTTACTGTAGAGATATTTTCGGTTTCCATGTGTTTGACCAAGGACATTCGCAAGAACTGACCTTTGATAAGGAAATCAAATTCCACGTATTTGTGGCTCTCTGGAGACAAATAATTGAGACATATTAGATGCATGCCTTCATCACACCACCAGAAAATGCTATCTCCATTTAAACTGGCTTGGAGAATGAATCCAATTACGTCAAAAACCCAGCTTACCCCTTCATAACACACACAACACCAATTACAGCACAGAAGTTTAACAAAGGACAAAACTTCATTCAGCATGTAAGAGCCGTACCTTCTTCCCCCAACCTAGTAATCATTCTGGTGATACAGATCACACATCCAGCAAGTTGGACCCAAGAATATTTTGGTACTTGCACCTGAACAATCCTTTGGAACACTTCAAACAATGCATTTCTTGCTTCTATAACCTACTGGCATCCCCTAGGAAAGCTCTATACGGGGAACACCAAGTGGGGGCCAACCAAGAAAACCAGCAGCGGTTTTCTTTTGTTGTGGCAGGTAGGAAATAATCACAAAAGCAACCACAGAACTCGTTCCTTGCTTTATCAGCAATAGTATGGTGACATTATTACTTGCAAGTGTGTAACCAGGAGAGGAGAGGGCTACTGGTATTAGCAAATGACCAATTACTGGACTGGCCCTGTGATTGCAACAGCGACCAAACTGGAATCTGGGACCTTTTTTTTTTTTTTTAATAAAAATTTTTATTGGATTAGACACATATAATATTTATTACAATCACATTCCCTTAGATTTTCCAATTCTAACCCCCTCCCTTTCCCCCCCCCTTTTGTTGACTTCCAACAGTTTTCCAACCCCTTATCTATTCTCCCTCTACTCATTTCAAACTTATTTTGCTTATTGTAATATACTTTCAAACTCTTCTAAGCTTATCTGTAGTAACATAGTGCTATCTCTAATTCCCTTCCCCAATGGGTAAAAGTAAAACACTCTTAACTTATCTTCTTCAATAATAATAATAATAATCATTTTGATAACCTGTACTCTATCTTACTCTTTCTAATTACTTCAAAATGGGACAAACAATTTGTCCCTCCTTATGCATAACTTCAAATACTTCTATAAACATTGCATACATTTATTATAAATCAGTCAGTTTGACTTATACTCTATATGTTGCTCTTTGCTTTCTTTTACATATCTTGTCCATTTTAATTAACTAATTTCTCCATTATAAAACTATCCAACAAAAATAAACAATTCATGTACACGTTCAGCATAAGTCTATCAATTAGACCCACATTCTGTATGCTAATGTATATTCATTCTCCATTGTACAGTTATCTACCAGCATAAAAGATTAATTAAATTCTATCCTTATAATCCTTATAATAATAACACTATTAATACCCAACTATACATACTAATCAAATAAAATAATTGCTTAGAATTTTTCACTTAACTCTCTCCCCCCCCCCGGTATAGTCACTCCCCTCTCCTTTTGTTATATTTCAGTAATTTTCGAACTGCCACAGTCCTCCCACCTCCCATTTTTTCACCAAGTATCGTTTCAGCTTCTCCCAGTCCGTGTTAAACTGTCCTGGGTCAAGGTCTCTCAATTTTCTTGTCATTTTATCCATCTCCGCCATGTACAGCAATTTATAAATCCAGTCCTCAATAGTTGGCACTTCTTGTACTTTCCATTTCTGCGCGTACAAAAGTCTAGCTGCTGCTGTCATGTAAAATAACAATGTCCTGTATTGTGCTGGAATGTCTTCCATTCCCAAGTTCAGTAGCAGGAGTTCTGGGTTCTTATTAACTTGAAATTGTAAAATCTCACTCATTACTCTTATTATTTCCCCCCAGTACTGCCTAGCTACCTCACAAGTCCACCACATGTGATACAAGGATCCCTCATGCTTTTTACATTTCCAGCATTTATTAGACATATTCAAATTCCCTAGCGCAATTTTCTTTGGTGTCAAATACCAACGATAAATCATTTTGTAGAGATTCTCTTTGATACTGGTGCATGTCGTAATCTTCAATGTATTTTTCCACAAGTATTCCCACGCCTCCATTGTTATTTCTTTATTAAAGTTTATAGCCCACTTCACCATTTGCACTTTAACTACTTCATCTTCCGTGTACCATTTTAACAACACTTTGTAAATCTTAGAGATTTCCTTTTTATCTTCTTGTAAAATTACTTTCTCTAAGTCTGAATTCTCCATTCTTATCCCTCCCTTCGCACAGTCCGAGTAGTAAAGATCTCTAACTTGTCTATATTGAAACCAGTCATAATTTGGAGACAACTCTTGTTGCGTCTTTATTCTTATTTTAGAAGATTCTATTCGCGTTATCTCCTTATACGTTAAGCACTGTTGTTCATTGTCAACCGTTCTCGGATCTATTACTTCATATGGAACCACCCAGGAGGGAATTCCTTCTTGTAGGTAATCTTTGTACTTCTTCCAAATTGTGAAGAGGCTTCTCCGAATGTAGTGGTGCAAAAACATAGAGTCTGCTTTTACTTTGTCGTACCATAGGTATGCATGCCATCCAAATAATTTTTTATATCCCTCTAAGGCCAGCAATTTGCGATTTTTCAGCGTCATCCAGTCCTTCAGCCAAACCAAGCAGATTGCCTCATAGTAAAGTCTTAGGTTGGGCAGTTGCATTCCGCCTCTCTCTTTCGCGTCCTGTAACACTTTCATTTTCACTCGAGGCTTTTTGCCTGCCCAAACAAAGTCCGATATCTTTCTCTGCCATTTCTCAAACTGCTTAGAGTCCCTAATAATTGGTATTGTCTGTAACAGAAACATCACTCTTGGCAACACATTCATCTTAACTACTGCAATTCTTCCCAGCCATGACAAGTTCAATCTATTCCATTTAATCAAATCATGCTCTATTTGAGTCCATAATTTCTCATAGTTATTCTTGAATAGATCTATATTTTTTGCAGTCAGTTCAATTCCCAAATATTTCACCTTATTTGTTACTTCACAGTCTGTTACTTCCATCAATTGCTGCTGTTTTAACTTAGTCATATTTTTGCACAGTATCTTTGATTTCTTTTTGTTTACATAAAAACCTGCCAAATCTCCAAATTCTTTAATTTTTTCTATTACCTTAGGCATATTTTCAATTGGATCTTCCACAATTAACATTATATCATCTGCAAATGCTCTGACCTTGTAGGAAAAATCTTTTATCTTTATTCCACGGATTGCATTGTCTTCTCGAATCTATATCATTAGAATTTCCAAGACCAAAATAAACAACAGTGGAGACAATGGGCAACCTTGTCTGGTACCTTTGCCAATAGTCAGTTTTTTGGTCAACTCGTCATTCACCACAATTGCTGCACTCTGGTCTCTGTAAATTTCTTTCACTGCTCTTATGAATCTTTCTCCCATTTGTAGCTGTTCCATAGTGGCAAACATAAAGTCCCAGTTCAAATTGTCAAATGCTTTTTCAGCATCTACAAAGAAGAAGCCAACCTCCTTGTCACAACGCCTATCATAATATTCAATAGCATTTATAACTGTCCTTAGATTGTCTCTGATTTGTCTGTTTGGTAAAAAACCTGCTTGTTCTTCCCCAATAACTTCGGATAACCATCCCTTTAGTCTCTCTGCCAAGATCTTCGCAAAGATCTTGTAGTCATTGTTAAGTAAGGAAATAGGTCTATAGTTTTTAACATTAGTCAAGTCCTGTCCTTCTTTAGGGATCAATGATATATTATGCTTCACTCCAAGTGTCTGGAATTCTTTGATCTCTCAAAACACCATTGATCACTTCTTTTAAAAATGATGCCAGCTCATTAACCATTACCTTGTAAAATTTAGCTGTAAGTCCGTCAGGTCCCGGCGCTTTCCCCAAATTTGTTGACTGTATTGCTTTCCTTATCTCTTCCTCTGTTACTTCACAGTTCAATTTAGCTCTCCAATCATCCGAGATTACTGGAAGCTTTATTTTCCCCAGATATGTCGCTATTGAATCTTTATTCACTTCTTTTTTATCATACAGTTTAGCGTAAAATTTGTAAAAAGCTCTACTAATAGCAGTCTGTTCCAAATGCACTTTGTTGTCCTCACATATTTTGTTGATTGTCTTTTTCTCCTTTCTCTTCTTCAGTTGCCATGCCAAATATTTCCCAGGTTTATTTGCACCTTCAAACGACTTTTGATTCATTCTTTTAAGATTCCATTCCAATTCTTTATTATTCATTGCCGTCAACTGCTCTTGAAGGATTTTAATATCTTGATAGATTTTCTTTTTCCCTGGTCTTTTCTTTAATTGTATTTCTTTTGCTTTTATTTTTTCCATAATCTCCTGTCTCTTCTCCTCTCTTTTCTTTCGAGCTCTTCCATTTAAGTCCATTAGTATGCCTCTGATTACTGCTTTATATGTGTCCCATACCTTATTGGTTGGTACTTCTCGATTCATATTGTACTGTATGAAGAACTTAGTTTCCCTTCTCAACATCTCCATATTTTCTCCCTCTTGTAACAAGTCCTCATTTATTCTCCATCCTTTCCTCTTAGTTCTTTTTCCAAACTTCCACATTATTGGGTTATGATCTGAGCCTACCATAGGCATTATTTCTACATCCTTAGTCCAAAGCACTAAGTCCTTTGAGGCCCAGATCATGTCAATTCGTGATAGAGTAGAATGCCTTGCGGAGAAAAATGTATATTGTCTACCTGTGGGATTCTGCATTCTCCACACATCTTCCAAAGTTTCCTGTTGCATTAATGCGAAAAAAGTCTTTGGTAATAGTCCTCTTTTCTTTTGTGCAGTTACTGATTTTTTATCTTGTTCTAAATTTGTAACTCCATTGAAGTCTCCTGCAAGGATTATCTGATCATAAGAAAGTTCATCTAATTGCTTCCTTAGATCCTCAAAAAAGCTCTCTTTTGCTCCATTTGGTGCATAAATTCCAATCACCAACACTTTCTTTAAATTCCATGTGCATTCCACTGCTATAAATCTGGCTTCCACATCTCTAATCATTAGCTTTGGCTGTAGCTCCTCTCTTATGTATAATACCACTCCCCTTTTTTTCTTTTTTGAGGCCGCTACAAACTCGTTGCCCAACTTACCCAATTTAAGATATTTTACATCCTGATTTCTAATATGGGTCTCTTGCAAGCACACAATATCACATTTTTGTTTTAATAGCCAGTGGAAAATACTTTTTCTCTTATTAGGTGAATTAAGTCCATTTACATTCCAAGATAATACTTTACACTCCATATTCATAGCCCTGTTGTTGGTAAGTCTTTTTCATTGTCCCTCATAAACTTTTGCATCTCAAATTCAGATCTGATGCGCTTTTTCACTCCTCCGAATTCAAAGGATATCCCTTCCGGTAATTCCCATCTGTATCTTACTTTCATGTCCTTCAAATTCTGGACTAAGACTTTGTATTTTTTCCGATCAAGCAGCACCGATCTGGGTAACTCTTTCATGATGATAATCGTCTTGCCATCAACTATCAATGGATCTTGAAACTGCTTACTCACTATCATTTCTCTTGAATTCCTTGTCGTAAATTGCACCATCACATCCCTTGGTAATTTCCTCTGGGTCGCAAATCTGGAATTTATTCGATACACCACATCAAGGATAGCCACAACCTCCTCCTCCTCCTCCTTTCCCAGGTATTCAGCTAACACCTCTATAACCTGTTCTTGTGCTGTCTTTCCATCTATCTCCGGCAAACCTCGAAACCTCAGCTGCTTCTCCATGTACTTACTCTCCGCAACTGCCATCCTTCCCCTCATCGCTCTCATATCCGTTCGTTGCGTCTCTGTGAGATTCTCCACCGCCTTCTCGACTACATTGACTTTTTGCTGCGCTGCTTGCAAGTCATTTTGTATTGTTTCCATTCCCTTCTTTACTTCTGCCAGTTCATTTTTTACTGTCTCTTTGACATCTTTAACTTCCCTCACCAACTCCTGTTTTGTCTCCTTCAATTCCTTTAACATTTCAAAAAAAATTTTATCCAGGTTCTCTATAGCCGTTTGCCACTCTTTTTTCGACATCGTGGGGCTTGGTTTACCTCGCTCCCACGAGTCTGCACGTTTCCTTAACTCCGTGGCGTTTAAGTTAGTATCCCTTTAAATTAATTTAAATGTCCCGATTCTTAAAAAAAAAACAAAAGATGTTTAAAAAATCCAAAATGTCGGGCGTCTTTTCTCTATGGTTTTTCTATAGTCTTTTTGTAATCCAAAATGTCCTACTTCCACTCCTGTTGAAGTCAAAGTCCTTCCCTTTTCAAAAATGGCGATTCCCTTCTTCCTGTCCTCCAATAAGTGCCGTCTCTCTCCAGCAGCTCTATCACTATGACGCACTTCCTGTTTCCCGTCTCTCCACTGCAGCTCTCGCGATGATAGAAATTTTCTCACAGCCTGCTATCGCTTTCTGACCACAGGTATGAAAAACAATTATCCAATTTCTTTAATAACTTCGTTTAACTTAGTCCTTTTTCTAAACTATTTCTTGCCGAGTCTTCCCCTCATTATAATCCGTCTGTTGCAGTTTAAAAGTTCACTTTAAAAGTTCGTTACTTTAAGCAATCCATCCCGATTCGAGAGATAGTGATCTTTACCTTTTCAAGCGTCTTTCTGGGTTGTAATCACTGCTTCGATCTCAAATTCTTTTCCACCTTCTTTTCCCCTGTTGAAGCTTGGGCATGTAGGTCTTATGCCAGCCGCACTGGCCCCGGTTCTGCCGCAGAGATTTTAGCCGACCTGTCTTAGGGTGGGACCTCAAGGGACGAGAGAGAGTCCTTAGCGCAGAACCCCCCCTCGCCCGAGATCAACGCGCCCTGAGGTTCTTGAGCGTTCTTTGCCTGTTCTCCGCCTGAGAGCAGGTGGCTGCGGGCTAGTTGTGCCCCGCCAGCCGCTGAAACGGCAGCCCGGTCAGCTCTGCACTTACAGCTGCGTTAGACCTCCATGGATCCCAAACTGGAAGTCCAAACTGGAATCTGGGACCTTTTCTACTCTGAGGCAGATACAAGTTCAGCTACAAGCAGCAGCACTCGGTGCCAGCACAGAGATTTAGACTAGTATTTGGGTTGAACTTATTGCACAGCTATGAAGATCACGGCTGGATTTTTCATCAACTCACTGGAGTGGATTCGATGGTCGCATGAGCAGAAGCACTCGTGCCAGCTCATTTCCCCCACATTCCACTTCCACATCAAGGTCCCGCAACCCTCAAAGGCGGCATTGCTGGGGGTCACAGGGCCCCAGTGAACAAAAAGCCACCCGAAAAGGCGAAAGGGGTTGCAGTCAGGAGGAGGAAAACAATCAGGCAAAAATTATCCCCCACCTCTTGGAACAATATAAAAGCCTCATGGAGAAAGAGAGTGAAATGTGTGTGTGTTGGGAAGGGGGGCTTTGCCCAGGTTTCCCCTTCCTCACTGCACACATGAACACCCACCAGAGGCACAGTGTTCCCAGCACAGGGTCAGTCATCTGCTGTGGGAAAGGAAACATGTGCTACCATGAGCAACTTCCAGTAACTTAACCATAGGATCCAACTCACCATAACCCACAGTACAAAGCAGGTATGAAAATGTAACGTCTGGCGCTTGTTGCATAAAGGATGGGATGTTAAAAAAAAAAATGAATGACAGGACAAAATCTTGCAAACCACTTCCCCTGAAATGTACGTACCATTTTTAGCTTCCAGCAGTTTGTTGATAACATTACTGAGGTCAGTTGTTTCAGAAAGGGCTGGGACCGAGAAAGGAACATCATCTACTGTGTATCTATGGAGAGAAATGAAATCTTAGTATCTCAGCACTGTTTAATGGAGGTTAGCAGGCCTTCTCAATGGAGGAAACATTTATTTTAATAACTGCAGATACTAAAACTGCTACACTGAGTAACACAACGGTGGCATAAGTGCATGTGTTTGGTTTCCAACAAGCCTGTAATATTTCAACCAGATTTTGTACTACATTATATTAACTTTTTGTTCAGTGATTTATTGTATGAAATTAATATATTTCAAACACACATCCACATTCCAGTTTCAGCGTAAGGACCAAACGCACCATTATATCTAAATAAAAGCAACACCAACTTTTCTCATAGGAATATTGTTTGCTGCCTGATTCTTACAGAAAAATCTGAGAATCACATCCAAATAACCACATTACTAGGGGTCCAATTGTATTCAATCTTACTTTAGAATAAGAGCTGTGAAACACACGGCAAGGATGTAAAACTGTGTTTCTAGAAGGAAGTTGCAGAAATAACCAGGAGTGTTTTGTTTTTTTTTAAATCTGTTTAGGCTAATTCATCAACTGCTGCCCCTCCTGGAGAAGGCAGATCTGGCAACAGCCAGATTAGATAAACTGTTTTTGTATGGTCCTTTGAGACGTATCTGGAAAATACAAGTGCTGCATAACATAATAATAATAAATAACAACCTGCTCATATATACCACTCTTCTAGACAGATTAGGGCCACACTTGGAGCAGTGAACAAAGTCAATGTTATTGTTACCCCCACAATACAGCTTGGGAGCTGGGCTAAGAGGAGTAGCTGACCCAAGGCCGCCTGCTCAGCTCAAGGCAGTAATGGAAGCCGGACCAGCAGAGTGCTGATTTGCATCCCAGCCATTTAACCGCTATGCTACAGCAGCTCGTGGAGGCTATAGCCCTATCAAGGACTTCACATCTTATACATATTACTGTACAGTGTTCTACCAGCTACCCCGCTTTCTAGTTTGCTTCCAGGATCCACTCAAAAGTGCTGGTGAAGGCCTTAATGTCCTACAATGGCCTCAAATTTAAAGTGGGGATGACTTAAGATCTGCCTCCCCCCTATATGATCTTCTAGGACCCTGTTCTGTACAACCACACTGGCTGAAGAGGGTAAGTGAGACAGAGCCCGTTCAACAGTTGCTGCTTGCTTGCCCTTTTGTGTCTATTAATTTAGGACGATAGCAATGGCTGAGAAAGTCTTTTAATGCTGCTGGTTCTTTTGATAGTAGATGTTTGTTTGCTTAGCTATCGCTACGAGCTCGCTAATCATATTCTGATGGATCCTTTTCTGGATATGTCTACATTGGAAAAGGTAGCTTTTGCACCTTCATAGCTAAAATTTAACCACAATAAGCTCCTACCAATTCTTTTGCTCAACCCATCTCCTTTAGCCTGCACTACCCCTGATGGAGGCTTACATCATTCTTTTGGCAAGCAAATCTTAGGTGAGGGCTTGGCAGAACTTCAAGTTTCGCAGAAAAAGTAGCTGATCACAGGCCAAGAAGTAGAGACAATGTGCATACGGTCTGCTGTTGATTTTACCCATGTGCAGCATGGTAACTGGAGAAGGTTCTTTTCAGATGAACTTGCCATGGTGGGGCATAGGGTTAGATGTGGTCCTGTGGATATGAGGAATCCAATACAGCTTACATCATTCTTCTTTCCTCCATTTTATCCTCACAACAACCTTGTGAGGTAGGTTAGGCTGAACATTAATGGCCCAAGGTTACCCAGCAAGCTTGTGTGGCAGAGTAGGATTCAAACCTGGGTCTTTCAGATCCTAGTCCAACACTCTAACCACTACACCACACTGGAACCCAGAGATCAGTTGTAATTCAGAGATTTCTAGTCCCCACCTGGAGATCAGCCACCCTATGAAACACAGGAGTAGAAGCAGCAGGTACCTACAGCTCAAGCATATGCAAGGACAGCAACAGCACTATCCAAACATACCAAAAAAAATTACAGAATCCATATTAAAAGCTAACTGAATCTTATTTTATTCCAGCAATTGCACAGTCTAGGGTTGCCAGCTCCAGGGCAAGAAACTCCTGGGGAGGGCAGAGTTTGGGAAAGAACCTCAGCAGGGTGTAATGCCGTAGAGCCCACCCTCCAAAGCCGTTGTAATTCAGGGAGATCTCCAGCCACCTCCTGGAGATTGGGATAACAACACAACTGTGAAAACTAACAGTGAAATCCTAAGAAGAGTTACTCCAGTCTAAACTCATGGATTTTGATGAGCTTATGCTGGAGTAACTCTGCTTAGGGTTTCACTGTAAGTAGTGAACAATTAATGGCTCTACAAGAATAATTTTTATGTATATAAGTTCACAGAAAAAAGATAAGGAAGTCACACAAAGAACTCCACTCACACATCACACTCAATAAAGTGGGTGCCAACTTCAATTACAATATTCCAACTCTTAATACATAAATAGTAAAATCCATGCCAATTGCATATCATTCACTCTGAGAGTTTTGACATGTAAACAATCCACTCCTATACACATCAAGGGCTTCTAAATTATCAAAAAAAACCCATGTATTTCAATAGATCAATAGCCATCAAAGACTGTGCTCCGCAATGCTCCCAAGAGAACTTCTAATGCAGCACCTAGTAAGGACTTGAGTCTACCTCCTTCAAGGACTGAGGAAACAGCTTCAAGGACAGGCCCTTTTCCTAATGATACAGGCCCTGGGGGAAAGACACCTGGATGGAGAGATTTAAATGATTCTATAGCCCTTACAGAAGTGTTGAGCCATTCTAACTCCCTACATAATGAGGAGGCTGAGGATGCAATCTCTCTTTCCTCAACCTCCCTAGACCTTGAGGCACCCATTCCATATATTTTACCTGAACAACAGAAGACCACCACTGAACCCCCTCCTCTACTAAACAGGTTGTCACCTGGGCCTGTTAGGAAGGACCCATTACTCCCCGGACATGCAGTGCGAGCCGCCCAGATTGACAGTTACTTCCCACAGCCAATAGCCACGTTTTGTCTTGGAACGTTGCTGGTTGGGCATCTAAGAGAATTCTCTAAAGTGCAGCACCATAAGAATCCCCATAAATCCACGAAGTTTCATAATATGCGGGTTACAAGTATAGTTGTCGGAAGTTCACATAATGCTGCAAGATCTCCGGCGGCCGCCGCCGCGACCTGGAGGTTGGCAACCCTGGGCAGCGGTCTCCTCTTTTTTAGGCTGTGGGATGCGCTGGGAAGGCAGCGCGCCTGGCGCCCGCTCACCTCGTGTCCTCGGTAAGGAAGCGAGCCTGCAGCTGCGCCATGGCCGGACTCAGCGGGCCCCTCCGGCCTCCCCCGCGCCAGGCACGCCGTCCGTCCCCACGCGGCCCAGGCCCGGCCGGTCGCTCGGCGAACGATTGCTCGCGCCTGCTGCTAAAGCGGAAGGAGAAGGCGCTTCTGATTGGCTGTGTCTTGCCCCAATGCTTGCGCTCGCTTTCTCTGGCTCCGCCCCCCGAGCAACTCTTTTCCGCCCGTAGAACTAAACAGGCGCCCGGCAGCGGCTTCCAAGGGGTCCCCGGCTGCTTCTCAGGGCGGAGGTCCAAATGTCATGTATAGCTACGTGCTTCAGCATTTCTTCAACCCTCAGTGAGAAAGGCGGACTATAAATGGCGTCAATAAACAAAGGGCCACAGGACTCCTCCTTGGCCTGCCTCTTTGTTCGTTTGACTGCCTCAGACTAACCGCGCAGCCCCCTTCAGCCGCCCCTCCTCCCGTCACCCGGGCTACCGCTACGCCCCTCTGACGGACATCCGGGTACTTCCGAGTTCTACGGATCCCCGTTGAGGGAAAAAAAGGAAGGCCCCTTCGCGTTCTGCTCGGGTGCTGCTCAAAGGCTGCGCCTGCGCCGTGCGGGCGGCTTGGCGGTCGCCGCCAGAGACGAGGCGAGGTTGAGTAGAGTCTCGTTCTGGCTTGCCTCCTCCCCTCCCCCACCCGCTCCCTTCGACTTTCCCTGGCCGGGCGCGGGCGCGGCTGGTGGGCGGGAAAGTGGCGGCGGCGGCGCGCGCCCTGCTTGCTCTCCCCACGGGGAGGGGGTCGCCTTGGCCGGACCCGCCTGAGGGAGGCGGGAATGGACGGGGGGGGGGGACGGGGGGGGGGCTCGTCTCCTTCTCTCCGCGGGCTTTTTGCCCAGCTTGGGCGACAAGGAAGGAGGGCTGTCCGTGGGGGAGACCGGGGATGGATTGCCCCTCCTCATACTTCTCCTCGAGGGAGAAAGGAGACACACACACACACACCAGCTCTTCTCTCCCTTTAGGGGCCATTAAAATAAAATAAATTCCTGTTCTATAAATCTGTTATTCATGAATCTGACTTGAACCTGTGGGAAATAATAAAGTAAAACGTTTAACATGACAGATGAAGGGGGGATTCTAAACAATTGTTATTCGTTAATATTACTTGAATCTGTGGGAAATAAAAAAGTAAAATGTTTAACATGAAGGAAAAAATTCTAAAAAATTGTTATTCGTGAACGTGATTTGAATCTCTGGGAAGTAATAAAAATAAAATTTTAACATGAGGGATGAAGAACTTGGTCATTAAAGGTAACTTGTTCAGTTATGTATGTATCATTTTAGTGAAATAAACAATGGGATTTTTTTACTTTCCTGTTTCTGATCTTTTTTAACCCTAATTCATTCAAGTTTATGTTAGCTATCCTGAGCACTAGAAACATAAAAATTAAAACTTAATTTCTTTCTGATAATTACTTTTGTAACATTTATTCACCCTAATCTATTGCAGCCTTGGTGTAAATGTTGTTACAGTTGTTGAGGTTAAGTGACATTCTGTTTAGATGGTAATTGAGTAGTAACACAAGGATGTTTCATTTTTATTAAGGAAGAGTTTGGCCTTTGAAAGGCCTAGGAGTGTTTAATCACTCATTTCAAATGGGCGTTGGTCTCCAAAACGTGTGAAATCTACTTGGGAAATATGAAAAAAGAAAACCAAAAGCTGCTTAAACACATTTTTACAGGTTTCAAGTGCTGAAGAATGTTTCTTTTCTAGCCTGCACTGCAATGGAAGAAAATGGAGTTGACTGTGATAATAGCATAGAAAGAGCCAGTGACTTCTTAGTGGTCAGTTCTAATAATGTTGAAGAATTGGAAAGTAGTGGCCAGGTATTCCAGGTAAGACATCAATTTTGAATTATTTGTAGAGACTTCTACATTTCTTTAAGGGTCCACAGCCTAGTCTTTGGTAACTGACGTTCATGAAAATTATGCATAAATATCAACTAAAATATTGCCCACTCTGAAATAATTAGGATCAAAGTTTGGTTTATAATACAAATGTAACACAATTAAGATAGCATGTCAAGGAATATAGGTTAATTATTTCCACAAGTCTTTCATGCTGCAGCATCCTAGAGCGCTACATTACTGTTCTTTTCTTGGTATTGTCTAGAATGAGGTAAGCTGAAATCTATTGTAGTTTAGCGATGTTTTTTTTAAATTATCTTGTTCCTGTAATCAGGTCATAGCTGTATTTAATTTGTCAAAGAGTCACCAGAATTCAAATGTACATATTTGGGATAAAAAGTAGAACTTTTGTAGCCTTGATGCCTGGTGTCATTTTGTGGGAAAATCATCCACTAGCATGCAGCAGTTGTAAAAGTGGAAATACAAACTGAAACTGTCTAAACAAGTAGCATTTTCTTCATACAAGATTGGAGGGGGCACATGAGGACTAATGGAAATTTTGGTTTCTTATTCTAGCTGGTAGAAGTATGGTTCATTAAAGACTTTGTCTTGAAAAAATAAGAAAATGTAGGCATTTGTTTCAAAACTGATTAACTGAATAGGGAAAATATAACATGTACTTTTTGTGTCAGTGTCTAGTATGTATGAAAAGCAAGAACATGTCATTTGGACAGAACGTGTCGCATGGAGGTTTGCCGACTGTAGACAACGCTTCTCCATCACTGAATGCACAAGTACAGCGATGTCAGCCACCTTCTTTTCAGGTGGAAGATTTTCAACTTGTAGATCAAAACAGCCATTCCCTTTATGAAGTCCAATCCTTAGAAGGGTCCAGTAGTAGTCACATGGTGAGCACATCTTCACACATCCAGTTGCAAGCTTTCACTACTTTAGTTGGTAAATTAATCAGCTAAAGCTCTAATTAATTAGCAGGGGGCCTATTGTAAGTTTTGGAGTCACATTCTGATAGGTGGGGATGTCAGTAAAGAGAACACTTGTATGTTTGTATTTTTGAGTCTATTAATTCTGGTTTGTGAGTGCAAAAGAATGAAAAAATAATTCAAATTGATGCTTTCCTTTAGTATAGGATTTCTTTCCTGCTTGAATTCTCAACTGTTCCTTCTACATATCAAAAACCTGAAAGGTAACTGTGGTCATACATTGCAGTGAAAACAACTAGGATCTTGTGGCATCTCAAAGGCTTAGCACATTTTTATTCTATGCATCGGAAGAAGTGGGCTGTAGTTCATGAAATAAAAATGTGTTAGTCTTAATGTGTCATAAAATGCCAGTATATCAAGAAAAAATTTATACTGAGGATTACATGATATGCATTTTAAAAGGTTTTATTATTTAAATGGCAAGAGTTAAATCAACTGAAACTTCTTTAGTCATCTGACAGTTCAGATAGCAGATTAATAAACTTTCTTGCCACATAGTCTGATATGAGAGTATGTTGAGAATGTTGTTTAGCTACTATGTTAAGGAAAACATTCCTACGTTCAGCAATTTACTGTGCAGTCCTAAAAACATTTTTCTAGGCGTAAACCCCCTTGAAGAGACCCCAGTAAGATTCTGAGTAGACATGTTTAGGATTGCTTTCTTAATAGCCTTAAAGTAGTTGAGTGTGTGGTGCAAACATTTTCCCATCAACAAATGAATCTTGGTATACTCTTGTTTCTTTGTTGTATTCAGAGGCACGCTCTGTTGTATTCAGAGCTCAATTGTTTCTGATTATTGTATAAAATATATGAATTTCAAATTGGCTTGCAGATTTTGTTTCAGTTGAAATAAAACTTTGGTCTCATTTCCTTTATTTGCCACTTCTCTCTATCCCATCCCATTTTCATCTGCTGTTCTCTGATGAATTGTCATTGATGTTTAAATTAAGAAAGAAATTAAGAAAGGTTAAAGTGCTTTGGGCTCTTTAGCTTGGAGAAACGACGACTGAGGGGTGACATGATAGAGGTTTACAAGATTATGCATGGGATAGAGAAGGTAGAGAAGTATTTTTCTCCCTTTCTCACAATACAAGAACTCGCGGGCACTCAATGAAATTGCTGAGCAGTCGGGTTAGAACGGATAAAAGGAAGTACTTCTTCACCCAAAGAATGATTACCACATGGAATTCACTGCCACAGGAGGTGGTGGCAGCTTCAAGCATAGACAGCTTCAAGAGGAGATTGGATAAACATATGAAGCAGAGGTCCATCAGTGGCTATTAGCCACAAGGTATAGATGGAACTCTCTGTCTAGAGCAGTGATGCTCTGTATTCTTGGTGTTCAGGGGGGGGGGGCAATCAGTGGGAGGGTTTCTTGTGTCCCTTCCCCACTGGCAGACCTGATGACACCCGGGTTTTTGGCCACTGTGTGACAGAGTGTTGGACTGGATAAGCCATTGGCCTGATCCAACTTGGCTTCTCTTATGTTCTTAAAACATGCCAGTCTACTCAGAATCCTACTGAAGTCTATTTAGTGGGACTTATTCCAAATAAAGTGTTCTTAAAATTGCACTGCTACTAGCTAATAATGTGCACTACTTCCTTCTACCTTTCAGTAATTTCTTTAGACATCCACCTTGAGTATCAGTGAGAAAGGAGAACTATAACTAATGTAAATAAATAAATATATTTTATATCAGCGTTCCAAACAAAGATCTGGGTTATTCCATGTAATTTCATGTTATAAAATGTGTTATAAATATGAGCAGTTTCCATCAGCACGTAAAGGCTGAGTGCAAATTTTTTACACTCTAAGCGAGATTACTGATTTTATTCAGATAGCTGTACCAAAGTCAGTTAAATCCACCCAGTTGCTTATTCTCATGAACCTTTGTTTGCTTCCAAGGTGATCGTTGCTCACAATTCTGAGAATGAGCAAGTGCTCCATGTTGTTCCTTCTACTCAGCAAGGAACTGAGCAAGTGATTATTCCTCAAGGTCAGCTTTTGGATGTCTGTAGCTCTGGAGGTAAGGAAATTTACTTGGGAGATCTGAACCCCCTTCTTGGTATCTCAGGGCATTGTGTGGAAGTAAGGTCGAACTGAAATCAGTGGACTATATTACTAAGTAATCTTAGCATGTTGAATCCTAAGATGTAATTTCATTATGTATCTTTTATTTTGTTAGCTTTGGTGGCCCTATGAAGGCAGAAAAGTTGGGGTAAAATGTTTGTAAAATAAAAATACCGCTCCCCCTCAGCTTGATTCAGTTACATATCTGCCACTCGCTTGCAGTGAATAGCAGTTTGCCCCAGGCAAGCAGCTGAGTGCATGCCTACCCCTCTTGCCACCAACTGCTTACTTGCATCACTCTTGCATTTTCTCAGCCTGGGAAACTGTGTATTCTGTATTGCATCTGTATTGCATTTTTTCAGCCTGAGAAACAGCGTATTCCTATGGCTGCCGTGCATACATTTTTCTTTCTCTGTATCTCTTGGCAGCCAAAGAAAGAGAAGAAATTCATAGGTTTGCAACATCCATTGCATTCTGTTATGTTTTCTTAAGTTGTGGAACACTGTAATGAGCTGAGCTATAGCTGCTGCATGCACAGAGTTTCTCTGAAAAGAATGGGCAGGTGATTGGAGAAGTGGATGGGAGACTGCCTCCCTCCATGCTGATAAATTAGTCTGCTCTTTCAAATTGTCCTGTTCAAATATTTATTTTAACATTTTCAGGGTTCACTGGAAAACAGTGCCGCTTTAAATTCCTGCAGTAGGCATTCACTTCTCCTAGTCATCATTGTCAGTAGTTTTAGCAATCAGGTCAGATTCTTCTGATAATGGGATTGTGCTAAATATGTATGCACGAAGTTAGGTCCATTATGTTTTCAGTAGGACTTAAAAGGAAATGAGTTCCGTGCTGTGGTGCATACTGTTGGTTGTGCCGTTGCAAATTACAAAAATCTGTAATCTGGTACCTTTAATTTCTGATAGCAGTTGTCTAGCACATATATAAATTCAAAGAAGAACTTGCAAAGATTTTTTAGGATAAATCATGTTTTGCAATGGTTGTTGTGGGTTTTCCGGGTTGTATTGCCGTGGTCTTGGCATTGTAGTTCCTGACAGTGACACTGAGAGATCTCTGTCTTTTGGTGCTACACCTCTGAAGATGGCAGCCACAGCTGCTGGCGAAACATCAGGAACTACAATGCCAAGACCACGGCAATACAGCCCGGAAAACCCACAACAACCATCGTTCTCCGGCCGTGAAAGCCTTCAACCATGTTTTGCAATAATTTGGTGTGCAATTTTTTGACAAGAGTATCCGGGTTCTAGACATCTACATCTACTTCTGTAGTTGTTTCTTCCCTCTTGCATTCATGGTTGATAGACTGTCTTTGTCATGTTTGACTGTACCCATTCATAACATGCCAATGATATTTCTGTATATGTTAGGGGTATCTGTATATTGTCAGGGGTAACTCCATTTTGTATGCTTCCATAGAATCTTGTTGCTATCATTCCCATGAGTTCTCACTCGTTCCCAGGTGGCCGAGTGTTTACCAGTTAGGTTTCCTGCTGATGTTATTGTCTTCTCCCTTTCTGGAACTGATAGCAAGAATGCAGGCTGTTCTCACACACATCACACAGCACCAAGTTATTTGGGATAAGGGAGGGGGGATTGAGCAAAGTAGAAGCGGCTTGTAATTTTCCTATGTAACCATTCTGGTCAACTTTCTACTGGAGCTACCTAGGGGCCCACCTTGCTCTTAGGTAGACCTTTGGACCTGATTATGGGAAGAACTGATTTCTGAATTAAAGTCATTTAATCAAGCGTCAGTGTCTTGTTGCAATGAACCAGGGATCTGTCTGCTGTAGTCTGTCATCCAGAGCCTGACAGTCTTGCTGCATCTATAGAATGTCAACCCCAAAGCTGGAATTCTAATAGATCCTTCTCCCATTATGCACTGAAACATATGCCCTCATGGTAGGTCCTTTATCTTTTTTTTTTTTTGCCAAACCTATTGTCCACCTTTCTCAGATTCAAAGCAGAATACAAAATAAAACTCAAGCAAACCTCAACCTCCCCCCCCCCCAATATTCCTATAAATGTAGTGTGACATGATCCATCTCTTCATTATTCTGTGTAGCTTCCTCTGGATAACTTACTTAGAAGGATTGCTTATTTTTCTCTTTCTGGGCTTTGTGCTTTTGGCTGCACCAAAGTTGTTCCTGCAGAGTGGAAAGTGTGAGTGGTGATTTGCATTTGGCGTAAACTGGAATGAGGCCTTGGTCTTTTCCTCCTTTGGCTTGGGATTTCTACCTCTTCATTGTAACATACCATAGAAACAGAGCCATAGATTGTGTGCTGGTCTTGTGAAGCCCTGCTGTGTAACAAGGAGGAGCTTGTGGTTACGAAATGATAGAGCTTCTGTAGCATGGTGGTTAAGTGGCTTAGCTGCAAATCAGCACTCTGCTGGTTTTTTAATCTCATTACTAACATGAGCTCAGTAAGTGGCCTTGTGTAAGCCACTCCTCTCAGCTCCAGCTTCCCAGCTGTATTGACTTTGTTCACCACTCTTCTGTCTAGAAGAGTGGCATATAAGCACACTTTTATTATTAGAGCCGGGCATGTTTCCCTGTCCAAATTCCAGGAGCTGTCCTACTGGATTAGAACAGATTTTGTCACAGGAGGCAGTCTACAACTAAGAATTTCTCTGTATTTCTGAAGGTCTGACAAATTGTATTCATGCTTCTGAACCAGAAAGCAGTCCACCATTGTTCTGAAATATGATTTGTCACAAGTGTATTCTTATTAAAGAGGACCATTTGTTTCATTTATTTTATTTTTTGCAAAGATGTTTCACAAGAGAAAAGTTGTGATGGGAATTTGCAGACTGTGGCAGTGGCTGCTATAGCAGACAATACAAACAATTACGTCTTTCATCCTCAAGCATCTCTCACAGTATCGAAAAAGATAGCCACCAGGTAGGTAATTATTGTTAGATGTGGGGAAATGGTCCTGCTGATCTACAACCCCTACCCCAATTCACCCTCCCAGGGGTCTGAGCACTCAGTGGCGTTCCTGAGTCTCCTCTCAACAGCCCAGCTGCACTTCAGAGCCCATCCTTGGGGTTTTTTTCTGCTTTTCTCTGGGTACCTCCACCACCAGGAAGAGAAGATGGGCTCCCTTCTGCCAATTAGTCAATTTTGTACTGTCCACTCCATAAAAGTTCTGACTCTGGTCAGTTTTGAAGCCCAGTCTAATCAGGTTCACACCCTGGCTGGGGCTGCCATCTGCTGCTTGGAGAAGATACACCACTCTTACGGGGAATAGCAATATACCAGGCTACTGCCAGCCTTTTCCCTGGCACCCTTCCTGGATAATGTGTTCAAGCGTTGAGGTCTATGTGGTACAGGGAATGACCACCTGCATTTATAATAGAATAACATCTGAAGAAGTGAGCTGTGGCTTACGAAAGCTCCTGCCCCACCACAGATTTTGTCAGTCTTTTAGGTGCTCCTGGACTCTGGCTGTTTTCTGCTCTGACGCATTTATCTGTCTATCTGCCACATTCTCCTCTGCTTTCTCCAGTCTCGTCCCTCCCCCGTTTTCAGTCTCTTCTTCTGAGTGGAATAGACAGGGTCGTCTTTTGAACTGATAGCGTCTTTAGTTTTGAGAGCCTGCTTTTTTCTTTACAAATCAGTAAGACAAATAATGGTCTCAGGCATTGGAACATAAATCAGCAATGTTTGTGTTTGTGTGAAGTTTGTTTAGTCTGCCTATCTGGATTTCTTTTGTCTGTCTGTCCATTTCTGTATTTCTCAGGGTATTGGAAGACTCTGTTCCAGTTCCCCCTCAGCCGTTGCCCCCAAGTGCCCCTGTATGGGCTCGCCGGCTCAGCAGCTGTGAGGTAAGCTGGAAATAACTGTTGATCTCTCAAGCCATTGCAGTGAAGGAGGTGACTGGCCTCGTAATTTCTGTTTGGTTCCTTTGGCCCAAAGTGCGAGTCAGAAGGGGATGATTTGTGCAGATATCGTGGAATGTGAATGGCCTTACCAACTCAGTTCTCTCCACCCACCTTCTTCTCACTCTTTTTGAAAATACAAATTTCTCGGAAGTCAAGCCGTTTTGTTCACTGGGGTATATTCCTGGGCCGATGTTTTTGGGATTGCATCCTTTAGAGACCCAGTTTTTACCCTGAACAGTGAACAGAAACCAAATCGAATTGTAGGAGGGTTTCCCCCCAGTTTCTAACAAGGACAGCAAATCCCATCCAATCAGGCTGTTAGTAAACTGGTGTTCACGAAGTGGGGCTTCCCTGGTTTGTCCCCCTGCTGGACCCACTGGGTCCCCTGAAATTCTGTTCTGCAGGGTGGGGCTGTCAGTGGATCCTCATCAGCCGCGTAAGTGTCTGAAGCGAGAACAGGAACTGGTGGAAGTTCCTCTTCCTTCCAGGGCACGAGAGCCTTCCTCTTGTTGGAAACAATTATGGTAGTGGAATACCAGCCCCGAAACATAAAGGAGAGGTCTGTCTGAAAATTAGTTTGCTCTTGGTAGCCCTCAGTAAAGTATCTGATTACATGTGATCTGCGCTCACAGCTTAGTAGGTTACAGAACTGACAGTTTGTATTGCTGAATGTGCCTCCTGAACAAGGGCGCTTGGATATAAAGGTTTCTGGAGACTTTAGATGGGCACTCAGCATAAAAATGGGTTTTTGAAAAATACTTATGTAAAGGTTCTTGGCAAACTGGGTATCTGCTGTATCTACAAAGGGAGCTTTGACTCTCAAAAGGTTCTGCCTTGGAAACCTGGTTGGTCTTTAAGGTGCTACTGGACTCAAATCTTGTATATCTAATAGGGCTGCTTCTTTCAGCTTAGAACAATTGAGGCTACATTCTTTCATATTGTTTTAAAATTATTTTATTTACAAACTTTATATCCCACCTTTCGGCCTGAACAGGGTCACCAAGGCAGCCAACAATTAAATACTGAACATTTTAAAACACATTATAAAATCAGTTAAAACCCACAATAAAACCATGTATATATTACTTAAAACGTGTAGAATGTAGAGCAGGAAGGTTTGGTCATTGAGGGAATGTCAAACTAAACAAAGAAGTCTTCACCTGCTGGCAGAAGACGGTGATGGAAAAGGATGTAAGAATATCCTGAGGAAGGAGTTCTACAATTTCAGTACCACAACTTAGAATCCCTGTCTTTGGTTGCCACCTACCTAAACTCATAAGGTATTTATAACAACAATAACAGCAACATTCAATTCCACTCTTCAGGATGACTTAACACCTACTCAGAGCAGTTTACAAAGTATGTCATTATTATCCCCACAACAGAACACCCTATGATGTGGGTGGGGCTGAGAGAGCTCCGAGAGAGCTGTGACTGGCCCAAGGTCACCCAGCTGGCTTCAAGCAGAGGAGTGGGGAATCAAACCCAGCTCTTCAGATTAGAGTCCCACACTCTTAACCACTACTCCAAACTGGCTCTCCCGTTTGGCTTTAGGCTTTATAAGGCCTGAAGCAGAATTTCATAAGATGATCGTACTGGTAGTGTAAATTGATAAAAGAGTAGGTGATCTTTAAGGTATTATGGATCCAAACCGTATAGGGCTTAAAGGGCTTTTTAATAAATTCTGCCAAGAAACAAATTGGAAGCCAGTGCAGATGGACCAAGGCTGGAGTGATATGGTTACATGTTGCATGAATCCGAAATGGCCATATCTACCAGATTAAAAATCAAGTGTAGTGTGGTAACAGAGAACCCTGTTTAAACTTTAGTTATATTAATTAACCCTCTTGTCATCTTTTGCTTGTCATAGCCTCTCACGCTATGAATGGGATCACTGGTTCTCTCCCTCTTCCCCTCTATGTTCATGTCAAGGCTTCACTGCCACATGTCTGGAACTACTTTTTTTTTTTTTTAAGAAACTCTGTCTTGTATTAGTTTTATTTAGGTCACAACAAGTAGCGTATAGAGCAATGTGTTCATGGGCTCTGTCCCTTATGACAAGGTCTGGTCTTTTGGAGGCAGACTGACATCAAACGCGCGTGCGCACGCGTGTGATTTGTAAATTATAATGTTCATGCAAAATTTTACTGAACTACATATTGAGTGGCAGAAAAAGAAAGATCTATTTAAATCAAACAGAACATCTGATAAAATGACTGAAGGAAATAAGCGGTGCTGTAGGCTATTAATCAAGTCTTCAAGATCTTTAGTGTGATTGATAAAGCTTTTTTATTCTTTGTTCTGATTTCCTTTGTTCGGTTTTTCTGAGTCATTCTCTTTAAGCTTAGTCTTTCCTTTTCTATTCATCTTGCAAGCCTTTTCTCTTTAAACCCAGTTTTTCATCATATCGTCAAGGCAAGGAAAGTAGTGTAGATTAATTTTATGACCAAACTTCTGTAAGCACAAAATTATCATCTCCCTTTATTTCTGGAAATGTGTATACACGCTTATTGTGGATTACAATAATTGTCAAAACCAGAGAGACGGTGAGAATTAGTCATAGACTCACACAGTTAACCAAAGAGCATAATATGTAAAGAGTGGTCTTGAGTGGGATTCCATAAATTTGATTGTGTTTCTGACCTGTATGGAAAATGTTCATATAATGGCTATGATCAAAGGGTGCATGCTCTCAGATTTTTTTTTTCCGGGTTTAACTCTGGATGGCTGTATCATGGAATTCCCCAAAGGCTTTTTCAAATATCAACCTGTCTACATTTTATAAAATGCTTGATAAGTATTTAAAAGGAAAGCTGGATTAAAATGGTGCACTCTCTTCACTAGCACTTCCTCCTTAGACTCCTGTCAAGTGGTAAAGGATTGAGAATGAAATATTACGGCATTCTAAAGAAACTTTCTTCTACACTCATCTTTGAGCTTACGGTACTCTCAAAAGCTTCTAGACATTAAAAAAAATTAAGTTCCATTTTTATCATTCCTATTTTCATGCTTGCAGACTGCATTTTAAACCTGGAGGAATAGAAAAAATATTTTCAGGGTTGTGAAAAGAAGGGGGAAATCCGTCACATGCTGAGGTTGTATGCATGCACCCTTCTGTACTGCAGTGAACATCTTCACTTCTGTTGTAAGACAACCCTGACTTTTTGACCCCAAAGCATTCCAGCTCTTTTATTTCAATTTCTTTCTGTGCAGAAAATTGGGGACTCCTACCGTGGCTATTGTTCAAGTGAAACAGAACTGGAGAGTGTTTTAACACTGCACAAACAGCAAACACAGAGCGTGTGGGGAACACGGCAGTCTCCAAGCCCAGCAAAGCCTGCCACAAGATTGATGTGGAAATCACAATATGTCCCATATGATGGGATTCCATTTGTGAACGCTGGTAACTAACTTTCTTCTAAACTGATCAGATTTGCTAAAGAGACACTTCCTCAGTGTTCTTGTGGCATAGGTATTTTGAAAGGTCAGAAATGGAAAAGGTAAGCCTTGGTGTCTTCAAACCTAAATTTACACAAAATTGATAAGACACTTGAATTTTCCAACATGCTGTCCTGTGTTGCTGAAGTTTCTCGCCCGTATTACAGAGAGGAGCATAATATATAGTGGCAATATTTGGGTTAAGCAATTTGCTTTCAACCCACCCACCTCTTTCAAAAACACTCAAAAATTGCTTCGGTTTTCTTTGCTTATCACAGAAATGTGCTTTTAATAACTCCTCACACAACGTCTGTTATAGTCGGATAACATGCTCTGTGTAAATCTGTGCGGTCTAGTATTTTGGTACCCACTGTGGAGTGGCTTCCAAGCATGGGGAACTGTGACAAATTAAACAGCTGTGCCACCTTAAAATATGATGGTGCTACAGTACGTTGGCAACCATTCTGCTTTCCTGTGGATAAATGATTCCTTCAAAGGAAAAAATGGCTTCTGAGAGAAAGCGCTCAATCTCTTGACCTTCAGTTTACAAAAAGGTATTTTTTAAAATGGGTCTTTAGGGCACATGGGGCTTGTGCAAACATAATGCTGGACTGTGACTTATGGATAGGATTCTGTGCTCTCCCCCATTTCCAATTTCTTTTTTACCTTTAAATCTGATCATTGCCAAGCTTGACCAAGGGCATTCTTGCATCTTTCCTGGTAGTTAACTTGCCTTTGTGAAATGGGTATTGCTAATCAAATGCGAGAAACCGGGCGTTTCATGTCAAAGGGCATTCGTATCATGCAGCACACCCTTTGGTCCAAATCAGATGAGATGCTGAGAGTTCTGTGTTTGAAGTGCTTCATAACATTCATTGAGTAGTGTGTGGAGGCCCCATTGGGGCAGACCTGATCTAAATTGGCCCTCTGAAAGTGCTGTGGTGGTTGTTGTTGTTCTGCCTTTCTCACCGAGACCCAAGATGGGTTGTACAGTGTAAGTCAATACAATATAATCAACAGAAAGAACAGTTACTAAGGAAAATATAATATGATCAACAGTTAGGGAATGGTTGAAGAAAACTTGAAAACAAACATAAATCTGAAACAGAAATGTGCTTTCTGAAACAGAGTGTAAACAATTAACATGGGTACTTGTATCCCCTCACAGGGCAAATAGCAGCTCCCTGAGGTCACTTTAGATCAGGAAAACAGCACTTGGAGGGGGAGGCTTAAATCCCCCCCTACTTGTGCTGTGGTTCTGATTGGTGCAAACTGTTGGGAGCTCTGGATAGTCCCAGCATATCATCCAGTCTGGCCATTAATCACAACACAGCACACTGCATTGGCAGCAGCTCACACATTTCAGTTGCCAAGATATAAAGTGAAGTATGTGCTGACATGAAATGGCAGAGAGTTAATAACCAAGCTGAAGGTAAGTGGAGTGAATGAGCTTGAGTGGTCCAGTTTAGAAGAATTTGGAATGTGGACTGTGGAGATCCAATCCTAATTTTTCTCGTATGATTTTCATTTTCTATGGTATGAGAAGAATCAGAATTATAAGCATTTTATGTTTTAGCAAATATTTGAGTAGCGGGAAAAATGGTGTATTAAATCAGTGAACGCTCTAAAACAGATTGGGAATTCAATATACATTTTTGATGTATAGCTATTTAAAACAAATAAACTGTTTCTTGATGTATTGTCGAAGGCTTTCATGGCCGGAGAACGATGGTTGTTGTGGGTTTTCCGGGCTGTATTGCCGTGGTCTTGGCATTGTAGTTCCTGACGTTTCGCCAGCAGCTGTGGCTGGCATCTTCAGAGGTGTCATTGTCAGTAGTTTTAGCAATCAGGTCAGATTCTTCTGATAATGGGATTGTGCTAAATATGTATGCATGAAGTTAGGTCCATTATGTTTTCAGTAGGACTTCAAAGGAAATGAGTTCTGTGCTGTGGTGCATACTGTTGGTTGTGCCATTGCAAATTACAAAAATCTGTAATCTGGTACCTTTAATTTCTGATAGCAGTTGTCTAGCACATATATAAATTCAAAGAAGAACTTGCAAAGATTTTTTAGGATAAATCATGTTTTGCAATGGTTGTTGTGGGTTTTCCGGGCTGTATTGCCGTGGTCTTGGCATTGTAGTTCCTGACAGTGACACTGAGAGATCTCTGTCTTTTGGTGCTACACCTCTGAAGATGCCAGCCACAGCTGCTGGCGAAACGTCAGGAACTACAATGCCAAGAGCACGGCAATACAGCCCGGAAAACCCACAACAACCAATGTTTCTGGATGCATGCAGATAAATTTCTAGTAATCCTGCTTCAAGGATAGTAAAAATGAAAATAGCTTTTAGATGCAATATAACATAATGTAGTGAGTTATTTCAGCCAGAAGTCTAATCTAATTTTTTTTTAACTTTCTGTACATCAGCTTTCATGTTGAGTAGTTCTGATAGCATTGTTAGGGAAATGTTAGAAGTCATTTTGAACAAGCTTCGAAAATTTTAAATCCTAAGAAACATGAGAACATCGACCAGACAAGCTCAAGTCATCTTAAAATATGTGCTCTGTAATATCTGATCTCTGTTGACAAATGTTTTTTCCTATCCTTCAAACCAATGAATTTTAAGCACTTTTCCCCCATCAGGGAGCAGAGCCATAGTGATGGAGTGTCAATACGGGCCCCGAAGGAAGGGCTTTCAGCCCCGAAGGAGCAGTGATCAGGAGAGCGTTTCTCGCCAGCTGTACAAAGCCACTTGCCCTGCCCGGTAAGTAATGGCAGGCTGAAGTGCCTCGCCCTTATTCCAGCATCTTCAGCAGGCTGTTGGGTTAGGATCTGGGGTCACCCACGTTTGAATCCCCCGTGGAATCTGCCATGGAAGCTGCTTGCTGGGTGATCTTGGGTCATTCTCTTTCAACTTAACTTGCATCATAGGGTGATCATTGTGTGGATAAAATGGAGGAAGGATGCCATAAAGAAATACAAAATCATGTGTGTGCTAGAATCTTCAGTATGTAGAACAAGCATCCCCAACCTTTTTCCAGTCAGAGGGCACTTTTGGAATTTTGAGAGAGGATGGTGAGCTCCATCCCCAAATGGCTGCTATTGCAGCTGTGGAAAACCCTTTCATTTAAATGAGGGTAGCCAATAGCAAGCCCCACTTTAAAGTGGCCCCACCCATCTTCTGAAAAATGTGGAGGACACTAGAGGAAGTACGAGTGGGTGCCATGGTGTTCATCAGCACCACGTTACAGAACCATGATGCAGAGCCCCATGGAAGACTCAGTCTGAACAAAGCCTTCAGAGCAATGCAAACAAGGCTCTGGTGGTGCTGATTTGGTGTGGAGGGATAAGCAAAGGTAAACCGGCTACATAAATTCTGTTGGGGAGAGAACTAGCATAAGGCTTGCTTGCCGCCTTCCTTAGATACCATCAGAAGGCGCACCTGCATTTTATCTTCCTCTAACAACTTCGTGAAACAGCTTGGCAGAGAGAGCTTTTCTTAGGACCATCCAGACTGCTTGAGGTTTGAGCTGCAAAGCCAACAGATAAAGCAGAAACCATTCCTTGGAAGGATTGATGGCAAGAGCGGTGATGATACTGCAAGTGCACCAAATTACGGAGTTCTGGCTATTACCAAATAGGTCTATTTTCTGACATATTGATGTACTGATATTGTCATGGGGCTCAGTGAGGGTGAGGACTCCTCAGAGGAAGAGGAGCCTCGTGTAACCAGCCAAGCCAGCCCTGATGCAGCTGAAGCCGGGAATCAGGAGGAACGGCTGCTGGCAGATCAGAGTCCACGGCCAGCAGCTGACCCAGCATCCCCAGCACCCGTCAGCCTCAACACCACTGGCAAAGCCCAGCCAGCAGTTACCCAACGCCCTCAGTCAGCAGCTGAGCCAGCAGCACTGATGCCCTCCAGTTCTACCACCACTGGTGAAGCGCTGCCAGGGATGCCCAAACCTCCAGCTTCACCCAGGGAGCACCGTAGGCAAAAGCAACGAGTGGAGCTGCAGGAGAGGCAGCAAAGTGAACACCTCCTGGCCAAACGCCAGCTGCTTGTGGAGAGCGATGAGGAAGTAAGCACAGGATAGCTCCCAAGCAGCTGGCTGCCAGCCCAGCCTGTCTATAAAACCCTGCCACAGACAACCAGGAGGCGTGGAAGCAACATGTCGTTCATCTTCGTTCTTCTGTGCTTCCACACATAGGGACTGCGCAGGCGCAGGCCAGCCGCCGGAGAATTTTCTATAGCTTTTATAGCTCTGAAGGGGCCGTTTGTCGCGCGCCTCAGCGACCGTTTTCCCGCCCAAACGGTCACATGCTCCTCCAGCGACCAACGGCCCCTTCCCTCAGTTCTCTTCTTGCCACCGCTTGGAGAGAACGTGAGCTTCGTTGCTCTGTCTTTTTGTGTGCTTTTGAGCTTCTGGATTGATCTTTTGGCTTGACTTCGGACTTCGGACTACTCTTCTGCTTACTGATTTGGACTTTGACTTGGACTCGGTAATTATGACTCGGACTGTTTGACCCCCTCTTTTAGCGTGCCCCTGAAGATGGCCTCAAAGGCTCTCTTCAAACACTGTGTGAAGTGCCACACGAAGATGGCACAAACTGATGGCCATGACTTGTGCCTTTTTTGCTTGGGGGAGACCCATAATGTGACCGCATGTAAGGTCTGCCAGGGGTTCACCCACAAGGCTCGGCAGGATCGCCAAGCCCGGCTAAACTCTGCCTTGTGGAAGTCCGTGATGTCGGAGGCCACCCCGATGCCCTCTGCTAAGGCCTGCCCTAGCCCCTCTGCCGAACGGCGATCTAGAGCGGGTTCGGTGGCTTCCGCGAGGTCGGGGTCGAAATCGCGGCCCCCAAGTGCCTCGGCGTCGAAAGCAGCCTCACCGGCGCAGGGATCGGCAAGGCCGCCCCGAAGCGCGTCCTCTACCCGCTCGGATCCGAGACCGGCTTTGGAACCAAGGATCGTGGTGCCGAGCCCCCGCTCGGAGCCGACGGCTGGCTCGATTCCGATCAGAGCGAAGGTGTCGAAGCCGAGATCCACTTCGAGGTCGAAGATCCCATCGATTCCGAGGTCCTCGTCGGAGCCACCGGCCAAGAAGAAGAAGACTAAGCATCGTCACCGATCTCCGCGTCCTGTTCCAGAGGACGTCATCGTTCTTCCCCGCACTCCTTCACCTCACCTGGGTTCCCCGGATCCTGAGGAAGGCATGGAACCAGTGCCGGAACCGACGGCCTTCGAGGTTGTGGAGGCGGAGTTTTCTCCGGGGCTGGAACCGAGCCCCTTGGTGAGGGGGAGCCGACTATCACCTGCCCATCGTTCCCCACCTGCTTCTGTCCACGGACGACGTCGGTCCGAGGAGAGCGTCGGTTCCGACCGTTCCATTGGATCCGTTGCATCGCGTCATCGCCAGGCTTCTTACCTTCCCCCGACGTACCACTGTCAGTGGGAAGGGGCACCTGCCGGGTTCTCCGGCTCGGAACCGAGGCCTTCGACGTCGAGGCAAGCGTGGCTCCCTCCGGCGGTCTGGGAAGAGGAATCGCAGCACGGTTCCGAACAAGGCGAAGTGGAGAGCATGGGAGACTACCCTTCCGAGTCCTGGTCTGAGCCTTCGCAGGATGATGATGTGGCGCCGAGCACCAGTTCACCATATGAGGATCTGAGGATCTACTCAGACCAGATGGCCTGGATGGCGCAGGCGCTGGAGATGGACATCTCATTGGCTACCCCCCAGACCAAGGACAAGCTCCTGAAGAGAATCTACGGAGACAACCCGGCATCCATCGGCTTCCCCATGCTGGAGGGCCTTGAGGAGATTGTGGAGAGGGTTTGGAAGGTGCCCTGCGACCAGCCTGCGACTTCTAAGCGGATCGAGCAGCTTTATAAAATCAAGCAGGGCACCTGGCAACCGCTGGTGAAACACCCTCCACCCTCCTCACTGGTCACGGAGGAATTCCACCCCCGGCGTTCAGGCCCGCCTTCAGCACCACCTGACAAGGAGGGCAGGAAGCTTGACGCGCTTGGCAGGCGTCACTACTCCATCGCGTCTCTGGCCCTTAGGATCGCCAACTACCAGACCATCATGGCTGGTTACCAGCTTTATCTCTGGGAGAAGTTGGCGTCCTATGTTGGGGACCTCCCACCTGAAAAGAAAGCGGTGGTATCCCTGCTGCAGAATGAGGCTGTGAGGCTATCCAAGCAGCAGATGAATGCGGGGAGCCACGCTGCGGACACTGCTGCGCGAAGGATGGCTTCTGCGGTGGTCCTCAGGCGCCATTCCTGGTTGCGGTCGACCGCCCTTTCCCAGGAGGTGCGTTCCAGGGTGGAGAGTATGCCCTTTGAGGGAGACTCGCTCTTCTCCAAGACCACCGACGAGGGCTTGAAAAAGAAAAAGGAAGACCGGCAGACGGCGCGGTCCTTGGGGCTGGCTCCTGCGGACAAGCCCACTTCCAAGCCACGGTACACCCCCCGGTACGGCCCGTATCATTACCAGGGCAGGTACCAGCAGCAGCGGCCAGGATACCAACAATATCCTGCCTACCCGCAACGGACCTATCCCCCTGCACAACAACAGAGGATGCGTAGACCCTTCAAGCCTCCCCCGTCACAGTCACCGGCCCAGCAGAGGGATCAGCAGGGTCCCGGGAGGCAGTACTGACGGGGCACGCCAGCCGTATCTCCAACTTTTTCGGACAGACTGAGTCCACTCCTCTCTGAGTGGGAGTCAATAACATCTGACTCATGGGTCTTAACGATTGTTGATAAGGGATACGGGCTGGAATTCATTGAGCTGCCTAGGTGCAGTTCACCCCTGACAGCTGTAAATAACACTATGGCCGAGCTGGATGCGGAAATCGTGTCGCTCGTGGCCAAGGGTGCTGTGGAAGAGTTGCCCTATGAGGAATCCATGACGGGGTTCTTCTCTAGGTTTTTCCTGGTACCCAAAAAGGATGGGGGTTTACGCCCCATTTTAGATCTGAGGGGTCTTAATGCCTTCCTCAAGGTTACTAAATTCAAGATGGTTACATTGGCGACAGTGATCACCTTACTGAAACATGGGGATTGGTTTGCAGTCCTTGATTTGAAGGACGCATATTTTCACGTGGGGATACGGGAAGAGCACAGAAAATACCTGAGCTTTGTTTATCAGCGTAGAGTTTTCCGGTATAGGGTGCTTCCCTTTGGTCTCTCCACTGCCCCACGTGTGTTCACAAAATGTGTGGCCCCTGTGGTCTCATTCCTCCGTGAGGAGGGCTGTACCATCTTCCCATACCTCGATGACTGGCTCATCGTGGCTGAGTCAGAGGCTAGGCTGGTGCAGGACATTGACTTGGTGCTTAGCACTTGTGACCGCTTGGGGCTCTTGGTAAACTTTGAAAAATCCAAGCTGGTGCCCACCTGCAAGGTTTCCTACATCGGTGCACTGTTGGACTCTGTAGAGGGTAAGGCTCTGCTCCCCTGGGAGAGAGCTAGGTCCCTAAGGGGTCTTGTGTCCATGTTTAAGAGGAACCGTTTCCAATCCGTGCGCACTATCCAGTGCTTATTAGGTCATATGGCAGCGACCACCTCTGTGGTCCCCTTCGCTAGGCTGCATATGCGCCCTCTCCAGAACTGGTTTGTACGGAGGTACGATGCCATGCAGCACCCTCCGTCCCTCAAGCTCTCCATCCCAAGGGTCATCCTGTCCTCCTTGGACTGGTGGTTGTCTGATGACAATTTATTTAAAGGGACCCCTTTTGGCTATCAGCATCCTGTCGTCACGGTGACCACTGACACCCCTCTGCTGGGCTGGGGGGCTTATTGTGGTGATGTATGTGTGCAAGATGTCTGGTCTGAGAGGGAAAAGACCCTCCACATCAATGTGCTTGAACTAAGAGCCATACGTTTCGCACTTGTGTCCCTTACAGCATTTTTGAAAAACCGCCAGGTGTTGGTACAGACGGACAATACGACTGCCATGTACTACATAAATCAACAAGGGGGTACAGTGTCCATGGCGCTCTGCCGGGAAGGCACGCTCACTTGGCAATGGGCAATCAGGAATGGCGTGACAATTCGTGCATTACACGTGGCAGGGTCGGACAATGCCCGACCGGATGCCCTGAGCAGGGTCCTTCTGCTGGACCACGAGTGGGAACTGAACGTAGAGTGCATTGGGCCGATCTTTCGGATGTGGGGTCATCCGGATATAGACGTGTTCGCAACTGCGGCGAATACCAAGGCCCAAATGTTCTGTTCCAGAGCGGGGAGCGACCCCCTCTCTATTGGGGATGCCTTCCAGTGTATGTGGACCCAGGGGTTGCATTATATGTTTCCTCCGTTCCCTTTGATTCCCAGGGTCCTGTGCAAAATAGAGGAGGACGGGACGGACTGCATCCTGGTAGCCCCCTTTTGGCCAAGGCAGGTTTGGTTTCCAAAGCTCCTGCGGATGTCCCAACGGACATATGTGAGTCTGCCCCCTCGGCAGGACCTTCTCCTGAATGGGAGCTTAGTCCATCACGACCCCTGGAAGCTGCACCTGACGGCTTGGCGGATCGTTCCTCCCCTGTAGGTTTTTCAGATCAGGTACAGAAGGTCCTCCTGAATGCACGCAGACCATCCACTAGGCGCTGTTATGCGGCCAAGTGGCGTAGGTTCGAAATATGGGCACTTGCTAAAGGAGTGGTGCCTGCCAGCAGCCCCCTAGGGGTTATATTCGATTACTTGTGCCACCTGCGGGACCTGGGCCTGAAGGTTTCCTCTCTTAAGGTCCACCTTGCGGCTATCTCTGCTGCTCACACTCGAGTTGATGGTGGTACAGTATTTTCTCACCCGAAATCCCGTCAATTCCTTAAGGGCATGTTCAACCTATACCCACCTGTGTCGGCACCGGTACCTCAGTGGTCGCTGTCCCTGGTGCTCGCACAGCTTATGTTGCCTCCGTTCGAACCTCTGGCAGCCTGCCCCTTGGACATGTTATCGTACAAGGTATCATTCTTGGTGGCCGTGACTTCTGCTAGGAGGGTCAGTGAGCTGTCTGCGTTGCGATCTGACCCTCCCTTCCTGGTGTTTCATCCGAACAAGGTGGTCCTGCGTCCCTGCCTGGGTTTCCTGCCTAAGGTGGTGTCCGCTTTCCACCTCTCGCAGGATATTGCATTGCCTGCATTTTTTCCTCGCCCTTCCTCGAAAGGGGAGAAGGCCCTCCATTCACTAGATTTAAAAAGGGCCATAGCCTACTATTTGGATAGGACAAGGGGATTCCGTTCGAGTCCTCACCTGTTTGTGTGCTTTGGGGCCAAGGACAAGGGTAACAGGGCTTCTTCACAGACCCTGTCTAGGTGGATCGTGACGGCCATTAGCAAGGCCTATTCCCTAGCTGGAGTGGCTTGCCCACTTCATGTCAGGGCCCATTCTACGCGGTCCCAAGCATCCTCCTCGGCACTCCTCAGGGGTGTGCCTCTGGTTAACATCTGCAAGGCAGCCACATGGTCCTCTGCGGACACTTTTGTGAGGCATTATGCCATAGATGTCAATGCAGAGCAGGATGTTTCTGTGGCCAAGGCTGTCCTACACTCCCTTTTTTCCTAAGGGAGTCTTGGATGAGCTTCTTTGCGTACCTGCCAGGTACCCTTGGGTGAAATTGTATATATGTTATCTGTATATATGTATATATTGAATATTTATATATTATTGCACATGTTGTATAGATGTGTATATATATATATCTGTGTATATAGTTGTCATTGTATTTGTTGCACATGTGGAGTGTTGTTGGTGTTGTATAATAATAAAATTGTGTTGGATTTCACCCCACCTTCCTTATTGTGTGAAGCTTGGTACTCTCCCATGTGTGGAAGCACAGAAGAACGAAGATGAAAACAGGGTTGACATACCTGTAACTTATGTTCATCGAGTTCTTCTGTGCTGACACACAACCCTCCCTCCTACCCCGCTGTGAACTCCAATGCACGATGCTGTGATGACTATAATGAATATTGGTGTCTTTGAAGGTTTATGGCTATGTGTATTGGTTAAGCGGCGGCAAGGAGAACTGAGGGAAGGGGCCGTTGGTTGCTGGAGGAGCATGTGACCGTTTGGGCGGGAAAACGGTCGCTGAGGCGCGTGGCAAACGGCCCCTTCGGAGCTATAGAAGCTATAGAAAATTCTCCGGCAGCTGGCCTGCGCCTGCGCAGTCCCCATGTGTGTCAGCACAGAAGAACTCGATGAACATAAGTTACAGGTATGTCAACCCTGTTGAATCTTGTTCCTGCTGCGACCACTCTGCTGAACCTTGCTGTGCCCTTACCTTGCCGTGTGACCACCGGACCGTGCCTTGACCCTGCTTCTGGCTGGCCCTTGCTCTGACTGGTAACTGACCTATGGACCTCTTGACTTGGATTCTGGACTTTGGACTTCAGACTCTCACCTCGCTTTGAACTCATGCACCGACCTTGGACTGGACTTAGACTATCCTGCCTGTGCTGACCTGGCCCACGACAGATATTTTCTATCTTAATGTAGGTAGAAAGTAGATCTGCTGCAACTACATGATAGATAGTTCTTCACCCACCCATTCCCACACAAAAACAGATTACTACTTAATTTGAAAGGCTATTTTAATTCTAGTTTCCAAACTGATTGTTCTTGGATTGGGTAGTACATAGTCCTACATGGCATCTCATGCAGACATAACTGTTACATTGCTTGCTGAAGTTGTGTTTCTACATTTCTGTTTAGAAAGGTTTTATAAAACTTCTTTCCAGTGTACTATTAAAATGATCCATTTCTGTTCTGTACTTTCCCTTGAGTTTTTTTGCTGGCCAGCCATCAGTGACATAGCTTTGCCAACCTCCAGGTGGCGGCCAAAGATCTCATGGAATTACAGTCTTATTTCCAGGCTACACAGTTCAGTTCCCCTGGAGAGAACGGCTGCTTTGGAGGGTGGACTCTATGGAATTATACCCTGCTGAGGTCTCTCCCCTCTCCAAAGCGTGCCCATCCAAGGCTCCACCTCTAAAATCTCCAGGAATTTCCCAACACGACAACCCTAGTGACTAACAGTACAATCCTAACCAGCGTTGTCCCCCTCTAAACCCATTGAGATCACTGGACTTAGAAGGGTGTAATTCTGCTCAGCTTTAATAGAATAACAGAGACGCCTAGTATTTGTTTCAGTTATGATCCAATAGTTTTGTTTCTGTCGTTTTTTCCCTTTCTTTCCTCTTCCGTTGCCTCTGGCAGGATCTACATTAAGAAGGTGCAGAAGTTTCCTGAGTATAGGGTTCCCACAGATCCCAAAATTGATAAGAAAGTCATACGAATGGAGCAGGAAAAAGCTTTCAATATGCTGAAGAAAAACCTGATAGACGTGGGTGGCGTATTCAGGTAAATGTCTCTGCTGAAGCCCACTTCAGATTTAATCTTTCTATGGCCTTGATTCTTTCTGGCTGTTTTCCTGCGACAACTTCAAGGTCAGATCTCTTATTCTTCTGCACCTGTGTTAGGAACGTCTGATAATTTTAAATACATGCTTCTTTATCCTCTGCATGCTAAAACTGTGCACGCATTTGGCAAGGGGTCTCTTTAGTGATGTATAAAAAAAATCATTTGGGTTTCTGCATTACTTATTCAGAAACATTGGGTACATGTGAAATACAAAGACTGTGTTTCTGTTTTCCCTGTGGGTTGGGAAACCACTAAGGATGTTATAGGACTATTTCTTAAAATCACTGGCGACTTAATCAATTTATAAGCTGGATTTGAGTCCAGTGGCAGACCAACAAGATTTTCAGGATATAAGCTTTTGCGAGTCAAAGCTCCCTTCTTGAGATACTGAAGAAGGGAGATTTGACTCTCAAAAGCTTACGCCCTGATAATCTTGTTAGTCTCTGAGGCGCCCCTCCATTCAAATCCTGCTGTTCCACTGTAGATCAACAAAGCTACCTACCTGAAACAAACCACTTTCTGTGGAACATGTATAAGTTTTGAAGTTAACAAAATGGGAGCCATTAGCATACATGTCCACCCTTTATTTATCAGAAACTATCTAAGTGCTTGTCAAAGTACTTTGAGAATTTGCTGCTGGAATGGAGTGAATTAACAAATAACCTGTAATGTAGTGTTTAAGTACTGTGGCTTAGAGATGCTTTAGCATAGTGGTTAAGTTGCTGAGTTGCAAGTCAGCACTTGGCTAGTTCATCTCCCGTTACTGCCATGAGCTCGGCAGGTAGCCTTGGGTCAGCCATTCCTCTCAGCCCCAACTCCCTAGATGTATTGTGGGGATAATGCTAACGCTGGCTTTGTTCACTGTGTGGCCCTAATCTGTCTAGAAGAGCAATATATGAGCATGTTGTTGTTGTTATGGTATTGTATTGAAATGTACTTGATACTGATTGTATTAACCTCATACTCTGTAATCCGCCTTGAGTCTCAGTGAGAAAGGCGGTCTATAAATGATGTAAATAAATATTAACCAACAGTGTATGTATTTTTATTGTAGCATAAGCTTTCGAGAATCAAGTTCTCTTCGTCAGATGCCTGATACAGAAGAGACGAAGAGAACTTGATTCTCGAAAGCTTATGCTACAATAAAATTGGTTAGTCTTAAAGGTGCTACTGGACTCTTTTTGATTTTGCTACCACAGACTAACACGGCTAACTCCTCTGCAGTGTATGTATTGTCATACTTATTGACTAAATGGGAATCATTCATTAAATTTTCTCTTTCTGGATGAAAAATATTAACTCCTTTTTGCTGTCTTGCTTAGAAACTCTACCTGCCAGTTTTTCTTATCAGGTGGTATGTGCAGTTACCCACCAAACAGGCTCACCAGTATCATGAAATGGAAGAGGTGTGCCTTCCACTTTCACCTTTCCCTGTGCCATCCCCTGAGGAAGATGACAATGCAGTCGGAGATGAGAACTGCATTTTGCCATCACGTCTTCACCCACAAGTTGCAGAAAAGATCAGAGAACTAGTGTCCCAAGGAATACAACAAGTCTATGCAGTGAGGAAACAGTTACGGTAAATCTTTGTAATCTCCACCCACTCAGTTAGGTTTCAAGCTAAAGGCTAGCAATTAAGCCCTTTTAGAAGGAAGGAGGAAGACCCTCCTCCACTTTTAACTGCAAGAATTTCTACCTTTGGGGCTCATTTTGGTATTAAGGTATAATATCTGCAGTGTAGTAAGTCAAAGTCTAAACTAGTTTGTAGTTTTTCCTCCCATGCAGTATTTGTGCTTTGTGCGTTTTTATCAGTATTTGGTATGGACTAGTATTACATCCTATTTGAAATCTTCTCTGCATAGTTCCTGTTTATAGCAAATAAATGGCTGCCCCTGTACCAAATTAACAATGCTAAAAGAGATCCACTCACAGGAGCACAAAAAGTATAGATTTATAATCGATAAAGTTTCAAGTGCCCATGCTACACAATGCTTATATTGGATGACCCACTTTTTCCAAGTCCATTTGTACAACAATTTCACAGAAATAAAAGTTCAAAGATACGTATTCCTCTTTGTTCTTGTAAGTTCTTCAAAATTAAAGCAACAGTGTCCCGGATAGTTATTCCTCTTCCTCCTCTTCTCCAGAGGATCTCCTCAATATATACCCAAGTATAATATTTAAATGCGGTAGTATCAAAGCAATTGTTAACGCCCAGTCTGGCTGCCGGCTGTAAAAGCTCAGATTTCGTTCACTTGCTTCGTCGGGGGCACTATGTACTGCTGTAACACATACATATACATCTCACCAAACCCTCAGTACGGTGTATGTAATTGGATGTCCGTGTGACTTATTTGATGTTGAATGTTCCACCAGACCCCTTAAGGTTCGTATGCTGGAACATATGTCTCAAATTCGAAATAAAATATTGGAGGCACCTTTAGTTCAACATTTTGTGGAAAGGGCTCATGATGAGAGGTCCTTTGGAGTTGCTGTCCTTGAGGTGGCACGTAATCAATTGGTCATTCTTTGGAGGGAGGCACTCTGGATTCATGAGTTACAGACTGTTAAACCGTTTGGTTTGAATAATGAACTTTCTTTAAATTGTTTTTTGTAAATAGATTTTTATGAACTGATGTTATAATCTGTTTTCTACAGTGTAAATTAGCTTGAGAATTGTAAACTTTTATGGTCCCTTTAAGTCGAACGGGAAAATTAAGGATGAATTGCATAAGAGGCACCAATAGGAACTAGAGAGGCTGCGCGAGAATATACGCAGCCACCGGTGTCCTATCTCTCTTTTTTCAAAACACAGAAAAAAATACAAATATAAGGAATTAGTACAGGAGAGCAGCAGGTCGGTATGGATAAATGTTTAAACAATTTTTTTTTTGTTAAACTGATACCATAGGTGATATGTATGTGTTACAGTGGTACATAGTGCCCCCGACGAAGCAAGTGAACGAAATCTGAGCTTTTACAGCCGGCAGCCAGATTGGGCGTTAACAATTGCTTTGATACTACCGCATTTAAATACTAGGGAATATATTGAGGAGATCCTCCGGAGAAGAGGAGGAAGAGGAATAACTATCCAGGACACTGTTGCTTTAATTTTGAAGAACTTACAAGACCAAAGAGGAATACGTATCTTTGAACTTTTATTTCTGTGAAATTGTTGTACAAATGGACTTGGAAAAAGTGGGTCATCCAATATAAGCATTGTGTAGCATGGGCACTTGAAACTTTATTGATTATAAATCTATACTTTTTGTGCTCCTGTGAGTGGATCTCTTTTAGCATTGTTAGTTCCTGTTTATGCCTGTATATCTCTCTGCAATCATTTATGGGAACCGTAATTTACTGAAATAATCCAACAAAATGGCCGTAATGCAAAAAGCAGGTTTTCTTGGCTGGATGTCACTGGATGTGTTGAGCAATATGCAGGGCGAGTTCCGTGCCCAGGTCACTCGGGCGGCCACTGTGAGTGGTTCAGTGATTAATAGATAACCGCTGGACCCCGGCCAGTGGCAACTGGGAGTTAATGAGCAGCGGCAGGGGAGAAGGTGATGGGTGGGTGCAGTGTACCTGCATGGAGTGACAAAATCTCTTGAACGGAGGCTGGCTAGATGTAGAATGATGCACTTGTTGGTAAGAGAGGGGGCTGGAAAGACCAATCTCATCATATGCTGTAATCTTCTTGTCTATCCCATTCTAATATTCAACAGAAAATTTGTGGAACAAGAATTGTTTAAACCTGACCAAGTGCCGCAAAGGCATAATTTGTCATTCTTCCCCACCGTAAATGATATTAAGAACCACATTCATGAAGTTCAAAAGACTCTAAAGAATGGGAAGGCAGTGTACAACTCGGAAATAGTTCCAGCCATGGTAATATTGGTGTCTTTCCTATTTTTTCTTTCCCTTTGAACTCAGTTCTGTGATCATTATGTATTTTAGGCTTTGCTGCTCACTCCTGATTCTCGAAAAGCATCTGTTTATTTCAGATGCATATTTCTGCTGGTGTTTTTACCTCAGTAAAGGGTTATTGTAAACACTTAAGAAAGGTCTCTAAACTTTAATGCTTTTATCACATCATTGATAAGTTATTACCAATATTACTTGAACGCTTTTGGTAGAAAGTAGAATTTTCTTAGAAAGCACTAGATCAGGAGGTCATAAATGTAGTACTACCCTTCTGCATTGAAGCATTCATTCTGTGTCTTGGAGTTATTTATCTGACTACTTCATATTAGTTAGTCCTGTACAGAATATAAACAGTAGCCTAAGGACTGCTTTTTCTCATATGAATCCTAGAATTATAGCATCAGCTTACAATTTCATTTTTTAAATACAAAATTAAAACAAAGTGAATTCAGCAACTTTTTTTTAAAAAAAGCTTCATTCTAAATGCTGTTGTGCTAAGAACCAATAGGCCAATTTTACCATTTTGGAAATGTTTGCAGTTCATTTAGGAGTTGGCCAGTAGGAAAACCTTTACAGTGCTGCTACCTCTGCAGCTGTCAGAGAAGATATTGGGGCAAGCAACTTTCACTTCTGCCCTTGCTAACAAAGGAAACTGTAATACAGTTTGAAAATTAAGCTTCTTCCTCAGCAATAGCATTCTTGGCTTCAAGGAATACTTGTTTTACTAGGACACAATCAAATAATAGCAGTCATTTGACTAGTCCGATTAAAATACTTGCTTAGGCACGCAGACACATTTTGTAGTACTATAATTGGCTTGTGCAAGAAAACCAGTGAATCTTAAGCAGGAGAAAAGGTTTTCAGTTTTCCTTTTAAAAATAAATCTCATATAAACTGCCATGTAAATTCATGATGAAAGAAAAGTGGGATATAAAATAAAATTTGGGCTTATTTGACTCCAATATCGTATTGAAATGCTTTTTATCAGAATAATAGCATCAAGAGTATCCTTAAAAAAAAAAATCTGAGAGGTCATGAAAACTAAAAATCATCATTTAAACACAGTTTACTTACTATATTTCACTGTAGCTTGGATGCGTAGTAGTGTTTCAGGGTGCTGGATCCAGTTTCTGATGTCTACTGTTCCTCTTTCAGCTGCAATGGACTGCAGATGGTGGGAACATTCTCACCGAAACAGTGACAGTTACGTTTGCATCACCACTGACTGAGGGTAAGAGCAATCCAAATTCAAATAAGGTTGCTTTTAGCAGAGTTTATCACAGTAGCTTTTGATCCTATATAGAATTACCGTTGCTATTTACTCAATACATGAATTTCAGTAGAAGCTTCACTGTTGACTCTTGTCTATTCCTTTGTCAAACACGTACAGTTAAAGCCTAAGAATCTTTTCCTACCCACTGTGAAGCCGTCCTCTGGGGGAAGGCCATCCAATAGCAGAATGGATCCACAGGATCCAAGCCATACTATTTTTGTTTTGCGATGATTTCCCCCCTCCCCGCTTTAAAATTCATATACCTGGTAGCCATCCTGAGTGCTTGTAAATATTGGTTATGAATTATTTGTTGTATAATACTGTCCCCTCCCTTTCTGCAGGTATGGCTGAGAACATTGGAGGGGCAGAAACGTGTTAATAATTGTTTAAAAAAATTAAGGGCACTTGTATAAGAGGATTGAGCAAGATCCTTAATTTCATTCCTAAATCACAGCCCAGCAATTCCTTGCCTGCTTGGATATGTAAAGGCATTGATTTTCATGTTAAGGAGACCTCCAAGTGGGCATCTCCTTTACTTGTACTCTGCTGACACCTAGTAAAGAAGTGACTTGCTCATGTATAAGTCTTGCATTTGTTCGCTGACATCATATGGTACTGAATTAATACTTTCAGTTGTACGGGAATTGGCCTTTAGTTCTGAAATAAGTTTTTAAAAAGCTTTTGTGCTTATTTGAATTATTTCCTAGGGTGAGTATTGAGCCTCCTCCCCCCTCCTTTTTTTTAACCCTTCAAACGTTCACGGTTAAGTAAGGCTTCTAGCATGGAAGGGAAGAGTGTGTAAATAAGGGAACATACTTTAACAGCAATTCTTAATAATTTAGGAATTGGAGGTTTTTGTGCAACACGTGCTCTACATGTCTATTTTTGACTTTGCATTTCTTAAGACCTGATGTTCGTTGACTGTGCACTGAGCCTGTCACCAGGTACAGAGGAAACAAACACTCTTTGTTAAATCTCTTTTGCAGTTACCCAGGCTTTTTGTTATGGTTGTAGCCAGGTTTTGCTAATTTGGGGGTTTTCTCTCTGCTGACATTGGAATTTAATGCGGCTGCTGCATTTCATATAACTGTGAACTCCAGGTGAGCTCTTGGAATTGCAATTGATCTCCAGACTACAGAGATCAATTGCCCTGAAAAAATGGCTGCTTTGGAGAGTGGACTCCACAGCAAATGTATCCCATTGAAGTCTTTTCTGTGCAAACCCCACCCTTCCCAGGCTCCACCCCCAAATGTCCAGGAGTTGGTGACCCTAGGTGAACTGTTTTAGCATATAATAACATTCAATTTATATACTGCCCTTCAGGACAACTTAATGCCCACTCAAAGTAGTTTACAATGTCATTATTATGCCCACAATAAACACCCTGTGAGGTGGGTGGGGCTGAGAGAGCTCTGAGAGAGCCGTGACTGAGCCAAGGCCCCCCAGCTGGCTTCAAGCGGAGGAGTGGGGGATCAAACCCGGCGCTCCAGATTAGAGTCCTGCCGCTCTTAACCACTACAACCAAACCGGCTCTCATATTTTCCCAAATGGAGAATGACACTGAATATAAGACAGCTCCTCTTCGAAGCACAAGCATTTAAGATAACCCCACTCTCCATTCTCTGCTTCCGTGTCTTCTGGCAGATGACAGAAGGTGTCGGGGCAGAAGGCAGTGCCCACCACCCGCTTGCTGGGCTGTTTAGAGCCTGGGGAGCTGGATGGAGGGCATTCTACGCAGCCACACCAGGAGCAGCACCCACCAGCTGCCTTGTCGTCAGTTTCACACCCGTGGAACTGGAGGGTGGACTAGGCTCCTCTTTCTCTTTGCTCTGCACCAGCAACGGAGGGCAGTGCCCACCGCCAGCTTGCAGAGTGGTTTTGAGCCTGGGGAGCTGAACGTTAGGCTCTCCTCTCTGTCTCTAAGTTTTCGGGTCATTATTTGGCAGGGGTGGCCAGAGACCAGTAGCCACCAGCTGGCTTGCTGGCCTGGCTGGAGTCATTGAGCCAAAACACACGTTAAGAAATACCTAGGTTCAGCACGTGTTCTCTTACCTCAAGGTTTGCTGGGATCTGTAGGCGTCCTGGAAGCTTAAAGTTTAGCATTTACAGAGCAGCAGAGAGGGAAATACAGGCGCCTGTATTTCCCTTCCCCTTTCTGCTGCTCTGTAAATGCTAAACTTTAAGCTTCCAGGACACCTACAGATCCAAGCAAACTTTGAGGTAAGAGAACAAGTTTAGCATTTACAGAGCAGCAGAGAGGGAAATACAGGCGCCTGTATTTCCCTTCCCCTTTCTGCTGCTCTGTAAATGCTAAACTTTAAGCTTCCAGGACGCCTACAGATCCCGGCAAACCTTGAGGTAAGAGAACACGTGCTGAACCTGGGTATTTCTTAACGTGTGATTTGGCTCATTATGGCAGTTTCCCATGACACATCCAGAGTCTTAGACCTTTAAATGGAAGACTACACCCCTCTTCCCATTTGGGAAATGAAAGAAGAAAAATATCTTCTTTTCCTCTAAAGGAAAGATCATCAACCAATTACAAGGAATAGTTAAATTAGATATATTTTTCTCAAAGAAAAGGTTCTTTCCTCCCTAATTTTACTTTGTTTTTGGTTGTGTTTGTAGGAAGTTCACGAGAGAAAACCATTATCAAGGTGGAATCTAATCAGACCAGAGAGCTGTTTTGTCCAGAGGTGACTCAGCTCCTTTCTTCACTTCATCCCAGAATGTTTGCCCAGATCAAGGTACCATCACCGATTTCTTTAACAAGCTATCAAAAATAACTAAAATGTTAATGGTGCTCTGTAATAGGAAACTGGCTAGGTCTGTGTGAGGATGGCAAAAGCAGCAAATCAGGGCCAAAAAGGAAGGGCTCTCTACCTCAGGGAACTCCTCATGTATGAATTTGTAAATTAGAAAGGAAAAATAAATAATCCCTTCAAAAACAGGCTCAGTGAGAACTGAATATGCCCCAGTATTGATGCAATGTTGAGAACTGCTTGAAGGGGAGAGGGCTGGGGCGGGGCTGGGGAGGGAATCAGCCTTCTCAATCTGTTAGTTTTTTGGAGGATGGAATTTCCAGATTTTTCCCTGCCCTGCAAATTGTCATAGGTCTTCATCTTGTTTTTATCTAATGATGTCCAATTTGAAAGCCCTAGGGCAACCAATTGGAAAGAAAATTGTTTCCAATAGTTTCAATAGTTCCTTTTCTTTTTCCTTTTTTTTTTAAACAGAGTAAGCCAAAAAAACCCTGGACGATACTAATTTAAGACTGCATTTTCTCCCCTTCTCTCCAGAATATTAAAATAATACAATTGATGGGGTACACAATTTGATGAATTTCTATTCTTCCCAGAAATATGTTCATCCCAGTCTTTTCTCTCAGCCCATTTGTCGTGAAACCACTGTTTCATTCCTGAAGGGATCTGGGAAGATTATCTGTTTCCCTTTGTTGCTGCTGGGACTTCCCCTAAGTCTTGCAAGTTTACTGTTTGCAAAAGAGTGTGCAGCTGTAGCATAATGTAAAAACATAATTGTTCGTTTGGAGTGCCATCATTCTAATAGAACTTTCTATTGAATTTCTATTTTGAAATGAAGTAACAACTTTATTTTTCTCTAAAATATGCAGCCTTTTCCAGGCTGGAGTGTTGGCAACAGAGCATCCATACGCGCTGGCTTTTTCTCCCCCAAATTTTCTCTGCCTCATGTGTTCTGCAGTAACTGTGCATTGGATCTTGGGGTAATGGTAATCACAGCTACTGTGGGAACTTGCCATTGTATTTTTGTTCGTGCATGCAGTATAGTACTGCCATGGTTGAAATAAGTGCTAATAATTCATAATACTAAATCGATTACAGCTTTTTAAAAAACTCTCAAAAAGCCCCCCAGTGGCACAGTAGAGATTTTTAAAAATGCTGGAAACAATGGTGCCTGCAATTGGCTCCCAAGTGGGCCACACGGGGAAAGGCACACCAGTCCCCCCAGACAGTATGCTAACGTACTTGGCACGGGTTCTTTCAAAAAAGAGCAGATTTGGGAGAGAGCATGTTGAGGAGGAGGGAAACCTGGAAACAGGATGGTTGCAGCACAACGTCGTGAGCAAACTCTCCTGTCCCCAAAGAATTCCAGTTTGGAAGCCATGGCAGTGAAGAAGTCTCTGTGGAAGTAGCCTCAGCTGGCTTTATTGTTTACACCCAGAATGGCGTTTCTGGCTTTCCTATAAATCATGCATTGCAGGAAGCTCTGGAAATGTGTAGACAGTTCATTACCTGCATGCTTTGGGTCTACATAAGCCCATGTGCCTATTTGTTCTCTGCCTTTTATCTAATGATATTATTTGGAAGAGAATGTTGACTCAAGGCTGTCTTGTTCATCTCTGCACATATTCCCTCTTTGTTGTTGTCCAAGATTTTTACTTCTGTTGATGCACAAGTACTTAGATCACTTAACTCCTTAGTCTCTCTCTCTTCGGTGGTGGAGGGACCTTTTGTGGTGCTGCGTTTAAAAATCAGATGGATGTACAGTCCAGTGCTGGGGAGGAAAAAAATGTAGTATAAGTTGGAGTTTTTTAAGCCAACATTCAGAAAATGGTGGGATACTCATTCTGAAAGACAATGTAATTTTGTTAGTGTTCTCCATTTTTTTTAGTATGTGTATCTTTGTTTGCTTACTTTCTTCTCTCCTCCCATTTTCCTCACAACAATCCTGCGAGGTAGGTTAGGCTGAGAGTGTGTGACTCGCCCAAGGTCACCCAGCAAGCTTCCACAGCAAAGGGAGGATACTAGTCTGTCCCCCCCAGATCCCAGTCCGACACACTAATCATTCCGCCATGCTTGCACTGCATGAGTGCTCTGCCCTTAAGTGGCGAAGTGTGCGAGTGTTCAACTCTAAGGAGTATTTAAGGATAATTCTGTAATATGGATTTTGTCTGCAGTGATGTCTCGTGCTATCCGGCAGGTGATGTTGGCAAAACCACATGCCACACAACAATCAGTCTTGCAGTTAATGCACTCACTGGTCAGTGGCAGGATACTGTGGTTTGCCTGATGGGTAGCTGTAATACCAATTGAGGAAAACAGCTCTATGTTTTACAACAAACAATTAACTTCACACTTACTGCAGGATAAACTGTTTCCCCGTTTACTCTCTGACAGCCTCTTCAGGTGGTTGAATTCTACCTCCCAGCAATCTGCCCACTCCAGTCCTCAGCAGAAGTCAATTTTGTATTGTTTTTGTTTAGGGAACAGCAACAATCTGTTCCATAAAATAGTCAGAAACTGCCCAGTTTGAATATTATTATTGTAGAACTAATATAAAAACCAAACTTGATACATTGGTATGTTCTTTGGAATTGGAAGCATAGCATGTGGATGGATGCATAGGCAGACTGAAAGCGAGTGCTTTGGTTTTTCAGGGGTTACAGATGCAGCCATCACTTACTTCCATCACTGGAACAGCAACCCTTGTAACGGTGGATAGTTACTCTCCTCCCAGCTCTTCAGGCCTTCTATATTCTACAGAAAGGCTAAGCGAGTCTGTGATTAGTCCTGGTTGTGCTCTTCAAGACAATGCCACTCAGACCCAGAACAATACTATTGCATCACTGCTGGGAGACCAACCTGAACCAGATCAGAAGGACTGTCTTATAACTGCTGAAAGTACAGAAGATGCTGAAGCCATTGAGCAGGAAGTTCATCAGATCCCTTTAAGAGATGCGTGCACTATCGCAGACCACCATCCAGCTCTTAGTAAGTACAGATCTTGAGTCTTCAGAGGCTTCTCAGAGCAGCACGTTCTGCTGTGATGATAGCGTCTCTGTAATCTGATATTCTGAATGGGTGCTAAATGCTAGTGTATTCTGGGGGGTAGAAAGAGGTAAAGCCTGTAGTGTGGCTATCTCTTCCTTTCGCTTTTTATAACCTTGGGTTCTGTGGACTGGAGCAAAGGGCTTCTCACTGGTCTATGTAAATGTGTCTCAGCTTTTACTGAAGGAGTCAGCTAGAAGTCAGCCAGATGTTCAGTGCCATTTAAAAGTGCTCAGCAGCCGGCCAGCTGAATGTTTGCTCTTCACGGCGTCTCATTACCAGCCAAAGAAATGAATGGTTATCCTTCCATTTTGATAGACTCCTAATCTAGAGTGCCATGACACCTTAACATACGAGCAGAGCCTCCCTCATGAGGGATATTTATGGTTTCAGCATTTATTGAAAAACGTTTAGGGTGCAGATATGTATTTATGCATTTAATTGGTCTCTTTCTATATACAGATTAAGATTGTTTTCTCTCCCCTGTCCAAACGGATACATTTAGGCTGAATATGAGCTAGTAAAGAAGGGCTTATCCCTGTGGAATATGTAGATTAATAGTGACGCGAGCAAAGTGGGCAGAAGATGTATGGGCAGAGTCCCATATCAAGAAAGCTTTGCATTGAACGTTAAGAGATGGTGCTGAAGTGAGTGCAAAACGCAATTTCAGATGGAGCCCTGGACCCATGTGAGGTAGCCCACACTGCTTGTCTGTATAGCCAATGCTGCTTCTTTCTTTACACCATCTGAAATAAACTTGGTTCTGTATTTTCAATCCAGATACCTAAAATAACTCAGGAGGAGCAAATTGTCTGACAATTTTTAAGGGAAATCATTTTTGCGGTTTCAGTTTTGGCTAGGGCTTTACTTTTTAAGGACAGTGCCAATGTAGAATTGTGTGTGCATTGAGGAAGGGAGAAAGGAGAGAGCATTAATTGCTATTCTCTAGTTTTTAAAATTATTTTATATATATGACAATGTAGCAGCTAGTGAGATTGGTTTAAGTTGTATCCAGGGACTGTTGTTAGAATGATAGTGCTTAAGAGCGAAGTCATACGCAGCAGAGTTGAATGTCATTTTGTCATCTTGTTTTAAAAGAAAACCCGAGGAGGACTGCTGGCACAGACCATGTGGGTCACGAAACCAAAGAACAAGCAGTATCTTCAGAGTTGGAACAATTCAGAGACTTCCAGGCTTCGTCTGTTACTTGAGACTTTGAAGGCTGTTAACGCTTCAGCAGTGCAATATTTGATGCAGACTCCATCCGCTGATTTGTGGCAAACAGCTTTGCTTCACTGCCAACTGCAATCTGAGCCATTCCTGCATGGAGCTGCTGCTCCTCCTTCCTTCCTTCCTTCTGAGGTTTACATGATATCCAGGTAGCTTATTGCAGTCGGTATTTACGCAGGTCTTCCAAAATCAAGTCCCTGATCCCACCCACCCCCACCTCAAAATAACTTCAGGTCCCAGTGATGCTCTCACTGACTTTTCTGAAGTCTTCAACTTGTCGTGGCAACTTGCAACTCAATGAGACTTCCCCTGACAGCGGAAGTAATGGATTTGAGAGAAATGTGTTACTTGGGAATGAAGATAAATCTTCCTATTTTCAGAGGGAGCTGGATGCAGACTGAAATGGAAAATATCATAACCCTATTAAAGGAAAAAGTTGCCAGCAAAATTGTTAGTATGGACAACAAGCAACAATATACATGGTGTTGTGGAGGAGAAACCTCATGATGCCTGCATTTAACTTCAGGCATGTTATTGGCAGTTCATTTCTCATTCTGTGCCCGTTGTTCTAAAGCAATAGTAGCCAGTGTGGATCATAGTGGCAAAGAGTAGCTAATATGTTTGATGAGAATTGGAGGGGGATTGTTCAGTAGTAGTCCTTTTTATTTTGTGTACTTCACCTTTCACATGAAGTGAAGATATAAGACAAAGAGCTAGCTGGCTGCCAAGTTGTGTGTATTCATGTTGTGATGCTGCAGAACAAAACTTGAAAATCTGTAATTTGTCTAACAGTACAAGAAATATATACAGTAGTTCCCATCCTAATCCAGGGGATAAACTGAGTCTGCTGTGGATTTTCATGGAAGTAGGTTTCAGGAATGCAGTAATATGTGTAACGTCTAATATTAAGATTCTTATTTAAGTAATAGATGAGTTTTCCCCTGCTGTTGTTGCTCAAAAGTGTGGACCTAGGTTGTAATTTGTATACCAAGTGGAATTCTGAAAATGATATTCCTATCTGAATGACTCTGCGTGACAGGCATATGTTATTTAGCACATCTAAAACTGGGTTCTCCTTAATAATGTACAAACTGACTTCAGCAGCAAACTGTACATATATTTACTTGAATCTAAACCTTGTTGAGATCAGTGGGACTTCTTATGGGTAGGGGTTGGTTGACACAGTGGGTAGGGGCCAGTGATATGTGGATAAAAGAATCGTAGCTCTCTTCCTCATCCTTCCTCCCCCGCAGCCCTTTTTGACACCAGGATATTTGATTTGATCCAAGTTTCCCATGGCCAGAGAAGACTGCTGGCTTGGTGGGAATGAGTAAAGGATCTGCAGCTATCAACACGTTATGCTGGCGGACTGCTGGCCACCTCCCCACACCCTGTTTAGTGTATCCCGCACATACAGAGTTTCTCTGAATGCAGGAGACCCATTGACTTCAGTGAAAGGAGCCAGTCTGCAGATCAGCTTCTTTCACTAAAATGAATGGCAATAGCAATAGGTATATATTTGCAATTATAATTTAAATTGAAGACATACCATGAGGATATGCTCCTCTGTCGACAAACACTGTTGGTCCACGTGGGATACCCAAGTCTCCACTCCGGAGCACGCCAAGCACTCTGTTCCCAGCACGACGAGGAAGTGACGGTCCATTCCCCGCGTTCCCATAGAGGGACTGGTAACCCTAGCAACTGCTGAAGTCTGTCCGGTCTAAACCCTAAGAGTGTTCTGTACCTCGATGAACCACAGAAAAGGCTGAAGTTTACTCAATGCAGCTTTCTTAGTAAGAGTGCAGCAGCTCTGGAGGATGTCACGCTTTGGTGGAATTAACCACTTGGGGGATACCAGAACGCTGTGAGTCTGGTCCGGGAAGTTGTTGGGAGATAATCAACAGTTTGGGGAGTCCTAGTCCAGGCCTTGCTTTTCTTCATCATTAGTCTCATTACGTGGCATGATCTTTTTTGTTGGAAAATTCTGAGACGTCTGGATGAATTTAATCCGATATTTATGAGCTAGCTAAAATGACAAAAGTATTTTGGGTAGCTGCTTTTCCTTGTTTCCTGTGAAGAAAAAAATATTACAGTATAAAGGAGGTTGACCTCAGTAAACTATTCTGAGGTTTTCTAAAGCATTCCATGTGCCCAGAATTGTGACTATGACTTTTATTCTGTTTAAGAAAACACTTTGAGAGCTGGCTGTTCAGTAAATGATTTACAGCTATCCTGGACTGAAATTTCACCTTGAAGAGAAGAGAACCTAAAGATGAGGCAGAGATTTGCATTTCAAGAAAATTTTTCATCCCGTTTTCATCCTCTTTCCTATTTGTACATGCCTAAAATTACTGATTTTTATTTACTTCAATTTTTTCTCTGGCTGCTACTAATATTGTGGTTTTTCACATTTAAATCCCTTTGAATCCCATCCTGATTTTTAAGGTGCCCAGTAACGATATTGAATTGTGGCCACAATTCTTAACAACATAGGAGACGAGAAGTTATCAGACTTAACTTTGAAATTATGCACTGGTCGTACAGATGAGAAAAGCTGCTTAAGCCTCTGTGTGATTCATTACATTCCTAAACATGATTACATTCCTAAACATGGTAGACTACATTCTCTAAGGATCTAAAACCAACTCTGCTTCCCACTAAAATCCGTAGAACTTCAGATATTTAGCAATTTTGTCTTGAGTTTACCTCCAAAATGGTTTTGCTTACAGCAGGAACTTAGATGCGTTTCTAATGGCTTGTATCCTGTGCCTTGTTTCCATTGTCAGAAGGGGGGGACGATTTCTGCCCGTCCCTCATGTGGCAGACTCCTATGTTGCCACCTATGCTAGTCTAAAGGATCCACTAGTGCCCCGCAGCCAAGATTTTGAGGGGCGAAATGGGCTGCAGCAGAAGGGGGAAGTGATAAAGTCCTCCTCAGTGACCTGGACTCTGCAAGGGAATCCAGTTGAGCGCCGGTTTCCATAACTGTTTCCATAAACTTGTCATAGAAAGAGCTCTGGTAACCTTTCCTCCTTATGCGAGCTTCCCATGGTGGTGAGCGCAGTTCCTAAGGAAGATAACATGCTTATATTGACACTGTAGCTAATGTACAAATGAATCCTTGTCCACAATTAGCAGCATTTAAGGCTCATATCTGAAGGATTAATAACTCGTGCTATGAAGATGGATATTTGATCATGTGAATAAAAACATGGAGGTTGCACAGATTTAGAGACATTTGTGTTACACTGTGTGTTTTATATTAAAATATAAAGTTTTGAGACATTTTTACCAAATATGCATGTGCGTATTTCTCACTGACAATTGAAATTGGTTATATAAAATATATGACTCCTATCTTGGATAATGATTTTACTATCCTGATGCTAATGAATGAGCACTTTGGTTTGAAGAAGCCTCGACCGTTGGTTGCAACAGAAATCTGAGATTTTTCTCACTATGCTATATCCTTTCTACAGAGAAGAAAATTTTGCATATATTCTTGCACTTTGTCAAAGCTGACATTTTCTTTCATAGCGATACTTCTACTCCACCCAGTCACTTTGCTTAGACATCAAAATGTTTCAAGTACTTCTGCTCAAGTAATCACCAGTCAGAATTTTTAGCTGACCAAAGAAAAGGGACACTTTCAGCCCAACCCTAACCCCCCAGGCAACGTCAGCGCTCGTGCACTGGTATAAATGGGGCGGCGCTGCATGGCTCCCTATGGACTTTTGCAGGATAGTCCCGCTGGCGCCCGAGCATGGCAAGGCAAGATGCAGTGGCCCACCATTCTCCTGACAATCCCCCTCACACCAGCCAATGGCCAAACCCCTCCCGACATTCAGGCGAGGGGCAAACAGCGGCGCAGCCAATGGGGAGGGCCAGGCTGGTGGCTGCAGCTTGGTGTGCCTGCAAATACCCACCAGCACTGCCACCACCAAAAGAAAAAGGTTTTCTCCCCCCCTGAAAAGTAGAGCCAGATAGTAGGGAGCTGATCTCTGTTGCCTGGAGATCAGTTGTAATTCTGGGAGATCTCCAGCTACCACCTGGAGACTGGCAACCCTAAGTAATCTCCAGGTTCCGGAGAAGCGGGGTGGGGGGGGAGGTGGGACCGTTAATGAGTGACAGGAACGCCCATTGGGATCCACGTGGGAGGCCGTTTGGAAACTAGGGGAATGAAAAGCGCGCTCAGACTTAATGCTGCGCAACTTGAACACATCACTGCATCTCTACAAAGTGAACAGGGCCGGACCTTGACATCCATGTCCCAATACTGGGGAGATGCCCCCCCCCGAGTGAACTGACAGACCTTCCCCACGCCAAGTCCATCCCTGTTTCTGCAAACACATCCCCCACCCCCTGGCAGCAGCTTTCCACCTGCAGCGATCATCTTTCTGGCTTATCAGATGCCAGCAGCTCATACTATCAGAGAATGAAAGTCCTCAGTGCCTCCCCCCACCCAGACATACATGGGCCACAGTTCAATTCCCACCCCTCTGCCTGAAGTTACATAAGGGGGAGGAAGGGGGCAGGGAGGCTGGACGGGGTGCTGCATCCCCACATTTGTGGGGATGTGTGAGTGGACATGTGTGACGGTGTTGAGAGGGGCTAATGACAATGTCAGGCATGCAAACAGAGGTTTGTTGTTCAACACGTTTTATTAAACTGGAAAAAGTGCCATTGTTTTTAGGCTGGAAAGGGAGCCAAGGCATTTTGCGCAGCCCTCCTGCACTCCCAGGGGCAAGGCTGAGATGTGGACTGCTTTGAGAGATTGCTTCCTGGGCTGGATCCGAATGTCACAGAGGATTACAGGGAGGGGGAAGGAGGAAGCAGACATGCTCAGGACATGCCTGCAAGAGAAAGACACATGTGGGCTTTGCCTCGGTCCATGGCTGAGGCAAAGCCCACACTCCAACATCTGAGAAGATGCACATAGTAGAGAGCAGCAGCGGGAGCAACCAGCTGATGCAAGACCCTCTGGCGAGGATATGCTCTGCCTTGGAGTGCTTTTACCTTTAAGGGAGAAAGCAAGCAGGTAGTTACAAACACCTGGTCAAGAGTAGTTTTCTGGGCAACTGCCTCTGGGGCAGGCAGGGGCTGCCGCCACCGTCCTCTCCCCCGCCAAGGTTAGTGGTCCGGTGAGTTCAGGTGATGGGGCAGCCGGCTTAGCCACCGTCCCATCTCCTTCTTACCAGTAAGTGCTACCTCACTCCTTACTGAGATGGAACTTCAGAGTCTGATAACCTGCAAGGACACATGAGTGGCTAATGTTAGTGAGCCAGACATTCTGGACTTTGCCCTTCTTCTCTTGAGCGAGTGCAGAGTTCTCCCACTTTTCTTGCAAAGTCCCCAAAGTGCACTCAGTGCCCGCCATTGTGCATACCCGCCCACGTGCTCAAAGTACCCACAGCAGAAGTCTGAGGGGCAGAGCCTTTGGTCGAGTGCTCACTTACCTGAGCTCATGAGCCGTGCAGCCAGAGGTTTTGAAGGGTGTGTGAGCAGGTGATTGGGTGCAGGGAGGGGGGCTCGTCTGCCCCGGAAGCAGATGCGGATTAGCGCCCCCCCCCCCGCTGTGGTAATTCCCATCCTATGCTCCTTCAGGCCATGTGGGTGGGGTGGGGCACTCGGAGAGGGGGCCAAGTTTTGCCCGGCAATGGGCTTCTATGGGCTACACCAACTTTTTCTGTGGCATAGCTCTTTTGCACCGCTGTGGGCATTCCCGCGTCTGGCGGGGCTTAGGGAACGAACTAACTCGGGCCCTGCCCTCCGCTCCACCCTTTCCTGCTCCGGCATGGGGCCCTGCACCACTTCTCCGCCTCCGCCCGCCTGCCAGGCATTCCTGCTGGTGGTAGCACGCCTCATGCCACTGCCGGCAGAAGGGCATTTGCGCCCACGTAGGAGCCACTTATGCCCACATAAGCCTTGGTTCTGTCCCTATGCACTTACCCCCACCCCCCTTCTTAGGATTGGGTTGCCAGTAGGGGTGTGCAAGGAAAAAACTTTCGGCTTTCTTGTTTCGGGATTACCCGAAACAAGATTCTCTACCGTTAAAGCCGAAAGCCGAAACAAGAATCTCTTTCGGCTTTCGGGATTCGGGATTCTTTCGGCATTCTTTCGGCATTCTTTTGGCTTTTTTCTAAGGGAAAATGCCTCCGTCTTTCAGGACGCCTGGAGGAGGCATGTTCCCACCGAATAAGCCCAAAATTGGTGGGGACCTTCCTCTAACCCTTCTCTAACAACCACCCAAGTTTCAGACCGATTGGACTTTGGGGGGCCATGTTATGGCCCCCCAAAGCAGGTCCCCCCATCCTCCCATAAGAAAGCAAAGGAGCAGCACATTGTTAGCATGCTGCTGCTAATCTTTCTTCATTATTTCCTATGGGGAAAAAGTGAAGAGGCAGGCTTCCTTTGCCAGGGGTGGCATTTTGCATGCAAAATGCCCCCCAGCCCTCAGGGGCCCTTCTCCCACCCCTCCTCCCACCCCCCACCAAGGCTCAGCCTGCTCCCACTTGGGGGGGCCATTTCATGGCCTCCCCAAGTAGGTGCTCTAATCTCTACCACTGACAGCTGGGGGAGGCTTGTCTTGCCAGGGGTGGCATTTTGCATGCAAAATGCCCCCCTACCCTCTGGGGCCCTTCTCCCACCCCTCCTCCCACCCCCCACCAAGGCTCAGCCTGCTCCCACTTGGGGGGGCCATTTCATGGCCTCCCCAAGTAGGTGCTCTAATCTCTACCACTGACAGCTGGGGGAGGCTTGTCTTGCCAGGGGTGGCATTTTGCATGCAAAATGCCCCCCAGCCCTCAGGGGCCCTTCTCCCACCCCTCCTCCCACCCCCCACCAAGGCTCAGCCTGCTCCCACTTGGGGGGGCCATTTCATGGCCTCCCCAAGTAGGTCCCCTCAGCCCCCAAAGTCCACCCCTCACAGCCCCACACAAACCCAATTCCCCCCCAGCTGCCACACACAGACCCAAATCCCCACATTAGCCCCGCACAGACCCAAATCCACCCCCAGCAGCCCCACACCCACCATAACCCCAGGAACAGGCTGGCCTGCCCTCCCCTTTTGGGAACCCCTAAACTCTCTTTCCCAGGGCAGTTCCGCACAGACCAGGGGTGCCACAATGGTGGCAGTGCCAAATCGTCCCTGGGAAAGAGCACCTGCCCTGGCACACAGACAACCACCCCCCTGACCCCCCCACCACCTGCAGAGAAGGCTGGCCAGCCTGCCCCATTGTTCCCTATGCTGGGAACCAACCTCCCATCAAAGAAGGGAACACAGACACACAATGATTAAGTTTAAAAAACCTTTATTTTATCATTTTCAAATTACAAGTGGTCAACAAATCACAACATATTACACTTATTGTCCCTCACAGCACAACACAACACAATTAACTACACATCAGAGAATCTTTACAACACTTTTTCTTTTGAAATGGACAATCTGTAAAGTTTTGAACATTACAACAGGTTACATAGTAAGCGGGTACAACAGGGCATGGAAACAGAAGCCCACACTAGACAAGATGATCATAATAACTACCAGCCTAATACAACTCTCCCTCCATAACATGACTTAATGGGGGGGAACCACTGCAACAAAATCCCCCCCCCAACCCTCTGGGGCCCTTCTCCCACCCTTCCTCCCACCCCCCAACAAGGCTCAGCCTGCTCCCACTTGGGGGGGCCATTTCATGGCCTCCCCAAGTAGGTGCTCTTTTCTCTACCAGTAACAGCTGGGGGAGGCTTGTCTTGCCAGGGGTGGCATTTTGCATGCCAAATGCCACCCTTACCCTCAGGGGCCCTTCTCCCACCCTTCCTACCACCCCCCACCACATGCATTCCTTGACAATCAAGAAATCTGGAGTTAACTATAATGTGCATGTCAGTCCCTCAAAGACAGAAGCAATATGGAGTTAATGACCCATTTGATTTCCACAACTTCAGACACAATTAGGGATCCGTTTCCCCTTGGTGGGGGATCCCCCACTCTCACCTATCGCCCCCTGTCACTGCTTACCTGGCTGGAAGGGGGAAAGTCAGGGAATGAGCCTTCAAGGTACGCTCCTGGGGCTGCTGCCGTGATGTCACTGTTGTCATCTGGCTGCCCTGAGGGTATTCCTGTGCTTTGCAGTGGGCTGATTTGGGCCCTACAGGCCAAAGCAGGATCCCTTGTGGCCCAAATCTGCCTGCTGTGAATTGTGCGTGCTCCCCAGCCTTGTGTGATGATCACATCACTTCCTAGAACAGACATCATCATGCCAGAGCATTGCCATGAAATGATCATGCGTGTGTGAACAGACCCTAAGTATCCTGTAGGCTTCAGTGATGGTATAGTAATGTTTTCACTCACATTATAGAGAGAGAGAGAGACAGAGAAGGGGGGGAGGCACTGAACCTAGATTATTTCTTCTATTTTACTGTCCCCTTCCAAAGCCAGGGTGGCATTGGCACAATGCCCCCCTCCCCCCAGCCAGAGCCTTAGTACCAGTATGCATTGACAGGCCCATGCATCATAGTCCTTTTTGAGACCCAGCCAAGTTGTGTGCCTTTTGGAGAAAAATGTTCAAGTTGCTGGTGGGGGTATGAACAATTTTTAGATATCCACTGTAGTGCAATGGCTAGAGAGTTGGTCTAGAATCTGGCAGACTCTGATTCTGTGCCTTGTAGGCTTGATGGATGTTCTTGGCTCAGCCTAAGTAAACAATTGTGTTGTGTTTTCCAGAGGCAGTCTAGGTGATTTTGGGGCCCTGGACAAATGTTCTGGACGGGGCCCCAGAACCAGTGCCGCCCCACCACTGGCTCCTTGCCAAGGCCAAGCAATTTGGTCACCTAGGCCCCAGATAGAGTGGGCTGGAGTGCGTTGTCTCCCTCCACCCCCCTCCACCCCCTCCAACTACTAAGAAGGCCATCGGTGGATGAAGTCACTCCCAATGTGGGGCATGGAGCAGCTGTCTATTGTTAGCCTGGTTGTGATGAGGGTAAAACAAATCAAGGGAGAACAACAATGTGTAAACCACTATAGGTTCCCATGGGGGAGAAAACCAGGGCATAAGATAAACCTTTAATTTGGTGGGGAGGGGGTATATACATTTTATGTGTATGTGTCTGTATGTTTTATGCATTCAAATCACTTATGGTGTACTTTAGAATTATTGAGCTCCAAAATATCCCAAAAACCTTGTCCATGTATTGCAAACCGAAGTCAATCTACCACATCTAGGGTATTCTTCTTTTCCCTACTGCCTTCAATTTTTCCTAGCATTATTGTCTTTTCTAGTGAACCTTGTCTTCTCATGATGTGACATAAGCACTATCATTATATGATATCTTCAAGGGAGAAAGCAGGCCTGATTTGGTCTGGATGCCACTTACATGTCTTTTTCGGAGTCCATGGTACATGTAAATTAAAACTTCCTTCCCACTTCACAGTATGAATGCGTTTTCTTCCTATGAGCTTTGTCTAAATTTTACTGTACTGATACTGCTCATTTGGCCAAAAGGCCTGCCCTTGAGCAATGCCACATTAAATACTTCATAATAAAAATATGTTTTTAGAACCATTTAAAAGTGTCTTTAAGCGCCATACGCTGATTTAAAAAAACATAAGCTAAATGTTTGGGAACACAACCAGATATGTGAATGACTGAAATGCAGCCCAATCCCACTGCTACTTAAAATCCATTTTTGATGGAGGTCTGGATTGACTTACATTGGTGTCATTGAGCTTGGAATCAGGAACCTGGAAGTGTTCCATGGGGGCTACAACTTTCATGCCAAGGCTAAGAGGGTGGAAACGGGATCTCTCTGGGGTGGCAAACTCTGGCCTTGGAAGTTACTGGCAATTTGGGGGTGGGACTTGTGGAAAGGGAAATCTGAGTAGGGATCTCCCCCAGAATCCATGGTCCACATTTGCCCTCTAAAGAGATTGCCCTTGGAAGCAGCCAGTTTCTCTGTAGGGAACTACTCTCTCTAACCTGAACTCCAAGCCCAACCAGGAGTTTGGCAGCCCTAGGAAAATTTCTGAAAAAGATGGCAAAGGAGGGCCAGCAACTGATAGAGGCATGGAAGCCCACACCAGGACAGTAGCAGGGGCCTACTTGGGCACAAAGGACTACCAGTGCTCTCATCCCCCATAGTCCACTCCTTACAGCCCCACACAAACCCAGTTCCCCCACCCCAGCTGCCACACACAGACCCAAATCCTCCACTCAGCCCCTCTCAGAACCAAAACCACCCTCAGCTGCCCCACACCCAGTACCCCAGGAACAGGCTGGCCAGCCTGCCCCATTGTTCCCTATGCTGGGAACCAACCTCCCATCAAAGAAGGGAACACAGACACACAATGATTAAGTTTAAAAAAACCTTTATTTTATCGTTTTCAAATTACAAGTGGTCAACAAATCACAACATATTACACTTATTGTCCCCCACAGCACAACACAACACAATTAACTACACATCAGAGAATCTTAAAAACAATTTTTCTTTTGAAATGGACAAACAGTAAAGTTTTGAAGATATCCACAGGTTGCATAGTAAGCGGGCACAACAGGGCATGGAAACAGAAGCCCACACTAGACAAGATGATCATAACTACCAGCCTAATACAACTCTCCCTCCATAAAACGACTTAATGGGGGGGAACCACTGCAACAGGGTCCAGCAGAACCTATGTCATTTCCTGTGGCTATGCTTTCAGTTCAGACACAAAAAGCTGAACTGGGCACTTCCAAGGCACTGGACACTGGTATTTCTGGAGCAGTTCTGCAGAGGTCTCCCCCCACCCCCACACCAGCCTCAGAATTTACCTGGGAAGATCTGCGAGAGATCATCATTGGCCGGTGCCCATCCACCACTCTTCCCGCATCCCCCAACCATGCAAACCCAACATTAACATCAACAATTTTTTTTGGTTTTTTTTTTTTTAAACATTAACATTCAATCAACTTTTAAAAAACATAATCACAACATTTTTTTTGGTTTTTTTCTTTTTTTTACATGAACATTCAATCAACTTTTAAAAAACATAATCACAACATTTTTTTGGGTTTTTTTTCTTTTTTTTACATGAACATTCAATCAACTTTTAAAAAACATAATCACAACATTTTTGGGGGTTTTTTTTTCTTTTTTTTACATGAACAGAACATCAACTTTCAAAAAACAGTACAACAATTCTTCTTCAATTTTTTTTTACAAGGATTTCATCTGATAAAAACACCTAAGCAATCCCTATCTAACCTGTTTCTCCCTCCAGTAGCAATCCATGTTTCTGGGGCATTATTTTTCATAATAAATTTGGTCCCACAGGGTCTGTCTCAGTGATGGGAGATGTTTTGAATACCCTGGGGGGGGGGCTTTCAAATTGCTGGGTGTTTTCCCTTTGCCACTGGTTCCTAACCACCCTCCCTCTACTGGCCGGTTTTAACTGTATATACAGGGTTTTATACAAGGGAGAGCGCGATTCCAAAGGATTGGACTCATAGAGGATGCAGGCCACAAGTTGGGCTCACCTCAGTCACTCTGGAAGTCCAGTCCTGAGAAATCGAAGAGGCGAGAGTTGACCTTCAGGAAGGTCAACTGCTCGACTCTCCATGGGAGAAGGCGAGTGCGATGTGGGCCGACAATGTCGCCCGCATGTGAAAAGACGCGCTCGCTCTCCACGCTCGTCGGAGGGCATGAGAGCAGCCGCTGCGCCTCGAGGGAGAGGTCCGGCCAGACCGACTCCTTCCTGGCCCAGTAGCTGAGCGGATCGGTGGAGAGCGACTCGCAGGGCTCCGCGAGGTAGTCCCTGACCATCGCCTCCGCCGGATCCTCTCTCACGGTCCTCACGACCCCAGAGGGGACGAGGGCCCACCGGAGCATCTCCATCTCCATCGGCACTCCGGTGGTGGCCTCGGGGGGGGCCTGCGCAGAGGGGGCGTCAGAGGGACCCGCACGGCAGGGCCCCTCTTGCGTCCCCCCTGTCGACAGGCGTCCCCTCTTGGCCTGCCTGCGCCTCACCCAAGAGCAGAGCCCGTCTCTGGCTTGGGTGAGGTTCCCATCCCGCTCGGCGAAAGTGCCCTTTATGCGCGGGTCACACATGGTCGCCAACATGTATGACTCTTCCTTAGTGAGAGGAGTTAGCCTGGCAGCTATGCCCTGCTGCAGCCTTCTCACTAATGCGCGCACCGCTGGAACAAGGTCAGCACGGGGCGCGACCCGGTCTGCAAGGGTGGCCAGATTCCTCTGGAGCGTGTGCACCAGGGGAATGACCAGACCGAGGGTCGCCGTGTCTGACGAGACCGCCACAGTGAAGTCCTTGAAGGGCTTCAGGACCTCCACTGTCTGGGTGATGGTGAGCCAATCCTCCCGGCTGAACTCACCCACCTGACTCGCACCGTGGTTCTCGGAGAGCCACGCATGGAGTGCGGCCTTCTGCTCCACCAAGCGCTCAAGCATGGCGCAGGTGGAGTTCCAGCGAGTGCTGACGTCAGTGATCAGAGCGTGCTCTGGCACACCTGTCCTGACCTGTGTCTGGCACAATTCGTGCGTGGCCTTCACGCTGCGCGAGAAGTGACCCGTGAGCCTCCGACATTTCTGGACAAGTAACTGGAGTTCACGGGTCCGGGTATCCAAGTGTTCCTTCAAGGAGCCCAACCCCAGCGCGTCTCTCACCACTAGCTGAAGCTTGTGAGCCGCACAGTAGACGCTCTCTCGGCTCACTAGATGCGCCGCTGCCCTCATGTTCTTGCCACCGTCCGTCACCATGCATCCCACGGTGGCGGGTCCCTGGCCTATCCACTCGTCCAACTGTCTCCTTAAGGTGGCAGCGATGTTCTCCGCCGTGTGGGACACGTCGAGCACCTCGGCGTGAAGCAAGGCCTTGCAGTAGCCGGCCTGGCGGTCTCGCATCCTTCCCTGTCTAGCTGTGCTAGGCACCTCCCCCCGGCCCCCACCCAGAACCGACTCGGGTTCCCACCAGTGAGCAGTAAGCGAGAGGTACGCTTGCTGCACACTTGGGCAGGTCCAGATGTCCGATGTGAAGTGCACAGTTCTCCCGGCAACCCGGGACAGCTGTGCCTTCACATGATCCCTGGCAGCCCTGTAAAACGAGGGCACCACCGATCTGCTCAACGACGTGCGAGCAGGGACGGCGTACCAGGGAAAGCAATCTTGGAGCAGCCCTGAGAAGCCGAAGTCTTCAACTATGGAATACGGTTGCCCATCCACTGCTATCATGTTGACGATGTGGCGCGTGATGCGCCTGCTCGCCCTCCGGATCCCCTCTCTGGGCACACTAGCGCCCTGCATACCAAGCATCTCCGGGAGAGAGGCTTGGCGTCCCTTTCCTGCAGGTACCCTTAGGGGGAGAGCACCAGAAGAGCCTGCCTCCTTCTGGCTAGCTGGCGGCCGTGCGGCGCCACTCGAACCCTCCTCCCGAAGAAGCACCGCCTGGTGGTGCCTCTTCATATGGTACCTCATCCCAGACGTGGAGAGATGCCACACATCTTTGCCACGGCTGACGCGCTGCCTACAATGCAGGCACAGGGCTGCTCGGGGATCCTCCGCTGTCTGGAAGTGCTTCCAGATTTCGGAGGAAAAGGGCAACCCACGCTTCCCAGGAGAAGCGCTTTCTGGATCACCCTGAGGCACCTCCTGTGAGGTGCTCTGGCCGGACACACCGTGTCCCACTCTCGGCCGGGCAGGTGGGGATGGACGAGGCTGAAGGGGCAGAGATGTGGGCTCTTCCACCACAGTCTCTGCCTCTTCCTCCCGCATCCTCTCCTCCTGCACAGCCGCGAGAGGCCTGCTGCTGGCCTCAGAGGAAACTGGGGTGGACCGCCCCAGGGGGGGTCTCACGGGCAGTTCCTCCAACATCCTCTGGGTTCCTGGGGTGAGCGGGAGCGCAGGGAAAGTGATGTGCTCCGCGCCCATCCCAGGAGACACCACATGCTGCCCCTCCTCCAGCAGCTGGCTCGCAACCACTGGAGGAGGAGGAGCCTCAGCAGCAGGCCCCCGCCCAGTGCCAGCCCCTGCCTCACGCACCCGGGTTGGGGGTGGCCCTCCAGCAGCTGCCTCAGGAAAGAGAGTCTTGCGAACCCTCTTCCTGTCACCAGAAGCCAGGCTGGTGAACGGCAGCAGCGCAGGGGAGGGCCTCCTCCGCTCAGATGGGGGGGCTGCCGCAGCAGTCCCCCTCCCCCTCCCCTCCTCCCCTCTAGATTTCTCCCTAGCCTTTCCCCCGGGGCCCCTCTCTGCTTTCCTCTCTGACATACTTTCCCCTCCCAAATTCTACCCTAACTAATCAGAAAAGATTTGGAAAACAAAGGTCAACTTTGTTTTCAAGACCTAACTAACCTGCTCTAAATCTGTGCTTCTAGTGGCTCTGTGACTTGGAGATGAACAATCAAGTGCCTTTTTAAGCAACCCTATTTATGTCAGGGAACCTGAGCCTGCCAATCAGCTGAATTCCTCTGGAATTGAGCTGGCCCTAAACCCCAATAACAGGTGACAAAGCCTTAAACACTCACACACTAGTATGCCCGGGCCGGCCTGGCACCACCACGGGTGCCAGAGATGGGCAGTGGAACCCTAGTTATGGGGGCACTAATGGGAAGCCTATTGACAGCTATTACAAATTTTATATATATATATATATATATATATATATATATATATATATATATATATATATATATATATATATATATATATATATAGAATTCAAACCTAACACTCACTCACTAATGCTTTCCCTGCTGAGTCCCTATTTAGTTTTTTAAAAAAAACTAGGCTTGGTTTCCCTAATAATTATGTTGAGGGCAATTATCCACTGATCACCTACCAACTGGCCTACCTACCTAAGAGACACTATTTAGCGGGACCAATGTATCTGTGGTATGTCGGTGTGGGGTGTGGATGTGGTGTTTTGAAGATGAGCCTCCCCCCTCCCAAGCTAGCAAGAACCCACCCCCAAGCCCACCCAAATGTGAACCCGGACTCGCTCACACTAACACCAGTCCTGCAGTCCAGCGATGTTCAGGCGGTCTTGCAGCTGGTCCTCCTCTCCTCCGCGATGCTGTCAAGAAAATTGGAAATGTTAACAGAGTCAACACCACACGCCGCGCACGCAACCCCCAAAATTCAAGGCCCCGTTGCACAAGCCAAGTCAGCCCCCCCCCCTGAAAGGCTAGGGCCAACCAGCAGCAAAACAAAACACATCCACCCAGCAGAGCTTCTGGCCTTTGCAGGCCAAAAGCTGGCACACTCATTTTTTAGTCCTGTGAAACAGTAGTTCAAGCCCACCCCACACTCAAACTTGAAAAATGAAACATGAAAGAAAGCAGGCACTGCAATCAATGCTGGCCCCCCCTAACCCCCAAACAATATCCTCTTGCCCAACCAGAAAATGCCCCCCCCAGCCCAAGCCATAAAGACAGAGCCAAAGCATATGCTCGCAGGTAGGCACAGCAGCAGACATAAGCTCAAAAAACAAATTTTACAACAACCCTACCAGTCCACCACTGCAGATGTCCAGCAATGTTGATCCTCCACGCAGAGATCTGCAGGCCGATGTCCACCAAGTGCAGTCCAGTCCAGAAGAGGTCCACCAACGATAAACAACCTGAATGTGAAGCAAAACAGTGAGTGCCAGGCCAGCAAACGGGAAGGGTTACCAAAGCCGGAGCAGCAGGCCTGTGTGTGGGCCGAAGGCTGGCACAGTTGTTCAGGACGGAGCCTGTTGGGAATCCTTGCAAGCAGGGGACCAGACACAGAAAAACAAGCCACACCATTCCAGATTGTGAAGCACAACTGTGAGTGCCAGGCCAGCAACCAAAAAGGGTTACCTTAGCCAAAGCAGCATACCTGTGTGTGGCCCGCAGGCTGGCACAGTTGATCAGGACGGAGCCTGTTGGGAATCCTTGCAAGCAGGGGACCAGACACAGAAAAACAAGCCACACCATTCCAGATTGTGAAGCACAACTGTGAGTGCCAGGCCAGCAACCAAAAAGGGTTACCTTAGCCAAAGCAGCATACCTGTGTGTGGCCCACAGGCTGGCACAGTTGTTCAGGACGGAGCCTGTTGGGAATCCTTGCAAGCAGGGGACCAGACACAGAAAAACAAGCCACACCATTCCAGATTGTGAAGCACAACTGTGAGTGCCAGGCCAGCAACCAAAAAGGGTTACCTTGGCCAAAGCAGCATACCTGTGTGTGGCCCACAGGCTGGCACAGTTGATCAGGACGGAGCCTGTTGGGAATCCTTGCAAGCAGGGGACCAGACACAGAAAAACAAGCCACACCATTCCAGATTGTGAAGCGTAACTGTGAGAGCCAGCCAGAAGAAAGGCTTCTGGCCTGTGTAGGCCCAAAGCTGGCACACTCTTGTTTTAATCTTAAAACAGTAGATCAAGCTTAAAGAAGGCAAGCACAACAACCAATGCTGAACCCCCCACCCACCATCAAACATTGTCTGCCCAACCTGTCCCCCAGGCCATACCTGTGTGTGGGCCGCAGGCTGGCACAGTTGTTCAGGACGGAGCCTGTTGGGAATCCTTGCAAGCAGGGGACCAGACACAGAAAAACAAGCCACACCATTCCAGATTGTGAAGCACAACTGTGAGTGCCAGGCCAGCAACCAAAAAGGGTTACCTTAGCCAAAGCAGCATACCTGTGTGTGGCCCACAGGCTGGCACAGTTGATCAGGACGGAGCCTGTTGGGAATCCTTGCAAGCAGGGGACCAGACACAGAAAAACAAGCCACACCATTCCAGATTGTGAAGCACAACTGTGAGAGCCAGCCAGAAGAAAGGCTTCTGGCCTGTGTAGGCCCAAAGCTGGCACACTCTTGTTTTAATCTTAAAACAGTAGATCAAGCTTAAAGAAGGCAAGCACAACAACCAATGCTGAACCCCCCACCCACCATCAAACATTGTCTGCCCAACCTGTCCCCCAGGCCATACCTGTGTGTGGGCCGCAGGCTGGCACAGTTGTTCAGGACGGAGCCTGTTGGGAATCCTTGCAAGCAGGGGACCAGACACAGAAAAACAAGCCACACCATTCCAGATTGTGAAGCACAACTGTGAGTGCCAGGCCAGCAACCAAAAAGGGTTACCTTGGCCAAAGCAGCATACCTGTGTGTGGCCCACAGGCTGGCACAGTTGATCAGGACGGAGCCTGTTGGGAATCCTTGCAAGCAGGGGACCAGACACAGAAAAACAAGCCACACCATTCCAGATTGTGAAGCATAACTGTGAGAGCCAGCCAGAAGAAAGGCTTCTGGCCTGTGTAGGCCCAAAGCTGGCACACTCTTGTTTTAATCTTAAAACAGTAGATCAAGCTTAAAGAAGGCAAGCACAACAACCAATGCTGAACCCCCCCCCCCCCACCATCAAACATTGTCTGCCCAACCTGTCCCCCAGGCCATGCCAAGAATAAACTGCAACACCTTTTTGCAGAGGCAGGCCACAGCAGCACATTGCCCAGCATCAAAAAAATTTACAAAAATTTTAAAAAGGCCTAACAGGTCTCCTCTCAGGACGTCCAGCACAGATGATCCTCCAGGCAGATGTCCTCCAGATGCAGTCTCTCTCCTCCTCTCTCAGGCAGCAGCAGCAACAGAAGTGTTCCAGACCAGTCTTGCTCCAAATTTAAACCCCCTGCTGCAGCCTCAGCCAAAGATTTAAATCTATTGGCTGGCATGAAAATACAGCAGAGGGATTGGTGACTCCTAAAGTCCCCCCTCCCCTGCCTTTCCCCACCCACACTCCAAGAGCCACCCTCCTCCTGCTCCCCCTCCCCTACCTGTTAGTTTTGGCGGGAATCTCTGCTGCTTTGCAAATGCAAAGTGCAATGCAATGCTTGCACCTTGCATTTGCAAGGCAAAGCAGGATTCCCTATCCTCCTTTGCAAGAGGGGTGGGGGGTGACAGAAGGAGTGAGTGATTCACTCCTTCTTCCCCCCTCCCCTCTTCTAAGAGCCTGCAGGAAGCAAACGGCAAACGGCTAGCAAAAACAAAATGGCGATTCTCTAATGCCGAAAGAATGCCGAAAGAATCCCGAAACGTTTCGGCTTTTTCTTTCGGCTATCCCGAAACATTTCGGCATTCCCCGAAACGTTTCGGGATTCCTGAAGAATGCCGAAACACTTTTGTTTCGGCATTCTTTCGGCATTCTGAATGCCGAAACGCACATCCCTACTAGCAGGCAATCTCTTGGGGATCTGCTAGGTTAACTGCTGATTGCCTACAATCAGTGCGAGGTGGCAAACCCTCTGGGGATCACCCACCATCAGGGCTGGCGCCACCATTGAGGCCGTGAGGTGGGGGCCACAGGCGACCTGGGGCCGGAGGGGGCTCTGGAGGGGTGCTGGGGTGGAACTGTGGTTCTCGAAAGTTTATGCTACAATAGTTGGTTAGTCTTAAAGGTGCGACTGGACTCTACTATTTTGCGACTGCAGACTAACTCCTCTGGATCCATATCCATAAAGAACAGCGCCAAGAGATTTGAAACATAAAGGGAGCTTTAGTTTACACTTCATAAGAGCAGCAGTGGAGAAAACTATTTTGGGATGATGTAGGGAGCCAGTTTGGTGTAGTGGTTAAGAGCAGCGGGACTCTAATCTGCAGAACCGGGTTTGATTCCCCACTGTCTAGAGAGATTCCCCATGCTGTCTAGACAGATCTGTCTAGGGATCCTAGACGACAGGGAATCCTTCTGTAGATATGCAACAGATGCCAATCCACTCGATCAGTTTGCTATTTGCATATATTCCTCCAGCAGCCCTGAATGGTCTTAGCTATGAAACTACTCATGGCGAAGAAGACAAACAACATCCTTACGTTAGGGCTTGAGAAGGCCGTGGGTTTACAGAAGTATTTTGACAATATTTTTTTTAAAAAAAGATTAAGTTTTTCTGGATAGACGTAGTATCCGGAGTTTCAAGTTTTTTTCTTTCTATTAACAGTTTCTTATAAATTTTTTTGCTACAGGTTCTTTTATGGGCCTATTCTAATTGGGTTATTTTACTCCGTAGATCTATTCTAGTCTTTTCTTTCTTTTTCTTATAGGCCGATGCAGTGGCGATACACCTACCCCGAGCTACGGCTTCCATTGCATCCCAGACTATTTCACTTGGGACTCCACAGTTCACATTTTGTTCAAAATAGTTTTGTATTTCTTCTGATGTTGTTTTGTGAGCTGCTGTGTCAAATAAATGAAATTTATTTAAAATCCAATGTGAATCTCTTGCTTTTTGTTCTGATAATGTTGTTGAGCATTCCACCCGTGAGTGGTCTGACCACATCATAGGGCCTATTTTAGAATTGATGTTTTGTTGCAATAAGCATGGGGAAGCTAGGACACAATCAATCCTAGTATAGGTTCTATATCTAGAAGAAAAATAAGTGAAATCTTTTTCAGATAGATGCTGGGTTCTCCAAACATCCATTAAATCGTATTGTTTCAAAATGTTCTCTAATTGTCCAATTTTTGAGGGGTTTGGTACAGAAGAGTCAGGTTTTTTTTGTTTTGAATGGTCTAATTTGGGGTTAACAATTAAATTTAGATCCCCCCCCCCAATAAAATATCTCCTTCCCGAAATACATTTAGTTTGGAAAAGGTTTCTTTGAGGAATATCTTCTGGTTTGTATTGGGTGCATAGACAGATGCTAGTGTCAGCTTTTTTGGGCCAAAAGAACCTTTGAGGAACAAATATCTACCTCCTTGGTCTTTTCTATGACTATCCCTTCAGCTCTAACATTCTTTGAAACTAGAACTGCTACCCCCCTGGATTTTGAGTTACCATGAGCTAAATATTGATGATCCCACCATTTTGATTTGAATACCTGCTGCGTTTTTGAAGACAAATGGGTTTCTTGTAGAAACAAAAAATCTGGTTGTTGCTTCAGTAGCATTGTGTGGACTCTTTTGCGCTTAATAACATTATTTAGACCTCTACAGTTCAAGGAAACAACCCTATATTCCATCTCCCAAGAAATGTAAAATAAAGTTGTTAAACTTTGATCTATACACCTTTAGATACAATTCTGTTACAGTATTGATTTCTAGATATAAGATACCCTTACAAGTTTCCACACACACCCCTCACTTAAACAGAAGTGATTAAGAGGTGACTGAATAATTCTAAGTGCAATATGTAATTATATAGTATTAAAGGGGGGGAACAGGCGGAAAAAGCTAATTAGCTTTGAAGGAATTTAGGGACAGGAAAATAGTTAATGAGAAGAGAAGAGAAGAGAAAGTGAGAAGAGAAAACAGGAAAGGAAAAATAATAAAACTCCGATCGCTTTAAGTAACACTAAAGAGAAAACCACCAGAGCCCCTTCCTAACAGGAAAAGGGAAGTATAACTGGGTTTACCTCTAAAAGAGCTAAAGGCCAGGGTCTGGGGTTAGAAACAAGTTAGAGAGCAAACTAAACCCCGCAACTGCTCGCCCCCCTCCCACCCTGCCTGGCTAAGTTTAAACCGTTTTATGCCCTATGCCAAGGAGAAATAGATTTCCAAAAGCATAAAGGCTTCGTTGTTGTTGCACTATTGGCTTAACGTCCTTCTTCTTCTGTGCTGCTGAGAAGTATTGATAGTAGAAGGAAGGAAGAAGGACGGCTTCTCTCTCTCTTTGCTTCGTCAGGAATTGCTCATGTCAGTCCCTGCTGGAGGCCTCTGGCTTCTTTTTTCAGTGGGGTCTTGCTCCAACTGTTCAGTGATGATCTAGCCTTATAGGAAGAGATTTTGCTTGGTGAGACGGAATTCCAGTCCAGCTGTAGGTCTTTGAGGAGCGTAATGCCTGTCTCCATGTCATATTAGGAATATTAGGAACAACTTTTTCACCGTCAGAGTATTTCAAAAGTGGAATCAGCTGCCTAGGGAGGTGGTGAGCTCCCCCTCACTGGCAGTTTTCAAGAAGAGGCTGGATGAATACTTGTCAGAGATGCTTTAGGCTGATCCTGCACTGGGCAGGGGGTTGGACTAGATGGTCTGTATGGCCCCTTCCAACTCTATGATTCTATGATTCTATGCGCTTGAAAAGTATTTCCTTGCCAGTGCACCAGAGGTTTTGCTGAAGAGGCCCAACGGGATCTTATATCAGCTTCATTTAACTTGGCAATAGTCGGTTTCAGCTCCCTCCTTTTAGCTAGAGTGTCATTTGAGAGGTCCTGAAAAATGTATTTTTTAAAAAATTCTGTTAGGAGAAGTGGCCTCTTGCTCTAGCCTCCTTCATGATTATTGCTTTAGATCTGTAGTCAGGAAGGGTTATTATCATGTCTCTCTGACGCTGTTTTAGTCTGGTGCTATTAGGGGGTCCCACTCTGTAAGCCTGAGAAATCAGGGGGAAGATGCCTTCTTCTAATCTCAATTCTTGCCTGAGCCATTCTGCAAGAAATACAGCAAGATCTGTGTTGTGTTCCTCATGATCTTCAAAACCCCTAATTTTAATATGATGAGATCTTAGTTTATTGTCCAGGTCCATAAATTTTTCTTGAAGCTGCTCGTTTTTGAGTTGCAGGACCTGGATCTTTTTAAAGTTTTCTGTGGCTAGTTGTTTAGCATTTTCAGCCGTCTGTGCTGCTTGGTAGATAGACTCTTTAAGTTCACTTGTCTGATTTTTGATGATATTCTCAAGCCTTGTGACTATTTTGTTTTCAAGTTTTTCCAGAGCATTTTGTATTTCATTTTCTAAAGCCAGGGCTTCGTCAGGCTCCTTAGCAAGCTTAGCGGCCTCCATCTTGGCTGGTGCCTGGCAATTTTCAGCCGAAGCTTGTTTGGCTTCTGCTTTCTCTAGGAAGGCTTTGAGAGAGGATTTATTGGGTTCTGCAGGTTTTGCTTTCCCTCCTCCGGTTTTGCCCATAATTTTTAAGTGCTTACCGCTTTAAGGGCGCTTGAAAAAAGCCGCAGCCGGCAGTCGGGGTGCAGAGCGAGGTTTTTAGATGCCCGCCATCGTTGCGTGACGCCGCACTGATTCCTGAAATGCCAGCTTGCATTTAGACACCCAATTACATTGTTTATTGAAATGTCTTTGAATTTAACTGTACTGACTCAGACGGTATAATCATCTTTAGGTCTCAGTGAGAAAGGCAGACTATAAAGAATGTAAATAAATAAATAAATGTTGGAAATTTTGAGAACTTGAAACAAACATTATACCGATATAAGAATTCTTGGCAGCAAGGAGAGCACAACAAGGAATTTGTCCACGGGTGAAAAGGACTTACCAAAAACTATAAGAAAGTGGTCATGGAATGTAAAGTTATATCTTGGAATGTTAATGGACTAAACTCACCTTGTAAACGCAAAGCTACTTTCCACTGGCTAGCAAAACAAAAATGTAATATAGTTTGTCTGCAAGAGACACATATTAGAAAGCAGGACGAAAAATATTTGAAATTTGTTAAATTGGGAAAAGAATTTGTTGCCGCCTCTAAACAGAAAAAGAGGGGAGTTGTATTGTACATAAAAGAAGAATTGCAGCCCAGATTAGTTTTAAAAGATGCAGAAGCCAGATATTTAGCAGTGGAAATTATTTGGAATTCTAAGAAAATATTGATGATCGGGATCTGTGCACCTAATGGTGCAAAGGAAAAAAATTTTAAGGACTTAGAAAAACAATCAGATGAATTGACTTATGATCACATAATCTTGGTGGGGGACTTCAATGGAGTTACAAACCTGGATGAGGACAAGCAGTCTAAAGCTGCTCACAAAAAAAGAGGACTATTACCAAAGGCGTTTTTTATGCTTAAGGAACAAGGAAGTTTAGAAGATGTGTGGAGGAGACAATACCCTAAGAATAGACAATATACATTTTACTCTGCAAGACATTTCACATTATCAAGAATAGATATGATCTGGGCCTCTGAAGAACTGACATTATGGACTAGAGAGGTGGAGATAATGCCAAAGGTAGGCTCAGATCATAACCCAATTATGTGGAGATTTGGGAAAAATAATAAAAGAAAAGGATGGAGAATAAATGAGGACTGGTTACAAATAGAAGAAAATATTGCGTTGCTGCGAAGGGAGACCAAATTTTTCATACAATATAACCTGAACAAAGACGTGCCGACCAATAAAGTATGGGACACATATAAAGCGGTGATAAGAGGCATACTAATAGACTTGAATGCAAAAGCTAGGAGGAAAAAGGAGGAAAAGAGATCTGAAATTTTGGATAAAATAAAAGCCAAAGAGATACAACTTAAGAAAAGACCGGGGGGGGGGGGGAGACATATCAGGATATTAAAATTCTGTAGGAACAATTGACAGCAATGGACAATAAAGAATTAGAGTGGAACTTAAAGAGGATGAATCAGAGGTCGTTTGAAGGTGCAAATAAACCTGGGAAATATTTGGCGTGGCAACTAAAAAAAAAGGAAGGAGAAGAAAATCATAAGTAAAATTCTAGAAGATGATACGGTGCTTATGGATCAAGCGGCTATTAGTAGAGCCTTTTTTAAGTTTTATGCAAAATTGTACCAAAAAAAAGAAGTGAGTAAAGATTTAATCGCGGAATACCTAGAGAAGATGAAAATTCCGACAATTCCTGAAAAATGGAAAGAGAAATTAAATAAGGAAGTGACGGAAGAAGAAATAAAGGAAGCTATACAATCAACGAAGATACGAAAGGCGCCAGGACCAGATGGGCTAACGGCAAAGTTTTATAAAGTGATGGCTAATGAACTGGCGCCATTCCTGAAAGAGGCAATGAATGGAGCGATGCAAGATCAAAGGATTCCCGACTCATGGAACGAAGCCAATATATCGCTGATACCGAAGGAAGGTCAGGATTTGACCAATGTTAAAAATTACAGACCAATTTCGTTGTTGAATAATGACTATAAAATATTTGCAATATTTGTTGGCAGAAAGGTTGAAAGGATGGATGTCGGAATTCGTTGCTGAAGAACAGGCGGGATTTTTACCCAACAGACAAATTAAAGACAATTTGAGGACAGTAATAAACGCTATTGAATACTATGACAAGCACTGTGACAAAGAGGTTGGTATTTTCTTTGTAGACGCGGAAAAAGCATTTGACAATCTGAACTGGGATTTTATGTTTGCTACCATGGAAAAGCTGCAAATGGGAGAAAAGTTCATACAAGCGGTCAAGGAAATTTATAGAGACCAGAGTGCAGCAATCATAGTGAATGAGGATCTGACAAAAAAATTGAAAATCAGCAAAGGAACTAGACAGGGATGCCCGCTGTCTCCATTGTTGTTTATTTTGATTTTGGAAATATTGATGATTCAAATACGAGAAGATGACACAATCCGAGGTATGAAAATAAAAGAGTTTTCTTACAAGGTCAGAGCTTTTGCGGATGACATAATGTTAATAGTAGAGGATCCAATTGAAAATATGCCAAAGTTAATAGAGAAAATAAAAGAGTTTGGAGATTTGGCTGGATTTTACGTGAACAAAAAGAAGTCAAAGATTTTATGTAAGAATATGACTAAACAGAAGCAGCAAGAGCTAACAGAGATAACAGACTGCGAGGTGACTAATAAAGTAAAATATCTTGGCATTGAGTTGACTGTGAAAAATATAGATTTGTTCAAAAACAATTATGAGAAACTGCGGATACAAATAGAGAGAGACTTAATAAAATGGAACAAACTGAATTTATCATGGCTGGGAAGAATTGCAGCAGTAAAAATGAACGTCTTACCACGTGTGATGTTCTTGTTGCAAACTATACCAATTATCCGAGACTCCAAACAATTTGATAAATGGCAAAGGAAAATCTCAGACTTTGTGTGGGCAGGCAAGAAACCACGAGTGAAAATGAAGGTTTTACAAGATGCGAAGGAAAGAGGTGGCTTGCAATTGCCCAACATAAGACTGTACCATGAGGCAGTATGTCTTGTATGGTTGAAAGACTGGATAACGTTAAAAAACCGTAAGTTGCTGGCCCTGGAGGGACATAAAAAAATATTTGGATGGCATGCATACATGTGGTATGACAAAGTAAAAGCGGACTCTATGTTTTTGCATCACTATATTCGGAGAAGCCTCTTCACGGTCTGGAAGAAATACAAGTTGTATATGGAAGATGGAATTCCTTCATGGGTGGTTCCGCATGAAGTAATAGATCCGAGAACTGTCGATAACGAACAGCAATGTCTAACCTACAAGGAGATTACACAAATACAACACTCAAAGCTGAAAATAAAGACAGAAGAAGAATTGTCTCCTTGTTATGGATGGTTCCAGTACAGACAGATTAGAGACCTTTATAATGCGGACTGCCAGAGAGGAGGAATAAGATTGGAAAATTCGGAGCTAGAGGAAGTGATACTACAAGAAGGCAAGAAAGAAATATCCAAGATTTACAAATTACTTTTAAAATGGTTCACGGTGGACGAAACAGTAAAAGTCCAGATGGTGAAGTGGGCAATAAACTTTCATAAAGAAATAACAATGGAGGCATGGGAGTACCTATGGAAAAATACAATGAAGATTTCAACTTGTATGAACATTAAAGAGAATGTGTACAAAATGATTTACAGATGGTATTTAACACCAAAGAAAATTGCGCTAGTAAAATACTAATATGTCAGACAGATGCTGGAAATGTAAAAAGCATGAAGGATCATTTTATCATATGTGGTGGACATGTGAAGTAGCTAAACAGTACTGGGGAGAAATAATTGAAGCAATAAATGAGATTTTACAAATACAAGTAAACAAGAACCCAGAATTGTTGCTACTGAACTTGGGAATGGAGACAGTTCCAATGCAGCATAGAACATTGTTATTTTATATGACAGCAGCGGCAAGACTTTTGTACGCGCAGAAATGGAAGACGCAAGAAATACCAACTGTAGAAGACTGGATTTACAAATTGCTGTACATGGCAGAAATGGACAAAATGACAAGGAAACTTAAAGATCTTGACCTAGGACAATATATTGTTGATTGGGGGAAATTGAAACAATTTTTGGAGAAAAAGTGGGATGTAAAAGGAGAACTGTGGCAGTTTGAAATCTTTTTTAAAAAAATAATAATGTTGCAATGAGAAGAGAGAAGGGATCTTACCATTTAGGGGGAATGTAATTATGATCTAAGCTAATATAATATTTAAGGGAATTTTACATTGAATATATGAGAGAGGTATACTATATATGATATATAACATAAAATAACGGGTTAGTGGATCAGACTCTACATTATAACGTATTATGTGGTTATGCTATATGGTGTTGTGTGCTGTGCTACATTGGTGGCATAGCATACAATATATATATAATATATTACTATAATATATACTATATTGATAGTGTATTTGATGGAGTATATGCTTAAAAGAAAAGAAATAGAATAAGTTTAAAGTAAGAGATCCCTGCTATATATTATACCATACTGTTGTGTTATATTGATATGAGATATACTATACTGATAGTACGTTTGATAGAGTTTATGTAAAAGAATAAGAATGTGCTTAGAGTAAGAGATATTATGATTCAAAGCTGGTAGGAGGGTTGGAAAGCTGTTGGAAGTCAATAGGGAGGGGGGAGGAAAAGGGTGGGGGACAGAGTAAGGGGGAAAAATGGGATTATATGTGTTAAATTTGGAAAATTTTCTTTTGTTTCCACTCACCAGTAAAATTTTATTAAAAAAAAAAAAGGAATTTGTCCCCGGGTGGAAGCAGCTTTTGAGCATTCCCTGAAAAGGCCCTCTCTGGATATCAGGTTACCTGCAGCACATTAACTTGTGTGACATTTATGACCAGGGCTTCTTTTCTGGGGAAAGAGGTGGTGGAGCTCAGTGTGTTGCCCTCGGAGAAAATGGTCACGTGGCTGGTGGCCCCGCCCCCTGATCTCCAGGCAGAGGGCAGTTGAGATGGCCCTCCGCGCCACTCAGCGGCGTGGAGGGCAATCTCAACTTTCCTCTGTCTGGAGATCAGGGGGCGGGGCCACCGGCCATGTGACCATTTTCAAGAGGTTCCGGAACTCTGTTCCACCGTGTTCCAGCTGGAAAAAAGCCCTGGCTGTGTTGGTCTGCAGTAAAACAGCAAGATTTGAGTCCAGTAGCACCTTCGACTAACAAGAGTTTCGGAGTATAAGCTTTTAAGAGTCAAAGCTCTGTTATCTGAAAAACTTGCTATCCGAAGAAGGGAGCTTTGACTCTCGAAAGCTTAACATGAAGTACTGGTGGTACATAGGAGTACAAGTGTCCAACCTGTGTCATTCGTCACTTGTAGTTAGGCTCTGAGAGATGTAATCATGTGAGAGAGGAGATGAAATTAACAGAGTATTCGGGGAGGCAAAGAGGAAATTGACAAACCCTCTGAGCAGCTCTCTTTGCCAGCTGTGTAGAGAGGGGAAATTGACAGAGCTTTTGCCTCTGTCTTTTTAAACTACGCTTCCCAGATAACATTGTATCTCCCTTCACTTGAGAATCCTCGTGTAAGAGGTCTCATGTAGAGAGACTCTTGGCAAAGCCAGAGATGGGAGTCATTCGATCACAATGTGGAAAAGTCTCAGAGGATTAACTAGTTCAGTATCCTTTTAGGGATGCTCAATAACCAGCTGGTTTGGTTCATGTCCTCATCACTACCAGCTAGATCAGGGAGTTGAAAGGTTGCCGAGCTGTTTGGATGCGTCCAGGGCTTTTTTTCAGCTGGAACGCAGAGGAACGGAGTTCCGGAACCTCTTGGAAATGGTCACATGGCTGGTGGCCCCGCCCCCTGATCTCCAGACAGAGTGGCAGAGCGGCGTGGAGGGCCATCTCAACTCCCCTCTGTCTGGCGATCAGGGGGCGGGGCCACCAGCCATGTGCCCATTTTCTCCGAGGGCAACCCGCTGAGTTCCACCACCTCTTTCCCCAGAAAAAACACCCTGGATGTGTCCAAACTAATTGGGGTGTCTTCATTTGCGAGATGAGACTGTTTTCCCAGAGCAATTGCCTCCGTTCCCGTCTACTACCTTCACTCATTAAAAGGCTCAGAGTTAAAAGAGCAAAACAATTCTGTTTAGGATTTTTACGTTCAGACTTGTTACTTAAACTACTTCTGTTTGCTTCTGATCTCTTTCCATGAACCTAGTTAATCTTACAATTGTTTCTTGGGATCACTTTACAATAGAGGCCACTCACTGCAGGGGCAAACCCCAGGCAACACTGCAAGGTTATTAGAAAGGTGCATCTGATTACACAGGTGTAATGGGGGGACAAAGTACAAGCGATTCCATGCTTAACAAATAGGTTGCAACTAGAACTTTGAGAAATACAATGCCATTTCTCTGGTGGTTGAGTTCGTTGACCGTACGAGTGCAAAAGCAACTGCAAGACGCAGTTGATTTTTCATTTATTACCAAAGCACAGTTAGAGACTGAGCAGATGTAAAGTTGCCGGGCAGAGAGTTAGAGACGAATGTCAATAGAAAACAGTGGATTGCTTCATGTCTGAGCACTGGATCAAGGTAACTCATTTGACTAATGTGCTCATATTCCAATTCTAATAATAACTGCGCTCTTCTGGACAGATTAGACAAATTTCATCCCTAAAACAATTTTTTTCATGGCACATGAGATAGTGTATATGGGATGAGGGACTGTGGTGTTGGGGGAGTGTGCGTTTGTGAGTGGGGGGCATTTTACAAATTTGCACTGGGCCCCCTAAAGTAACGCTTAGACTCTCCAACACATCCGGTTTCTCTAGAGTTGCCAGTTCTGGGCTAGGAACTTCCTGGCGATTTGGAGGAAGACTCTGGGGGAAGTAGGGTTGCCCGGTCTGATCACCCTCCCGCCAGGAACGGGGGAACCAAGTGCTCAGCTTCCCAGGGCTTGGGGACTCTCCTCGTGTGTGCGCCTTGTGCTTGTGCACCACCACAATGACTTCACTTTTGGAAAGTGACGTCATTGCACAAGGCTCGGACGGAGGCACAGACAGAAAGAACTGCTCAGAGTTGGCACGCAGAATTGGCACGCAGGTTCATCTTGGGAAAAGCAGCCCTTTAAGGATATGGATCCTGGGCCCTGGAAAGGAACAGGTAGCAGATATGTGTAACAGGATCCGATCTGCAAGCTGTAATCAACAGATGAACAGCTGGGTTCTATACCTACTGAAGATGCCAGCTTCTCTGCAACGGCAGCCCTACGCAGAGTGTGTTGGAGTAGTCTAGCACTGAGGTTTAAAGATGAATGGATCAGCATAGCCCGGCTGAGTCTAGAACAGGAGATAATTTTCACCCCAAACTGCCATTTCTCTCCTGGGTTGCCAGTAAATAGCAACTGCAGGGGCCACCTGAGATCGGGGGGAGGTTAACCTATCTCCCTCCCCAAGGCTGTATCCATGACTTCAACTAATGTCCATCCCCATAGGAATAAAAACATATCAGGAGATCCGTTCATGGATCTCTCACTGTCCTGCCTGGACTGGCCATAGGAATACAGAACGGTTCGTGTGTGATCTTGTCGTACAGGTCGGTACGCTTGCACAAAATGCCCAAACACACTGAAGGGCAGGGCTTTTTTTCAGGGAAAAGAGGTGGTGGAACTCAGTGGGTTGCCTTTGGCGAATATGGTCACCTGGCCGGTGGCCCCGCCCCCTGATCTCCAGACAGAGGGGAGTTGAGATTGACCTCCAGAGGTCAATCTCAACTCCCCTCTGTCTGGAGATCAGGGGGCAGGGCCACCGGCCATGTGACCAATTTCAAGAGGTTCTGGAACTCTGTCCCCCCCACATTCCCCCTGAAAAAAAGCCCGGCTGAAGGGGCTCCAGCCAAGGCTGTTTCATGCCCCCTTGGCCCACCAGTGTCAGCACTGCATCTGGCTGAGGGCACAGAAGCTCCATGGAGACCCAACTTTGCTCCTTTGTGATGTGCTCCAGAACATTCTGAGGCGCCTCCTCCTGTCAGGAACCCAGCCAGGACTGGGAGCACAACTCCTTGGTTGTCGAGTGTGTACGCACACCCACACAAACAGGGAAATGGCTTTGCCTAATTTTCTCTCGTTCTTTGGGGAACCCCACTTTCTCTGGGGCGTTGTGGTCATCGTGGTGTTTAACCTCATGTGGAAATTGCTGCACAGCCTGTGTATTTGGATGGGAGGTGAGCAAGCCAGACGAGAGCTGCTATGCAGGGGCAGCCAGTGGCGCAGCCCCTCTGCCTCCCAAACCGCTCAGGGGGTTGTGACTTGGATGCCACTGAATTAGTGCTGTATTTATTTCTTTGTACATTCTGGGGGTAGCCTGGGACCGTGCAGGTCGTCTTCTCTGAACTAATAGCTTAAAGTTTAGCATAGATATGTCTGCGTCATCTTCTGTCCTTGTAACACATAAAAATTAGACTGTGTGCATGTGGAGTGTACTGTGATTGGAAAACCTGCTACTAAACTGGCATTTCAACAATTTCAATTCCTGTTTTTAATTCACATAGTAAATTCCACACTCTGGATCTGCTGTCTTCTGCTTTTGAGATATGATTCTGCCCTGGAAAGTAAATGGGAAAACCAAACAAGTCCATCAATGCGCTTTTCTGGTTTTGTTAATGGCACATTTGGGGAGGAGACGCAACTAACTGGTGTCTCCCCTGTCTCTTGTAGGACTCAACCTGCGAAGGTCTCCTTCAACGCAAGCAAGAGTCTCCCAGGCTCGCTGGCATCGCATTCGTCAACTGCTCTGTGATGACCAGGAGTGCCTCATATGTGAGCATGCAGCGCATGAGGCCATTCAATACATACACGTCATAGAAATGCCAGAGAGCCGTGAACCTGCAGCCCTGCAGTCTGGTCCGCCGGGAAGGAAAGGCCAAAAAACCTTCTCACGGAGCACCAGTGAGCCAGCTCCCATCTCTGGCCCCTGCAAACCAGTCCAACGGGGCTCCTCCAGTTATCTTCCTGGCTCCCCAATGGTTAAAAAAGAACCTCACCTCCATTTTGAAGATCACGCTGCCCATGCCTGGCATGAACATAGTCACCCTTCTTCTCAGCGAGGGGCAGCAGAGTTTGCTTCTTCATCTAGCAGCCGCACGATCTCTCTCTTTACCGAGACAAGATCCTCTTCTGGCTTGTCGGAGTTCTCGGTGGACAGCTTGACACTCCGCAGGTCCACCTCTCACCTTAAGATGGCTTTCGCACAGCGAGAGGACAATAAGGAGTCCTCCTGCACTGAGAGCGAGGCCTCTTCTGAACATCAGGGGACTTATCAGGAGGAGACTTTTCTTCCAAAAAGAACCCATTCCCAAACTTCACTACAGAGGGGGACAACCCACATGCCAGCTGGCGCCGGAAAGGCCCAGCGGACTGAATTCACAGAGATGGGGGCTCCCTTTCTAGAGGAGAGTGTGATCGCAAGCTTGGAGTCTCACGTGTTAGTGAAGCGAGTCCAGCACCATCTGGGATTGCCCGTCACACTCCTCAGGTCCCTCCGAAGATTTATGGCGCCTGCTCCCGATTTAACCCCTCGGGGGCCCAAGAGGCAATTTGATTGGATGACAAGACCTCAAGGCCTCTCCTTTCTGGGCTCTGGCAGCAGAAAGAGGCTGGAGCTCCACATGAAAGAAATGGTTCACCGGAAGCGTTGGCAATTGCCCCAGAGGATCCAAAGGGCCCTCGCTCGAATCAAGCCCCCCTTCCAGGCGGAAGGGAAGAAGCCGCTCTCCGCCATCAGGAGGCCTGGCCTTGGGGTCGCCTCTCAGGGGAAGGGTGCAAAGGAAGTGCAGAGGAGCTCGGCAAGGCTTCCCAGCACAGCAGAAGTCTCGGGCTCCAAGACCACCAGGGCCTCCCAAGCCGAGCTCCAGCTCCACCTTGTGAGGAAATCTTTGGAAATGAGGCTGGAGAGTTTCCCTGCAATTGTGGGGCGTTCTCAGAAGGTGGCTTTTAAATCAAGGAGTTTGCACCTGCCCAAGCTGATTCGGCCTGGCCAAAGCTGTCCTCAGCTGAGAAGCAAGCTGCCTTTGCTTCTTTGGAGTAAAGCGGACCCGGTAGAGATGAACATCAAGTGCAAATTCATCTATTTCCTGTGGAGGCTCCCAACTCTCTACATGCAGTCCCTGGAAAAGATGGCACCCAGCAGCCCCGCACTGCCAACAGCCCCTGTCTACTTGCACGAACCCACTGAGTTTGCCAGCATGCAACCTCCCTTTGTAGAGCCGGGGGCCTGGGAGAGCCTAGAGGCACACGTCCTCCGGAAGAGGCTGCAGCACCAGTGGGGTCTGCCCGGCCTGGTGCGCCAGTCTGTGCGGCAGTTCCTCCTGCCCGGGCCATCATCGCCCACTCGTGCCTCTTCTGTGCTTGAAGTGAAGATATTGATTGACATGACCGCATTTCTTTTAGCTCACTCGGACATGAAGGAGATGCTGGAGACCCACGTGAAGAGCAAGATCATCGAGAGACGGTGGGGCCTCCCCAAAAGGGCGCTGGATTCTCTTCGCATGTTCATACCGGTCTCTCCTCCGCTGATCGCAAGAGTCAAAGAGGATGGGGAGACCCTCGCCTTACTTCACGGAAAGAATGTAATCCGGAGGAAGCCACCTGCGAACTCACCCAGAAACTCCAAGAAGCCGATGGCTTCCATAGAGATGGTGTCGCAGAGACACCTGCTGAAGAAAGCCCTTGAGGTCCAGCTGGGGGTAATAGCTCCCTTGGCCCGATGGTCTCAGGATGCTGCCTGCTGGGCCGAGAAGGAACATATGCTCCCCAAAGTCATTCCCCAAGGAGAGAGGCCACTGGTGCGACGGGCGCAGGAGCTCAATTTTGTGGATCGAGCTATCCTTGGGCGTCTCCAACTCAACCTCATCCACAAAGGCCTGATGTACAGCTGGGGGCTGCCCACAATGTACAGTAAGTCCCTTCACCGGCTGTTCCAGGATGCAACGTCTCCAGCCCCCACTGCCCTGTCTCTCAGAAAATCCGCCGAGCCCAAGTTCGCTGCACTGCGGACTCCGCTCATCAGTCCAGGAAGCCAAGAGGTGCTGGAGTGGCATGTGAGAAGGAAGAGGCTGCAGCACAACTGGGGGCTCCCAGGCCTCATTCAGAGATCCCTCTGCTACCTTCTGCCAGCTGCCCCTCCTTTGGGCCCCCAGAAGGGAAGAAGGCATGCAGAGTTGGGTGTTTCCGTGCCCGAGCTCCCCTTCCTGAGCAATGTCACCAGACGACAGTTGGAGAGAAATGTGCAGAAGAGAATTGTCAACCAGCGATGGCAGCTGCCTAGAAGGGTCTTTCAATCCATGAGGCAGATTCACCCCAACTGGAAGGACGGCGCTCTCAGTCCAAATGAATCACGTTTTCCTTTTGCACAGAGTAGAGGAAGCTTTTCCAGCTGTCAGAGCCTCCCAGCCGCCCTGACTACGGGTGCCCTGTGTCCTGAGTGCTACACTCAGAGAAGGGGGGCTGCTGCCCCACAGATGACCCAGGAGTTCCCCATGTTAAGACCCAAGACCCTGGAAAAGATTCAGCTCCACTGGTCTAAGAAATGCGTGGAGGTGCAACTGGAAACCTTCCCGGCTCTTATCAAGCTGTCTTGGAAATGTATGGCCTTGACATCCATCCGGCCTCTCCCGAAGTTGGTCCCTCCGGGTGGGATGCCTTTGCAGCCCCGGAAACGCTCCGTGCCTCTAGTGTCCCTAGAGGATGTGGGGAGGATGGAAGTGGCTGTGCGGATTGGCCACTTGATGTCCCTTTGGGGCCTGGGTACGAGATACGTGGAGGTCCTCGACGGAATGATCCCTACCGCTCCCTTTCAACCCCTTGGGAGACGCAGGAGGGCTGCTCTAGAGATCTCCGAGGGGCAGGCCTTGTTTCTTCCTGAACAGGCTCAAGAGTCCCTGGAGCTGCACGTCAGGAAGAAGAGGTTACAGCACGAGTGGAGCTTGCCCGTCCTCGTCCAGCGGTCCATCCAGGCCTTCACGCCAGGGTTTCCCCAGGCCTCTGCCTTCCGTCAGACTATGAGGGGTGTCCAAACCGTGGAGCAGGAGCTGACCTTCTTCCCGCAGGCTGCCTGCAGCCATCTTGAGCATCACCTTCAGAAGCTGAAGTTACAGCGGCAGTGGGGCTTGCCCCGCAGGGTCCTGAAATCCCTGCTCTTGCTGGCGCCAGAGACGGGACCTCGCTCTGCTGAAGGGACGACGGTGTTGTCAGCGACAAGCTTTTCTAGCGAGCCCAGCTGCAAACTTGGCAGCAGACCTTGGGCTGAGGGGGCTATAGAGACGGAGCAGGACAATAAGGAGGGCCAGAGCGAGGTGGGGGCAGCCCCGTGTCAGACATGTCAAGGCTCCATGCTCAAGGGGGTGAGCTTGGAGAAGCTGCAGCATCACCTGGCTAAGAAATCTGTGGAAGTGCATTCGGCGTTTCCCCCTGCTGTCCCCAGACGTTCTTGGAGGCACGCCTCGTGGTCCCTGAAGCAGCCTCTTCCCAAGATGATCCCCCCGGGCCAAAGGGATATGAAACCCCGGCATGCCTCCTTCGCCACCCTCAGCACAGAGGCGATCGATGGCTTAGAACTGGTCCTGCAAGGTCGCCATCTGGAATCTCTGTGGGGCCTGGGAAGACGCAACATCGAAGCCCTTGACATGATGGCGCCCAGGCTGCCCTCCCACCCAGCGGAGCCCCAAAGCGCTGGTTTTGGACTCACAATAGGACACCCCCTGTTCTTCCAGGGCTTGGACCCAGCAACCTTAGAACTGCACATCAGAAAGAAAAGGATACAGCATGAATGGGGACTGCCCACCCTCGTGCAGAAGTCGCTCCGTGGATTCATGCAAGCCCCGCCCATGCTGCCCCGCCTTTTGAAGTCTGTGATTGACACCTCTGTACTGCATCAGGAGTTGGCCTTCCTTCCCCGGGCCACGTGCAGCCTCTTGGAATTCCATGTCCAGAGAATGAAACTGCAGCAGACCTGGGGCTTGCCGGGCAGAATCCTGGCCTCCTTGAAGCTGCTCCTTCCCTCGGCTTCCTTGGGGAAGTGGCTGCGTCCTCTGAGCTACAAGGAAGAGAAATTTCGGCAGGAAGGGTCCGGAATGGAAGAAACGGAATCGGCCTTCTTAGAGAGCAAGAGGACCAAACATGACTCCTCACAACAGAAGGTTCTGGAAGGTCACCTCAAGAGAAAGTACCTTGAGACACTGCTGGAGGCATTTCCTGCCTCAGTGAGTCAGTCGCAGACAGCAGCCATTGGCTGGGGAAAGGCACCCCTTCCGAAACTGGTCCATGCTGGCCAGAAAGGGGCTGGCCTCATCCAAGAATCCTATCTCCTGAAATGTCGCCCCCTTTCCCCACTGGTGAAACCCAGAGGGGCTGTGCTTTTTATGGAGCCTGAGGCGCTACTGAAAACAGAGCTGAATGTCAAGCGCAAATATCTAATGTATCTTTGGGGACTCCCCAGCCTGTACACTGAATCTCTGAAGAAGATGGTTGGGACTGCTCCGGAACGGCCACTGAAGAAAGCTGTTCTCGGAAAAGCAGCAGCAAGAAAAGGGACGAGGGCCATCTACCCAGAGAAACAGACAGGCTTCGGATCAAGGTCCCTCAGATCGCCTACAGTGAAGCTGTCCTTCCTCACAGGCGAGGCCTTGGGTCTCCTGGAAAGCCACATCCAGAGTAAGAAGCTGCAACACGAGTGGGGCTTACCAGCCACTATTGTCAAATCCCTCCATGCATTTGCTCCCTTCCTTTCCGAAGTGCAAAGGAGCGCACAGTCCTGGGAGCGACCAGGCATTGCCCCCGCAAGACCATGTTGCATCGAAGTCCGTGTGGCCCCCCAGAGTGTGCTGTTCTTGGATGCAGCCACAAAGAGGCACCTGGAGGAACATGTCCGGAGCCGTACTGCGGCTCACAGATGGGACATGCCCCAGAGGATGCAGCAGGCAGCGAAGATGTTTCTTCCCCCTGTGTCCCTTTCCCCAAAGAAGCAGAGCAAGGCCGAAGCCTTACAGTTCAGGGTTACAAGGAGAGGCGTTTCCCCTGGGAGACCCTCAGCAGAGGAGGGTGGGGCCCAACAACTCCACCTTAGAGCAGAATTATCTCCGGAAGAGAGGCACCAAGATCCAGAGAAGACGTCTCGGCACAGGCAAAGGGCAGAGAACTCCGTCACGGAGCACGCCTGGGACCTCCTGGAGTTCCATGTACGGCGCAAACGGATTCAGCACGAGTGGGGCGTGCCATCCCTTGTGGGTCGATCCTTACATGCCTTTGCCCCACTTCCCTCGGACTCACAAATGAGAGTGAAACCCAGACCAGGAGCGTACATGGCCACAAAGAGCTTGGCGGCGGGAGGCACAACGGCTGCCCGGATGCCGTTATCAGTTGGAGAAGTGAGTGTGCCTGTCCAGGCATTGACACTTTTGGATCCAGACCTCAGGAATCATCTGGAAGCCCACGTGCGGAGTCGGACCACCTCGCACAGGTGGGGGCTTCCCAAGCTCGTTCAGGATTCTCTGAAGGCATTTCCTCCTCCGGAACTGCATTCCCATTTGGCAGAGAGCAAACGCTGTCCCCAAACACATCACCGTACATCCCAACAGTGGCATGGACCCCACTTGCCTTCCAAGGGGCAAGAGTCACCAGAGCAAATCAAGGTCACACAAAGAGCCCCTGAGAAGCTCAAGAACATCTGCCAAGAGAGGCAAGTGGCAACCAGGAGTCCCGGCGTAAAAGGGGCCGCCTTGGTTTCTCCTGACCTGAAACCCCTCTTCCTCACAGAGGAGGCCCTGTGTCTCCTAGAGTTCCATATCCAGCACAAGAAACTCCAGCATCTGTGGGGCCTGCCATCCAGTGTGCTAAAGTCCCTACGTGCCTTTTCCCCATCACCCTCAGAGCCAAAGGAAGACACGCCACGCTCCAGAAAGACTGCAAGAGAGGGGCCCTCCTGGGTCAGAGGAGGAGTGCGAGTCCTTCCGTCAAGTCCCTCGTTCCTGAGTCCTGAGGACAAGAACCAAAGATCTAGGGAAGAGGGGAAAAGGATGCTGCACTGGAGAAAGGGGGCATCACCCAAAGGCCCTCTTGCTGGCAAGAAGGAATTTGTGGGGCTCGGCAGCAATCATCCGTTCGGGATGCCCAGAGGCAGTGGCCCCTCCGAAGGAGAAGCACGGAAGAGAGGGCAAAAACTCAGAACGGGGAGCTGGGAGCAAGGCCACCTCTCTCGGTTCATTCCTGACGTCTCTAGTAAAAATGGGTCTGAGAAATTCTCTCTCCTTGGTACCATCTTGGAGAAAATACTCTTCTTTCATGAAGGGTTCGTCAGCTGGGAGCTCAGCCACAAAAGACAAAAGGGAGAGACCGCTAGAGAAGAGCCCTGGAGCATCTCAGCCGCGCATCCTAAAAGCACGTCCAAAGGGAAAAGAGACACCTAATGGATTGATACAAGTTACGAATGCAAAAACCTTGTTCAAGTTCAATAAAGATCTATATCAGCTGATTTAGGGCATAATTGCACAAGTCCCATTCAATGACTTTGTTTGAATAAACATTCCAGTAATAAATTCTAAAGGAAGTTTGTTTATGCTGAAAAGTTAAAACGGAAATACTACATTGGGGATTTTATTCTGGGGAAAGAGGTGGTGGAACTCTCAAGAGGGAAATGAGGGGAACTGATTTCTGTCCGGAGATCAAGGGGGCCGGGCTACCAGACAAGGGAATCTTTTCAAGAAGTGCCGGAACTCGGTTCCACTGAGTTCCAGCTTAAAAAAAGCCCTGGCTACACTCGAGTAAGCACAAAGCATGTACAATTGATGGAGATTTGAACCCTTCATCGTGTATATGGAAGTGAGAAGTTTAGCTCTAAAAGTTTTTCTCTAGTTCGAAAATAATAGTCAGAAGCTTGTGTTACAAGGCAGGCTAACATTCTGATGCTCGAACTGGATGCTCCAGGCTAGCCTGATCTTGGAAGCCAACCAGGGTTGGCCTTGGTTAGTACATGGATGAGAGACCCCCCAAGGGAGTGAGTGTTCCTACACAGAGGCAGGCAATGGAATATCGCTAGAGCTGGGCATGAACCAGGAAAAAGGAGGTTTGCTGTGGCTCATGGTTCTTTGCGTTTCACAAACCACAAACCAGTATGAAATTGGCTGGTTCAGGATCTGGTTCATTGGGTTTGTGAATATGTCACTTCTGGGGCAGTAGAAGATCTGCAGAAAGCTCATCCCCCTGTTGCCTAGGAAACTGATTGATCAGCACCAGGCTGTCTGCAGTGACGAACCGTGGTTCGTCAGAAATGACCTCCAATGAACCACCAGTTCACGAACCAAAAAACAACCTGGTTTATGACGAACTTTGGTTTATATTTTCGTGCCCACCTCTAAATATCACATCAGTTTGCTTTGTGCCTTGAAAACTCTACAGGTTCACAATGTTGTCTATGTACTGACGGCACACAGAGTTTTGACATATCAATAACTACCTATCTGGAAGCACAACTTGTTTCTTTTTCTCCATGCCTCCATCACACCCCACTCTCCTTATTTGGGCAATGGACGATGGCACAGTGGTACGGCACCTGCTTTCACAGGTATCATACTGATGGTGCATGGCAGAGACCTTGCACTGCCAAGTTTGCAGTTTATATCACATCGTGACGTCTTTTTGGGGTCGCTGTTGTTTTTGCTGAGAACGAGACCTCCCCACCTAATAGAAAAGGTGGAGATCAAAGGATTAGCCACATCAGTATGGAAACCATACTCACTGGAGTGCCAGAGGCCAGGTGAGCTGGCTGGCTGGCTGGCTGGCTGGCTGGCTGGCTGGCTGCTCCCCCGGGGCGCACTGCACAGCAGGCCAGGCAGGCAAGTGGGACAGCCGCTCCTTGGGAATGTGGCTTTCCCGGGCACATCACGGGCATGTTTCCAGGCTTCTGGCTTTGTTTCCCCAGATGGTCTGGGGGGAAATCCGGATTGTCCAGGGAAAACTGGACTCTTGGTGACCGTATGTAGGTTTTGGATGGTCATCAACCCCAAGACCCCCAGAGGTGGGCTTTTCAAGAATGAATATGCTTTGGGGGGCAGGAGACCCCAGGCTAGATCTTTGCCATCAGTTTCCTCTGACTAACCCTAAGCCGAGGAAGTAATGTCTCCAGCCATACTGGGTGTTAATCAAGAAGTTAGCCCTGCGAGGTAGGCCACCTGAATACAAAAAAACACTGTTAACTAGTAGTTGGGCTGATAGGTGCTGGATTCATATTGAAGTCCAAAATGCAATAACCCCACACAACGGTAAGTATTATTAAGAGTTGTACAAAAAGATGATCTATATACAGAATGTGCCAAGACGATAGGACTACTTAACTAAAGTCTCTAAATTACTTAGCAGGATCATCTGCCTACTGAACCACCAAGTCCAAACAGAACAGAACACCAAGGTCTAGCGCTCCAGACTAGTCCGAGAACAAGAAGGTCAAGGGCCAGCAACCCTGTCTAACTGCTGATCCAAGAGCAAAAAAAGAAACTCAGCGACTCCGTTCTTGTCCCATATCAGCCAGCAACAGGGTCGGACTGTAAGAGCCTCTCAGGGCCTGTGAGCATGACCCTTTGCAGCTGAACCACACACACAGATCAGAGCGATTAGCCACAACCTGTGCTCTGGTAGCTTCTCACAACAGAAGGCACGGGACGTCCCTCTCTCTGGCCACTGGGTCTTGGCACTCCCATGATCTCCCTTGTACCTGGGTTCTGCAAAACATGTCCAGGCTTCTCTCTCGGGGAACCACTTTCTCTCAGTTTCCCAGACTAGTCCTTTCAGGCCTAACTAGACAAGTTTGCCTTAACATAAAGCTGACCAAGAAACTGGTAAAGATTGGGTCACCGGTTGCCTGCCACTAGCAGGCAATCTCTTGGGGATCTGCTAGGTTAACTGCTGATTGCCTACAATCAGTGCGAGGTGGCAAACCCTCTGGGGATCACCCACCATCAGGGCCGGCGCCACCATTGAGGCCGTGAGGTGGGGGCCACAGGCGACCTGGGGCCGGAGGGGGCTCTGGAGGGGGTGCTGGGGGTGGAACTGTGGTTCTCGAAAGTTTATGCTACAATAGTTGGTTAGTCTTAAAGGTGCGACTGGACTCTACTGTTTTGCGACTGCAGACTAACTCCTCTGGATCCATATCCATAAAGAACAGCGCCAAGAGATTTGAAACATAAAGGGAGCTTTAGTTTACACTTCATAAGAGCAGCAGTGGAGAAAACTATTTTGGGATGATGTAGGGAGCCAGTTTGGTATAGTGGTTAAGAGCAGCGGGACTCTAATCTGCAGAACCGGGTTTGATTCCCCACTGTCTAGAGAAATTCCCCATGCTGTCTAGAGAGATCTGTCTAGGGATCCTAGACGACAGGGAATCCTTCTGTAGATAAGCAACAGATGCCAATCCACTCGATCAGTTTGCTATTTGCATATATTCCTCCAGCAGCCCTGAATGGTCTTAGCTATGAAACTACTCATGGCGAAGAAGACAAACAACATCCTTACGTTAGGGCTTGAGAAGGCCGTGGGTTTACAGAAGTATTTTGCCAATATTTTTTTTAAAAAAAGATTAAGTTTTTCTGGATAGACGTAGTATCCAGAGTTTCAAGTTTTTTTCTTTCTATTAACAGTTTCTTATAAATTTTTTTTGCTACAGGTTCTTTTATGGGCCTGTTCTAATTGGGTTATTTTACTCCATAGATCTATTCTAGTCTTTTCTTTCTTTTTCTTATAGGCCGATGCAGTGGCGATACACCTACCCCGAGCTACGGCTTCCATTGCATCCCAGACTATTTCACTTGGGACTCCACAGTTCACATTTTGTTCAAAATAGTTTTGTATTTCTTCTGATGTTGTTTTGTGAGCTGCTGTGTCAAATAAATGAAATTTATTTAAACTCCAATTTGAATCTCTTGCTTTTTGTTCTGATAATGTTGTTGAGCATTCCACCCGTGAGTGGTCTGACCACATCAGAGGGCCTATTTTAGAATTGATGTTTTGTTGCAATAAGCATGGGGAAGCTAGGACACAATCAATCCTAGTATAGGTTCTATATCTAGAAGAAAAATAAGTGAAATCTTTTTCAGATAGATGCTGGGTTCTCCAAACATCCATTAAATCGTATTGTTTCAAAATGTTCTCTAATTGTCCAATTTTTGAGGGGTTTGGTACAGAAGAGTCAGGTTTTTTTTGTTTTGAATGGTCTAATTTGGGGTTAACAATTAAATTTAGATCGCCCCCCAATAAAATATCTCCCTCCCAAAATACATTTAGTTTGGAAAAGGTTTCTTTGAGGAATATCTTCTGGTTTGTATTGGGTGCATAGACAGATGCTAGTGTCAGCTTTTTTGGGCCAAACGAAACTTTGAGGAACAAATATCTACCTCCTTGGTCTTTTTCGATGACTATCCCTTCAGCTCTAACATTCTTTGAGACTAGAACTGCTACCCCCCTGGATTTTGAGTTACCATGAGCTAAATATTGATGATCCCACCATTTTGATTTGAATACCTGCTGCGTTTTTGAAGACAAATGGGTTTCTTGTAGAAACAAAAAATCTGGTTGTTGCTTCAGTAGCATTGTGTGGACTCTTTTGCGCTTAATAACATTATTTAGACCTCTACAGTTCAAGGAAACAACCCTATATTCCATCTCCCAAGAAATGTAAAATAAAGTTGTTAAACTTTGATCTATACACCTTTAGATACAATTCTGTTACAGTATTGATTTCTAGATATAAGATACCCTTACAAGTTTCCACACACACCCCTCACTTAAACAGAAGTGATTAAGAGGTGACTGAATAATTCTAAGTGCAATATGTAATTATATAGTATTAAAGGGGGGGAACAGGCGGAAAAAGCTAATTAGCTTTGAAGGAATTTAGGGACAGGAAAATAGTTAATGAGAAGAGAAGAGAAAGTGAGAAGAGAAAACAGGAAAGGAAAAATAATAAAACTCCGATCGCTTTAAGTAACACTAAAGAGAAAACCACCAGAGCCCCTTCCTAACAGGAAAAGGGAAGTATAACTGGGTTTACCTCTAAAAGAGCTAAAGGCCAGGGTCTGGGGTTAGAAACAAGTTAGAGAGCAAACTAAACCCCGCAACTGCTCGCCCCCCTCCCACCCTGCCTGGCTAAGTTTAAACCGTTTTATGCCCTATGCCAAGGAGAAATAGATTTCCAAAAGCATAAAGGCTTCGTTGTTGTTGCACTATTGGCTTAACGTCCTTCTTCTTCTGTGCTGCTGAGAAGTATTGATAGTAGAAGGAAGGAAGAAGGACGGCTTCTCTCTCTCTTTGCTTCGTCAGGAATTGCTCATGTCAGTCCCTGCTGGAGGCCTCTGGCTTCTTTTTTCAGTGGGGTCTTGCTCCAACTGTTCAGTGACGATCTAGCCTTATAGGAAGAGATTTTGCTTGGTGAGACGGAATTCCAGTCCAGCTGTAGGTCTTTGAGGAGCGTAATGCCTGTCTCCATGTCATATTAGGAATATTAGGAACAACTTTTTCACCGTCAGAGTATTTCAAAAGTGGAATCAGCTGCCTAGGGAGGTGGTGAGCTCCCCCTCACTGGCAGTTTTCAAGAAGAGGCTGGATGAATACTTGTCAGAGATGCTTTAGGCTGATCCTGCACTGGGCAGGGGGTTGGACTAGATGGTCTGTATGGCCCCTTCCAACTCTATGATTCTATGATTCTATGCGCTTGAAAAGTATTTCCTTGCCAGTGCACCAGAGGTTTTGCTGAAGAGGCCCAACGGGATCTTATATCAGCTTCATTTAACTTGGCAATAGTCGGTTTCAGCTCCCTCCTTTTAGCTAGAGTGTCATTTGAGAGGTCCTGAAAAATGTATTTTTTAAAAAATTCTGTTAGGAGAAGTGGCCTCTTGCTCTAGCCTCCTTCATGATTATTGCTTTAGATCTGTAGTCAGGAAGGGTTATTATCATGTCTCTCTGACGCTGTTTTAGTCTGGTGCTATTAGGGGGTCCCACTCTGTAAGCCTGAGAAATCAGGGGGAAGATGCCTTCTTCTAATCTCAATTCTTGCCTGAGCCATTCTGCAAGAAATACAGCAAGATCTGTGTTGTGTTCCTCATGATCTTCAAAACCCCTAATTTTAATATGATGAGATCTTAGTTTATTGTCCAGGTCCATAAATTTTTCTTGAAGCTGCTCGTTTTTGAGTTGCAGGACCTGGATCTTTTTAAAGTTTTCTGTGGCTAGTTGTTTAGCATTTTCAGCCGTCTGTGCTGCTTGGTAGATAGACTCTTTAAGTTCACTTGTCTGATTTTTGATGATATTCTCAAGCCTTGTGACTATTTTGTTTTCAAGTTTTTCCAGAGCATTTTGTATTTCATTTTCTAAAGTCAGGGCTTCGTCAGGCTCCTTAGCAAGCTTAGCGGCCTCCATCTTGGCTGGTGCCTGGCAATTTTCAGCCGAAGCTTGTTTGGCTTCTGCTTTCTCTAGGAAGGCTTTGAGAGAGGATTTATTGGGTTCTGCAGGTTTTGCTTTCCCTCCTCCGGTTTTGCCCATAATTTTTAAGTGCTTACCGCTTTAAGGGCGCTTGAAAAAAGCCGCAGCCGGCAGTCGGGGTGCAGAGCGAGGTTTTTAGATGCCCGCCATCGTTGCGTGACGCCGCACTGATTCCTGAAATGCCAGCTTGCATTTAGACACCCAATTACATTGTTTATTGAAATGTCTTTGAATTTAACTGTACTGACTCAGACGGTATAATCATCTTTAGGTCTCAGTGAGAAAGGCAGACTATAAAGAATGTAAATAAATAAATAAATGTTGGAAATTTTGAGAACTTGAAACAAACATTATACCGATATAAGAATTCTTGGCAGCAAGGAGAGCACAACAAGGAATTTGTCCACGGGTGAAAAGGACTTACCAAAAACTATAAGAAAGTGGTCATGGAATGTAAAGTTATATCTTGGAATGTTAATGGACTAAACTCACCTTGTAAACGCAAAGCTACTTTCCACTGGCTAGCAAAACAAAAATGTAATATAGTTTGTCTGCAAGAGACACATATTAGAAAGCAGGACGAAAAATATTTGAAATTTGTTAAATTGGGAAAAGAATTTGTTGCCGCCTCTAAACAGAAAAAGAGGGGAGTTGTATTGTACATAAAAGAAGAATTGCAGCCCAGACTAGTTTTAAAAGATGCAGAAGCCAGATATTTAGCAGTGGAAATTATTTGGAATTCTAAGAAAATATTGATGATCGGGATCTGTGCACCTAATGGTGCAAAGGAAAAAAATTTTAAGGACTTAGAAAAACAATCAGATGAATTGACTTATGATCACATAATCTTGGTGGGGGACTTCAATGGAGTTACAAACCTGGATGAGGACAAGCAGTCTAAAGCTGCTCACAAAAAAAGAGGACTATTACCAAAGGCGTTTTTTATGCTTAAGGAACAAGGAAGTTTAGAAGATGTGTGGAGGAGACAATACCCTAAGAATAGACAATATACATTTTACTCTGCAAGACATTTCACATTATCAAGAATAGATATGATCTGGGCCTCTGAAGAACTGACATTATGGACTAGAGAGGTGGAGATAATGCCAAAGGTAGGCTCAGATCATAACCCAATTATGTGGAGATTTGGGAAAAATAATAAAAGAAAAGGATGGAGAATAAATGAGGACTGGTTACAAATAGAAGAAAATATTGCGTTGCTGCGAAGGGAGACCAAATTTTTCATACAATATAACCTGAACAAAGAAGTGCCGACCAATAAAGTATGGGACACATATAAAGCGGTGATAAGAGGCATACTAATAGACTTGAATGCAAGAGCTAGGAGGAAAAAGGAGGAAAAGAGATCTGAAATTTTGGATAAAATAAAAGCCCAAAGAGATACAACTTAAGAAAAGACCGGGGGGGGGGGGGAGACATATCAGGATATTAAAATTCTGTAGGAACAATTGACAGCAATGGACAATAAAGAATTAGAGTGGAACTTAAAGAGGATGAATCAGAGGTCGTTTGAAGGTGCAAATAAACCTGGGAAATATTTGGCGTGGCAACTAAAAAAAAAGGAAGGAGAAGAAAATCATAAGTAAAATTCTAGAAGATGATACGGTGCTTATGGATCAAGCGGCTATTAGTAGAGCCTTTTTTAAGTTTTATGCAAAATTGTACCAAAAAAAAGAAGTGAGTAAAGATTTAATCGCGGAATACCTAGAGAAGATGAAAATTCCGACAATTCCTGAAAAATGGAAAGAGAAATTAAATAAGGAAGTGACGGAAGAAGAAATAAAGGAAGCTATACAATCAACGAAGATACGAAAGGCGCCAGGACCAGATGGGCTAACGGCAAAGTTTTATAAAGTGATGGCTAATGAACTGGCGCCATTCCTGAAAGAGGCAATGAATGGAGCGATGCAAGATCAAAGGATTCCCGACTCATGGAACGAAGCCAATATATCGCTGATACCGAAGGAAGGTCAGGATTTGACCAATGTTAAAAATTACAGACCAATTTCGTTGTTGAATAATGACTATAAAATATTTGCAATATTTGTTGGCAGAGAGGTTGAAAGGATGGATGTCGGAATTCATTGCTGAAGAACAGGCGGGATTTTTACCCAACAGACAAATTAAAGACAATTTGAGGACAGTAATAAACGCTATTGAATACTATGACAAGCACTGTGACAGAGAGGTTGGTATTTTCTTTGTAGACGCGGAAAAAGCATTTGACAATCTGAACTGGGATTTTATGTTTGCTACCATGGAAAAGCTGCAAATGGGAGAAAAGTTCATACAAGCGGTCAAGGAAATTTATAGAGACCAGAGTGCAGCAATCATAGTGAATGAGGATCTGACAAAAAAATTGAAAATCAGCAAAGGAACTAGACAGGGATGCCCGCTGTCTCCATTGTTGTTTATTTTGATTTTGGAAATATTGATGATTCAAATACGAGAAGATGACACAATCCGAGGTATGAAAATAAAAGAGTTTTCTTACAAGGTCAGAGCTTTTGCGGATGACATAATGTTAATAGTAGAGGATCCAATTGAAAATATGCCAAAGGTAATAGAGAAAATAAAAGAGTTTGGAGATTTGGCTGGATTTTACGTGAACAAAAAGAAGTCAAAGATTTTATGTAAGAATATGACTAAACAGAAGCAGCAAGAGCTAACAGAGATAACAGACTGCGAGGTGACTAATAAAGTAAAATATCTTGGCATTGAGTTGACTGTGAAAAATATAGATTTGTTCAAAAACAATTATGAGAAACTGCGGATACAAATAGAGAGAGACTTAATAAAATGGAACAAACTGAATTTATCATGGCTGGGAAGAATTGCAGCAGTAAAAATGAACGTCTTACCACGTGTGATGTTCTTGTTGCAAACTATACCAATTATCCGAGACTCCAAACAATTTGATAAATGGCAAAGGAAAATCTCAGACTTTGTGTGGGCAGGCAAGAAACCACGAGTGAAAATGAAGGTTTTACAAGATGCGAAGGAAAGAGGTGGCTTGCAACTGCCCAACATAAGACTGTACCATGAGGCAGTATGTCTTGTATGGTTGAAAGACTGGATAACGTTAAAAAACCGTAAGTTGCTGGCCCTGGAGGGACATAAAAAAATATTTGGATGGCATGCATACATGTGGTATGACAAAGTAAAAGCGGACTCTATGTTTTTGCATCACTATATTCGGAGAAGCCTCTTCACGGTCTGGAAGAAATACAAGTTGTATATGGAAGATGGAATTCCTTCATGGGTGGTTCCGTATGAAGTAATAGATCCGAGAACTGTCGATAACGAACAGCAATGTCTAACCTACAAGGAGATTACACAAATACAACACTCAAAGCTGAAAATAAAGACAGAAGAAGAATTGTCTCCTTGTTATGGATGGTTCCAGTACAGACAGATTAGAGACCTTTATAATGCGGACTGCCAGAGAGGAGGAATAAGATTGGAAAATTCGGAGCTAGAGGAAGTGATACTACAAGAAGGCAAGAAAGAAATATCCAAGATTTACAAATTACTTTTAAAATGGTTCACGGTGGACGAAACAGTAAAAGTCCAGATGGTGAAGTGGGCAATAAACTTTCATAAAGAAATAACAATGGAGGCATGGGAGTACCTATGGAAAAATACAATGAAGATTTCAACTTGTACGAACATTAAAGAGAATGTGTACAAAATGATTTACAGATGGTATTTAACACCAAAGAAAATTGCGCTAGTAAAATACTAATATGTCAGACAGATGCTGGAAATGTAAAAAGCATGAAGGATCGTTTTATCATATGTGGTGGACATGTGAAGTAGCTAAACAGTACTGGGGAGAAATAATTGAAGCAATAAATGAGATTTTACAAATACAAGTAAACAAGAACCCAGAATTGTTGCTACTGAACTTGGGAATGGAGACAGTCCCAATGCAGCATAGAACATTGTTATTTTATATGACAGCAGCGGCAAGACTTTTGTACGCGCAGAAATGGAAGACGCAAGAAATACCAACTGTAGAAGACTGGATTTACAAATTGCTGTACATGGCAGAAATGGACAAAATGACAAGGAAACTTAAAGATCTTGACCTAGGACAATATATTGTTGATTGGGGGAAATTGAAACAATTTTTGGAGAAAAAGTGGGATGTAAAAGGAGAACTGTGGCAGTTTGAAATCTTTTTTAAAAAAATAATAATGTTGCAATGAGAAGAGAGAAGGGATCTTACCATTTAGGGGGAATGTAATTATGATCTAAGCTAATATAATATTTAAGGGAATTTTACATTGAATATATGAGAGAGGTATACTATATATGATATATAACATAAAATAACGGGTTAGTGGATCAGACTCTACATTATAACATATTATGTGGTTATGCTATATGGTGTTGTGTGCTGTGCTACATTGGTGGCATAGCATACAATATATATATAATATGTTACTATAATATATACTATATTGATAGTGTATTTGATGGAGTATATGCTTAGAGTAAGAGATATTATGATTCAAAGCTGGTAGGAGGGTTGGAAAGCTGTTGGAAGTCAATAGGGAGGGGGGAGGAAAAGGGTGGGGGACAGAGTAAGGGGGAAAAATGGGATTATATGTGTTAAATTTGGAAAATTTTCTTTTGTTTCCACTCACCAGTAAAATTTTATTAAAAAAAAAAAAGGAATTTGTCCACGGGTGGAAGCAGCTTTTGAGCATTCCCTGAAAACGCACTCTCTGGATATCAGGTTACCGGCAGCACATTAACTTGTATGACATTTATGACCAGGGCTTCTTTTCTGGGGAAAGAGGTGGTGGAGCTCAGTGTGTTGCCCTCGGAGAAAATGGTCACGTGGCTGGTGGCCCCGCCCCCTGATCTCCAGGCAGAGGGCAGTTGAGATGGCCCTCCGCGCCACTCAGCGGCGTGGAGGGCAATCTCAACTTTCCTCTGTCTGGAGATCAGGGGGCGGGGCAACCAGCCATGTGACCATTTTCAAGAGGTTCCGGAACTCTGTTCCACCGTGTTCCAGCTGGAAAAAAGCCCTGGCTGTGTTGGTCTGCAGTAAAACAGCAAGATTTGAGTCCAGTAGCGCCTTCGACTAACAAGAGTTTCGGAGTATAAGCTTTTAAGAGTCAAAGCTCTGTTATCTGAAAAACTTGCTATCCGAAGAAGGGAGCTTTGACTCTCGAAAGCTTACACCCTGAAAATCTTGTTGGTCTCTAAGGTGCTGCTGCTTTACCGGTTGAATGTCACAAGGAGGGACACGTTAGTTCGACGGTTGCGGGTTGCAGAATCTGCCCCGTTCAAGGTGATATGAGAGTATCACACATCGTTTATTTCTCACCACAAAGGTGGCAAACAGCCACATTGGTCCACAGATCTATCTTGAAACCAAGTCTCCTAATAACTTGGAGCTGAACCAACCAAATAAGATCACAACACTGTGTGCATCACAAACCAGTGAGCAAGTTGCTGAGTTCTCTAGTGCACTTCATCAGAGGCTCTTCCTTGAAAAGAGGGAACTCGTCCTTAGTAATTTTTCATTCTTAGCTTATTTTAATGGTCGCACATTTTGGGAGAGGGACTTTGAGGCAAACCTGTTGGGCAGACTCTGGTGTCAGACTTAACTGGCTCAGTGATCAGCTCATGTCCGGTGATCACAGTTCAATGTGGTACGTTTGACTGCCCAACCGTTTGCCACAACATTCATGGCCTACGTAATTAAAAGTTCTGGCAAAAGTGAATTCAAGATGGACAGGATGCCATAAAATCGATTCCGGTTCAGCAAAGAGCGCCTATACCCATTATTTTGTACCCAGAGGGAACAATTAAGATGCTTTAAAACATCCAGGATGTATTTATTCATTAGATTGTTTTTTACTGCCTTTCATTCCCAATAGGTCCTCCACATGATTTGAAATATTAAACACTTCCTTTAAATGTATTGATTTATTTTAAAGAGTTCTATGCTGCTTTTCCATTCAAATAGGGCCCTTTAGGCCCCAAACATCAAAACATGTATGTGTGTATGCATGCATGTATGCATGCATGTATGTATGTAGAGCTTTTTTTCTGGGAAAAGAGGTGGTGGAACTCAGTGATGGAACTCAGGACCACACAATGATGTCACTTTGGGTCAGCTGGAACAAGGGAGGAGTTTTTATAAGTTTAAATCACCCTCGGTGAAAATGGTCAAATTTAGATATGAATTCCAATTCAGTCATATGTAAATTTGACTCTGTCAAGCTGGGACTGAATGGTTGTCTCATTATCACAGGAAACTGATTTCCTTTACATAGGCGGGGTTGGGGAGAGGCCAGCGGCGCCTGGCTTGAGCTTTCGCGGACCACAGTTCTCTCTGTCAGATGCATCTGGCGGGGAGGGCTGTGGTTCTCGAAGGCTTGTGCTGCAGTGAAATCGGTTGGTCTTGGCGGTGCTGCTTTGCTACTACAGACTAACACGGCAAACTCCTTTGAACCTTTACAGAAGCAAACTGATCCCCACATCAAAAGGAGCTGTTTGCAATTCCATATCAAAGGAGTCGTTTGCCTCTCCCCTCTCCTCCCCCCTCCCCTCCCCTCCTCTATATTTGACCAGTTTCTGTTGACCCTCCATGCATCTGACGAAGAGAACTGTGATTCTCGAAAGCTTATGCTACAATAAAATTGGTTAGTCTTAAAGGTGCTACTGGTCTCTTTTTGATTTTGCTACTACAGGCTAACACGGCTAACTCCTCTGGATCTAATTCTAGGACTGACGTTAGATAACATGAAGTACTGGTGGTACATAGGAGTACAAGTGTCCAACCTGTGTCATTCGTCACTTGTAGTTAGGCTCTGAGAGATGTAATCATGTGAGAGAGGAGATGAAATTAACAGAGTATTCGGGGAGGCAAAGAGGAAATTGACAAACCCTCTGAGCAGCTCTCTTTGCCAGCTGTGTAGAGAGGGGAAATTGACAGAGCTTTTGCCTCTGTCTTTTTAAACTACGCTTCCCAGATAACATTGTATCTCCCTTCACTTGAGAATCCTCGTGTAAGAGGTCTCATGTAGAGAGACTCTTGGCAAAGCCAGAGATGGGAGTCATTCGATCACAATGTGGAAAAGTCTCAGAGGATTAACTAGTTCAGTATCCTTTTAGGGATGCTCAATAACCAGCTGGTTTGGTTCATGTCCTCATCACTACCAGCTAGATCAGGGAGTTGAAAGGTTGCCGAGCTGTTTGGATGCGTCCAGGGCTTTTTTTCAGCTGGAACGCAGAGGAACGGAGTTCCGGAACCTCTTGGAAATGGTCACATGGCTGGTGGCCCCGCCCCCTGATCTCCAGACAGAGTGGCAGAGCGGCGTGGAGGGCCATCTCAACTCCCCTCTGTCTGGCGATCAGGGGGCGGGGCCACCAGCCATGTGCCCATTTTCTCCGAGGGCAACCCGCTGAGTTCCACCACCTCTTTCCCCAGAAAAAACACCCTGGATGTGTCCAAACTAATTGGGGTGTCTTCATTTGCGAGATGAGACTGTTTTCCCAGAGCAATTGCCTCCGTTCCCGTCTACTACCTTCACTCATTAAAAGGCTCAGAGTTAAAAGAGCAAAACAATTCTGTTTAGGATTTTTACGTTCAGACTTGTTACTTAAACTACTTCTGTTTGCTTCTGATCTCTTTCCATGAACCTAGTTAATCTTACAATTGTTTCTTGGGATCACTTTACAATAGAGGCCACTCACTGCAGGGGCAAACCCCAGGCAACACTGCAAGGTTATTAGAAAGGTGCATCTGATTACACAGGTGTAATGGGGGGACAAAGTACAAGCGATTCCATGCTTAACAAATAGGTTGCAACTAGAACTTTGAGAAATACAATGCCATTTCTCTGGTGGTTGAGTTCGTTGACCGTACGAGTGCAAAAGCAACTGCAAGACGCAGTTGATTTTTCATTTATTACCCAAGCACAGTTAGAGACTGAGCAGATGTAAAGTTGCCGGGCAGAGAGTTAGAGACGAATGTCAATAGAAAACAGCGGTTTGCTTCATGTCTGAGCACTGGATCAAGGTAACTCATTTGACTAATGTGCTCATATTCCAATTCTAATAATAACTGCGCTCTTCTGGACAGATTAGACAAATTTCATCCCTAAAACAATTTTTTTCATGGCACATGAGATAGTGTATATGGGATGAGGGACTGTGGTGTTGGGGGAGTGTGCGTTTGTGAGTGGGGGGCATTTTACAAATTTGCACTGGGCCCCCTAAAGTAACGCTTAGACTCTCCAACACATCCGGTTTCTCTAGAGTTGCCAGTTCTGGGCTAGGAACTTCCTGGCGATTTGGAGGAAGACTCTGGGGGAAGTAGGGTTGCCCGGTCTGATCACCCTCCCGCCAGGAACGGGGGAACCAAGTGCTCAGCTTCCCAGGGCTTGGGGACTCTCCTCGTGTGTGCGCCTTGTGCTTGTGCACCACCACAATGACTTCACTTTTGGAAAGTGACGTCATTGCACAAGGCTCGGACGGAGGCACAGACAGAAAGAACTGCTCAGAGTTGGCACGCAGAATTGGCACGCAGGTTCATCTTGGGAAAAGCAGCCCTTTAAGGATATGGATCCTGGGCCCTGGAAAGGAACAGGTAGCAGATATGTGTAACAGGATCCGATCTGCAAGCTGTAATCAACAGATGAACAGCTGGGTTCTATACCTACTGAAGATGCCAGCTTCTCTGCAACGGCAGCCCTACGCAGAGTGTGTTGGAGTAGTCTAGCACTGAGGTTTAAAGATGAATGGATCAGCATAGCCCGGCTGAGTCTAGAACAGGAGATAATTTTCACCCCAAACTGCCATTTCTCTCCTGGGTTGCCAGTAAATAGCAACTGCAGGGGCCACCTGAGATCGGGGGGAGGTTAACCTATCTCCCTCCCCAAGGCTGTATCCATGACTTCAACTAATGTCCATCCCCATAGGAATAAAAACATATCAGGAGATCCGTTCATGGATCTCTCACTGTCCTGCCTGGACTGGCCATAGGAATACAGAACGGTTCGTGTGTGATCTTGTCGTACAGGTCGGTACGCTTGCACAAAATGCCCAAACACACTGAAGGGCAGAGCTTTTTTTCAGGGAAAAGAGGTGGTGGAACTCAGTGGGTTTCCCTTGGCGAATATGGTCACCTGGCCGGTGGCCCCGCCCCCTGATCTCCAGACAGAGGGGAGTTGAGATTGACCTCCAGAGGTCAATCTCAACTCCCCTCTGTCTGGAGATCAGGGGGCAGGGCCACCGGCCATGTGACCAATTTCAAGAGGTTCTGGAACTCTGTCCCCCCCGCATTCCCCCTGAAAAAAAGCCCGGCTGAAGGGGCTCCAGCCAAGGCTGTTTCATGCCCCCTTGGCCCACCAGTGTCAGCACTGCATCTGGCTGAGGGCACAGAAGCTCCATGGAGACCCAACTTTGCTCCTTTGTGATGTGCTCCAGAACATTCTGAGGCGCCTCCTCCTGTCAGGAACCCAGCCAGGACTGGGAGCACAACTCCTTGGTTGTCGAGTGTGTACGCACACCCACACAAACAGGGAAATGGCTTTGCCTAATTTTCTCTCGTTCTTTGGGGAACCCCACTTTCTCTGGGGCGTTGTGGTCATCGTGGTGTTTAACCTCATGTGGAAATTGCTGCACAGCCGGTGTATTTGGATGGGAGGTGAGCAAGCCAGACGAGAGCTGCTATGCTGGGGAAGCCAGTGGCGCAGCCCCTCTGCCTCCCAAACCGCTCAGGGGGTTGTGACTTGGATGCCACTGAATTAGTGCTGTATTTCTTTCTTTGTACGTTCCGGGGGTAGCCTGGGACCCTGCAGGTCGTCTTCTGTGAACAAATAGCTTAAAGTTTAGCATAGATATGTCTGCGTCATCTTCTGTCCCTGTAACACATCAAAATCAGACTGTGTGCATGTGGAGTGTACTGTGATTGGAAAACCTGCTACTAAACTGGCATTTCAACAATTTCAATTCCTGTTTTTAATTCACATAGTAAATTCCACACTCTGGATCTGCTGTCTTCTGCTTTTGAGATATGATTCTGCCCTGGAAAGTAAATGGAAAAACCAAACAAGTCCATCAATGCGCTTTTCTGGTATTGTTAATGGCACATTTGGGGAGGAGACGCAACTAACTGGTGTCTCCCCTGTCTCTTGTAGGACTCAACCTGCGAAGGTCTCCTTCAACGCAAGCAAGAGTCTCCCAGGCTCGCTGGCATCGCATTCGTCAACTGCTCTGTGATGACCAGGAGTGCCTCATATGTGAGCATGCAGCGCATGAGGCCATTCAATACATACACGTCATAGAAATGCCAGAGAGCCGTGAACCTGCAGCCCTGCAGTCTGGTCCGCCGGGAAGGAAAGGCCAAAAAACCTCCTCACGGAGCACCAGTGAGCCAGCTCCCATCTCTGGCCCCTGCAATCCAGTCCAACCGGGCTCCTCCAGTTATCTTCCTGGCTCCCCAATGGTTAAAAAAGAACCTCACCTCCATTTTGAAGATCACGCTGTCGATGCCTGGCATGAACATAGTCACCCTTCTTCTCAGCGAGGGGCAGCAGAGTTTGCTTCTTCATCTAGCAGCCGCACGATCTCTCTCTTTACCGAGACAAGATCCTCTTCTGGCTTGTCGGAGTTCTCGGTGGACAGCTTGACACTCCGCAGGTCCACCTCTCACCTTAAGATGGCTTTCGCACAGCGAGAGGACAAGAAGGAGTCCTCCTGCACTGAGAGCGAGGCCTCTTCTGAACATCAGGGGACTTACCAGGAGGAAACTTTTCTTCCAAAAAGAACCCATTCCCAAACTTCACTACAGAGGGGGACAACCCACATGCCAGCTGGCGCCGGAAAGGCCCAGCTGACTGAATTCACAGAGGTGGGGGCTCCCTTTCTAGAGGAGAGTGTGATCGCAAGCTTGGAGTCTCACGTGTTAGTGAAGCGAGTCCAGCACCATCTGGGATTGCCCGTCACACTCCTCAGGTCCCTCCGAAGATTTATGGCACCTGCTCCCGATTTAACCCCTCGGGGGCCCAAGAGGCAGTTTGATTGGATGACAAGACCTCAAGGCCTCTCCTTTCTGGGCTCTGGCAGCAGAAAGAGGCTGGAGCTCCACATGAAAGAAATGGTTCACCGGAAGCGTTGGCAATTGCCCCAGAGGATCCAAAGGGCCCTCGCTCGAATCAAGCCCCCCTTCCAGGCGGAAGGGAAGAAGCTGCTCTCCGCCATCAGGAGGCCTGGCCCTGGGGTCGCCTCTCAGGGGAAGGGTGCAAAGGAAGTGCAGAGGAGCTCGGCAAGGCTTCCCAGCACAGCAGAAGTCTCGGGCTCCAAGACCACCGGGGCCTCCCAAGCCGAGCTCCAGCTCCACCTTGTGAGGAAATCTTTGGAGATGAGGCTGGAGAGTTTCCCTGCAATTGTGGGGCGTTCTCAGAAGGTGGCTTTTAAGTCAAGGAGTTTGCGCCTGCCCAAGCTGATTCAGCCTGGCCAAAGCTGTCCTCAGCTGAGAAGCAGGCTGCCTTTGCTTCTTTGGAGTAAAGCGGACCCGGTAGAGATGAACATCAAGTGCAAATTCATGTATTTCCTGTGGAGGCTCCCAACTCTCTACATGCAGTCCCTGGAAAAGATGGCACCCAGCAGCCCCGCACTGCCAACAGCCCCTGTCTACTTGCACGAACCCACTGAGTTTGCCAGCATGCAACCTCCCTTTGTAGAGCCGGGGGCCTGGGAGAGCCTAGAGGCACACGTCCTCCGGAAGAGGCTGCAGCACCAGTGGGGTCTGCCCGGCCTGGTGCGCCAGTCTGTGCGGCAGTTCCTCCTGCCCGGGCCATCATCGCCCACTCGTGCCTCTTCTGTGCTCTGTAGCCACCTTGAAGTGAAGATATTGATTGACGTGACCGCATTTCTTTTAGCTCACTCGGACATGAAGGAGATGCTGGAGACCCACGTGAAGAGCAAGATCATCGAGAGACGGTGGGGCCTCCCCAAAAGGGCGCTGGATTCTCTGCGCATGTTCATACCGGTCTCTCCTCCGCTGATCACAAGAGTCAAAGAGGATGGGGAGACCCTCACCTTACTTCACGGAAAGAATGTAATCCGGAGGAAGCCACCTGTGAACTCACCCAGAAACTCCAAGAAGCCGATGGCTTCCTCAGAGATGGTGTTGCAGAGACACGTACTGAAGAAAGCCCTTGAGGTCCAGCTGGGGGTAATAGCTCCCTTGGCCCGACGGTCTCAGGATGCTGCCTGCTGGGCCGAGAAGGAACATATGCTCCCCAAAGTCATTCCCCAAGGAGAGAGGCCACTGGTGCGACGGGCGCAGGAGCTCAATTTTGTGGATCGGGCTATCCTTGGGCGTCTCCAACTCAACCTCGTCCACAAAGGCCTGATGTACAGCTGGGGGCTGCCCACAATGTACACTAAGTCCCTTCACCGGCTGTTCCAGGATGCAACGTCTCCAGCCCCCACTGCCCTGTCTCTCAGAAAATCCGCCGAGCCCAAGTTCGCTGCACTGCGGACTCCGCTCATCAGTCCAGGAAGCCAAGAGGTGCTGGAGTGGCACGTGAGAAGGAAGAGGCTGCAGCACAACTGGGGGCTCCCAGGCCTCATTCAGAGATCCCTCTGCTACCTTCTGCCAGCTGCCCCTCCTTTGGGCCCCCAGAAGGGAAGAAGGCACGCAGAGTTGGGTGTTTCCGTGCCCGAGCTCCCCTTCCTGAGCAATGTCACCAGACGAGAGTTGGAGAGAAATGTGCAGAAGAGAATAATCAACCAGCGATGGCAGCTGCCTAGAAGGGTCTTTCAATCCATGAGGCAGATTCACCCCAACTGGAAGGACGGCACTCTCAGTGAAAATGAATCACGTTTTCCTTTTGCACGGAGTAGAGGAAGCTTTTCCAGCTGTCAGAGCCTCCCAGCCGCCCTGACTACGGGTGCCCTGTGCCCTGAGTGCTACACTCAGAGAAGGGGGGCTGCTGCCCCACAGATGACCCAGGAGTTCCCCATGTTAAGACCCAAGACCCTGGAAAAGATTCAGCTCCACTGGTCTAAGAAATGCGTGGAGGTGCAACTGGAAACCTTCCCGGCTCTTATCAAGCTGTCTTGGAAATGTACGGCCTTGACATCCATCCGGCCTCTCCCGAAGTTGGTCCCTCCGGGTGGGATGCCTTTGCAGCCCCGGAAACGCTCCATGCCTCTAGTGTCCCTAGAGGATGTGGGGAGGATGGAAGTGGCTGTGCGGATTGGCCACTTGATGTCCCTTTGGGGCCTGGGTACGAGATACGTGGAGGTCCTCGATGGAATGATCCGTACCGCTCCCTTTCAACCCCTTGGGAGACGCAGGAGGGCTGCTCTAGAGATCTCCGAGGGGCAGGCCTCGTTTCTTCCTGAACAGGCTCAAGAGGCCCTGGAGCTGCACGTCAGGAAGAAAAAGTTGCAGCATGAGTGGAGCTTGCCCGTCCTCATCCAGCGGTCCATCCAGGCCTTCACGCCAGGGTTTCCCCAGGCCTCTGCCTTCCGTCAGACTATGAGGGGTGTCCAAACCGTGGAGCAGGAGCTGACCTTCTTCCCGCAGGCTGCCTGCAGCCATCTTGAGCATCACCTTCAGAGGCTGAAGTTACAGCGGCAGTGGGGCTTGCCCCGCAGGGTCCTGAAATCCCTGCTCTTGCTGGCGCCAGAGACGGGACCTCGCTCTGCTGAAGGGACGACGGTGTTGTCAGCGACAAGCTTTTCTAGCGAGCCCAGCTGCAAACTTGGCAGCAGACCTTGGGCTGAGGGGCCTATAGAGACGGAGCAGGACAGTAAGGAGGGCCAGAGCGAGGTGGGGGCAGCCCCGTGTCAGACATGTCAAGGCTCCATGCTCAAGGGGGCGAGCTTGGAGAAGCTGCAGCAGCACCTGGCTAAAAAATCTGTGGAAGTGCATTCGGCGTTTCCCCCTGCTGTCCCCAGACGTTCTTGGAGGCACGCCTCGTGGTCCCTGAAGCAGCCTCTTCCCAAGATGATCCCCCCGGGCCAAAGGGATATGAAACCCCGGCATGCCTCCTTCGCCACCCTCAGCACAGAGGCGATCGATGGCTTAGAACTGGTCCTGCAAGGTCGCCATCTGGAATCTCTGTGGGGCCTGGGAAGACGCAACATCGAAGCCCTTGACATGATGGCGCCCAGGCTGCCCTCCCACCCAGCGGAGCCCCAAAGCGCTGGTTTTGGACTCACAATAGGACACCCCCTGTTCTTCCAGGGCTTGGACCCAGCAACCTTAGAACTGCACATCAGAAAGAAAAGGATACAGCATGAATGGGGACTGCCCACCCTCGTGCAGAAGTCGCTCCGTGGATTCATGCAAGCCCCGCCCATGCTGCCCCGCCTTTCGAAGTCTGTGATTGACACCTCTGTGCTGCATCAGGAGTTGGCCTTCCTTCCCCGGGCCACGTGCAGCCTCTTGGAATTCCATGTCCAGAGAATGAAACTGCAGCAGACCTGGGGCTTGCCGGGCAGAATCCTGGCCTCCTTGAAGCTGCTCCTTCCCTCGGCTTCCTTGGGGAAGTGGCTGCGTCCTCTGAGCTACAAGGAAGAGAAATTTCGGCAGGAAGGGTCCGGAATGGAAGAAACGGAATCGGCCTTCTTAGAGAGCAAGAGGACCAAACATGACTCCTCACAACAGAAGGTTCTGGAAGGTCACCTCAAGAGAAAGTACCTTGAGACACTGCTGGAGGCATTTCCTGCCTCAGTGAGTCAGTCGCAGACAGCAGCCATTGGCTGGGGAAAGGCACCCCTTCCGAAACTGGTCCATGCTGGCCAGAAAGGGGCTGGCCTCATCCAAGAATCCTATCTCCTGAAATGTCGCCCCCTTTCCCCACTGGTGAAACCCAGAGGGGCTGTGCTTTTTATGGAGCCTGAGGCGCTACTGAAAACAGAGCTGAATGTCAAGCGCAAATATCTAATGTATCTTTGGGGACTCCCCAGCCTGTACACTGAATCTCTGAAGAAGATGGTTGGGACTGCTCCGGAACGGCCACTGAAGAAAGCTGTTCTCGGAAAAGCAGCAGCAAGAAAAGGGACGAGGGCCATCTACCCAGAGAAACAGACAGGCTTCGGATCAAGGTCCCTCAGATCGCCTACAGTGAAGCTGTCCTTCCTCACAGGCGAGGCCTTGGGTCTCCTGGAAAGCCACATCCAGAGTAAGAAGCTGCAACACGAGTGGGGCTTACCAGCCACTATTGTCAAATCCCTCCATGCATTTGCTCCCTTCCTTTCCGAAGTGCAAAGGAGCGCACAGTCCTGGGAGCGACCAGGCATTGCCCCCGCAAGACCATGTTGCATCGAAGTCCGTGTGGCCCCCCAGAGTGTGCTGTTCTTGGATGCAGCCACAAAGAGGCACCTGGAGGAACATGTCCGGAGCCGGACTGCGGCTCACAGATGGGACGTGCCCCAGAGGGTGCAGCAGGCAGCAAAGATGTTTCTTCCCCCTGTGTCCCTTTCCCCAAAGAAGCAGAGCAAGGCCGAAGCCTTACAGTTCAAGGTTACGAGGAGAGGCGTTTCCCCTGGGAGAGCCCCAGCGGAAGAGGGTGGGGCCCAACAACTCCACCTTAGAGCAGAATTATCTCCGCAAGAGAGGCACCAAGATCCAGCACCGAGGCGTGGAAGGGTGACTCCAGAGAAGACGTCTTGGCACAGGCAATGGGCAGAGAACTCCCTCACGGAGCACGCCTGGGACCTCCTGGAGTTCCATGTACGGCGCAAACGGATTCAGCACGAGTGGGGCGTGCCATCCCTTGTGGGTCGATCCTTACATGCCTTTGCCCCACTTCCCTCAGACTTACAAATGAGAGTGAAACCCAGACCAGGAGCGTACATGGCCACAAAGAGCTTGGCGGCGGGAGGCACAACGGCTGCCCGGATGCCGTTATCAGTTGGAGAAGTGAGCGTGCCTGTCCAGGCATTGACACTTTTGGATCCAGACCTCAGGAATCATCTGGAAGCCCACGTGCGGAGTCGGACCACCTCGCACAGGTGGGGGCTTCCCAAGCTCGTTCAGGATTCTCTGAAGGCATTTCCTCCTCCGGAACTGCATTCCCATTCGGCAGAGAGCAAACGCTGTCCCCAAACACATCACCGTACATCCCAACAGTGGCATGGACCCCACTTGCCTTCCAAGGGGCAAGAGTCACCAGAGCAAATCAAGATCACACAAAGAGCCCCTGAGAAGCTCAAGAACATCTGCCAAGAGAGGCAAGTGGCAACCAGGAGTCCCGGCGTAAAAGGGGCCGCCTTGGTTTCTCCTGACCTGAAACCCCTCTTCCTCACAGATGAGGCCCTGTGTCTCCTAGAGTTCCATATCCAGCACAAGAAACTCCAGCATCTGTGGGGCCTGCCATCCAGTGTGCTAAAGTCCCTACGTGCCTTTTCCCCATTCCCCTCAGAGCCCAAGAAAGACACGCCACACTCCAGAAAGACTGCAAGAGAGGTGCCCTCCTGGGTTAGAGGAGAAGTGCAAGTCCTTCCGTCAAGTCTCTCGTTCCTGAGTCCAGACACAGAAGTGCTTTTGGATGCCCACCTGACGAGAGTGGTGGCCACGCACCGGTGGGGCCTTCCAGCCCTGGTCCAGGAATCCCTGAAGGGTTTCCTGCCTCCCACATCAACTTCCCAGTTTCAGTTGGCTCAAGCAAGGCCTCTTTCAGCTCAGCCAGAGGCCAGGCCTTATAGGCAGGCAGGTGGACTGTGCCAGGAGGAAATGGACAACAAGGTGCCCAAGAGAGGGAGCAGGCGAGGTTGGCATAAGGAGAAGAAGAAGATGCTGGTCCACCTCACACGACACCAGCCATCGGTTAGGGTGCTAAGAAAATGGTCTTCCAAGGACCTGTGTGAGGCATGCCGCAGCCTGAAACTTCCTCTTCTCCAGAGAGGACGTGATAAGCCCGTGAGTCTGATGCGTGCCGCCGAAGAATTCCGAACATCTCCGAAGAGTGTGGTCCTCAGTGAGGAAGGGTGTGCTTCAGTAGAGATCCAGAGAAGTCGTGCCTTGGGTTTTGCGAGTGACGGAGGAAGAATGGTTGCCAGAGAGGACAGGAACGAAAGATCTAGGGAAGAGGGGGAAAGGATGCTGCACTGGAGAAAGGGGGCATCACCCAAAGGCCCTCTTGCTGGCAAGAAGGAATTTGTGGGGCTCGGCAGCAATCATCCGTTCGGGATGCCCAGAGGCAGTGGCCCCTCCGAAGGAGGAGCACGGAAGAGAGGGCAAAAACTCAGAACGGGGAGCTGGGAGCAAGGCCACCTCTCTCGGTTCATTCCTGACGTCTCTAGTAAAAATGGGTCTGAGAAATTCTCTCTCCTTGGTACCATCTTGGAGAAAAAACTCTTCTTGCATGAAGGGTTCGTCAGCTGGGAGCTCAGCCACAAAAGACAAAAGGGAGAGACCGCTAGAGAAGAGCCCTGGAGCATCTCAGCCGCGCATCCTAAAAGCACGTCCAAAGGGAAAAGAGACACCTAATGGACTGATGCAAGTTACGGATGCAAAAACCTTGTTCAAGTTCAATAAAGATCTATATCAGCTGATTTAGGGCATAATTGCACAAGTCCCATTCAACGACTTTGTTTGAATAAACATTCCAGTAATAAATTCTAAAGGAAGTTTGTTTATGCTGAAAAGTCAAACTGAAATACTAAACTGGGGGCTTTTATTCTGGGGAAAGAGGTGGTGGAACTCTCAAGAGGGAAATGAGGGGAACTGATCTCTGTCCGGAGATCAAGGGGGCCGGGCTACCAGACAAGGGAATCTTTTCAAGAAGTGCCGGAACTCGGTTCCACTGAGTTCCAGCTTTAAAAAAGCCCTGGCTACACCCGAGTAAGCACAAAGCATGTACAATTGGTGGAGATTTGAACCCTTCATCGTGTATATGGAAGTGAGAAGTTTAGCTCTAAAAGTTTTTCTCTAGCTTGAAAATAATAGTCAGAAGCTTGTGTTACAAGGCAGGCTAACATTCTGATGCTCGAACTGGATGCTCCAGGCAACCCTGATCTTGGAAGCCAACCAGGGTTGGCCTTGGTTAGTACTTGGATGAGAGACCCCCCAAGGGAGTGAGTGTTCCTACACAGAGGCAGGCAATGGAATATCGCTAGAGCTGGGCATGAACCAGGAAAATGGAGGTTTGCTGTGGCTCATGGTTCTTGGCGTCTCACAAACCACAAACCAGTATGAAATTGGCTGGTTCACGATCCGGTTCATTGTGTTTGTGAATATGTCACTTCTGGGGCAGTAGAAGATCTGCAGAAAGCTCATCCCCCTGTTGCCTAGGAAACAGGCTGTCTGCAGTGACGAACCGTGGTTGATCAGAAATGACCTCCAATGAACCACCAGTTCACGAACCAAAAAACAACCTGGTTTATGACGAACTTTGGTTTATATTTTCATGCCCACCTCTAAATATCACATCAGTTTGCTTAGTGCCTTGAAAACTCTACAGGTTCACAATGTTGGCTATGTACTGACGGCACACAGAGTTTTGACATATCAATAACTACCTATCTGGAAGCACAACTTGTTTCTTTTTCTCCATGCCTCCATCACACCCCACTCTCCTTATTTGGGCAATGGACGATGGCACAGTGGTACGGCACCTGCTTTCACAGGTATCATACTGATGGTGCATGGCAGAGACCTTGCACTGCCAAGTTTGCAGTTTATATCACATTGTGACGTCTTTTTGGGGTCGCTGTTGTTTTTGCTGAGAACGAGACCTCCCCACCCAATAGAAAAGGTGGAGATCAAAGGATTAGCCACATCAGTATGGAAACCAAGGCGTACTCTGCTTATTTCCACCCTCTGCATCCACAGTGTACCTTGAGCTTCAAAGCCCTCTCTCACTGGGGGCAGCCAGGGCAGCAGGGATGGATTCTGCTGCCTCCTGCTAAGCAAGGGCACATCGGGTGTTTTTGCACTATAATGTGGCAGAAAGTTTTCTGGCGCACCATCAAATGTAAGCTACCGCCCTATGACTCCCTTTGCCTATAGAAAGCCCCAGCCTCCCCCCCTTTCATCTCCAGTTTGAAGGTCTCAGGCAGCTGGTATGGAGAACTGAGCCAGGGCTGCCATCTCTGGTCTGGGAAATTCCTGGAGAAGCCTGGGGAGGGTGGGGTATGGGGAGGGGAGAGATGTCAGTGAGGTATAAGGTCATAGAGCCCACCTTCCAAAGCAGCCATTTTCTCCAGGGAAACTGATCTCTATGGCCTGAAGATCAGTTGTAATCCCAAGAGATCCCCAGACCCCACCTGGAGGTTGGCAACCTTAAAGTGAGCTGCTGTGTGTCAGCATACACAACATGAGCAAGGTGGATCAGAGGGCTGGGGTTTGCTGTGGCCGGCAGAAAGGAGGGCCGGCCAGCCTCACTAGGGGGCCCTTGAGTGCTGCAGCCAGGCGGCTTTCCTCCCCAAACCGGACAGGGCCTTTCCCCCCTTTAGGCACACGCTCCAGGCCCAGTGTGCGGATGTCACCTCTGTGACATCCTCACTGGAGTGCCAGAGGCCAGGTGAGCTGGCTGGCTGGCTGCTCCCCCGGGGCGCACTGCACAGCACAGCAGGCCAGGCAGGCAAGTGGGACAGCCACTCCTTGGGAATGGGGCAGGTCAGCCTATGTGCTTTCCCGGGCACATCACGGGCATGCTTGCAGGCTTCTGGTATTTCAACTTTGTTTCCCCAGAAGGTCTGTAAAAATAATCTGGATTGTCCAGGGAAAACTGGACGCTTGGTGATCCTATGTAGGTTTTGGATAGTCATCAACCCCAAGATCTCCAGAGGTGGGTTTTTTAAGAACAAATATGCTTGGGGGGGCAGGAGACCCTTGTACCCCAGGCTAGATCTTTGCCACCAATTTCTTCTGACTGACCCTAAGCCGAGGAAATAATGTTTCCAGCCATACTGGGTGTTAATCAAGAAGTCAGCCCTGTGAGGTAGGCCACCTGAATACAAAAAATACTGTTAACTAGTAGTTGGGCCGATAGGCCCAGGTGCTGGATTCATATTGAAGTCCAAAATGCAATAACCCCACACACCAGTAAATATTATTAAGAATTGTACAAAAAGATGATCTATATATAGAATGTGCAAAGAGGATAGGACTACTTAACTAAAGTCTCTAAATTACTTAGCAGAATCATCTGGCTACTGAACCACGAAGTCCAAACAGAACAGAACACCAAAGTCTAGCGCTCCAGACTAGTCCGAGAACAAGAAGGTCAAGGGCCAGCAACCCTGTCTAACTGCTGATCCAAGAGCAAAAAAAGAAACTCAGAAACTCCATTTTTATCCCATATCAGCCAGCAACAGGGCCGGACTATAACAGCCTCTCAGGGCCTTGCTATGACCCGTGAGCATGATCCTTTGCAGCTGAACCACACTCACACAAATCAGAGCGATTAGCCGCAACCTGTGTTCTGGTAGCTTGTCACGATGGAAGGCACGGGACGTCCCTCTCTCTGGCCACTGGGTCTTGGCACGCCCATGATCTCCCTTGTACCTGAGTTCTGCAAAACATGCCCAAGCTTATCTCTCGGGGAACCACTTCCCACTGAGAGCCTCGCTACAAGTGACATCTTACACGTGAACAGCACTTGATCATTTTCGCAAGTCTTTCTGGGAATTCTTTCTGTTCCTTCCCCTCTCTGTTAGAATGCCTGCCTGAAGAGACAGAGAAAACCCTTCGATAGCAGCTTTTCCAAATCGTCTTGCTGGGGGGGGGGAGGGATGCTCTGGAGAAAGCTGACATGTTGGTGAAGTCCTAGTGTCCTTCCAGTGAGCTTTGGGAGTGGGCAGCTGCAACTTTGCTAATTGTCTTGCTGGGGGGGAGAAGCTCTGGAGAAAGCTGAGAAAGTCACAGCTGCCCACCACCAAAGATCATTGAGAGCAGGCTTGTGACTGGAGGAGCGATTTGCAAAAGCAGGCTTTCTCCGTCTCTTCAGGCAGCCATTCTAACATAGAGGGGAAGGAACAGAAGGAAAAGGGGTGGGGGAGAGGGACTTCAATTCCCAGAAAGACTTGTGAAAATGATCAAGTGCCGTTCGCGTATAAGATGCCACTTATAGCGAGGCTCTCTGTTTCTCTCAGTTTCCCAGAATAGTCCTTTGAGGCCTAACCAGACAAATTTGCCTTAACATAAAGTTGACCAAGAAACAGGTAAAGATTGGGTTACCAGTTGCCTGCCACTAGCAGGCAATCTCTTGGGAATCTGCTAGGTTAACTGCTGATCGCCTATGATCAGCGCGAGGTGACACACCCTCTGGAGATCACCCACCATCAAGACCGGCGCCACCATTGAGGCCGTGAGGCGGGGGCTGCGGGTGACCCGGGGCTGGAGGGGGCACTGGAGGGGGTGCTGGGGGTGGAGCTGCGCACAGTGCCACCGCCGGCCAGTCCCTCGCCACCGCCTCCGCCGCCGCCACATGCCCCCGGGTGGGTGCAGCAGCCATGGGCCAGGGACAGCAGGAGGCCAGGGCAATGTGTAGAGCATGGGCAGCCTCCTTGTGTCGCCCCAGCCACCCGCCAGCGAATGGCCCCGGTGTCTCAGCATGATAACGTCATCACGTGATGATGTCATCGCGTAGCCCGGGGTGTGCGTGCTCAGAGCACACGCGCAAGGATTGCCTCAGGCGCCAGTAACCCCGGCGCCGGGGCTGCCTACCATCAGCAGGCAACGGGAAAGAGTGCACTAGGTGCGCTCCCAAGGGAAGCAACCACATTTCCTGAAGTGATGTTATTACGCTGGCCACAGGAGTGCTCCAGTGTTTCATTGGGGCCAATTTTTGCCCCAAACAGGCCAGAATTAGTCCCACGCAAAGTGCAGGAGTGCACCCGTGGCCAGTGTGATGATGTCACTTCCTGGGACTGACACTTCCCAGAACTGACATCATCACGCAAAGCCTGGGAGCATCAGAGGGTAAGTCCTAAGTCCTGCACCTCTTGCCAGGAGGGGATATGGAGCTGAGAACCCGAGCAAAAAGCAGGCTGGTTTCCCGGCAGATGAGTTAGCAGGGAGCGCTGCAGATCTCTAGGCGATACAACGTTAAATCATGCAGGTCCTTTAATTATCCCATCCAAAAGTGTCAGCTGTTTGTAGTCAACTTCTACTTGCAACATAGCTATGTGCAGGGCTCATTTTGAGGGGGAAAGTGCAGGAACACAGTTCCGGCAGGTCCCCAAAGAGGTCAGATGTCAGGCTCAGGGTGGTAATTGACAAGTGCAAAAGCGCTTTTTCATGGCTCTAAGACTTCCTGTGCAAGTTGGGAACAGGGAGATAAATGTGCAGAGGATTTCCAGAACGGGCTAAATCTGCATTACTTTTGAAACTCAGACAGTCTCATTCATTCTGGTGGGATCTCTACCAAGAATACTCCAAGCCAAACAGCACAGTGGAGAAAAAAGTTGCAGCTGTTTGACTTGTACGGTTTCTTATTCCCCACGTTAGTGTGTACAAAACACTTAAATCTATTACATATTGAATATGTAATAATGTAATAATAAATAAAACAATTCACTGAATTTCCTGCCTTAATTTTTTTAATGAGATCTCTATCCAATTTTATTACAGAGATATGTCTTTCCCCTTATATCTCTTCAACATAAAGGGCAAGAGACTTATCTTCTTTTGAAAACGGAATTACTCAGGAGGGCTTTTTACTCATATAAGAGGCCTGTATTTTAAGGAAGTGATCTCAAAGATATGTGTAAGTAAAGGGACAGGGATTATAAACTTTACTTCTATGTGCTGAATATTGCTAGACGTCTGATCCTACTGGATAGTATATATGTTGTTTAAAATGTCCATCTTAGAATAGCTTATGCTCTGTTTAGGATGTCTTCAACTCCATATTAGATTCCTACTAGTTTAAAAGCTTTGCCAGTTTGCATTGAGACACCCAATTACATTGTTTCTTGAAATGTCTTTGAATTTAACTGTACTGACTCAGACCGTATAATCATCCTTAGGTCTCAGTGAGAAAGGCGGATGATAAAGAATGTAAATAAATAAATAAATGTTGGACATTTTGAGAACTTGAAACAAACTTTATACCGATATAAGAATTCTTGGCAGCAAGGAGAGCACAACAAGGAATTGTCCACGGGTGGAAGCTGCTTTTGAGCATTCCCTGAAAACGCCCTGTCTGGATATCAGGTTACCTTCAGCACATTAACTTATATGACATTTATGACCAGGCCTTTTTTTCTGGGAAAAGAGGTGGTGGAACTCAGTGGGTTGCCCTTGGAGAAAATGGTCACGTGACTGGTGGCCCCGCCCCCTGATCTCCAGACAGAGGGCAGTTGAGATGGCCCTCCGCACTGCTGAGCGGCACAGAGGGCAATCTCAACTCCCCTCTTTCTGGAGATCAGGGGGCGGGGCCACCAGCCATGTGACCATTTTCAAGAGGTTCCAGAACTCCGTTCCACCACGTTCCCCCTGAAAAAAAGCCCTGTTTATGACCAAACTCCCCCACCCAGCAGCGGCCAGATCTGGGCTGTATTGGGCCAAAATGGGCCCAAAATGGCCTAGATCAGGCTCGAATCAGCCTGGAACAAGCTGCTGCCATACGGGAGAACACTCCCCCGCCTGGCAGTGACCCGATCCTGGCTTTTTTTAGCCTGATCCTGGCCATTTTGGGCCAAAGAGGGCCCCAAATGCCCAAGGTTGGGGTGCTGCTGAGCAGGCAGCTGCTGCTGGCTGGGGGAGTATTCCTGACCCAAAATGGCCTGGGCATTTTAAAAAGACCCACTTGATGTGGGTATTTTTTGAGGTGCCAGAACACTGTTCCAGGGCGTTCCAGCTCAAAAAAAGCCCTTGTAACCACTAATCCCAGCTGCCTGACAAGTCACAGTGCTTAGTTTGTATAGATCTGAGCAGTGTATTGAAATGTCACAGCCTATGTGTCTTGCATTTTTTCCTCTAAACACATGTATATACCTTCTAATCAAGGCTAACATCATGTACCTGACGAAATCGGCTCTGATCCATGCATGGTTTATCCACAATAAAAGTGCCACAAGACAGTTTCTCTTTTGTAATGGGATCTATCATTTGACCACAAACCTAGGAGGGAATTTAGGTGGAGCTCTTTGTTAAATAACATCAAAACAAACAACCCGATTAAAAGTTAAGTCAATACTATTATTCCATTAGAGGAGGAAGATTACTAGATCAGTCATGAATAACGGTGTAACCAGTCTCCCCACAAAACATCCTTAAGACGTAAACATTCTCTAACAGGGTTATAAGGAATTTTTGGGAGTGATAGTTAATAATATTTACAGTCATTTCCTGTCAGCAGTGTTAAACTCTCTTTGTCTCCCTGCTGCCCCCTCCCCTCTCCTTATCAGAACAAAAATTAGGGGGCTATCGTCACCTCCGAGCTTGTGAAAGATGCACGAGACTCTGCTCAACTTTTTTTTTATCCGGACCATTCACTGGAATCCTGAAATTGTGCCTCTCATGAAAGCTCACCTCATTTCCAGCAACTGAGAGCCAAGCTACAAGCGATGCCTGACACAGGTTGGACACTTGTTGGCTTCCCTCAAGTTTTGATGGGAAATGTAGGCGTCCTGGTCTTGCAGCTTGGCTCTCCGAATGCTGTCCGATGGACTTTTCAACAGTCACTTGTCCAACATTCCGCCAAGCTGCCTACATTCCCCATCAAATGGCGGCGTGGAGGGCCATCTCAACTCCCCTCTGTCTGGCGATCAGGGGGCGGGGCCACCAGCCATGTGACCATTTTCTCCAAGGGCAACCCACTGAGTTCCACCACCTCTTTCCCCAGAAAAAACACCCTGGATGTGTCCAAACTAATTGGGGTGTCTTCATTTGCGAGATGAGACTGTTTTCCCAGAGCAATTGCCTCCGTTCCCGTCTACTACCTTCACTCATTAAAAGGCTCAGAGTTAAAAGAGCAAAACAATTTTTACGTTCAGACTTGTTACTTAAACTACTTCTGTTTGCTTCTGATCTCTTTCCATGAACCTAGTTAATCTTACAATTGTTTCTTGGGATCACTTTACAACAGTGGCCACTCACTGCAGGGGCAAACCCCAGGCAACACTGAAGGGTTTTTAGAAAGGTGCAACTGATTTCACAGGTGTAATGGGGGGACAAAGTACAAGCAATTCCATGGTTAACAAATAGGTTGCAACTATAACCTTGAGAAATACAATGCCATTTCTCTGGTGGTTCAGTTCGTGGACCATACGAGTGCAAAAGCAACTGCAAGACGCAGTTGATTTTTCATTTATTACCAAAGCACAGTTAGAGATTGAGCAGAAGTAAAGTTGCCGGGCAGAGAGTTAGAGACGAATGTCAATAGAAAACAGCGGTTTGCTTCATGTCTGAGCACTGGATCAAGGTAACTCGTTTGACTAATGTGCTCATATTCCAATTCTAATAATAACTGCGCTCTTCTGGACAGATGAGACAAATTTCATCCCTAAAACAATTTTTTTCATGGCACATGGGATAGTGTATATGGGATGAGGGACTGTGGTGTTGGGGGAGTGTGCGTTTGTGAGTGGGGGGCATTTTACAAATTTGCACTGGGCCCCCTAAAGTAACGCTTAGACTCTCCAACTCATCCGGTTTCTCCAGAGTTGCCAATTCTGGGCTAGGATATTCCTGGAGATTTGGAGGAAGACTCTAGGGGAAGTAGGGTTGCCCGGTCTGGTCACCCTCCCGTCGGTTATCAAGTCCCCTCTGTCTGGAGATCAGGGGGCGGGGCTACCGGCCATGTGACCAATTTCAAGAGGTTCTGGAACTCCATCCCCCCGCGTTCCCCCTGAAAAAAAGCCCGGCTGAAGGGGCTCCAGTCAAGGATGTTTCATGCCCCCTTGGCCCACCAGTGTCAGCACTGCATCTGGCTGAGGGTACAGAAGCTCCATGGAGACCCAACTTTGCTCCTTTGTGATGTGCTCCAGAACATTTTGAGGTGCCTGCTCCTGTCAGAAACCCAGCCAGGACTGGGATCACAACTCCTTGGTTGTCGAGTGTGTACGCACATTCACACAAACAAGGAAATGGCTTTGTCTAATTTTGTCTCGTTCTTTGGGGAACCCCACTTTCTCTGGGGCACTGTGGTCATCGTGGTGTTTAACCTCATATGGAAATTGCTGCACAGCCACCGCATGTGGGAGAAGATTCCTTGCTCACTCCGTGAATGGGTAAATATTATACAATTTAGCTTGGCTGGTCCATGAAGTCTATGCCAAGGTCTTGTATGAAGTGAAATTATTTCCTACCCTGTGAAGGAAAACTCTTGTCTCAGTCTTTGGCCCGTGGCTTGACCTCTTGCCCAATCTACACCAAAGGGTAGCCCACCTCTCCCTCGGGGCAGCACAGCACAGACTGTAGTTTTGCTCACTGGAGAACACTGTGGGTTGGATTTAAAAGATATTATTTCATCTTTGCTGGCATTCAATGGAATGTGTTGGCTTTTAAATTTCATGAGGCTATTAATCCAGTTCCTTAAAAGTCATTAGGAGCAGATCTGGGATTCTGCCATCTGAAAACCCCAATTCTGCAATTAGAATAAATGATGTAGATCTGTAGAAGGTCAGGGACAGGAAAGATCGTGCAGCGTTGCAGTTCTGGGTCAGCGGCTGCTAGTCAGATGAACCAGACTTCTGGGCTGGATGGACCAATGGTCTGACCCAGGTGAAAGCCGCTTCAGAAGGTGCCCTGGGGTCATTTCCCTTGGGGCTCTGTTGAGGGGCTTCTGTGATTTGCTGGATACTCAGAGACCTCCCTTTCTTCTTTCCTCATGGCAGATTTGTTCAAGAGCCAGAAGCCTGGAGACAGCCCTTCGCAAGCCAGGTGACAATCTCGTTCTGAACCTTCGACTTTTCAGTACCTTTGATAAACTGGGTGTCACGGGCTGTTTCCACATGGCTTACCTTCCTTTGGAATGACCCGAAACATTGCACAAAAACCGTGGAAGATTGTGTTTTCTTGTGTGAGATTTGCATGACGTCGTGCAAATCTCGCACAAGAAAGTACGATCTTCCAAGGTTTTTGCGCAATGTTCCGGGTTGTTCCGAGGGAAGGTAAGCCGTGTGGAAATGGCCATGGTAGGAAGGGGGGAAAGAGTTTTTTTAAGGGATTCTGCATGGGAATTTATTCCATTGCTTTCATTTTTGTTATTAATTCCAAAAGGGACTGTTTCAGGACTGGGTGGTTTGGTATGGATTTCTTCCATGGTAGTTTTTTTCCCCTTATTGTTATTTTATTTTCATAATTTGATTTCATTATTATTTCCCATTACTTTCAAGGGAAGACCCTCCCCCCTGTTCTCAGGTCTGCACCTTCATGTTTTTACATCCAAACTCAGGGGGGTTGCAGCGTCCCCAAAGACATCCACACAGCCTAATGTCAGACAGATAGAAAACAACGTTCTCCCCTTGAGATAATGAAAAGCACCCGTCTTTAACATGAAAGACTATGGCAGAATGGATAGGAAGCATCCCAAAGGGCAACGGAGGCTGCACTGCACGGCTTAGTCTGAAGAAGGGCAGGGCAAGGAAGAGGCAGGCTGACAAGGCCAGGGCATTGGGGGGGGGCACCAGGAGGGTAGGGATCTGGGAAGGCAGGGAGGCACCAGGAGGACTCACGGGGACAATTTGCGTGGAAGAGGGATGAAGTTTGGAGAGCGGCCGCCCAGCAGGGGAGACTGAAAGGCAGAATTTCGCCCAACTGAGCAGGCATTGAGAGGAGAGAGGAAGGCAGAGTCCCACCCCCTAGTCTTCTGGATTGGAGGAATAGCGCACACATGTGTGCAAGCCTAGTGCTACAGCCTGCAGTGAATCAAGAAGCCCACGCAAGCCCCTCTCCCCCTTTCCCTCAGGAGCAGCTGCTCTCTCTGTGCCTCTGTGAAGAAAACGCTGCCTGCCTTGTAAAGATGAAAGCAAGAGAAACACAGACCACAGGGTCAAAAGAAACCAGAACGAAACGAAAGCAAATCATGTATTTTTCCCCCATTATATGCTGCTTAGATATGGAATTTGTTTCTTTTCTGTATTAGTTATTAAGAAACACTCTGTACGTGTTGTAATCAATAACGGAATAATGCACGTGTCTAGCGGCTCTCCTGGCTGGCGGGGAAACTCCCTTAGACGAAAGGCTCCCTGGAAACCAGCGGACACCCTTAAGGTGTCTCTTGAGAACCTCTAGACTAAACCACTGAGGAGTGCAGTACTAGAACAACGCTGATGTAGCAGTAGGGTTGCCAGGCCCCCTCGATCTCCCAGCGGGAGATTGGGGCCTGGCTCCTACGGGGAGGGGGTGGGGCACGTACGGGCATGCGCCTGTAAGCGAGATGATATCACTTCTGGGAAGTGATGTCGTCATGCAGCCCCTGGATTGCACCGTTTGAGGGTTGCTGCGGAGCTCAGGAATGCTCCTGCACTTTGCAGGGGCCCAAAATGGGCCCGATCCACACCAAAGTGGGCGTGGATCGGGCCCATTTTCGCATGGATCGGGCCCATTTTGGGCCCCTGTGGAGCGCGGGAGCATTCTTGTGCTCCACAGAGGCTCACAATGGGCCCAATCCACACCAAAACTGGCCCAATCCACACCTATTTTGAGGTGGATGGGGCCCGTTTTGATGTGGATTGGGTCTGTTTTGGGCCCCTGTGGAGCGCAGGAACGCTCCTGCACTCCAGAGGGACCCTGATCCAGGGGCAAAGCAGGCCTGATCCTGGCGGCTGCTGTGTGCAGGGGTGCACAGCACCGCAGGGGGTGCACATGAAAGGTGCGGGCCCTCCTGCTGTCCAGGTAAGTAGGGGTGGGAGGGTGGGGGCGGGGGATTCCCCACCCCCACTGGGGGTCTGGCAGCCCTATGTAGCAGGGGGGAGCCCTAGAAGATACATCAGGGCTTTTTTTCTGGGTAAAGAGGTGGGGGAACTCTTACCCAGGGCAACTCCTGGGAGGAGGTGGTGCGCCTCTCACTCTGGGAAGAGACGGCCTCACGCAGGCCACGGCCACCTCAGGAGCACTCCCGATTCTGCCCAGATCAGTCCAAAATTGGCCTAGATCGGGCCTGAATCAGCCTTGAAGGGGCCACTGTGGTGTGCGCACAGGGTGTGTGTGTTTCCTCCCACCAGGCACCGACCAGATCCAGGCCATATTGGGCCAAAACGGGCCCTAAATGGCCCAGATCAGGCCCGAATCAGCCCGGAATGGGCTGCTGCCAAATGGGAGAACGCTCTTCCACCCAATAGCTGCCCAATCCTGGCCATTTTGGGCCTGATCCTGGCCATTTTGGGCTCAAACTGGGCCCAAAATGGCCCGGGTTGGGCTACTGCTGAGTGGGGGAGAGTTCCCCTGCCTGTCAGAGGCCTGATCCTGGCTGTTTCTGGGGAAAGAGGTGGGAGAACTCCACCCTAGCAGAAAGCAGAGGCCGAATCTGGCACAGACCCGACCCTGGCCATTTTGGGCCTGATCCTGGCCATTTTGGGCTTGAATTGGGCCCAAAATGACCGAAAGAGGCGCAAAATGGCCAGGATTGGGCTGCTACTGGGCAGAAGAGGGTTCCCCTGCCCAGCAGAGGCCTGTTCCTTGTCGTTTGGGGCCCAATCCTGGCCGTTTGGGGCCTGCAATGGACCCAAAATGGCCCAAATGAACCTGAAACGGCCAGGAATAAGCACGTCAGCCTGGAACAGGCTGCTGCCAGGTGGGGGAACCCTCCCCTGACTGGCAGCAGCCCGATCCTGGTTGTTTCAGCCCTGATCAGGGCCGTTTCGGGCCCTAATTGGTCCCCAAATGGCCAAAATGCACTTGAGTCAGCCTGGAACAGACTGCTGACATGTGGAGAAACCATCCCCTGCTCAACAGTGGCCCGATCCTGGCTGTGGCAGCCACGATCTGGGCTGTTTTGAGCCCCAAATGGGCCCCAAATGGTCCTGAAATGGCCTTGATCGGGCTTGAGTCAGCCTGGAATGGGCCACTGCCGGGCAGGGGAACCCTCCCCCTCCTGACAGCAGTCCAATCCGGGCCCAAATGGGCCCACAATGGCCAAAGGCCATTTTGAAAATACCCATGTGACACCAGTCACGCGGGTATTTTAAAGAGGTGCTGGAACGCTGCTCTGGGGCATTCCAGCTCACAAAAAGCCCTGATAATGAGATCTAGTGCTTTGGGAAGAGAGAGCCTGCTTCCCCCCCCCCCGCCCCCGCTTGCCAGAAAGGGAGAGACAGGGCCTCTTCTTCAAAGACCAACAAGACTCCCGGGGTATGAGCTCTCAAGAGTCAGAACTCCTTTTGGACTCTCTAAAGCTCATACTCTGGGAATCTATTTGGTTTCTAAGGTGCTAGCAGACCTGAATCTTGCTATTCTACGACAGACCAACACAGCCACCCGGCTGAAACTAATAAGAGGGAGGACATCTTCAGTACCCACCGTAAGGTGGAGGTATATGGAGGTCCTTTGGGTAAGATGGTTTGATTAGATGGCAAGTTTTAGGATATTAGAGAGCCAACCATGTCCCACTGTGTTATCTTTCTTTGACTCTTCCTTTTGTATCTAGACCTTTCCAATGATCAGATTGGAGTCCAGTAGCACCTTAAAGTCCGACGAGATTTTCAGGGTATGAACTTTCAAGAGTCAACTTTGAGTTTTTGTCGGTCAGATGCTACTAGACTTGAATCTTGTTCTTCAACGACCTACCTGAAGCTCTTTCCATGATCAGACTACCTGGCTGCTGTGTTCCATGATTAAAAGTCCATATGGAAAAAGGTTCCAATTGTTTTTCCATTTCAGCCAGGTTTTCCACCATCATCTCCAGGACTCAGGAGTGAGATAGGCACCCAGCAAAGTGCAAATAAGAGTCTGCTTTTCCCTTCCAAGTAGGCCGAGAGCAGCCCAAGCTTGCCAGAGCTTGGAAACTATGCAGGATTGCCTGTGTATTTGGATGGGAGGTGAGCAAGACAGACGAGAGCTGCTATGCAGGGGAAGCCAATGGCGCAGCCCCTCTGCCTCCCAAACCGCTAAGGGGGTTGTGACTTGGATGCCACTGAATTATTGCTATATTTATTTCTTTGTACATTCCGGGGGTAGCCTGGGACCCTGCGGGTAGTCTTCTGTGAACAAATAGCTTAAAGTTTGGCATAGATATGTCTGCGTCATCTTCTGTCCCTGTAACACATAAAAATTAGACTGTGGGTTTGCGGAGTGTACTGGGATTGAAAAACCTGCTACTAAACTGGCATTTCAATGATTTCAATTCCTGTTTTAATTCACATAGTAAATTCCATACTCTGGATCTGCTGTCATCTGCTTTAGAGATATGATTCTGCCCTGGAAAGTAAATGGAAAAACCAAACAAGTCCATCAGTGCACTTTCTGGTTTTGTTAATGGCACATTTGGAGTGGAGACGCAACTAACTGGTGTCTCCCCTGTCTCTTGTAGGACTCAACCTGCGAAGGTCTCCTTCAACGCAAGCAAGAGTCTCCCAGACTCGCTGGCATCGCATTCGTCAACTGCTCTGTGATGACCAGGAGTGCCTCATATGTGAGCATGCAGCGTATGAGGCCAGTCAATACATACACGTCATAGGAACAACAGAGAGCCATGAACCTTCAGCCCTGCAGTCTGATCCACCTGGAAGGAAACGCCAAAAAACCTTCCCGGCTCTTATCAAACTGTCTTGGAAATGTACAGCCTTGACATCCACCCGGCCTCTCCCAAAGTTGGTCCGCCCTGGGGTGATGCCTTTGCAGCCCCGAAAACGCTCCGTACCTCTAGTGTCCCTAGAGGATGCGGGGAGGATGGAAGTGGCTGTGCGGATTGGCCACTTGATGTCCCTTTGGGGCCTGGGTACGAGATACGTGGATGTCCTCGACGGAATGATCCCTACCGCTCCCTTTCAACCCCTTGGGAGACGCAGGAGGGCTGATCTAGAGATCTCCGAGGGGCAGGCCTCGTTTCTTCCTGAACAAGCTCAAGAGGCCCTGGAACTGCACATCAGGAAGAAGAGGTTGCAGCACGAGTGGAGCTTGCCCGTCCTCGTCCAGCGGTCAATCCAGGCCTTCATGCCAGGGTTTCCCCAGGCCTCTGCCTTCCGTCAGACTATGATGGATGTCCAAACCGTGGAGCAGGAGCTGACCTTCTTCCCGCAGGCTGCCTGCAGCCATCTTGAGCATCACCTTCAGAGGCTGAAGTTGCAGCGGCAGTGGGGCTTGCCCCGCAGGGTTCTGAAATCCCTGCTCTTGCTGGCGCCAGAGATGGGACCTCGCTCTGCTGAAGGGACGACGGTGTTGTCAGCGACAAGCTTTTCTAGCGAGCCCAGCTGCAAACTTGGCAGCAGACCTTGGGCTGAGGGGGCTATAGGGACGGAGCAGGACAATAAGGAGGGCCAAAGGGAGGTGGGGGCAGCCCCGTGTCAGACATGTCAAGGCTCCATGCTCAAGGAGGCGAGCTTGGAGAAGCTGCAGCAACACCTGGCTAAGAAATCTGTGGAAGTGCATTCGGCGCTTCCCCCTGCTGTCCCCAGACGTTCTTGGAGGCACGCCTCATGGTCCCTGAAGCAGCCTCTACCCAAGATGATCCCCCCAGGCCACAGGGATATGAAACCCCGGCATGCCTCCTTCGCCACCCTCAGCACAGAGGCGATCGATGGCTTAGAACTGGCCCTGCAAAGCCGCCATCTGGCATCTCTGTGGGGCCTGGGAAGATGCTGCGTCGAAGCCCTGGACGTGATGGTGCCCAGGCTGCCCTCCCACCCAGCGGAGCCCCGAAGCGCTGGTTTTGGACTCACAAAAGGACACCCCTTGTTCTTCCAGGGCTTGGACCCAGCAACCTTAGAACTGCACATCAGGAAGAAGAGGTTGCAGCACGAGTGGAGCTTGCCCATCCTCGTCCAGTTGTCCATCCAGGGCTTCATGCCAGGGTTTCCCCAGGCCTCTGCCTTCCGTCAGACTATGATGGATGTCCAAACCGTGGAGCAGGAGCTGACCTTCTTCCCGCAGGCTGCCTGCAGCCATCTCGAGCATCACCTTCAGAGGCTGAAGTTGCAGCGGCAGTGGGGCTTGCCCCGCAGGGTCCTGAAATCCCTGCTCTTGCTGGCGCCAGAGATGGGACCTCGCTCTGCTGAAGGGACGACGGTGTTGTCAGCGACAAGCTTTTCTAGCGAGCCCAGCTGCAAACTTGGCAGCAGACCTTGGGCTGAGGGGGCTATAGGGACGGAGCAGGACAATAAGGAGGGCCAAAGGGAGGTGGGGGCAGCCCCGTGTCAGACATGTCAAGGCTCCATGCTCAAGGGGGCGAGCTTGGAGAAGCTGCAGCAACACCTGGCTAAGAAATCTGTGGAAGTGCATTCGGCGCTTCCCCCTGCTGTCCCCAGACGTTCTTGGAGGCACGCCTCATGGTCCCTGAAGCAGCCTCTACCCAAGATGATCCCCCCAGGCCACAGGGATATGAAACCCCGGCATGCCTCCTTCGCCACCCTCAGCACAGAAGCGATCGATGGCTTAGAACTGGCCCTGCAAAGCCGCCATCTGGCATCTCTGTGGGGCCTGGGAAGATGCTGCGTCGAAGCCCTGGACGTGATGGTGCCCAGGCTGCCCTCCCACCCAGCGGAGCCCCGAAGCGCTGGTTTTGGACTCACAAAAGGACACCCCTTGTTCTTCCAGGGCTTGGACCCAGCAACCTTAGAACTGCACATCAGGAAGAAGAGGTTGCAGCACGAGTGGAGCTTGCCCATCCTCGTCCAGTTGTCCATCCAGGGCTTCATGCCAGGGTTTCCCCAGGCCTCTGCCTTCCGTCAGACTATGATGGATGTCCAAACCGTGGAGCAGGAGCTGACCTTCTTCCCGCAGGCTGCCTGCAGCCATCTCGAGCATCACCTTCAGAGGCTGAAGTTGCAGCGGCAGTGGGGCTTGCCCCGCAGGGTCCTGAAATCCCTGCTCTTGCTGGCGCCAGAGATGGGACCTCGCTCTGCTGAAGGGACGACGGTGTTGTCAGCGACAAGCTTTTCTAGCGAGCCCAGCTGCAAACTTGGCAGCAGACCTTGGGCTGAGGGGGCTATAGGGACGGAGCAGGACAATAAGGAGGGCCAAAGGGAGGTGGGGGCAGCCCCGTGTCAGACATGTCAAGGCTCCATGCTCAAGGGGGCGAGCTTGGAGAAGCTGCAGCAACACCTGGCTAAGAAATCTGTGGAAGTGCATTCGGCGCTTCCCCCTGCTGTCCCCAGACGTTCTTGGAGGCACGCCTCATGGTCCCTGAAGCAGCCTCTACCCAAGATGATCCCCCCAGGCCACAGGGATATGAAACCCCGGCATGCCTCCTTCGCCACCCTCAGCACAGAGGCGATCGATGGCTTAGAACTGGCCCTGCAAAGCCGCCATCTGGCATCTCTGTGGGGCCTGGGAAGATGCTGCGTCGAAGCCCTGGACGTGATGGTGCCCAGGCTGCCCTCCCACCCAGCGGAGCCCCGAAGCGCTGGTTTTGGACTCACAAAAGGACACCCCTTGTTCTTCCAGGGCTTGGACCCAGCAACCTTAGAACTGCACATCAGGAAGAAGAGGTTGCAGCACGAGTGGAGCTTGCCCATCCTCGTCCAGTTGTCCATCCAGGCCTTCATGCCAGGGTTTCTCCAGGCCTCTGCCTTCCGTCAGACTATGATGGATGTCCAAACCGTGGAGCAGGAGCTGACCTTCTTCCCGCAGGCTGCCTGCAGCCATCTCGAACATCACCTTCAGAGGCTGAAGTTGCAGCGGCAGTGGGGCTTGCCCCGCAGGGTCCTGAAATCCCTGCTCTTGCTGGCGCCAGAGATGGGACCTCGCTTTGCTGAAGGGACGACGGTGTTGTCAGCGACAAGCTTTTCTAGCGAGCCCAGCTGCAAACTTGGCAGCAGACCTTGGGCTGAGGGGGCTATAGGGACGGAGCAGGACAATAAGGAGGGCCAAAGGGAGGTGGGGGCAGCCCCGTGTCAGACATGTCAAGGCTCCATGCTCAAGGGGGCGAGCTTGGAGAAGCTGCAGCAACACCTGGCTAAGAAATCTGTGGAAGTGCATTCGGCATTTCCCCCTGCTGTCCCCAGACGTTCTTGGAGGCACACCTCATGGTCCCTGAAGCAGCCTCTACCCAAGATGATCCCCCCGGGCCACAGGGATATGAAACCCCGGCATGCCTCCTTCGCCACCCTCAGCACAGAGGCGATCGATGGCTTAGAACTGGCCCTGCAATGCCAACATCTGGCATCTCTGTGGGGCCTGGGAAGATGCTGCGTCGAAGCCCTGGACGTGATGGTGCCCAGGCTGCCCTCCCACCCAGCAGAGCCCCGAAGCGCTGGTTTTGGACTCACAAAAGGACACCCCTTGTTCTTCCAGGGCTTGGACCCAGCAACCTTAGAACTGCACATCAGGAAGAAGAGGTTGCAGCACGAGTGGAGCTTGCCCGTCCTCGTCCAGCGGTCCATCCAGGCCTTCATGCCAGGGTTTCCCCAGGCCTCTGCCTTCCGTCAGACTATGATGGATGTCCAAACCGTGGAGCAGGAGCTGACCTTCTTCCCGCAGGCTGCCTGCAGCCACCTCGAGCATCACCTTCAGAGGCTGAAGTTGCAGCGGCAGTGGGGCTTGCCCCGCAGGGTCCTGAAATCCCTGCTCTTGCTGGCGCCAGAGATGGGACCTCTGCCCAGAGGCAGTGGCCCCTCCGAAGGAGAAGCATGCAAGAGAGGGCAAAAAGTCAGAAAGGGGAGCTGGGAGCAAGGCCACCACTCTCCGTTCATCCCTGATGTCTCTATCAAAAATGGGTCCGAGAAATTCTCTCTCCTTGGTACCATCTTGGAGAAAAAACTCTTCTTGCAGGAAGGGTTGGCCAGCTGGGAGCTCAGCCACAAAAGACAAAAGGGAGAGACCGCTAGAGAAGAGCCCTGAAGCATCTCAGCCGCACATCCTAAAAGTACATTCAAGAGGGGAAAGAGACACCTAATGGATTGATACAAGTTACGAATGCAAACATCTTGTTCAATTTTTTTTTATTGTTGTAACTTATGTACATAGTCATACATTGAACCGTATACATCTATTTTTACCCCTTCCCTCCCACCCCCACCCCCACCCATTATATCTTCATATCTCTAACTGTGTGCACAGATTCTTCATTCGGGCTTGAATGCTTGGGTTGGCTTCCCCCTTTTCTACCCAGTGCCTATAACACGGCCATTTACTTGTAATCTTTTGACGCTTCTCCTCCCATGTCTCATCAGCAGTTATCTGTACAAATATATCCAATTGTACACGTTCAAAGACATAATTGTTCCATTTTTCCATTGTCCATTTATGCTTGTCCTTCCATCCCAATGTTATTACAGCCATTCCAGCTAAAATCATAATTTTATATAGATCTTGCTTATTTCCATCTACTCTTTTATTTCCCAATATTCCGGAGATAAGCAGATCCCTATTAACCTCTATATTAACTTGAAATAAACCAGACATTACCCTTATAATCTTTTGCCAATATTCCTTGACCACATTACACTCCCACCACATATGCGCACATATGCCTACTTCTTGACCACAATGCCAGCATTTAGGGCTCATTCCTTTAACTGTATACGATATCCGAGCCGGTGTTCTATACCATTTCCATATAAATTTCCTGGCCAATTCTTTATCCATTTTAATTTTATTTATACCTTTCATTATTTCTTGAATCGTTTCCTGATGAGATAAGCCTTCTCGCTCCCATTTATTCTGTATTATCCTTATCATCCTTTCCTTATCTCTTATCATTAATTTATATAACGCCCCTGCTAGCCCTTTCTCTTTTATTTGTCTTTTACTTAGTATATCATCCATTTCTGTTTCTGCCCCAATTATCTCCTCTACTTTTTCAGATTTAATTGACGCATATAATCCTTGCACCTCCAACCAGTATTGTTTTCCTGTTTTCTCCAGCAAGTTATTTTTTGCAACTAAAGTCCCACCTTCAACAAACAAATCTTTTAATCTATTAAATCCAAATTCTTCTAATTTCTTCCACCCACCAGTGTCTGTATATTCCTTATTTATGTATTTTAATGGAGTCCACTTTGAGTAAACCAGCATCCGTTTCCTATACCATCTTTTCCAGATACCTAGCACCGTTTTCCTTGGGCCAATCGCCTTCTTATAAGCCATCTGAACGTCCCTATGAAAGATCCCCTCTTCCTATTCTATTACTTATCTCATTCTCCATCCGAACCCATTTAACTCTATCATTATGCCCAATCTCTATTAAATATTTCAATTGAAACGCCTCATAATACAATTCCAAATTTGGTACCCCCCATCCCATCTCCTCCTGTGATGCATAATTTACTATATCTGGCGTCCTAGCCCTTTTGCTTCCAAAAACCCAGTTCTTAAGCACCTTATTCCAGGTTTTAAACCAATTTGTTCTTATCAGGAGCGCAATTACTTGAAATAAATATAATAATTTTGGCACCAGAAACATCTTAACTGCCCTAACCTTACCTAAGATAGAGAAGTTCTTATTTTTCCAAGCTCTCATATCTTTCTTAACCTTCCTCCATACTTCTTTATAATTCACATCTGGGATCCTGGCCACATTTTTAATAATATTCACTCCCAAGTATTTAATTTTTTTTCTCTTAGAGTCCATCCTTGTCATTTTTACTATTTCCTTCCTTTCTTCTCAGTTTACATCCCAAAATAAAATTTCAGACTTGTCCATATTGACTCCCAGACCAGACACCTCTTTAAAATCCTTCAAGAGATAATCAAGAGTTCTCTTACTTCCTCTAATGGGTTTACCAAAAATAATAAAATATCGTCTGCATACATATTTATTTTAATTTCCTCCTTACCCTTTTTATACCCTTGTATCCTTACTGAATTTCTTATCCTATCTGCCAGGTACTCCATACCCATCACAAATAGTAGTGGTGAGAGTGGGCAACCTTGTTTAACGCCTCTTTGTATATTGAATTGTTCCGAGACTCCATCATTCACCCTTACCACTGCCTTTCCCTCTTTGTATAATTCTTGAACCGCCCTCACAAAGTCTTCTCCTATTCCTGCCTTCTTCATAATATTCCATAAAAACATATGCCTTATAGTATCGAAGGCCTTATATACATCTAATTTCAGTAAAGCCAATTTCTCTTTTGAGAAATAGGGCTTTCGTATAGGGCGCCCTACATATCTTCCGTTTATGAAACCATATTGGTCTTCTTTGATTATGTTAGGCAGAACCGTTTCCAAGTGTTTTGCCAAAATCTTTGTAAATATTTTATAGTCTGCATTCAGTAAGCTGATTGGTCTATATGAACCCACCTCTGTAGGGTCCTTTTCCTATCACTACTATTTCAGCTAATTTCCACGTATCTGGAGCCCTTCCCCCTTCTAAAATATTATTGAATACTTTTTTCATTTCTGGGCCAATGATATCAATTGTTTCTTTATAAAAATCCATAGTAAACCCATCTAATCCCGGGGACTTCTTTCTCTTCAATGTTCTAACAGCCTCTACAATTTCCTCCAGAGAAATTTCTTCATTTAACCCTAGTCTATCATCTTCCTCAATCTTGGTTTCCAAACTTACTCTACTAATGCTTTTATTTTCCTCTTTATATAATATTTGGTAAAATTCCGCAAATTCCTTCCTTATTTCTTTAGAGCTTTCTGTAAGTGTTTTCCTTTTAGTCCTAATAGCTTTTACTCTCTGCTTATCCCTTCTTTTCTTTAAGTAATTTGCTAACCTCCTAGTTGATCTTACTGACGTACTCTGAAAATCATTCTTAATCATATTCTCTCTCTTCCGAATTGTAAACCAATCTAACTCTTCCAATTCTTGTTTTAATTTTCTTAACTGCCCCTGTCTACTTCTTAAATATTTGCTTTGCTGCTGTTGTGGGAGTGCTTCAATTTCTTTAATTTTCTTCTGCCTTCCCAGATACCATCCCCTCTTAATAAGTTTCTCTGTCACTATGCAATGCCCTCTTATGACTGCTTTAAATGCATCCCACACTATTGGGATCTCTCTCATACCACTGTTCTCTTTAAAGTACCAGCTGCTTTACATTCATTTCATACATTCATACATATTTGTGCAACTCTTTCAGGAACAAGAATAAGAACCTCATACAAAAAGTGCATTCATGAGTATTGCAACATGTCCGGGTGTAATAAAGTCAGTTTGAATTTAAATCCTTGCGTTGGTCTTTTTCCTTCTTTCTTATGACCTTTCCATGCACAAAGTAAACACAGAGGTGGGATGGATGTAGAAATCCTCCTCAGGCCCGATCTGGGGCTGGCTTGACGACCACAGATTTCGTGTCCTCTTCTATGGGAGCACTGCCTCTGCTACAATATTACAACATTACAGTTTTCAGCATCTTAACTTCCCTTAAAAGGCTACAACGTAATGCATGGCTTTACTTACGTTCCGTATGCTCAAAGTTTTTCACATTACATCAACCAGATTGGGCAGCCGTGTATTCCAGTGCGCGCCCCACTCATGAGCAGCAAAGCTAAAAATACTTTCATCTGTTAGGAATCCAATTAGTGGGTGACGTATGTGTTTTTTAAAAAAAATTATTGGTGAGTTTATATTCCATATTTAATACATACATTCCCATCATATCTAATTTACTCTAATCCCCACCCTTTTCCTCCCCCCTCCTTGTCGACTTCCAACAGCTTTCCAACTCTTAACCCTTCTTATTACTTAACTCGATTTCACTTATATTCTACAACACATATGTCTCCATGATATCTCTTACTCTAAGCATATTCAAATTCTTTTATATATATGCTATATTAAATCCACTAGTATATCCATTTTACTCTTCCTTAATTAAACTATATATTCTGGACAAAATTTTCTTAAACATAATGCTAGCTTAGATTATAATAGTTAAACTCCCCCCTTAATGGTAAAGTCACTTCTCTCTTCCATTTACAACATCACATTTTAATAATTCTCAAACTGCCACAGTTCTCCTTTCACATCCCATTTTTTTCCTAAGTATTGTTTCAATTTCCCCCAATCTTCACTATATTGTCCTGGATCAAGATCTTTAAGTTTTCTTGTCATTTTATCCATCTCCGCCATGTACAGCAATTTGTAAATCCAATCTTCTATAGTTGGTATTTCTTGTACTTTCCATTTCTGTGCATACAAAAGTCTTGCTGCTGTAGTCATGTAAAATAACAATGTTCTGTACTGCATTGAAACATCTTCCATTCCCAAGTTCAGTAGCAACAATTCTGGGTTCTTATTTATTTGGGTTTGTAGAATCTCATTAATTGCTTCAATTATATCTCCCCAGTATTGCTTAGCTACCTCACAAGTCCACCACATATGATACAGTGATCCTTCATGCTTTTTACATTTCCAGCTTTTGTCTGACATATTGGTATTTCCTAACACAATTTTCTTTGGTGTTAAATACCATCTATAAATCATTGTATATACATTCTCTTTAATATTCGTACAAGTTGAAATCTTCAATGTATTTTTCCACAAGTGCTCCCACGCCTCCATTGTTATTTCTTTATGAAAATTTATTGCCCACTTCACCATCTGGACTTTTACTGTTTCATCCTCCGTGTGCCATTTTAGAAGTACTTTGTAAATCTTTGAAATTTCTTTCTTGCCTTCTTGTAATATCACTTCTTCTAATTCTGAATTTTCCATTCTTATTCCTCCTTTTAAACAGTCCGAGTTGTAAAGATCTCTGATCTGCCTGTATTGAAACCATCCATAACAAGGAGACAGCTCTTCTTCTGTTTTTATTCTTAATATTGAAAGTTGTATTTGTGTTATCTCCTTGTAAGTTAGACGTTGCTGTTCATTGTCGACAGTTCTCGGATCTATTACTTCATACGGTACCACCCATGAAGGAATTCCATCTTCCATGTAAACCTTATATTTCTTCCAGATTGTGAAGAGGCTTCTTCGAATGTAATGATGCAAAAACATAGAATCCGCTTTTACTTTATCATACCACAAGTATGCATGCCATCCAAATATTTTTTTGTGTCCCTCCAAAGCCAGCAATTTACGGTTTTTTAAAGTTATCCAATCTTTTAACCATGCCAGACATATTGCTTCATAGTATAGTCTTATATTGGGCAGTTGCAAACCACCTCTTTCCTTCGCATCCTGTAATACTTTCATTTTCACGCGTGGTTTCTTGCCTGCCCACACAAAGTCTGAAATTTTCCTTTGCCATTTATCAAATTGTTTAGAGTCTCGAATAATTGGAATTGTTTGCAACAAGAACATCACAGGCGGTAAGACATTCATCTTTACTGCTGCTATTCTTCCCAACCATGATAGATTCAGTTTATTCCATTTTATCAAATCTCTCTCTATTTGTATCCACAATTTCTCATAGTTGTTTTTAAATAAATCTATATTTTTCGCAGTCAGTTCAATGCCAAGATATTTTACTTTGTTAGTTACCTCACAGTCCGTTATCTCCATTAGTTCTTGCTGCTTCTGCTTAGTCATATTCTTACATAATATCTTCGACTTCTTTTTGTTCACATAAAATCCAGCCAAGTCTCCAAACTCCTTTATTTTCTCTATTACCTTTGGCATGTTCTCAATTGGATCATCTACTATGTCATCCGCAAATGCTTGCTCTGACGTAGGAAAATTCCTTTATTTTTATGCCTCGGATTGTGTCGTCCTCTCGTATTTGAATCATCAATATTTCCAAAATCAAAATGAACAACAATGGAGACAGAGGGCAGCTCTGTCTTGTACCTTTACTTATTTTCAATTTTTTGGTCAAATCATCATTCACTACAATCGCTGCACTTTGGTCTCTATAAATTTCTTTAACCGCTTGTATGAACTTTTCTCCCATTTGCAGCTTTTCCATAGTGGCAAACATAAAGTCCCAGTTCAGGTTTTCAAATGCTTTTTCCACGTCCACGAAAAAGAAACCAATTTCCCTATCACAGTGCTTGTCATAGTATTCAATAGCGTTTATTACTGTCCTTAAGTTGTCTTTACTTTGTCTATTAGGTAAAAATCCAGCCTGTTCTTCTGCAATAAATTCCAACAACCATCCCTTTAGCCTTTCCGCCAAAACTTTTGCAAATATTTTATAGTCATTATTCAGCAACGAAATTGGCCGATAATTTTTAACATTGGTCAAGTCCTGTCCGTCTTTCGGAATCAGTGATATATTAGCTTCGTTCCATGAATCAGGAATCTTTTGGCCTTGCATAACTTCGTTCATTACCTCTCTCAAAAAAGGTGCCAATTCGTTAGTCATCATTTTGTAGAACTTTGCCGTTAATCCATCCGGTCCCGGTGCTTTCCCTAATTTCGTTGATTGGATGGCCTCTTTTATTTCTTCCTCTGTCACTTCCCTGTTTAATTTTTCTTTCCATTCTTCTGACATCGTTGGAAGTTTCATTCTCTCCAAATATTCCGCTATTGAATCTCTATTCACATCTTTTTTTCTGGTACAATTTTGCATAAAATTTATAAAAAGCTTTACTAATAGCTGATTGGTCCAATAATGTTCTGTCTTCTTCTCGAATCTTAATTATAGTTTTCTTCTCTTTTTTCTTTTTTAGTTGCCAAGCTAAATATTTGCCAGGTTTGTTTGCACCCTCAAATATTTTTTGATTCATTTTTTTCAAGTTCCACTCCAGTTCTTTATTATTCATTGCCATCAATTGCTCCTGCAGTATTTTTATATCCTGATATATTCGCTTCTTCCCTGGTCTTTTCTTAAGTTGCATCTCTTTGGCTTTAATTTTTTCCGTTATTTCCTTTCTCTTTTGACATATGTGTTAAAGCTATATTCCACCCTGATGCAAAATACAGCAAAGACAGCTCTCAAATAGACATGGGATCACAGAATTGTACCAGGCGGTGGCGCCATAGGACTTCTTATGTCTTTCCCTTACAAATAACAATTTAGGGATAATTCATTGTTCAGCCCCTTTGGTTTAACCATGTTCAGTCTGAAGATCCAGGAGGATTCCCGGCGGAGTAGAAATGTTTGTTGAGATGTGTCCACTACTTCCAACACAGCTACTTGGAAAGCATTATCCAAATGTTTTTGTTCCTTAAAGTGCACTGTCAAAGGTGCTTCCTGTACATCATTCCAGATCCTTGAAATATGTTCAAGGACTCTAACTTTCAGGGGTCTGGTGGTACGCCCTACGTATACTAGTTGGCATGGGCACTGAAATGCATAAATCACATTTTTGGTGTTGCAATTAGCAAAGTGGGTAATAACACACTTATTTCCATTAAGTATGTATTCCTTGCCTTCCCATAAATTCCTACATATTCAGCAATGGCCACATTTGAAATTTCCTACAGGATGGTGCAGGGAGATCTGCTTGGTCCAGATATCTGCTCTAACCAGATGGTCTTTCAGGTTTCTGGTCCTTCGAAGACCAAAAAAGGTAACTGCTCACACCCCTCTATACTAGAAATTAATTTCCAGTGACGTGTGATTATTCTTTTAATGTTATTACTCAGCGGGGTATAGTCCATGGACCATATGATTCTATTTGGTTGGCCCTGGCTCTTAACGTTAAAGAGAGAGCCTCTATCAGTAATCCTTGCCCTCTCCCATGCTCTTTTCAAAACCCTCATTGGATTACTTCTCCTTGAGAAATTATTACAAAGAATGTTGCCATCCCGTTCGAAATCTGAAGAGGTGGAGGAGTTACGTTTTATTCTTAAGAGCTGACTGAATGGTATATTCTCCCGCAAATGTTTGAGGTGAAAGGAGCTAAACTCCAAAAAAGAGTTCCTATCTGTCTCCTTATGGAAGGTCTTACACTTGATTTTGTTGTTTTCTCTGTATGTGATCACATCCAAATAATTAATTTCTGTAAGGCTGTATTTCCCACTGAATTGCACATTGGAATCCCTCCCGTTCACTCAATGGCAAAAGTCCTCCACTTGTGTCATATTCTCAAAAATGAGGTAGAGATCGTCAATAAAACAGAAATAAGTAACTATATTGCCCCGAAAGGGGTTAGAAGTACTCAAAATGTGTTCATTTTCCCACTTATGCATAAACAAATTCGCTATGCTGGGTGCCGCGGGGCCTTTCGTTTGAAAATAAAAAGAGTCTCCAAACTGGAAATAATTCTTCTCTAAAGCAATATCTAATAACTGTAATATGAAGTACATACAAATCCCGCCTACCCTCCAGGGCCTCCTCCACAACTAGTCTGGCACTCTCGTGGGGAATGATGGTATATAGGGACACGACATCTAGGGTGAGAAAGCCACTCTCTCCGCTTATAGGCATGTTCTCAATCCGTTGAATAAAGTCCCCAGTGTCCTGAAGGAGAGGTTGTATTTTACTTACTGCCGGCTGTAGTGCACCATCTACCAGGATGGAGAGAGGTTCCAGGACCGGCCCGCACACAGACACTATCGGACGTCCTGGAGGTGGAAAGATCTTCTTATGTACTTTGGGCAACACATAGAAGAGAGGGACCCTGGGGGTGGGGACCTGTAATCCCTTGTAAAGTGACTCATCTATGTCCCCCATCTCCCTGCCCTCATGAAGGACTATTTTTATGATGTTTTTAATTTGTTCAGTTGGGTCCCTGTCAATGCGCATATAGTTAGACGTATCCTGTACCTGTCTCATAACTTCTTGAGTATATGTGTCCATGTCCAAAATAACTATACCTCCTCCTTTATCCGCCGGCTTGATTACAATAGTCTGATCTTCTCCTAGGGCTTTAAGTGCTCTCCTCTCTATTGTGGATAAATTTTGCCAGCTGTGATGTGGCTTCTGCTCAAGCTCATTAATATCCCTATTGATATACTCGAATGTATCAATTCTATGGTCACTCACAGGTGGCATGAACGTGGAGCCAGATTTGAGCCGTTTAGGGAGTTTGGAAGTGTAGTCAATGTTCTCCTGTCCTGGTGAGCCAAAAAAGGCCCTCAACTTGATTAATCTAATAAGCTTGAAAGTATCCAATATGGTTTGGAACGGAACATATCTAGGAGTAGGTACAAATCCTAAACCCTTATTGAGTACCTGCTGTTCTATGCGACTCAATGGGCGTTTGGACAGATTGAAAACTAAATTTTCTGGCAACCCCTGTAATAAGGTCTCTTTTTGCCCCTCCCTAAAAAAGGTTGTCTGTTAAATGTAGGGACACTCCTGTTCCTAAGGTGTCTAGTGCTTGTTCCCTCATCCCCGGAGCTGTCTGATGCTCCGGAGGTTTCCAGATCAGAAAAAGTTTCGACAGGATCAGCCCAAGTGACCTTACATTGGGGATCCCTCTTCGATGTATTTATTTCCCACCAATTATATACTCTATTATTTGCATAGTCCAGGGTATCTCGTTTGTATTTTTTAATTTTGATTTCTTTAGTTTTAGTTTCAAAAAGGTGTACCTCCTGCTCTATTTCTTTAAGTTTAACCTCAAATTCTGTCGTAGATTGAATAGATTCTAAAGTCTTCTGCACTTCCTTAGCTACCTCCTCACTTTCCTTCTTGCATCTCCTGAAAATGAGAAGCGTCAGGTCCAGGCTGCATTTATTCAAAATTGCAGCCCAGTCGGTTTTGAATGCTTCATCGGAGCCAAACATCCCTGGTGGTTTCTGTATTCTAAGACCCCGTGGCACACGTAGAGCCTTATAATAGTCTGATAATGTAGCCACATGCAAGTCATATTTAGTTTTCTTGCACTTGAGAAAGCTCAATGACTCCCAATCTGTAGTAACGACACGAGACCGAGATCTGGATGCAAAGTCTGTCCCTCCAAAGATGGAGGCGAGAGTTTTATTAGCTTGTATTCAGGAAGTCCCGGATACCCAAATATGGCTATAGCAACAGTTACAAGTTACACATTCCATTCTCAGCCAACTAAGCAAAATATGCTGTGATCAGATTTTTGTCTTATCTAGGAAGAATAACGGAAAGAAAGGTACATCATGAGCTTCTGAGCACAGAAGAATATTACTTAGAGTATATGGGAATGTTGTGCTCTGTGAATGATGAGAGAACAAGATGAAACATGTTACTCCCTGATTCCTGTTGTGGTGTGCTAACTGACCAGAAATCAGGGATGTAGAAATGTAAAGAGCAATTAATGAAGGCTGTGTGGCATGCCTACTCCGGCCTACACTTCACTCTTTTTTATTTATTTAATTAAAGTGGCAACAAAGGGCCGTTCTCTGCATCATTCCAAGAGCAGTCATTTTCCTCATCCTCATAACAGGACATAAGCCAAGAGGCTGGGATATTAGACACTGAAGTGGTAACTGAATATGCAGCAGGATGTGGTTTTGGAATTATTAAAGCAATAAGTGAAGGAATGCATTGAAGACAACAACAGCTTACTAGAAGCACTATCAGAGCATATGCACCATATTGTACAATGATACCTAAGAGGCCACTTGGCAGCCAGCTCCATAGAGCTTTCCACCAGGAGGGTAAAACATCTTCTTTATGGAAGTTTTGTAAGTGAGATAGTTGTTGCAGTTGCTTGCTTACAGTTTTAGAATTATCAGACAAATTAAAATAACACATATTCTTTACAGATTCACAGTTAATAGCAGCTCTATTGTCTAAAACAGCATTGCAAAGTTCTTGTTGCTCAGAATTTAGTGCTGCTAAAGCTACAGAGGTGGCATTAATAGTTTTTGCTAAGTTGCAAGCTAAGGGTCTTAAATTGTTAGCATTAAGTATAGCAAGAGCTGGAACCCCTATCAGAGAGGCTCCTAAAACAACAGTTTCAACTTTATTAACAAGAAAGGTTTCTTCAGAGCATGTAGCATCAAGAGTAACCGAGTGATATTCACGAGAGGCAGTAAGCATGGCTTTGGAAGGTACAGCAATAGCTAAACGACTTAAACAGCAAAGAGAATCAGACAAATTAGCAGGTATGTAATTAAAAGTTCTTGAGCCACAGGTAAAGAACCAACCTGGAGGTAATTGAGTATATGCATATGCAAAAGAAACATTTTCTGTTTTTGAACAATTAAGAACATTTGGTCCTACAGAAAGACAGTGAGGTTTGGATTTGTGCTTGGTGCAGTTCACTATTTGAGCGCAGACAGTTTGATTTTGTGATGAATTGGAAGCTACATAAGGAGTGTAAAGAGACATTGCAAACAATGGAAGTCGGGGCACAGTTGGACCCCAATCATACATTTGAGTATATTTCATGTTACTACTGTTTAAAGATGTATCATTCAAAAGCAAGGCGAAAAGTTCATGTCATTTTTTTTGCTGCAGGCAAAAGTTGGAACTGTTCACTTGTGCAGCAAGCCGTTTCCACAAATTGTATTGAAGACAGTCCTGCAGAGGCTGGGTGTCAGCGTGTACAGTCATTGGCAGAAAACAGAGAAGCACACACAGAATGAGTGTAGAATTGGCAGTAATAACTGCAAAGATGGCAGCACGATTGTCCAAAGCAGCACGTCTGAGCTCTATGAGTTCAGCATTCAGGGCAGCAATTACAATAGAAGTTGCATTCATTGTCTTAGTCAGGCTACAAGCTATTTTGCTAAGAGTTCGATGGTTCACAATGGTGAGCACTGGAAGACCAACATAGAGAGGCTGCAAGGGCCAAGGCCTCTCATCACTTGGGAGATTCACTGTAGAGTCACAGCTGGAATCTAGCATAGCACTTTTCAACAGAGGAGCAATTAATCCGCAGACTCCTCAAGGCAAAAGTTGTGAGACATTAAGTTGTGAGGAAGAAAACAGCACGGCACGCAAGGAACAAGAAGCGAATTGGCAGTCTGAAGCTTTTTCCATCTCTGGTTGATTGCCATGATGCCATGAGCTGGCTGGATACACCTGGTAGGGACCCACAAAGGACCTGTGGGTGACAAAACAGAAACATACCCTTTTCCCCACGTTAACAGGGGGACTGGCCCCTGCCAGGTCTTATCTGGCAGGCTTCAATAGTACACCTGCAGAGTAGGTAACTGTGGTTTCTGCCAGAAATGTCTATCAGAGGCAGAAACATTTGAGGCAGCAGCTTGTGGCTGCGAAAAATTAAGCTGATTATACGTGAATAAACATTTATGAATTTTGGTTGTTGGGGGTTTTCCGGGCTGTATTGCCGTGGTCTTGGCATTGTAGTTCCTGACGTTTCGCCAGCAGCTGTGGCTGGCATCTTCAGAGGTGTAGCTGCTGGCGAAACGTCAGGAACTACAATGCCAAGACCACGGCAATACAGCCCGGAAAACCCCCAACAACCATCGTTCTCCGGCCGTGAAAGCCTTCGACAATACATTTATGAATTTGCTGCATAGTCATTCCCAGCGTTGGTAGTTGGGACCCTCCTCCCCCCTTGTTTTATTTGTTTAGAGAGGAGGGTTGTAATAGAGCGATTGGCATGTTTTACAATCGCCTGACCTGTAGAATTGAAAGGGATTTTATGAGTAAGAACAATGTCTGAGCCACTTGGAAAGAGTGGCTGGCAAGCTGAGAGTCAAGCATCTCCCACCTCAGGAATGTTCACTAACTTAGCTTTGTTTGTGGAAGTGAGGGGGAGAGGGGGGGTGAGAAGAAAGCAGGCTGGCTGGGCGCTGCCTGAATATGTTGAAGTGGTGATGAGAGAAATGTTATCTGTGAATAAGAGTCAGAGAGGATAGCTGTGCGTAAAGCCTTATAAGAGATCTGTGTGAATGAGTTTGGATTAAGTAACTTTAAGAATTAAGAACTACTTTTATGAAAACAATATGCTTTTTGAAAAATAAACATTTAATTTCGTTTTGTTGTATTCTAAAGTAACTGTCAGTGTTATATCCCAGGAGATGGGAAAGAACATGAGAAGCAGTTTTACCCCTCTGAGGGGTGGTCTAATAGAGAATTCTAAGTCTACCTCATGAAGAATAGAGACTCCCCTTTCCATGGTGGGAATCTTTACTAGAAACTAAGTGGTTACATGCAAATAAGTAACACAAACAGTTGAACTTTTATTTCTTTTGACTGAGAGTAAACTCTTGCTAAAGAGCTGCTTTAGAGATTTAAGATTTTAAGGAGAACTTACAGACCCATGCTGTAATTCACTTGGAGTTTCAGTGAGAAAGACAGACTAGAAATAATGTGAATAATTAAGAAACAGACAACCAATCAAACCAAAGAAGTTTTTTGAGGCAGATGACAGAGAGCTTTCAGAAAATTTTTTGGCTTTGTGTACTTTGATACCAGGATTTCTGTTGCTCCTACAAGGCAGAAGATTTTTAGATAGAAGGTTGTGGAGAAGAGGGAAAGCTGAGCGGTGCTGGAGGAAGCAACTGCACCTCAGCATACTTTGGTGAACAGTCCTTAGATAATTGAGCTGAAGGAGGGACTAGCTTACATTCCGAAGCCTTTGGAGAAGAGGAATTTAACAGGGTGTTTGTTGGCTGAATCTGAGGTGGTTTCTCCGGGGATTCCCTGACCGGCGTTTCAGGTTTAGGAACCTCGGCAGCAGGTGCTGAAGAAGCAGATGCCGAAGGAGGCAGGATATGGCAAGGAGGATATTGAGGAGGAAAAGTAAGAAGAGATCTTGGAGGCTTAGATAAAAGCAGACCAAAGCACTCCACTGCATGGTGACATTGGTGCCAAGTGTGCAGCAATTGAACAGGTGCCCTAGGTTCTGTATATAAAAATTTGCCCACCTTTTTCCAAGTTTTGAGCTTCAAAGATCCAGCCTCCGGATAAGCCGGACAATGAATAGCTAGGTGGCGCAAGAGACATGTAATGTGCTAGATCCTCCAGACTTTTTAACTAAAAAACATAATTCTTTCACATGCCTTTGCTGAGGCAGTGTTAAAGAACTTCCCATGCTTACCAGTTGATAAGGGGCCGCAGAAGCGACGGAGTGCACTCAAAGGGGCCTATTCCAGGCGCTGGTAGATGGGGGAGGGTCCCTGGCTGCTCGGGCACCAGATGTAGTAACGACACGAGACCGAGATCTGGATGCAAAGTCTGTCCCTCCAAAGATGGAGGTGAGAGTTTTATTAGCTTGTATTCAAGAAGTCCCGGATACCCAAATATGACTATAGCAACAGTTACAAGTTACACATTCCATTCTCAGCCAACTAAGCAAAATATGCTGTGATCAGACTTTTGTCTTATCTAGGAAGCATAACGGAAAGAAAGGTACATCATGAGCTTCTGAGCATAGAAGAATATTACTTAGAGTGTATGGGAATGTTACGCTCTGTGAATGATGAGAGAACAAGATGACCAGAAATCAGGGATGTAGAAATGTAAAGAGCAATTAATAGAGGCTGTGTGGCAAGAGAGAACAAGATGAAACATGTTACTCCCTGATTCCTGTTGTGGTTTGCCAACTGACCAGAAATCAGGGATGTAGAAATGTAAAGAGCAATTAATGGAGGCTGTGTGGCATGCCTACTCCAGCCTACACCAATCGCTCATGGGGGAAGTAGTGGACTCATTCATAATGGACGTCATACCCGCCAGAATTTCATCTTGTTCCTCTGATGAAAAAGCTAGAACCTCTTTATAAGAAGCCATATCGTACAAAACAGAAAAAAGGAGGGATGGCAAACCCCGTTATAACCTGGTAGGCTGGGAGGGACAAGCCCATGGGGAATACAATGAAACATTGCTTACAAAATGCTAAATTTTTAAAGTGCCAGTGCTATATAATTCATACATTCATACATATTTGTGCAACTCTTTCAGGAACATAAATAAGAACCTCATACAAAAAGTGCATTCATGAGTATTGCAACATGTCCGGGTGTAATAAAGTCAGTTTGAATTTAAATCCTTGTGTTGGTCTCTTTCCTTCTTTCTTATGACCTTTCCATGCACAAAGTAAACACAGAGGTGGGATGGATGTAGAAATCCTCCTCAGGCCCGATCTGGGGCTGGCTTGACAACCACAGATTTCGTGTCCTTTTCTACAGGAGCACTGCCTCTGCTACAATATTACAACATTACAGTTTTCAGCATCTTAACTTCCTTTAAAAGGCTACAACGTAATGCATGGCTTTACTTACGTTCCGTATGCTCAAAGATTTTCACATTACATCAACCGGATTGGGCGGCCGGGTATTCCAGCGTGCGCCCCACTCATGAGCAGCAAAGCTAAAAATACTCTCATCTGTTAGAAGAAGTACTTAAAGAAAAACGCTTTATCAGGGTAATGGACATGTATGACAAAGAAGGTCAACTTAAACCTTTACAAACGATGATAGAAATGATAGGAAAACAATATTGGTTGAAACTGATGAGATTATATAGTGTAATACGAAAGCAACAGCAAATGGGGGAAAGGGGTTTGGAGGAAATTGTAGATGTATTGTATAAAGAGAAAAGGAAGACAAGTAAAGGGCTAGCTGGTAAGATATATAAAATAATGACCACCAACGAGGACTCAATAATTAAACGTCTCCAGGAGAAATGGCATAGAGAAGGGCTGACCTCAGAAATAACCTTAAAAAAATTAATGGCAGGGGTGAAAAAGATTAAACTGGATAAATTTAGAGAAATGGAGTTGAAATGCTTTACGAAATGGTATAGGACACCAGCTCAACTAGCCAATATGTTACAGGGGATGAGTTCGAATTGCTGGCATTGTAATCAAGCTAAAGGCTGGTATTCGCATATGTGGTGGCAATGTGATAGAGTGCAGATGTTTTGGAAGAAAGTATTGGATAGGATAAAAGATAAGATAGGGGTATCAATACCAATAGATATCAACCTAGTGACATTGGGTATCTTAAAGCCTGAGAAAATAGAAAGTAAATATCAGGAGGTTCTCAAGGCGATGATACTAGCTGGGAAAGCCGTGATAGTATTGGGATGGGAAAATGAGAGCAAATAGACTATGGAGAATTGGAATAGTTATCTTTTTGAATTTATACAATCAGACATTGTGGCTTCTCTTACCGAAGAGAAGACCTGGGAGGAAAAGAAGAGTTTGATTACAAAGAAATGGTCACCTTATTTTGACTGGATTATGGAGGAAGAAGCCAAGAAGGATATTAATTGAATGCTTTGGACCTTGTGCCCGTGGCTGAAGCAATGACAGAAGAAGATTAGGGGAGGGAAGGGAGGGAGGGGAGGGTAAGGGAAAGGAAAACCTGTATAACACTACTGGGGAGTTTATCTTGTAAAAATTGTTGGTTAAAATAAAAGGAACAGGTAAAAAAAAAAAAGATCAGTAACGTCAAAAAAAAAGAGACAAAACTTTTAAAATACTATCCATCATCCCATTCTAAGTTTATTCCTTGACTTCCTCCGTGCACATATGTTTTCAACTGATTTGTAACTCTTACTTCCCCCCTCCCCCTCCCCACCTGAGACTCGAGTAGAGATCTCTGCGAACTCTGTCTCATGGTAACCTTGGAGGCCCACGTTCCTCCCCCATCCCTCCTGGAACACTAAGAATACCACACCTTGTCTTAACAAAAAGCCTGTTTTATATATCCCTGTGTATACTTTGCTTTTTACTTATTACTACCCCCCAGTCCCTTTCTTTTTCCCCCCTCTCCTTCTCTTGCACTGGAGATTCTCCCTGCTCATTTTGTACATCCTCCTCCACACTTGAAAGCTCTTGCTCACTCTGTTCTTGCAATCCAACGCCCAAATCTGCCAACATTTTCCTTGCTTCTTCTGGGTCCCGAGCAGAGTGTTTCCTACCATCTCTGAACACCAACAGAGTTGCTGGATATACCCAGGTGAAAAGAATTTTGTCATTAAACAAAGCTTGCGCAAATTGCTGCATACGTCTTCTGGCTTGTAGTGTTTCCTGGGAGAAATCCTGTCGCACTATAACCTTTCGATCTTTGAACTGAAGGTCTGTCTTCTGCCGCAAAGATTTATAGATCTGATCTCTTATCTTCTCTCTTGCAAATGCCACTATAACATCTCTGGGGGCTCCAGCCCCTCTCCTTGGTGTAACAAGCCGATGTGCTCTCTCTGTTTCGTCTTGCTTAATCCGAATTCCTTGCTCCTTGAGCCAGTTCAACATGATTTCTTCCAAGTCCTTATTCTGAATATCTTCTGCAATTCCAGCAAATTTTAGGTTTCGTCTGTGTTGTCTATCATTCATCCGGGCAATCCTTTTTGTCAAAGTCTCAATCTTATCTTCATTTGCCTCAGCTAATTCTTTAGCATGCTCTGCTGTTTTCTTAACCTTTTCCACAGCCGTCATCATTCGTCTCATCTCTGCCTTTAGATCCTGCATGTCAGCCCTTACATCAGCTTCCGAGCCCTGGATCATCTCCCCCAGCTCCTTCAACGACTTTGCCACCTTGTTAGACGTTCGTAGATAAGAAGGAGCTTTCGAGCAGTGAAAAGATATTACTCACCCCAGTCCCAGGTTTGAAGACAGCTCCTACAGTCTATTTAACCTCTGGGAGGGTGTCCTTCATTATCAGTTTACTTTAAGTTCGTTTTTTTAGGCTTTTAATTTATGAGTTCAAAGAGCGACGCGAGTGAGCGTCTACCCACTTCAACGCATGCGTAGATCTCCCACATCTTGTTCAAATTCAATAAAGATCTATATCTGTTAATTTAGGGCATAATTGCACAAGTCTCATTCAATGCCTTGTTTGAATAAACATTCCAGTAATAAATTCTAAAGGAAGTTTGCTTATGCTGAAAAGTCAAACTGAAATACTAAACTGGGGGCTTTTATTCTGGGAAAAGAGGTGGTAGAAATGAGGGGAACTGACCTCTGTCTGGAGATCAAGGGGGCTGGGCCACCAGAGACGTGAATATTTTTGAGAGGTGCTGGAACTCGGGTCCCCTGAGTTCCAGCTGAAAAAACACCCTGGCTACACCCGAGTAAGCACAAAGCATGTACAATTGATGGAGATCTGAACCCTTCATCCTGTATATGGAAGTGAGAAGTTGAGTTCTGAAAGTTTTTCTCTAGCTCGAAAATAATAGTAAGAAGCTTGTGTTATGAAAAAGAGATATAAGGCAGGCTAACATTCTGATGCTCGAACTGGATGCTCCAGGCTAGCCTGATCTTGGAAGCCAAGCAGGGTTGGCCTTGGTTAGTACTTGGATGAGAGACCCCCAAGGGAGTGAGTGTTCCTACACAGAGGCAGGCAATGGAATAATGCTAGAGCTGGGCATGAACCAGGAAAATGGAGGTTTGCTGTGGTTCGTGGTTCTTTGCGTTTCACAAACCACAAACCAGTATGAAATTGGCTGGTTCACGAACCGGTTCATTGGGTTTGTGAATATGTCACTTCTGGGGCAGCAGAAGATCTGCAGAAAGCCCATCCCCCTGTTGTCTAGGAAACTGATTGATCAGCACCAGGCTGTCTGCAGTGACGAACCGTGGTTCGTCAGAAATGACCTCCAATGAACCATCAGTTCACGAACCAAAAAACAGCCTGGTTTATGATGAACTTTGGTTTATATTTTAGTTCGTGTCTGCCTCTAAATATCACATCAGTTTGCTTTGTGCCTTGAAAACTCTATAGGTTCACAACGTTGGCTATGTACTGATGGCACACAGAGTTTTGACATATCAAAAGCTACCTATCTGGAAGCACAACTTGTTTCTTTTTCTCCATGCCTCTATCCCATCCTACTCTCCTTATTTGGGCAACAGACGATGGCACAGTGGTACGGCACCTGCTTTCACACCACTACTGATGGTGCATGGCAGAGACCTTGCACTGCCAAGTTTGCAGTTTATGTCATATCGTGACATCTTTTTGGGGTCGCTGTTGTTTTTGCTGAGAACGAGACCTCCCCACCCAATAGAAAAGGTAGAGATCAAAGGATTAGCCACATCAGTATGGAAACCAAGGCTTACTCTGCTTATTTCCACCCTCTGCATCCACAGTGTACCTTGAGCTTCAAAGCCCTCTCTCACTGGGGGCAGCCAGGGCAGCAGGGATGGATTCTGGTGCCTCCTCCTAAGCAATGACACATCGTGTGTGTTTGCACTATAATGTGGCAGAAAGTTTTCAGGTGCACCATCAAATGTAAGCTACTGCCCTATGACCCCCTTTGCCTATAGAAAGCCCCAGCCTCACCCCCTTTCATCTCCAGTTAAACGGTCTCAGGCAGCTGGTATGGAGAACTGAGCCAGGGCTGCCAGCTCTGGGCTGGGAAATTCCTGGAGAAGCCTGGGGAGGGTGGGGTATGGGGAGGGGAGAGATGTCAGTGAGGTATAAGGTCATAGAGCCCACCTTCCAAAGCAGCCATTTTCTCCAGGGGAACTGATCTCTATGGCCTGAAGATCAGTTGTAACTCCAAGAGATCCCCAGACACCACCTGGAGGTTGGCAACCTTAAAGTGAGCTGCTGTGCGTCAGGATACACAACATGAGCAAGGTGGATCAGAGGGCTGGGGTTTGCTGTGGCCAGCAGAAAGGAGGACCGGCCAGCCTCACTAGGGGGCCCTTGAGTGCTGCAGCCAGGTGGCTTTCCTCCCCAAACCGGACAGGGCCTTTCCCCCCTTTAGGCACACGCTCCAGGCCCAGTGTGAGGATCACTGGAGTGCCAGAGGCCAGGTGAGCTGGCTGGCTGGCTGGCTGGCTGGCTGCTCCCCCGGGGCGCACTGCACAGCACAGCAGGCCAGGCAGGCAAGTGGGACAGCCGCTCCTTGGGAATGGGGCAGGTCAGCCTATGTGCTTTCCCGGGCACATCACGGGCATGCTTGCAGGCTTCTGGTATTTCAACTTTGTTTCCCCAGAAGGTCTGTAAAAATAATCTGGATTGTCCAGGGAAAACTGGACGCTTGGTGATCCTATGTAGGTTTTGGATAGTCATCAACCCCAAGATCTCCAGAGGTGGGTTTTTCAAGAACAAATATGCTTGGGGGGGCAGGAGACCCTTGTACCCCAGGCTAGATCTTTGCCACCAATTTCTTCTGACTGACCCTAAGCCGAGGAAATAATGTTTCCAGCCATACTGGGTGTTAATCAAGAAGTCAGCCCTGTGAGGTAGGCCACCTGAATACAAAAAATACTGTTAACTAGTAGTTGGGCCGATAGGCCCAGGTGCTGGATTCATATTGAAGTCCAAAATGCAATAACCCCACACACCAGTAAATATTATTAAGAATTGTACAAAAAGATGATCTATATATAGAATGTGCAAAGAGGATAGGACTACTTAACTAAAGTCTCTAAATTACTTAGCAGAATCATCTGGCTACTGAACCACGAAGTCCAAACAGAACAGAACACCAAAGTCTAGCGCTCCAGACTAGTCCGAGAACAAGAAGGTCAAGGGCCAGCAACCCTGTCTAACTGCTGATCCAAGAGCAAAAAAAAGAAACTCAGAAACTCCATTTTTATCCCATATCAGCCAGCAACAGGGTCGGACTATAAAAGCCTCTCAGGGCCTTGCTATGACCCGTGAGCATGATCCTTTGCAGCTGAACCACACTCACACAAATCAGAGCGATTAGCCGCAACCTGTGTTCTGGTAGCTTGTCACGATGGAAGGCATGGGACGTCCCTCTCTCTGGCCACTGGGTCTTGGCACGCCCATGATCTCCCTTGTACCTGAGTTCTGCAAAACATGCCCAAGCTTATCTCTCGGGGAAGCACTTCCTACTGAGAGCCTCGCTACAAGTGACATCTTACACGTGAACGGCACTTGATCATTTTCGCAAGTCTTTCTGGGAATTCTTTCTGTTCCTTCCCCTCTCTGTTAGAATGCCTGCCTGAAGAGACAGAGAAAGCCTACGATAGCAGCTTTTCCAAATCGTCTTGCTGGGTGGGGGTGCTCTGCAGAAAGCTGACATGTCAGTGAAGTCCTAGTGTCCTTCCAGTGAGCTTTGGGAGTGGGCAGCTGCAACTTTGCTAATCGTCTTGCTGGGGAGGGAGATGCTCTGGAGAAAGCTGAGAAAGTCACAGCTGCCCACCCCCAAAGATCATTGAGAGCAGGCTTGTGACTGGAGGAGTGATTTGCAAAAGCAGGCTTTCTCCGTCTCTTCAGGCAGCCATTCTAACATAGTGTTGCCAAGTAGGCCCCCTCTCCTGCTTTGAGGCCTGCCATGGACTGTGTTTGGATTTCCTGCGTTGCTGTTTTACTGTTACACCAAAGACTGTCCTGCACGTGTGCACTCCAAATACACGTGTCAGTTTCCTGCCTGTTTGTTAGTTACCTTACTTCTGCCATAGACTGTGTCAGTTTCCTGCAGCCATGCCTGGATTACGGCACAAAAGGAATCTCTTTCTGGGCAGCCCTGCCTAGACCTGTATCTACACCTCCCAGTGTGTGTGTTTGCTACCCGTGTGTCCCGTGCCTGCCTGGCCATCTGCCACGGACTGTGCCTGCTCCCTGCTATGGACTGTGTTTTACATGCTGTTCCCCCTGCCTCCATGGAAGCCTGCCTCCTCCGGGCCCAAGCCGCTGCTAGCAGCCAGGCACCAGCCGGGGAAACCTCCAGTGGACCTGGCCAGGCGCTCCCTGGCTAGTTCCCGCCTGGAGCCTCCCGCAGGCCGGTTGCCAAGCTTGCCCTCGCTACCGGGAAACCTGCTATCCAGCCCCAGCTATGCCCAGCCAGCGTCCATGCTCTCAGGCAGCCAGAAGACCCAGGGAAGAGGCCTGCTTTTGGAAGCCATTTCGGGGAAGCGAGCACACCACGTCCACAGCGAGAGAACCTCGCCCCGCTCTGCATATTTAATTTTAATTTAATTTAATTTAATTTATTATATTTATATTCCGCCCTCCCCGCTTTCGCAGGCTCAGGGCGGATAACAAATACAAACATGTTTAAAAACATTTAAAAACATTAAATAATACATTTAAAAACATTTAAAAACATTAAATATAACAATTCATGCTGCATAGTGGTTCATACATGCCTCTGTGTTTGCATAGGGGTGATGGTTTAACCCCCCCTTCACGGGGGGGGCGGGCACTGCCCAGCGTTAGCCATATGCCTGGTGGAATAGCTCTGTCTTACAGGCCCGGCGAAATGCAAGCAAATCTTGCCGGGCCCTTGTCTCGCAAGACAGAGCATTCCACCAGGTCGGGGCCAGGACTGAAAAGGCCCTGGCCCTGGTCGACGCCAGGCGGGCCTCCCTAGGGCCAGGGACACTCAAAAGATGCTTTCCGCCAGAGCGGAGAGTCCTCCGGGGCTCATATGGTGAGAGACGGTCCCTCAGATACGTCGGTCCCAGTCCGCGTAGGGCTTTGTAGGTTAACACCAAAACCTTGAACCTGATTCGGTACTCCACTGGCAGCCAATGCAGCTGGCGTAGCACCGGTGTAATATGCTCCCACACCGGTGCTCCAGCAATGACCCACACTGCTGCATTCTGTACCAGCTGTAACCACCGGATCAGGCCCATGGGAAGCCCAGCGTAGAGCGCGTTACAGTAATCCAACCTAGAGGTGACCATTGCTTGGACCACTGTAGTCATGTCACGGGGAGACAAATAAGGGGCAAGCTGCCTGGCCTGCCGAAGATAATAAAAGGAAGACCTGGCAACTGCAGTGATCTGGTCCTCCATCTTCAGGGAGAAATCCAGAATCACCCCCAGGCTCCTAACCCTCGGGGCCAGTGTAAGTGCTGCCCCATCAAGTGTAGGAAGCCGGGGTCCCAAAGCCATCTCCCCACAACCCACATACAGGACCTCTGTCTTCATGGGATTAAATTTCAGCCGACTTTGTCTCAACCAACCAGCCACCGCCTCAAAAGCACGCTCCAGGGCATCAGGGACCGATCCAGGCCGCCCGTCCAACAACAGATAAAGCTGGGTGTCATCCGCGTATTGGTGACACCCAAGCCCGAAACCCCGCACCAGCTGGGCGAGGGGGCGCATATAGATATTAAATAATAATGGAGAGAGTATCGCTCCCTGTGGCACACCACAAACCAGTGGCCTACGAGATGACACCCTCTCCCCGAGCGCCACCCTCTGTCCCCGATCATGGAGAAAGGAGACCAGCCACTGCAGTGCTGTCCCCTGAATCCCCACATCGGCAAGGCGGTGGGTCAAAAGCTCATGATCGACTGTATCAAACGCTGCTGACAGATCCAGCAAAATCAGCAGTGCTGATCCGCCCTGATCCAGATGTCTGCGGAGATCGTCTGTGAGGGCGACCAACAATGTCTCGACCCCATGTCCCGGGCGGAAACCAGACTGGAAGGGGTCTAGGGCTGAGGTCTCCTTCAGGAAATTCTGCAGTTGCTTCTCTGCCGCCCGCTCAATCACCTTCCCCAAAACCGGAAGGTTGGAAACTGGTCGGTAATTGAGCAAGTCAGCAGGATCTAATGATGATTTCTTCAGAAGAGGCCGTACCACAGCTTCCTTCAGCGCCTTGGGAAAAACCCCAGAGCTCAAGGACAGGTTTATAATCATATAATCCCTTCCAAGGAATCCCGAAGCCCGTCAACACTGGCTTTCACCAGCCATGACGGGCACGGGTCCAAGGGCCACGTGGTAGGCTGTACCACATGCAGAATCCTGTCCACCTCTTCCCCGAAAAGAGGGCTGAAATGATCTAATATGGGTCCCGAAGACGGCCAAGAGGCCTCTAGTTCATTTACTGTATCAACTGTGGCTGGTAAGTCGCGGCGGAGAAGCAAGATCTTATCAGTAAAAAAGCTCGCAAAAGCCTCACAGCTTATCTCCAAATTCAACTTTTGATGGTCTCCACCTGATTGGGAGACCAATGAACGGACCACATTAAATAATTTAGCTGGGCGTGAGCTAGCTGATGCGATGGAAGCTGCATAATACTCTTTCTTCACAGCTTTCACCACCATCTCATAGGACTTCATAAACAGCCTATACGATGTTCTTGCTTCCTCGTCACGAGATCGCCGCCACACGCGTTCAAGTCGTCTTAGCTCCCGTTTCTGTTGCCGCAGCTCCTCTGTATACCAAGGAGCCCGACGATTCCGGCAGCGAAGAGGACAACGGGGGGCGATTTCATTGATGGCCTCAGAGAGCCGGACTTGCCAGCCCTCCACTAGCTCATCTAATGAACCACCGTGGAGCATTGGTTCCCGCAGAGCATTCTGAAACCCAATTGGGTCCATAAGTCTCCGCGGGCGAGCATAAATTTGCTCACTGCCCTTGCAGGAGGGGGGTGGCACGCCCAGCCGGGCCTTCACAACCACGTGGTCTGACCATGGCACCAACTCTACTTTATCCAGAACCACATCCAATCCAATCCCGAAGATCAGATCTAGTGTGTGGCCTGCTTCATGTGTGGGTGCCGATACAAATTGGGAGAGTCCCAGTGTTGCCATGGCTGACACCAGGTCCGTGGCCTGTATCGAGGTGGCATCATCTACATGGGCATTGAAATCCCCCAGCACCATCAACCTGGGGTACTCCAAGGCCCACCCAGCAACCACCTCTAGCAGGCGCGGTAAGGTGTCTGCTGGTGCGCTGGGCGGTCGGTACACCAAGCAGACAGCCAAACTCTCCTCGGCATTCCACACCAGGCCCACACAATCAATGCCAGAGATCTTCGGGGCGGGAAGCGGCTTGAAGGAAAAACCCTCCCGGACAAGGATTGCCACCCCTCCCCCCCGACCCTCAGTTCATGACTGATGAAGGACCGCATAACCCGGGGGGGTCAGCTCACCAAGAGCAACTGTTTCACCTTCCCTCACCCAAGTCTCGGTCACGCATACCAGGTCCATATTAGCTGCCATAAAAGTATCATGCAGCATACTGGTCTTATTATTTATGGACCTGGCATTGCACAACATCAGTGTCGAAGGAGGATTTTTCCTAGCTCCAACACCGGCGTGCCTCGGGATGGGGCGTAGGTTAGAAGGGCACCGAGCCTTTCCACATCTCCGTGACCTTCTCCCTTTAAACCAGGCCCCACCGCCATACCTCCCCCGTCCCCAGAGGACTGGTATCCCTGGCCCTATCTCAGATGCCTTCCTCATATCCATCCCCTTATCACAGCATACAAACATCCTAAGCAGCAATAAACAGCACCAGTTCTTCAGCAGCAGCAGTCCCCGGCAGCAGCTCCTTTAAGGCCAGAGCACTCAGGGGCGGGGCTGAGCAGGTGGAAAAGCTCAGCCCTCGATGGAGTAGCCTCCCTGGTCAGCAGAGCGCAGGCAACTTCAGCAGCAGCAGTCCCCGGCAGCAGCTCCTTTAAGGCCAGAGCACTCATGGGGCGGGGCTGAGCAGGTGGAAAAGCTCAGCCCTCGATGGAGTAGCCTCCCTGGTCAGCAGAGCGCAGGCAGCTTCAGCAGCAGCAGTCCCCGGCAGCAGCTCCTTTAAGGCCAGAGCACTCAGGGGGCAGGGCTGAGCAGGTGGAAAAGCTCAGCCCTTGATGGAGTAGCCTCCCTGGTCAGCAGAGCGCAGGCAGCTTCAGCAGCAGCAGTCCCCGGCAGCAGCTCCTTTGAGGCCAGAGCACCCAGGGGGCAGGGCTGAGCAGGTGGAAAAGCTCAGCCCTCAATGGAGTAGCCTCCCTGGTCAGCAGAGCGCAGGCAGCCGCCCCGGAGAAGGAACTAAGCGGCGACCATCCCAAGCACTTAAAGAATGCATCTCAAAGAAACCTCTGCATTCCAGAAGCTGATGACATCAGGACTAGCCCTGTCCGCTGGAACATCCTTTCAGCACACTCGGATTTCCCCCTCCCTCCTTTGTCCCCCTTCCTGAGGTGTCATTGTAACACAATCAGATTCCTAAAGTGACCCATCCAAGTCATTCAGTAAACCATTAAGGCCTTTGTTTTAATCTGTGAGAACCACCAAGTACAGCACCGGCCCCAGGGTACATCCTAAGGTATTTAAGCTGGTCCCTCAGACCACACGGTGCGTGTGCCATCCTATCCAGACCCCCTTGCTGTCTCTCTGTGGCCCCACTGCTGGCAGTGGACCACCTCGCTGTCGTGTCTCTGCTTCGCTTCAGGATCGTGAGTATTCCCCCTATCATGGTTGGGAACCTGCTAATGCGAAAGTCTCTATATTTCATACTCTGTATTTCCTAGGTCTTGTGTGCTTTCTTGTGTGTATGTGCAAGTTCAGGCTTACGCCACATTATTAGTAAAATACACGTGTTTGAACCTATTTGTAGTTTGCCTCTTTGTCACGTGAGTTTCTGGGATCGGGACCTCCGTAAACACAGGTTAGATCCGCGCTAATTTTAGTTCCAGACTGCTAAGCTAATTTCCCCATTTAATAAGAGCAGTTCTGGTAACAATTTACTGGTGGAGAATAACCCATTTCGGGCATAACCCATTTCGTGTGAATTCACGTGAGTCGACACGCGTGTTTTCAGTGAACTGCTGTAGAGGAAAATTGTCCAGACCTCTGTGTAAAGAGCGCAATTTAGCTTAGGGAATTAAAAGTGTGAGTGTGTGTGGCTCTAGTGAGCATTTCTATCTTGTGGGTTGGCTTTTCCCCCATTTCCTCCTTCAGCCAGCTTTGGACTACTTGCCTTATTTTGTGCACTGCGAGGCTTTACGGCTGTTATAACTGGTGTATCTGTGGGCGAGGACATCTGAACTGGTGAAGTTCCTGGCCACCTTCCAGGCCGCCTAAACGCGTCTATGTGGGTGGGATCCGAGAAGTAGGCTATAAGAACATAAGCAAAGCCATGTTGGATCAGGCCAGTGGCCCATCCAGTCCAACATTCTGTCACACACAGTGGCTAGAAATCCAGTGCCATCTAAAGGACTGTCAGTGAGGCCAGGACACCAGAAGCCCTCCCACTGCCTTCCTTCCAGCACCAAGACAACAGAGCACCACCTCCCCACAAAGAGAATACCATCTATCTCCTGTGGCTAATAGCCACTAATGGACCTCTGCTCCATATATTTGTCCAGTCCCCTCTTGAAGCTGGCAATGCTTGTAGCTGCCACCACCTCCTGTGGCAACGAATTCCATGTGTTTATCACCCTTTGTGTAAAGTAGTATTTTCTTCTATCTGTTCTAACCCGACTGCTCAATAATTTCATAGAGTGCCCACGAGTTCTTGTATTGTGAGAAAGGGAGAAAAACACATCTTTCTCTACCTTCTCTAACCCGTGCATTATCTTGTAAATCACTATCATGTCTCCCCTCAGTCGTCTTTTCTCCAGGCTAAAGAGCCCCAAGCGCCTCAATCTTTCCTCATAGGGAAAGTGTTCCAACCCTTTAATCATTTTAGTTGCCCTTCTCTGTACTTTTTCCAGTGCTATGATATCTTTTTTAAGGTGTGGCGACCAGAACTATACACAGTACTCCAAATGAGGCCTCACCATCGATTTATACAGAGGCATTATGATACCGGCTGATTTGTTTTCAATCCCTTTCCTAATAACCCCTAGCATAGCATTAGCTTTTTTTATGGTAGTCGCACACTGTGCTGATGTTTTTAGTGAGTTATCTATCATGACTCCAAGATCTCTCTCTTGGTCAGTCTCCGCCAGTTCAGACCCCATCAACTTGTATTTATATTTTGGATTTTTGGTTCCAATGTGCATTACTTTGCACTTGGCTACATTGAACCTCATTTGCCACATGGATGCCCACTCTTCTAGCCTCGACAGATCCCTTTGGAGTGCCTCACAATCCTCTCTGGCTTTCACCACCCTGAACAATTTCGTGTCATCTGCAAATTTAGCCACTTCACTGCTTAATCCCAATTCCAAATCATTAATAAACAAGTTAAAAAGCATTGGACCCAATACCAACCCCTGTGGCACCCCACTGCTCACCACCCTCCACTGTGAGAAGTGCCCGTTTATACTCACTCCCTGTTTCCTATTAATTAGCCAGTTTTCGATCCACAAGAGGACTTGGCCCTTTATCCCATAGCTACTGAGCTTACTTAGGAGCCTTTGATGAGGAACTTTGTCAAAAGCTTTCTGGAAGTCAAGATAAACAATATCTATCGGGTCTCCCTTGTCCACTTGTTTGTTCACTCCCTCAAAGAACTCTAACAGATTGGTGAGACAAGATCTTCCCTTACAGAACCCATGCTGAGTTTTCCTCATCAGCTTTTGGTCATCAATGTGCCCACTAATTTTATTTTTGATAATAGTTTCCACCAACTTACCCGGTATTGACGTCAGGCTGACTGGCCTGTAATTTCCCGGATCTCCCCTGGAACCTTTTTTAAAGATGGGGACAACATTAGCTACCTTCCAGTCCTCAGGAACAGATGCAGAGTTTAATGACAGATTACATATTTTTGTGAGGAGATCTACAAGTTCACACTTGAGTTCTTTCAGAACTCTTGGATGTATGCCATCCGGGCCCGGTGATTTATCAGTTTTTAAATTATCTAGCAGTCGCATCACCTCCTCTCTCGTCACCTCAATGTGACTCAGGTCTTTCAAAACCCCTCCCAAAGTCAGTGCTTCCGGAGTGGGCATGCACTTCTTATCTTCCACAGTGAAGACAGAAGCAAAGAACGCATTCAGCTTCTCGGCCATTTCCCTATCACCCTTTAGTAATCCTTTTACGCCTTGGTCATCCAAGGGCCCCACTGCCTCCCTAGCTGGTTTCCTACTTCTAATATATTTAAAGAATTGTTTATTGTTTTTCTTTATGTTCTTTGCAATATGCTCCTCATATTCCCTTTTTGCCTGTCTGATCACAGACTTGCACTTTTTTTGCCACAGCTTATGCTCCTTTTTATCAACCTCACTCCGACTAGTTTTCCACTGCCTAAAAGAATCCTTTTTACCTTTTACAGCTTCTATTACATTGCTTGTTAACCATGCTGGCCTTTTCCTAAACCTATTTGTGCCTTTCCTAACCAGCGGTATATATTTAATTTGAGCTTCCAGGATTGTAGTTTTAAATAGTCTCCAAGATTCCCCAAGTGTTTTGACCTTTTTTACTTTCCCTTTCAGTTTCTTCTTCACGTACCCCCTCATCTCAGAAAAGTTACCCCTTTTGAAGTTAAACATGGCTGTGTTGGTCTTATTTGGCAATTTCCTATTTATACATATGTTGTACTCAATAACATTATGGTCACTGTTCCCAAGTGGTGCAATCACATTTACATCTCTCACCAGGTCTTCAGCATTACTGAGGACCAAATCCAGGATCACCTCTCCCCTAGTAGGTTCTGTAACCATCTGTTCCATAGCACAGTCATTGAGACAGTCTAGAAACTCACTTTCTCTCCCCCGATTCGAACACCCATTGGCCCAGTCAATGTGTGGGTAGTTAAAATCACCCATTACAACACAGTTTTTTTGTTTAGCAGCCATCTTTAATCCTGTCATCATTTTATAATCCTCCTCTATTTTCTGATCTGGAGGACGATAACAAACTCCCACAGTTAAGTTTCCATTTGGGCCCGTAATTTCAACCCATAGCATTTCCAGAAGCGAATCTAATTCAGTTACCTTCTCAATCTTACTGGAATGTATACCTTCTCTGACATATAGAGCCACCCCACCACCAACCCTTCCCTCCCTATCCTTCCGATATAATTTAAATCCAGGAATCACCGTGTCCCACTGATTTTCCTCATCCCACCAAGTTTCTGATATGCCCACAATGTCTATGGATTTGCCCAACACTAAACATTCCAGCTCCCCAATTTTACCTCGGACACTTCTAGCATTTGTATATAAACACCTGTAACTTCCCCGGCACACTTTGCCTCGAGACATAGTTAGGTCATCTGCACTGTTTGTCTCCATCTCAGTTGACAACTCTAATCTATCTCCCTGTAGAAGTGTTATACCTAGCCCTTCATCTCTCTGAGATGAACCATCCTGAACCAGAGACACTTTATCTCTTGTCGGCTTTCCCCTAGCATTTAGTTTAAAAACTGCTCTGCCACCTTTTTGATTTTAAGTGCCAGCAGCCGGGTTCCTTCTCGGGACAAGTGGAGACCATCTCTCTTTTACAACTCCCGCTTGTCCCAAAAAGAATCCCAGTGCCTAACAAACTTGAACCCTTCCTCCCTACACCATCGTCTCATCCACGCATTGAGACTCCTGATCTGCGTTTGTCTCTCTGGCCCTGCGCATGGAACAGGTAGCACTTCTGAGAAGGCTACCTTGGAGGTCCTGGCCTTGAGTCTCCTGCCTAACAGCCTAAATTTTTGTTCCAAGACCTCACGACTGCATTTCCCAACATCGTTGGTTCCAACATGGACCACGACCGCTGACTCTTCCCCAGCACTATCTACCAGCCTATCTATAACACGCGTAATGTCCGCTACCTTCGCACCAGGCAGGCAAGTCACCATACGGTCAGAACGCGGTTGTGCCACCCAGCTATCTACTTGTCTAAGGATCGAATCACCAACTACCAAGAGCCTCCCTCCCGCCCCACCCAGGGATGGTTCCTTGATGCGAAGGGAAACCTGCTCACCAACTGAAGAAGAGGTCCCTTCTGAGGGCATGTTCCCCTTATCCTCAGTACGGTGCCCTGATTCCACAAGATCCTCATTCTCCTTGACAACAAGAACGCTGCCATTTTTAGAGTGGGACACATCTATCCTGTCCCTGAGAATCTTGTCCTCGTGCCTATCTAACTGTCTCCGCTTCTCCAGGTCAGCCACCTTGGCCTCAAGGGTACGTACTCGTTCCCTGAGAACCAGGAGCTCCTTGCAGCGAGCACACATCCAGGACTTCTGACCAGAAGGCAGATAGTCATACATGTGACACTCAGTGCAATACACTGGAAAGCCCCCAACCCCCTGCTGGCATTCTGACTTCATTAATCTGTTTTAGGAATAACACACTAAGAGGAAAGAAAACAGCTATGATCCCCCGGCTAAGAGCCACAGGCCAAGAGCCCTTTAGCTCTCGCCCTTTGGCTCGCGCCAAAGGCTCGCGCCCCTGCCCAGCAGTTGCCTTTTCAATGCAAAAGGTCACTTCCTGCTAAGCACAGGAGGTGAGCACAAAGGGGGTGTGTGGCTTGTACTCCAGCAACCCCCAGCAGCCTTACAAACACACTCACCCTCAAACACAATCAAGCCCAAACACATTCAGCCTCAAAACTACACTCAAATCAACACAAAACTACACACAAAAGCCCCAAAGCTAGAGAGGACCACCCTTAGCTTCTCAGCTTAACCCACCACAGCCAAGAAAGGCAAAAAGCCCTTACCTCCTCTAGCAGCTGCAGACCATGTGCTCCTGAGCCCAGGTATCTATATATATAGATATATATATTTCCTGAAGCAGCACATATAAAACTCTTTTCCGCCCTTCCCCGTCTCTCCTAAGTCCGTCCAAACCCCGTTCTTGCCAGCACTTAGGCTTCAATCCCTGCTCCGGAGGAAACATGAAGGGATCGATAGTCCATCTGTTCAGTTAGCTTTGGGAATCTACAGTCAGGTTCCTGAAGCCCCGCGGCAGTCGGCTGCACTGTGCTCGAGAGTTTAAGTTAGACTCTTGGGCGCACCTCGCTTGGGAGTTAGTAGGACTCTTGAGCGCTTCTTGCTTGGGAGTACAGTAAATTTACTCCTGGGCACTTTTGCTTGGGGACGTGCAAAGGCAGTCCTTGAGCATTTGTTAGTCTTTTGGTCAAGGCTTGGAGACAGTTTAACCGTTTGTCTCTGAGCACAAGACCTGGGGACACTTTGAATTCAGTTCTTGAGCAGAGCTTGAGAGCATTTCTGGTTTTCCGAGTATAGGCTTGGGAGACCCCTGAGTTTTAGTTTCTGAGCAGAGGCTTGGAAGCACTGAGAGTTTTTAGTTCTTGGGCTTAGAGAAGCTTGGGAGCACCTTCTGAGCCAATAGACCGGGCAGCACCGCTGCTAGACCGGACTTTTCCTGGTCCCGTGGCCTGTAGGCAGGCTTGAAACGGGAATAGGAATTTTCACTTCTCCCCCGGTGGAGAAGAACCAAGTATAGGACCCCTGAATACCCATGTGAACCTTAAAAGTAGGACCCTTGAGAAACGCCCCGCGAAAAACCTTGTGTAGGACCGATTAAAACCCTTGGAGAACCTTTTAAAAACGCCTTGAGGACCCAAAGGAAAATAACCGCTAGAAGGCCCATAGAGAGGACAGCTTTTAAAAGCCCCAATCACCCCACCCTTGGTGCCGCTGATCCATTCCTTAACTCCCCCCGGATCAGCCCCGAATGAAAGGAAACATGTACCGGGCAGCCCCCACCGTGCCCCGCCTGGAGAAATGGATAGTCAAGAAGGGAGATTGCCCTTGGGAAGCCGGTTCCTTGAAAGGACCCAACCCGCTCCAGATAGTTAGAAATGCCTTCCAGGATTTTTGTGAAAAAGAGAAACCCAATTCTAGTAAAAAGGACAGATATGGAGCTTGGGCACTTTTCACCGCCCTACAGGACAGCGTGTCCCTAATTAATAAGCTACAAGTAGCGCAGGAGGACCACGAACAGGAGATAGAGAGGTTAAAGAAAGAACAGAAGGAGTATGAGGAGAAAGCAGCCGAGTGGCGCTCCAAGCGCGTTAATTTCATGCTGGAGAAGCAGGGACTAACCGCTGCCCTCCAAGATGCTCAGCACAAGGCTGAAGTGGCCACCGCTCGTGCCGACATGGCGGAGCACGGTGTAATCGAAGGCCAGGAGAAAATTGCGAAATTGACCCATGCTGCCCAGTTCATGGCAGAGCAAAAAATCGCAAAGGTAACCGCAGCGGACCACACCGATTGCAGGAGGGCGCTAGAGGCCCTAAAACAGCATCTGGGGATGCAGCAGGCCGTAATTTCCGCCATGCATCCCGCAGCCCTCTTGGCCCTCCCCGAAGACAGTGCCGATAGCTGGCCATCTCACTCACCCCAGCCCGAAGAAGCCCCGGAGCCCTTGCACCCAGTAGCCACCAAGGAAGTCGTCTCCACGGATGAGACAGGCAGGAAAACTGACCGGGTCATTAAAGAGTCCCGCAATTGGAGGCCCGATGAGCTCCAAGCCATAGCTGAACGTTTGGGACCCCTAAGCCGAGAGACGGCCATCCAGTGGTTCACCCACGTGGTGACCTCCCAGCCCACCACTAACGGCACCGATGTGGCACAGCTGGCCCGCCAATGGGCTGCCCCCGAGCTAGTCTCGGCCCTTAACGCCTATATTTCCAACCAAAGGTTAGCCTCCCGCAGCCAATATGGGTCCATTAAAGAGCTGTGTGCATTCCTATGGCCCACCAACAGCTTAAAGGCCCTGTACATTGCTGAATCCCAGAAACCCGGGGAAGACCCCGAGGCGTATCTAGCTAGAAAACAGCTTCTCGCCGAGCTGGCTGATGAGGTAGATCTAGACGAGGATGACCTACCCGATTTCGATGAACTAGATTTCCGAACGGCGGTCATAGACAGGCTCAATGGCACCACTCGCCTGGCCCTGGCAGGAATTGAGCCCAGGAATATCACATGGGGAGAGTTGGAAGCTTGCATCAGGAGCATTGCTGGCCTGTTGCGGGAAACCAGAGCCATCCGCCATGTGAAGTCCGGCCCCCCGTAGGAAGGAGAGCGAGCCGATAAGCACGGTTACTTACGCCAACCATGGCCCCCACTCCCAGTACCGATCGCAGGGACGCAACTTGTACTCGGAGCCACGGGGAGGGATCCTGCGTGGGAGGAGCAGCAGTTTCAACCGGGGAAGGGGCCCGAGGGACTACTGTTCGGGAGTCTCCTTCGCGCCCACCCTGAGCTACGGTTCCTCCTCCCAGCAGGGGCCCCACAAGCCCCGGATGCAAGATGCGCCCTGGGCATCCTCCCATTCTCGAGCATCGCACCCGTACAACCACCAGGTCTATCCCCCTCCAGATCAGTCTAGCGCATGGGGAGGATCTCAAGGCAACCACGAGGGCTACCAGGACCGCGGCAGCGCGCCCCAGTCCAGGGACCCTCTCCGTTGGGAACTTTGGATGCACCTCAAGAAGCTCGGGGCGGACATGGAGCGGTTCCACAGAAAGCCCACGTCCACCCTGATGAAGGCGATCATGGATTGGGAGGACCAGCAGCAGCCCCCGGTGCCTCCAACGGCACCCCGCCTGCCACCTGAACCCTCCTTCTCCGATCCCCCGATAGCCGCTGTCCGGGAGCACTCGAGCCCCAACAACCCCTTCAGGGGAGGCGTCACCTCCACTGGGCAAGGCACAGGATCAGGCTAGGGCCACCCCGAGTCCCAGTCTCCCTCCGTGGGCATAGTCGCCAGACTAAAGCCGGACACATGGGGGAGACTGACAGTGAAGGCAGGGATCGGGACTCCCGGGGAAAAGAAGAAGCCTGCCACCCTCCTTATAGATACCAGAGTGTCACTTAATATATATATAAAATCTCCAGACTGGGTCTGAATTCGAGACCACAGAGCCCTCTGAAACTGACACCTCAGGGGATGAGGGAACTAGTACTAAAAACTTGCGTAATCTCAATATCTCCTATTCCTCCGGAGGCTCCCGGCAAACTTTTTTAGAAAGAGGTCCACCACGCCCCAAGAGACCATACAAGCCGAGGACTTAGTTTTCAATCTGTCCTCGAGGCCACTTACCCAGATAGAGAGGAGGGTATTGAACAAAGGGCTTGGGTTTGTACCTACACCAAACTATAACGCATTCAGTACAAGAATAGATGTATATAAACTTACTAGGCTTATAAAACTTAAAAAGTTTTTCGGGAACGACGCGGATTGGGTTCAGGACATCAATAGTAACATTAGACAAAAATCCACCTTTTGTCCATCCATCTCCGACCCATCCATAGATTGTTTTGAAAGGGTAGTTCTCAGAGATATTGAAAATCTGGAGAAAGAGAATAGATTTCGAAGATACAATTTGGACCAGGGGGAGTGGGAAGCACTTAATTCTTTAAGAACTGACCCCACCATTATCATCAAATCAGGTGATAAAGGCGGTGGGATCGTTATTCAGGATACAGTCCATTACATCCAAGAGGCGACTAGACAACTTTCAGTCGCCACCGATTATAAGAAAATCACTACTAACCCACTGCCACAGATTCAGAGGATTATTAAAATTGTCCTTGACGAGGGCTTAGTGCAATATGAAATAGATAAGAAGATGCATGAGGGTTTACAGAATAGGAATCCCCACACCCCCGTGTTCTATTTGCTCCTGAAAATACACAAAGGAGGCATACCACCTCCAGGAAGACCAATTATTTCAGGGAGCAACTCGGTCCTTGAACCACTCTCCCAGTTTTTAGACTATTTCTTACAGCCGCTTGTAGTTGGGACAGAGGCTTATTTACGGGACACTATGCACCTCATTTCATCATTGGAACAATTGGAGTTACCCAGTTCAGCTTATTTGATGACCTTAGATGTTGTTTCTTTGTATACATCTATTCCCCATGATGGGGCGAGGGCTGTGGTGGAAACAGCATTGCTGACCAGGACACTACAGAGCCCCTCTACTCCTTTCCTTTTAAGTATCCTTGATATTATACTTGAACGTAATTATTTCAAGTTTGACGGGGAATTCTACTATCAGATCAAAGGGGTGGCGATGGGGTGTGCTGCGGCCCCCAGCATCGCCAACCTCTTCATGGCGCAACTGGAGAAGGATCATATTCTGAATGACATTAATAACCCCTTTAAGGCGTCCATTAGGTATTACCGCCGGTACATAGATGACATCATAGCGATTATGGAGACTCGTGATAGTGCAGAACAGTTCGGCCAGTGGATTAAAACAATCAGTATGGATATCAAGTTTACTTGGCAGGGGCACTGCGAATGCATCAATTATTTGGATGTGACTGTTTACAAATGCAGCGACAGGAAATTGGGTGTGTGCCCCTTTAAAAAGAATACGGATAGGTGCTCTTACCTCCATTTTTCTTCGTTCCATCCACAGCGGTTGAAATTTAATATTCTCGTCAGTCAATATCTGAGACTGAAACGGAATTCTTCACATGATGTTGACTTTAGGGAAAGTGGCACCCAATTAGGGAAAGCATTTGTTAGCAGAGGCTACCCACTGTCAGCTGTCAATTCAGCTAAGAATAGGACTGCGAGGACACCACGCGAACAACTACTAGTCCCAAAAACCCGTGTAGGGAACAAACATTTGAAATGGGCAATTGATTACACTACTCTGGCCACCCCCATCTGCCGAATAGTCTGGCAGCATTGGCATCTTGTGGACAATATTCCTGGATGTGAGGCGAGTCCTGACATCAGTGTTCGCAGAACCCGATGCCTTAAAGACATATTAACCTATTCCGAATTTAAATCACAGAATCAACCGCATAGCCTGGGTACCTCCACGCCTAGGGGACACTTCCAGTGCGGGGATTGTAATGTTTGTACATGTGTAATGTTTGTAATGTTATGCAATTCGGTGTAGCTGCCCTTTAATTTATGTGGGCAGTACAACATGACCCCTTAAAATTAGGATACAGGAGCACATATCCAGAATTCGAAACCAGGTCAGAGAGGCACCATTGGTCCAGCACTATTTAAATCATCAGCACCATCCCCGAGATCTCAGGATAACAGTCGTTGATATGATCCAGGAAAACCTTAAAGATAGTCCTAGGCGACTATTGCAACTTGAAACAAGATGGATCTTTAAACTCCGGAGTCTGGCACCGGGGGGTCTTAACAGTGAAATGGATTACTCTTGCTTCTTAGGATAGTATGCCGCCACCTTTACCGTTTGTTTAATAATTCATGTCCAGTGACAGGATTCCCTTTGGGTTCTATAGTGATATCCTACTTGACAGCTGATATTGCTTAATCGGCGTGTCTCTTTAATGTTACTGTTCTGTCAGACTTGGGATATTGAGAATGAGTGGTATTGCTTTTTGTGCTGCCATGTAATTGTTGTAATTGTGGTATGTAATTGTGGTAATTGGGCCAATTATTCAATTGGCAATTGTGATTTAGGGAGCCTCGCCTCTGTATGATTTCTGTCTGTCTGTCGATTCATGCTTGTTATGTATTGAAGTTAGAAAGAAAATGTATAAGCAGCTATATTTGAGTTACCAGTGAATTGGGGACCGGTGAGTAGATGGAGTAAAGATATATAGAATTGTTTTTTATGTATGTTAAATTAGATTTGACTATGTTATATTTCTGTTCACAGTCCATGTTTAATGGTGCCCAGGAAGAAGTATGTTATATACGAAACGGGAATTGTATAACATGCACGCATAATCCCGTCGGCACTTTGGGAATAGTCTTCAGGTTGGACTGGAGTTACCCAACATTGACATCGGGACTCTCCATTTGCAATTTTGCACGCTGCTAATTTTCCACCATATACAGCCTATGGACATTTTCATTGCCTTCAAAAAATTCTTCTTTACAACGATTAGAATATAAAATAAGGAATTTTTTATTATATTTATTGCATGTTGGGACAGAGGAACCAGGAATTCTTACTATATTTATTGTATATTTATTAATTTGTACATTTACGTCACTGCACTTGGCACTTGGCACTTTTGCACTGAAGATAAAGAATTGTTGGTTTAACATATATTCCCAGAGTTGTTTGTTGCAGGAGGGGATATGGAGCTGAGAACCCGAGCAAAGAGCAGGCTGGTTTCCCGGCAGATGAGTTAGCAGGGAGCGCTGCAGATCTCTAGGTGATACAACGTTAAATCATGCAGGTCCTTTAATTATCCCATCCAAAAGTGTCAGCTGTTTGTAGTCAACATCTACCTGCAACATAGCTATGGGCAGGGCTCATTTTGAGGGGGAAAGTGCAGGAACACAGTTCCGGCAGGTCCCCAAAGAGGTCAGATGTCAGGTGGCCTCACCCACCCGACTCTTGGCCATTTGGAGCCCATTTCAGCCTGAATTGGGGCAGAAACAGCCTGGATTGGGCCTCTGACAGGTGGTGGATCACTCTCCCGCTCGTCAGCAGCTCAATCCTGACCATTTTGGTTCCCTTTTCAGGCATTTTCAGCCCCTTTTTGCCATTTTGGGCCCAATTTTGGCCCTGAATGGCCAGGATTGGGTCCAAAACAGCCAGGATAGGTGATGTCAGGGGGTGTGGCATATGCAAATCAGTTATGCCAATGACACGCTTCTGGCAATGTGGCGGAATGCTAATGAGTGTGGCGTATGCTAATGAGTTATGCTGATGAGTTCCTTCAGCTCTTTTTCTAGGAAATGACCCCTGGCTGTGTGCATCTCACAACTGCTAAAACTGGCCAAAGAAAATCTGTAACGGGCTGTTTTGTTATACCGATATTACGCTACTGAAGAAAGGGGGAAGGTTTTGTCAAACGATGTGCAGATATTTCTTCCCCTCTCTGCGTATGCTCACATAAGCACGCACAAAATATTGCTTAAGATTAAAGAGTCCACTGAAGGAAAAGAAGTAAAATTGGAGAGAAGCTGGGGTGCCTCATCATTTTTTCCCTTGTGTTTCTTCATATTTTCCCCTGCCCTGCCTCCAATGGCAAGTCTGAACGCAGCAGGAGGCTCAGGGTGATGATTGACAAGTGCAAAGCGCTTTTTCACGGCTCTAAGACTTCCTGTGCACGCTGGGGACATGGAGATAAATGCGCAGAGGATTTCCACAACCTCCTGTGGCACCGTGCTGCTGCCAGCTGAAGAAGTAGCAAGTCAGCCTGAGGCACCCTGGTGGCTTCTTGGTTTGCATGGCATCACCCATGAGCAGCCCTCTAGCCCAGGCACCCAAGTGGCCACCTGCTGCTATGCAGAGCCACCCTGAAGTGGTGCCCAGAAGTAAAGGGGGCCCTCAGTGTAATGATATCACTTCCTGTCATGTCATCATGCTGCCCTGGCAGCATGTGCGTACTGTGTGCGTGCATGATGTTCCAAGAAAAAAGTCTCTCTGTCTCTCCGGTATTACTCTAGACCCCACCTGGCAACCCTATTGGTGGAACATCTTCTGCCACAGTGAGAGGCTGAGCAACCTTATCTATGATATAATGATCTATTATACAAAAAGTAATTCTTTCCAAATATAAAATGATTTTTCAGTGTGGTGTAGTGGTTAGAGTATTGAACTAGGATCTGGGAAACCCAGGTTTACTGATGAACTCCATTCATCAGATACCCTCAGGGCTTTTTTTCAGCAGGAATGCGGTGGAACGGAGTTCTGGAATGTCTTGAAAATGGTCACATGGCTGGTGGCCCCGCCCCCTGATCTCCAGACAGAGGGGAGTTTAGATTGCAATCTAAACTCCCCTCTGTATGGAGATCAAGGGGCGGGGCCACCAGCCATGTGACCATTTTCTCCAAGGGCAACCCACTGAGTTCCACTCTCTTTTCCCAGAAAAAAAGCCCTGGCTACCCTTCTCACTTATCTGACAAAGGGAGATTGACTCTCCATACTCTGGTTATTGGTTTCTAAGGTGCTACTGGACTCGCCTTTTGCTTTGCTCCTTCATAGTATTTCTTACCTCTCACCACCAATGTGGATGCCTCTTCTGAACACAGGGAGGTCCACCAGAATAGAAACTCCTCGTGCAGACAAACTAACCTGGTCCTTATCAACAATAATTCTAGCTAGTACAACAATCTGAAATTAAAGAGAAATGTTGACACTGCACATGAACTAATCCTCTTGCATATTGTACTACTTCTATTTCCTACTTTCCAGCATGCCCAAATCTTACCAGTTTTGTTTCAGTATTATACAACAGCTTTTTAACAGGACTGCAGCTCAATTATTAAAAGATCAAAGAGAGAAATTATCTGAAGTTGCATATAAGACAGTTACAGAGCAACCCTAATGAGAGTTACTCCAGTCTAAGCCAGTTGATTTCAATGGGCCTAGATTGGAATAACTTTGCTTAGGACTGGACTGTTAAAGAAGTATATAGAGCGACTGTTTTCAGGCTTCTTCCATTTTGGAAAACAATTACTCATCAGAAATGTTGGTTGGACGACTCAAATATATCAACAAACTGGGACCCTTGTAATAAATAAATGCCAGTTCAAATCTTATTTTTGAGCAAGACATTTGACCATACAGATGCATCTGAATTTTAGTACTCCTGGATCAAGTTGGTTTTCTAGATCCATTTCGTATCAGATTTTTGGGTTGTAGTAGGGAAAAACAAAATGGATAGATGCAGAATAAAAAGTCCAAGGTGATTCAGAACTAGATTATTATAGCCCAACACATTTAAATCCAAAACCAGGGCTCATTTTGAGGGGGAACACGCAGGAACGCAGTTCCGGTTGTTCTCCAAAGAGGTCACATGTCAGATGGCCCCACCAACCTGATTTTTGGCCATTTGGGGCCTGTTTCAGCCTGGATTTGGCCCAAAATGTCCAGGATTGGGCCTAACCAGCCAGGATTTGTCCCAGAACAGCCAGTATCCAGCCTCTGACAGGTGGTGGATCACTCTCCCGCTTAGCAGCAGCCCAATTCTGACCATTTTGGACCCCTTTTTGGCCATTTTCAGCCCCTTTTTGCCATTTTGGGCCCAATTTTGGCCCTGAATGGCCAGGATTAGGTCCAAAACAGCCAGGGTAGGTGATGTCAGGGGGTGTGGCATATGTAAAACAGTTATGCTAATGACACACTTCCGGTGATGGCAAGAGGCATGGCATATGCTAATGAGTTGTGTTGATGAGTTATGCTAATGAGTTCTTGCAGCTCTTTTTCTTTTTTTCTTTTTTTATTAAAAGTTTTAACATGTAACAAGAACAACAATAAGTGTGTAGACATAACATGGTACTATACATAATAATGCTCAGGCAAGAGAGTAACAACAGCCATTAATACACAATTAGTTAAGAAGTGTACTTCAGTAACGAGATTCTAATACAGTATAAAGCAAGCAACAACTCTACAGGAAGAAATATAAACAAGTAAATCCATTATATCACATAACAAGTCTATAATTCAAATCTCAGGGTTTATAACCGTATAATAAGGTCGCTTAGAGACCAGCCACTCATTCTGGGATAGAAAGTCCAGAAAAGGGTACCATTTCGCGTAAAATTTCGTAGATTTGGAGGGGTTCTGCAACAATCGAATTCTGTCTGTTATCTTTTCCATTATAAGGTGATCCCACACCATTTTGTACCATATGTTGAGATTGGGCGGAAAGTGCGATTTCCATCTAAGTGCAATCGCAGTTTTTGCAGCTATCAAGAGAGTTCTGATCAAATCCTTCCTTAGTTGGGGAATTGCCAAATCTTTCCAAAGATCCAAGAAAACAAGTTCTGGGCATAAGGGTATTTCATAGGTTGTGATACGAGAGATTTCATGGAGAACCGCCTGCCAGAAGGCAGCTATATCGTTACACTCCCACCAGCAATGCAGGAATGTACCTTGCCCTCCGCACTTTTTCCAGCAGAGGGAAGATCTGCTAGGATATATTTTCGCTAGCTTTTGGGGAGTGAGGTACCACCTGTGGATAAGCTTATAGGTTTGGATTCTCACGCTGGTGACAGGGGAACTAATCAATGTGGATGCCCAGACTTGCTCTCTATCTTCCTGTGAAATTTCTATTCCGCAGTCATGTTGTCACCTGTTGAACAGCGCCTCATTGTGTAGTTTTTTGGCATCAATCAGTATGTGATAGAATTTTGACAGGAGACCTTTATGGATAAACGATTGGGAGTCTAGAAGAGTTTCAAATTTAGTTATTGGTTTGGTCATTATGCTTTTTATATCTAGTGCATTCAGAAGATATCCCAGTTGGAGATAGAAGTACCATGGGATTTCCCCGCCCACTTTATTGTTCAAGTCTACCCTGCTTCTGATACTGTCCTTAGTAGCTATGTCTAACAACCTTAGATCTCTTAATTCATCCCAGGAGCGCAGCGCTGTTATATTATGTTGGTGGGGCATGCCCTTATGAGACGTGAGTACTGAAAAGCAGGATATAACTGGGAGAAGAGACTGCTTGTATCTATCCCAAAGTTTTAAAAGTGCCTTAAGGAATATATTTTGATTTATTGAGGGAGGACGCAAACTTGGTGTGGACCAAAACGTTTCCCGCAGTGTTTTTGGCTGAGAAAAGATACGCAATATGTTAATCCAATCAGAGTGCCCGTTGGGGTGTAGGATTTGAAGGACATCCGATAGTCTGGCTGCATCGTAATAGAGCCCTATGTCTGGGTAATTAAAGCCTCTTGTCGCCCTAGGGGCACACAGGACCTTAAAGGGTATCCTGGGGCGCTTGTTCTGCCATAAGAATCGGTTTAATGTCATTTGCCACTGACTCAAAATTTTGCTGGGGACTTCAATTGGAATTGTTCGGAATAAGAATATCAATTTTGGGAGGACAAAGGATTTTATCAAGTGGTATCTTTCATACCAGCCAGGTTTTGCTTATTCCATTTGAGCAAGAGGTGTTTAATTTCTTTCATCTTTTGGACATGATTCACCTGGATTAGCTGAGCTGGATTAGATGGAATATTTATACCCAAATAATGAAGATGTGTTTTGACCCACTGGTATTCAAATTGTCGTTTTATGTCACTACATGTTGCCTCGGGTAGATTTACAGACAGAATGGTAGATTTGCTTTGATTTATTTTCAAACCAGATATTTACCCAAATCGAGAAAGTTCATCATTCAGAACCTCTAGAGAATCAAGTGGCCGTGTGATAAATAGTAAGATGTCATCAGCGAATAAACATAGTTTGAAAATGCGATTATTTATTTCGATACCCTGAATTCTCCTACTGGTCCTTATCGCCTCTGCCAGCGGCTCTATAGCCAGAGCGAAAAGGATAGGGGACAGCGGACAGCCTTGGCGCGTGCCTCGGTGGAGAGTGAAGGAACTGGACGCTATGTCATTAAGTCTGATTCTTGCACGGGGGCCCTCATATATTGCTTTAATTATTTGTAGGAAATTAGTGCCAAAATTCATTTGGGAGAAAAGCGCCTGCAGGTGTGGGATCTCCAGGGTGTCGAAGGCTTTTTCGACGTCCAATGAGAGGAACATGGTCTGTACATTATAGTGTCTACTGAATGCCAGAATATTCAGAGCCTTATAGATATTGTCTGAGATGTCTCTATTGGGAATGAAGCCAATCTGATCCGTGCAAATATAATTTCCAATGAAAGAATTAAAACGGTGTGCAAATATTGAGGTAAAGATTTTATAATCAACATTTAGTAAAGAAATTGGTCTGTATGATCCGGGGTTCGAAGGGTCTTTACCCTCCTTGGGAATCATAGTGATTATTGCTTCAGACCAAGTTCTGGGGAGAGTCCCTGAGTTATATACACCATTAGAGGCCATTAATAAGGGCGGGGTTAATACCAAAGCAAATTTTTTATAAAATTCGGCTGGGTATCCATCAGGCCCGGAGGCCTTATTGCTCTTTAATCTTTTAATAGAGTTTAGTAACTCCGTAGTAGAGATTGGATTGTCCAATATTTGGCTATGCGCCAATGTCAATTTTTTGATGTTTTTGTGATTTGACAGATAGTTTTTGATCGCTATATTATCCGGTTTGGTTGATGTATACAATTTCGTATAGAATGTTTTAAACACTTCTAATATCTCAGGGGATTTGGAGAATACCTGTCCTTTAGCATCTTTTATGAGCCTGATGTGTCTATTGATCCTTTTCTCCTTAACTTTCCAGGATATACAGCGTAGCGTCCTGGGAGAACGACTCCAGTATTTTTGTTTTAGATACAAGAGTTTTTTTTGAATTTGGTGAGTCTCGAGAGACTCCAAGGCTTTACGCTCATTTAACAGTTGTTTATAGATTTTTTTGCTACCTCTTTCTTTGTGCAGACGTTCCAGTTGATGGATTTTATCTGTTATTAGTTGTTTTTGAAGCTTTTTCTTTTTATTTAGGGCAGCAGACAGAGCTATCAATTGACCCCTTAGTACAGCCTTAAGAGCATCCCACACTATTTGGGGAGATGTTGTGCCTGTCTGGTTGTCTTTAAGGTATTGAGTGATATACTGTTCGATTTTTAAGACATTGTCTTCACTAAGTATCAGGTTTTTGTTAAACGTCCAATGCCTCTCTTTCTCATACGCTTTTTCCAGGGACAATTTACAGTCCACCCATGCATGGTCCAAGTAGTCTATGTACCCTATACTTGAGAGTTGTACTCTATCGGTCAAGTCTGAAGACACCAGAATGTAGTCAATCCTGGTGTAGATGTCGTGGTGGGGCGAGTAGTACGTGTAATCTCTGACCAGCTTGTTCATTTCCCTCCATATATCTACTAAATGGAATTGAGTAAATAGCATGAGCAGTTTTGTATCATGGTTGGGACTTTTGGGAATTTTCAGTGTTCTAGATGTTTTATTGTGGGTAAATGAGGACTTGTCTAAGCCGTAGTTTGCTACATAATCAAAGTCTCCTCCCACTACTACCGGACCCTCCTGGAAGGCCTTCAACTTTTGCAGAACTTCTTCAGTGAAGTCTAGTTGCTGTGCATTAGATGCATAGATTGTAGCCAGTGTGAGTAATTGCCCATTTAATTGGCTCTTTATGAACAAAAAACGGCCCCTGGGGTCTTTTAGAGTGGCCTTATGTACAAATTGAGCCTTTTTGGTCAACAGGATTGCCACCCCTCGGGACTTTGAAGAACCCTTTGCATGATATTGCATTTGTATCCATGAGGCCTTAAGTTCCACCTCATAATTTGCATGCAAGTGAGTTTCTTGGAGCAGGACTATATCTACATTAAGCTTTGCTAGGTTGGACAGAACTCTCTTCCTCTTCACTAAATTATTTAGCCCCCTCACATTCTGAGAAACAATGTGAAGACCTGGTTGTGATGTCATCTCGGAAATGATAAACCCAGATTATCAGAGATGACCCTTGAGGTGATGTCTAATATTTTTGATCAGGGATCGTGTACGTCTAGACCTTTAGTGGGTGTGTAGAAATTTCTGGCCCAATGTTCTAGGGAAGACTGGAATACGACAGCTAAATTGTCCTAAGCACCAATTAGGAAGCTGATGTACAAGTGCAATAAAATTCAGATAAGGAAATCACTGCCTATAACTAGTCAATCAATCAATCAGAAATTCATCACTTTAAAGGCAATCATACAATGAATTCATGGTTAAAAAATAAAAATCATAGCAGATAGCATAAATTCAATAGAGAGTACAGTGAGTGAAAATCAAGTTGTTATGGTATTAATTTACAATATGTAATCAAACCCCCTGACTCTTTGAAGTGTTCTGACAATCAAACAGACTGTCAGTGAGCAAAACTTAGAGCTGTGTTACTCAAATAGGCTGCTATGTTCCCTCTCCCTGACTAGTAATGCACTGAGCTTCAATTAATCCTGAGTATATAATAAGTTATTCAATTGATTAGAAATTAATTAAGATTCTCTCTTTTATTATCCAGGGGAATAGCAAACTAACCTAATGAATTTACCTCTAATACTAAATCACTAACTTGCCTTAACTGTCTATACCAACTATATACAACAAGCACACAGCACTTTACTATTTATCTTCCTGAAAGATTTTAAAGAAAAATTTATATATAAATACAACAAGTTGCACTAATTCAAGTAACAATTTTCTCCAGTATATTGAGAACAATTAACAGTGGTTCCTGCAACGAGGCTGCTGCAATTAAACAGTAAGGAGGACTGTCTGTGGAAAGGGCTAACAGGGAAGCAATCCTTTCAATCCCACCCCAACCACCCCTAACTGCTAGTAAGCACAATATGATAGGGACGTTCTAACACAACATGTTTGGCCACAGATCTCATACATCTGAAAGTTAAGTGCCCCGAACGGGAATTTTACTATTTTTCTGAGGAGACATTGGCAGGCTCCGCTTTCTCTTCTGAGTGCTGGCTTCTGTCTCCATGGCGACCTCTATGCCTAGATCATGAAGGAGGTGAAGGCCGTCCTCAGGAGTGGAGATTAACTGTTGTTTGCTGTTCACCTTGATTCGCAGCATAGAATAGCGGGTCCAACCCTATTCTATCTGGGCATTTCTAAGTCCTTCGGTTATGTGTTTAAGCTGTCGTCTCCGCTCCAGGATTTCCGTCGGTAGGTCTGTGAAGACACTAATCCGCCCTCCATTGTAGGATAGGTATTTTCGCGCCCTTGCTGTCTCAAGCGTTGCCTTCCTTATTCTCCAGTCCGCAAAGACGACCACCACATCTCTAGGACCCCTTCTCTTGTCGGGATTTCTGGGACCCACACTATAAGCTTTGGTTACAAGCATTGCAGGGATTTCCTTCAGTTGCAGCTCTGCCGCCAGCTAGCCCGCCATAAAATTAGAGAGGTCCATATCCACAGCAGTATTCTCCTCTATCCCCCTAAATTTCAAATTAGAGCCCCACATTTGGATCTCCATGTCCAGGATCTTATTTTGGATACGGTCATTTTCTGATTGCAGGGAGCGAACCTCCTCCCGCGAAGTGGCGTTTTGAGTAAGAGCCTGATCTGATTTCAAAACAACAGAGTCCATAACTATCTTAAGGTCACTTAACTGCTGAGATAGTGGCTCCATCAGGTGGGAAATTTTATCGGAGAAGCTCAATTCAAGTTCTTGCAGCAGGGCTTTCAATGCTGGGTCGTAGGAAATTGTTTGCGTTTTTCGCGCCTCAGCATTTACCACAGCGGCCGCCATGTTGGCACTCATTCCCTCCATCTCCCCCTCCACGCCTTCAGTCTGCGATGTTGGGAAATAGCTTTGTAAACTTTTCACTGCTTTATTATTATGCTTCTTGGAGGATAAGTCGTGCTTACCCTTCATGCTAAGGTGTGTAGAGCGTGTTTCGAAGCGATTATCAGGGTTTCGAGGTGGGATTGAAGTGGAGCTTCAGCTTCAGGCGTCCATTCCTCTCGGTGCCGACGCCACGCCCCCTTGGTGTGCAATTTTTGACAAGAGTAGCCGGGTTCTAGACAGATCTACATCTACTTCTATAGTTGTTTCTTCCCTCTTGCATGCATGATTGATAGATTGTCTTGCTGCATCTATAGAATGTCAACCCCAAGGCTGGAATTCTAAGAGATCCTTTTCCTGATCTGGCATCTATCTCTTTTTTTTGGCCAAACTTATTGTCCATCTTTCTCTGAGATTCAAAGCAGAATACAAAATAAAACTCAAGCAAACCTCAACCTCCCCCCCCGGCCCAATATTCCTATAAAACATAGTATGGTATGATCCATCTCTTCATTATTCTGTGTAGCTTCCTCTGGATAACTTACTTAGAAGGATTGCTTCTTTTTCTCTTTCTGGGCTTTGTGCTTTTGGCTGCACCAAAGTTGTTCCTGCAGAGTGGAAAGTGTGAGTGGTGATTTGCATTTGGCGTAAACTAGAATGAGGTCTTGGTCTTTTCCTCCTTTGGCTTGGGATTTCTACCTCTTCATTGTAACATACCATAGAAACAGAGCCATAGATTGCGTGCTGGTCTTGTGAAGCCCTGCTGTGTAACAAGGAGGAGCTTGTGGTACGAAATGATAGAGCTTCTGTAGCATGGTGGTTAAGTGGCTTAGCTGCAAATCAGCACTCTGCTGGTTTGAATCTCATTACTAACATGAGCTCAGTAGGTGGCCTTGTGTAAGCCACTCCTCTCAGCTCCAGCTTCCCAGCTGTATTGACTTTGTTCACCACTCTTCTGTCTAGAAGAGTGGCATATAAGCACACTTTTATTATGATCAGAGCCGGGCATGTTTCCCAGTCCCAAGTTCCAAGAGCTGCCCTACTGGATTAGAACAGATTTTGTCACAGGAGGCAGTCTACAACTAAGAATTTCTCTGTATTTCTGAAGGTCTGACAAATTGTATTCATGCTTCTGAACCAGAAAGCAGTCCACCATTGTTCTGAAATATGATTTGTCACAAGTGTATTCTTATTAAAGAGGACCATTTGTTTCATTTATTTTATTTTATTTTATTTTTTGCAAAGATGTTTCACAAGAGAAAAGTTGTGATGGGAATTTGCAGACTGTGGCAGTGGCTGCTATAGCAGACAATACAAACAATTACGTCTTTCATCCTCAAGCATCTCTCACAGTATCGAAAAAGATAGCCACCAGGTAGGTAATTATTGTTAGATGTGGGGAAATGGTCCCGCTGATCTACAACCCCTACCCCAATTCACCCTCCCAGGGGTCTGAGCACTCAGTGGCGTTCCTGAGTCTCCTCTCGACAGCCCAGCTGCACTTCAGAGCCCATCCTTGGGGTTTTTTTCTGCTTTTCTCTGGGTACCTCCACCACCAGGAAGAGAAGATGGGCTCCCTTCTGCCAATTAGTCAATTTTGTACTGTCCACTCCATAAAAGTTCTGACTCTGGTCAGTTTTGAAGCCCAGTCTAATCAGGTTCACACCCTGGCTGGGGCTGCCATCTGCTGCTTGGAGAAGATACACCACTCTTATGGGGAATAGCAATATACCAGGCTACTGCCAGCCTTTTCCCTGGCACCCTTCCTGGATAATGTGTTCAAGCGTTGAGGTCTATGTGGTACAGGGAATGACCACCTGCATTTATAATAGAATAACATCTGAAGAAGTGAGCTGTGGCTTACGAAAGCTCCTGCCCCACCACAGATTTTGTCAGTCTTTTAGGTGCTCCTGGACTCTGGCTGTTTTCTGCTCTGACGCATTTATCTGTCTATCTGCCACATTCTCCTCTGCTTTCTCCAGTCTCGTCCCTCCCCCGTTTTCAGTCTCTTCTTCTGAGTGGAATAGACAGGGTCGTCTTTTGAACTGATAGCGTCTTTAGTTTTGAGAGCCTGCTTTTTTCTTTACAAATCAGTAAGACAAATTATGGTCTCAGGCATTGGAACATAAATCAGCAGTGTTTGTGTTTGTGTGAAGTTTGTTTAGTCTGCCTATTAAGTACTGGGGTAGGCCCCGCAAGTGATTCAGCCAGGCAATGACTTCAGCTCATAGTATAGTTTATTGTACAAGAGAAGAACAACTGGCCCCGAAAGGGCCACAATATATACACTCCCAACTCCACCCCATATCCATGACAACCCAATAAGAACGTGGGCTTTAGGATCCTTCATTTGCATGCACACAACAAAAGACATCCTGTTTACTTGATTGCAATTGGCTCCTGTCCAAGGAATAACGATTGGTTGCTGACATCCCAATTCCTGCTAGGATTGGTTACCTTAGGAGCCTAGTTCTCCTTGAAGCTAGCTCAATACATAACACCCCTCCCCCCTAAGCTTGGGGCACCCCGCTCCAAACATAGTCCCCCAGAAAGGCCGGTGGTTGGCGCACCCGTTGGGACCTGCGCAACCCCTCTGTGTTCTGGCTCCCCGCGGTTGGTCCCTCGCTATCGGTTGCCGGTTCCCCAGCAGGAATGGAGGGGGTTGTCTCGGCGGCGCCTGCAGCGCCGTGTGTCATTGGTAGCGGGTTGTGGCTTCCCCCCGGCCCGCCCGGGTGGCTCCCGGTTGCCGCGCCAGCTACCTCTCTAGTCTCTGTGACACAAGGGGGCAAGTTACCGTCCCGTTCCGGCTCTCGCGGTGGCCATCGTTTCCGCAGCTGGTCGATGTGCCGGCGGTAGATCTTGCCCTCGGAGTCGGCTACTTCGTAGGAGACGGGTCCAGTAGTCCTGGAGATGGTTGCCGGTATCCAGACTGGCCCGGCCCCGTAGTTTCGGGCATACACTCGGTCGCCTGGCTGGAACGCTCGGGGCGGGAATGGCGCCTCCGTCTCTCCTTTGGCGTCGGGTGCGAACTCTGGGTGCAGCCGATCCAGTAGTGTGGTCAACCTCCGCCCCATTAGCAGCTCTGCTGGGCTCCGGCCCGTCGTGGCATGGGGGGTGATGTGTTGACGCACAAGAGGTCCGCCAGACGCTGGCTAAAATCCCCCCGGCCGAGCTTGTGCAGTGACTCCTTCGTTGACCTCACCATGCGCTCCGCTTGCCCGTTCGTGGAGGGATGGAACGGCGCCGATGTGACGTGCCGGATGGCATTGTTCTCCAGGAACGTTTGAAATTCCCGCGACGTGAACTGGGAGGCGTTGTCCGACACGATGGTGTCCGGCAGCCCGTGTGTTGCAATTAGGCGCCGAAGGGCGCGGATGACAACTCCCGACGTCATGGCTGATACTGGGACTACCTCCAGCCACTTGGAGTATGAGTCCACAACGACTAGGAAAGTGTGTCCTTGGAAGGGGCCCGCAAAGTCTATGTGGAGCCGCGACCATGGCGTTCGCGTTGTCTCCCAGGCTTGCACCGGAGCTTGCGGCATTTCGGGCCGGCCTTCTTGGCAAGGCTGGCAAGCCCGGACCCATCCTTCCACCTCCCTGTCTATTCCCGGCCACCACACGTAGCTGCGGGCCAGCGCCTTCATCTTTACTATCCCTGGGTGCCCCACGTGCAGCGCCTCTAGCACCCGCTGTCGCAGCTTGGGGGGAACGACGACCCTGCTCCCCCAGAGTAGACACCCTTTGTGCACTGATAGCTCAAGCTGGCGGGAGTGAAATGGTTGGAGCTCAGGTTCAGCTCCCCCCGCTGGCCACCCCCTCCACACCCAGTTGAGGACCCGGGAGAGAGTGGGGTCCTTGGCAGAGTGGGCCGCTATGTCCGAAGCCACAAGGGGGGGCTGTGGCAAGTCCTCGATCTGCATGACCCCGTGGGCTGGTGAGGGGTCGTCGGCAGGCTCTGGCAATGGCAGGCGGCTGAGGGCATCGGCATGCCCAATGGCCTTCCCCGGTCTGTAGGACAGCTGGTAGTCATAGGCAGACAGGAACACCGACCAGCGCAGCATCCAGGGCGACATTACTTGCAGCGTTTGCCGGTCCGCCGCTAATAGGCCGAGTAGCGGCTTGTGGTCTGTGGTTATCTCGAACCGCCGCCCGTAGACGTAGTCGTGGAACTTCTTGACTCCTGCTACCAGTGCCAGGGCCTCCTTGTCGATCTGTGCGTAGTTCCGCTCAGCTCGTGACAGGGATCTTGAGAAGTAGGCGATCGGCGCCTCCCGGCCGTCTGGCATCCGGTGGCTCAGCACAGCGCCGATCCCATACGGAGAAGCATCGCTGGCAAGGATGAGCAGCTTGCTTTCGTCGAAATGCGTCAGCACTGCCTCGGATGACAGGAGCTCCTTGACCGCTGTAAACGCACGGGCGTGCCTGCGGTCCCATGTCCACTTGGCGTTTTTTTCCAGTAGCCGGTGCAAGGGTTCCGCCAGCGACGCCTTGTGCGGTAGGAAGGCGTGGTAAAAGTTCAGTAGCCCCAAGAAGGCTTGGAGCTCCTTCTTGGAGCGAGGTGGCGGAGCTTGGGAGATGGCTTGCACCTTGCTATCCGTTGGGTGGATTCCGTCTGCATCGATGAGGAATCCTAGGAACTCTACTCTGGGCACGCCGAACTGGCACTTCTCCTTCTTTACCTTGAGTCCCGCGTCTTGGAGGCGGCGCAGCACTTCCCGGAGCCTGTCGGAGAGCTCGGAGGGGGTGGATCCCGCAATCAGGACGTCATCAAAGTACGGAATGACGCCTGGGATTCCCCGCAGCAACCCCTCCATGAGTCCCTGGAAGATGCCTGGGGCTACGCTCACCCCAAATTGGAGTCTCTTGACCTTGAACGCTCCGCGGTGGGTCACGATGGTTTGCGCCTCCGCGGTAGCTTCATCCACTGGCAGTTGCTGGTATGCTTGTGCCAGGTCGATCTTTGCAAATATGCGTCCCCCCGCTAAGGATGCCAGAAGGTGGCTGACCACCGGCACGGGGTACGCGTGTTGTTGCAGTGCTTTGTTGATAGTGCACTTGTAGTCCGCGCAGATTCGCACGTCCCCGTTGGCCTTGATGGGCGTGACGATTGGTGTCTCCCAGCAGGCATGCGACACGGGCTCGAGAACTCCCTGTGCGATCAGGCGGTCCAACTCCTCATCTATGCGCGGCTTGAGGGCGAAGGGGACCCGGCGTGCCTTGAGGCGGACTGGCGCTGCAGCTGGATTCAGGTTGAATGAGACGGACGGGCCCTTGTAGCAGCCGAGGGACCCATCGAACACGCCGGGAAATTCTTCGCAGACTGCCCGGATGCCTGATTGGCTGACTTGTTGGACCCCGGTGACGTGGATGCCCAACGCCTCGAACCAATCAAGCCCCAGCAAACTGGTGAGGCGCCCCTTGACTACAACCACACGGAGGGGGCCCTGGAACTGCTTGTAGCTGACCTTGACTAGGCCAACTCCTGCCACTGGAACCCGTCGTCCCTGGAAGTCCGTCAGGATCAGGTCGCTTGGCTCTAGGCGCTTGCTCCTCCCGCCGGTGCACACTCGGTCAAAGAGGTCCTTCGAGATGATGGATAGTGCTGACCCGGAGTCCACTTCCATCTCGCATGGCGTTCCCTCGATCTGCACTGTGACGCGTATCTTTGGCTGTACTGTCGCCTTCGTGCTCAGGACGAGAGTCCTGACTGCGTGCTCCTCTATGGCATTGCACTCGTTGGACCGGCGCAGCCCCTTCTCTGCTGGTCGCCTCGGCGGTGGGGAGCTTCCCTTCCTGGCTGTCCTGCAGGCGCGTGCGATGTGGCCCTTCCTCCTGCATGCTCGGCATTCTGCATCTCTGAATGCGCAGTACCGCCTCTCATGGGTCCCCCCACAACTGGCACATGGAGGCCCCCTGTACTGCTGCTGCTCGGAGCGCCGGGATCTGGTGGCTTGCGTCCGGTTGACTTCGTCATCCTCCTCGGTGTCGCTCGCGAGGCCCTCGTGGTGAATGGGTTCTGCTCGTTTGGCCAAGGTCGGGCTGCGCGACTGCCGCACCTCCTTGGTGGACCGCTCGGCCGTCTCCGCCGCGAGGGCTTCCTCCAGGGCCTCTTTAAACGTGAGCGTCTTCTTTGCAAACAGGCACCGCTGCAGCTTCTCGTCCCGCAGACCGCACACCAGTCTGTCTCGCAGAGTATTCTCGAGGTCTGGGAAGTTGCATTTCCTTGCTGCTTTCCGTAAGGCGGTAACAAAATTGCTAACGGACTCGCCATGTGCTTGGTCTCGCTTGTGGAAAACGTGACGGCTGGCAACTTCCGACGGCTGCGGTGAGAAGTGGTCTCGGAGCTTGTCTTTGATCTCGCTGAACGCCAACGCCTGGAGCTGTGCTGGCGCTACGAGCGCCCGGGCAATCTCAAACGTGGTTTTCCCACAGACGCTGAAGAACGTGGCCCTTTGCAGCTCAGCGTCTTTCAGCTTATTTGCTTCAAGGTAGAATTCGAACCTTGCAATGTAGGACTCCCAGTCCTCGGAGGTTGAGTCAAAAGGCCCAAAGTGGCCCGCGGTAGCCATTGTCCCCTTGTGCTGGCGGAGGGGCGAGCGAGTGCGGCTGGACAAGGCGACAATTCCTTGCTGGGCGTGATTCAGCTCTGTGGCGCGGGGCTGCTTACCCGCATGTAGTGATTTCGCTCTGGGCACTCCTCTTGCGGGGCTGCATACCCGTGCTGCATCCCATCCTCGTCGCCAGTATTAAGTACTGGGGTAGGCCCCGCAAGTGATTCAGCCAGGCAATGACTTCAGCTCATAGTATAGTTTATTGTACAAGAGAAGAACAACTGGCCCCGAAAGGGCCACAATATATACACTCCCAACTCCACCCCATATCCATGACAACCCAATAAGAACGTGGGCTTTAGGATCCTTCATTTGCATGCACACAACAAAAGACATCCTGTTTACTTGATTGCAATTGGCTCCTGTCCAAGGAATAACGATTGGTTGCTGACATCCCAATTCCTGCTAGGATTGGTTACCTTAGGAGCCTAGTTCTCCTTGAAGCTAGCTCAATACATAACACTGCCTATTGGGATTTCTTTTGTCTGTCTGTCCATTTCTGTATTTCTCAGGGTATTGGAAGACTCTGTTCCAGTTCCCCCTCAGCCGTTGCCCCCAAGTGCCCCTGTATGGGCTCGCCGGCTCAGCAGCTGTGAGGTAAGCTGGAAATAACTGTTGATCTCTCAAGCCATTGCAGTGAAGGAGGTGACTGCCCTCGTAATTTCTGTTTGGTTCCTTTGGCCCAAAGTGCGAGTCAGAAGGGGATGATTTGTGCAGATATCGTGGAATGTGAATGGCCGTACCAACTCAGTTCTCTCCACCCACCTTCTTTTCACTCTTTTTGAAAATACAAATTTCTTGGAAGTCAAGCCGTTTTGTTCACTGGGGTATATTCCTGGGCTGATGTTCTTGGGATTACATCCTTTAGAGACCCAGTTTTTACCCTGAAGAGTGAACAGAAACCAAATCGAATTGTAGGAGGGCTTCCCCCCCAGTTTCTAACAAGGACAGCAAATCTCATCCAATCCGGCTGTTAGTAGACTGGTGTTCACGAAGTGGGGCTTCCCTGGTTTGTCCCCCTGCTGGACCCACTGGGTCCCCTGAAATTCTGTTCTGCAGGGTGGGGCTGTCAGTGGATCCTCATCAGCCGCGTAAGTGTCTGAAGCGAGAACAGGAACTGGTGGAAGTTCCTCTTCCTTCCAGGGCACGAGAGCCTTCCTCTTGTTGGAAACAACTATGGTAGTGGAATACCAGCCCCAAAACATAAAGGAGAGGTCTATCTGAAAATTAGTTTGCTCTTGGTAACCCTCAGTAAAGTATCTGATTACATGTGATCTGCGCTCACAGCTTAGTAGGTTACAGAACAGACAGTTTGTATTGCTGAATGTGCCTCCTGAACAAGGACGCTTGGATATAAAGGTTTCTGGAGACTTTAGATGGGCACTCAGCATAAAAATGGGTTTTTGAAAAATACTTACGTGAAGGTTCTTGGCAAACTGGGTATCTGCTGTATCTACAAAGGGAGCTTTGACTCTCGAAAGGTTCTGCCTTGGAAACTTGGTTGGTCTTTAAGGTGCTACTGGACTCAAATCTTGTATATCTAATAGGGCTGCTTCTTTCAGCTTAGAACAATTGAGGCTACATTCTTTCATATTGTTTTAAAATTATTTTATTTACAAACTTTATATCCCACCTTTCGGCCTAAACAGGGTCACCAAGGCAGCCAACAATTAAATACTGAACATTTTAAAACACATTATAAAATCAGTTAAAACCCACAATAAAACCATGTATATATTACTTAAAACGTGTAGAATGTAGAGCAGGAAGGTTTGGTCACTGAGGGAATGTCAAACTAAACAAAGAAGTCTTCACCTGCTGGCAGAAGACGGTGATGGAAAAGGATTTAAGAATATCCTGAGGAAGGAGTTCTACAATTTCAGTACCACAACTGAGAATCCCTCTCTTTGGTTGTCACCTACCTAAACTCATAAGGTATTTATAACAACAATAACAACAACATTCTAGTTATATACCACTCTTCAGGATGACTTAACACCTACTCAGAGCAGTTTACAAAGTATGTCATTATTATCCCCACAACAGAACACCCTATGATGTGGGTGGGGCTGAGAGAGCTCTGAGAGAGCTGTGACTGGCCCAAGGTCACCCAGCTGGCTTCAAGCAGAGGAGTGGGGAATCAAACCCAGCTCTTCAGATTAGAGTCCCATGCTCTTAACTAATACACCTGAAAGGCTCTCCCATTTGGCTTTAGACTTTATAAGGCCTGAAGCAGAATCTTGTAAATTGATAAAAGAGTAGGTGGTCTTTAAGGTATTATGGATCCAAACCATGTAGGGCTTAAAGGGCTTTTTAATAAATTCTGCCAGGAAACAAATCGGAAGCCAGTGTAGATGGACCAAGGCTGGAGTGATATGGTTACATGTTGCATGAATCAGAAATGGCCATATCTACCAGATTAAAAATCAAGTGTGATGTGGTAACAGAGAACCCTGTTTAAACTTTAGTTATATTAATTAACCCTCTTGTCATCTTTTGCTTGTCATAGCCTCTCACGCTATGAATGGGATCACTGGTTCTCTCCCTCTTCCCCTCTATGTTCATGTCAAGGCTTCACTGCCACATGTCTGGAACTACTTTTTTTTTTTTAAGAAACTGTCTTCTATTAGTTTTCTTTAGGTCACAACAAGTAGCGTATAGAGCAATGTGCTCATGGGCTCTCTGTGCATCTGTCCCTTATGACAAGGTCTGGTCTTTTGGAGGCAGACTGACATCAAAGTGTGTGTGTGCGCGTGTAATTTGTAAATTATAATGTTCATGCAAAATTTTACTGAACTACATGTAGAGTGGCAGAAAAAGAAAGATCTATTTAAATCAAACAGAACATCTGATAAAATGACTGAAGGAAATAAGCGGTGCTGTAGGCTGTTAATCAAGTCTTCAAGATCTTTAGTGTGATTGATAAAGCTTTTGTATCCTTTGTTCTGATTTCCTTTGTTCTGTTTTTCTGAATCATTCTCTTTAAGCGTAGTCTTTCCTTTTATATTCATCTTGCAGGCCTTTTCTCTTTAAAGCCAGTTTTTCATCATATCTTCAAGGCAAGGAAAGTAGTGTAGATTAATTTTATGACCAAACTTCTGTAAGCACAAAATTATCATCTCCCTTTATTTCTGGAAATGTGTATACAAGCTTATTGTGGATTACAATAATTGTCAAAACCAGAGAGACAGTGAGAATTATTCTTAGACTCACACAGTTAACCAAAGAGCATAATATGTAAAGAGTGGTCTTGAGTGGGATTCCATAAATTTGATTGTGTTTCTGACCTGTATGAAAAATGTTCATATAATGGCTACGATCAAAGGGTGCATGCTCTCAGATTTTTTTTTCTGGGTTTAACTCTGGATGGCTGTATCATGGAATTCCCCAAAGGCTTTTTCAAATATCAAACTCTCTGCATTTTATAAAATGCATGATAAGTATTTAAAAGGAAAGCTGGATTAAAATGGTGCACTCTCTTCACTAGCACTTCCTCCTTAGACTCCTGTCAAGTGGTAAAGGATTGAGAATGAAATATTATGGCATTCTAAAGAAACTTTCATCTACACTCATCTTTGAGCTTACAGTACTCTCAAAAGCTTCTAGACGTTAAAAAAAATTAAGTTCCATTTTTATCATTCCTATTTTCATGCTTGCAGACTTTTTAAACCTGGAGGAATTGAAAAAATATTTTCAGGGTTGTGAAAAGAAGGGGGAAATCCGTCACATGCTGAGGTTGTAGGCACGCACCCTTCTGTACTGCAGTGAACATCTTCACTTCTGTTGTAAGACAACACTGACTTTTTGACCCCAAAGCATTCCAGCTCTTTTATTTCAACTTCTTTCTGTGCAGAAAATCGGGGACTCCTACCGTGGCTATTGTTCAAGTGAGACAGAACTGGAGAGTGTTTTAACACTGCACAAACAGCAAACACAGAGCGTGTGGGGAACACGGCAGTCTCCAAGCCCAGCGAAGCCTGCCACAAGATTGATGTGGAAATCACAGTATGTCCCATATGATGGGATTCCATTTGTGAACGCTGGTAACTAGCTTTCTTCTAAACTGATCAGATTTGCTAAAGAGACACTTCCTCAGTGTTCTTGTGGCATAGGTATTTGGAAAGGTCAGAAATGGAAAAGGTAAGCCTTGGTGTCTTCAAACCTAAATTTACACAAAATTGATAAGACACTTGAATTTTCCAACATGCTATCCTGTGTTGCTGAAGTTTCTCACCCTTATTACAGAGAGGAGAGCATAATATATAGTGGCAATATTTGGGTTAAGCAATTTGCTTTCAACCCACCCACCTCTTTCAAAAACGCTCAAAAATTGCTTCTGTTTTCTATGCTTATAACAGAAATGTGCTTTTAATAACTCCTCACACAACGTCTGTTATAGTCGGATAACATGCTCTGTGTAAATCTGTGTGGTCTAGTATTTTGGTACCCACTGTGGAGTGGCTTCCAAGCATGGGGAACTGTGACAAATTAAACAGCTGTGCCACCTTAAAATATGATGGTGCTACAGTACGTTGGCAACCATTCTGCTTTCCTATGGATAAATGATTCCTTCAAAGGAAACAATGGCTTCTGAGAGAAAGCGCTCAATCTCTTGACCTTCAGTTTACAAAAAGGTATTTTTAAAAATGGGACTTTAGGGCACATGGGGCTTGTGCAAACATAATGCTGGACTGTGACTTATGGATAGGATTCTGTGCTCTCCCCCATTTCCAATTTCTTTTTTACCTTTAAATTGGATAATTGCCAAGCTTGACCAAGGGCATTCTTGCATCTTTCTTGGTAGTTAACTTGCCTTTGTGAAATGGGTATTGCTAATCAAATGCGAGAAACCGGGCATTTCATGTCAAAGGGCATTCGTGTCATGCAGCACACCCTTTGGGTCCAAATCAGATGAGATGCTGAGAGTTCTGTGTTTGAAGTGCTTCATAACTTTCATTGAGTAGTGCGTGGAGGCCCCATTGGGGCAGCCCTGATCTAAATTGGCCCTCTGAAAGTGCTGTGGTGGTTGTGGTTGTTCCGCCTTTCTCACCGAGACCCAAGAGGGATTATACAGTGCAAGTCAATATAATATAATCAAGAGCAAGAACATTTACTAAGGAAAGTATAAGATGATCAGCAGTTAGGGAATGTATTGTCGAAGGCTTTCACGGCCGGAGAACGATGGTTGTTGTGGGTTTTCCGGGCTGTATTGCCGTGGTCTTGGCATTGTAGTTCCTGACGTTTCGCCAGCAGCTGTGGCTGGGATCTCTGAGAGATCTCTGTCTCTGAAGATGCCAGCCACAGCTGCTGGCGAAACGTCAGGAACTACAATGCCAAGACCATGGCAATACAGCCCGGAAAACCCACAACAACCATAGTTAGGGAATGGTTGAAGAAAACTTGAAAACAAACATAAATCTGAAACACAGAGATGTGCCTTCTGAAACAAAGTGTAAACATTTAACATGGGTACTTGTATCCCCTCACAGGGCAAATAGCAGCTCCCTGAGGTCACTTTAGATCAGGAAAACAGCACTTGAAGGGGGAGGCTTAAATCCCCCCCCTACTTGTGCTGTGGTTCTGATTGGTGCAAACTGTTAGGAGCTCTGGATAGTCCCAGCATATCATCCAATCTGGCCATTAATCACAACACAGCACACTGCATTGGCCGCAGCTCACACATTTCAGTTGCCAAGATATAAAGTGAAGTATGTGGTGAAGTGGAATGGCGGAGAGTTAATAACCAAGCTGAAGGTAAGTGGAGTGAATGAGCGTGAGAGGTCCAGTTTAGAAGAATTTGTAATGTGGACTGCGGAGATCCAATCCTAATTTTTCTCATATGATTTTCATTTTCTATGGTATGGGAAGAATCAGAATTATAAGCATTTTATGTTTTAGCAAATATATGAGTAAACAGGAAAAAATGGTGTATTAAATCAGTGAATGCTCTAAAACAGATTGGGAATCCAGTATACATTTTTGATGTATAGCTATTTAAAACAAATAAACTGTTTCTTGATGCATGCAGATAAATTTCTAGTAATTCTGCTTCATGGATAGTAAAAATGAAAATAGCTTTTAGATGCAATATAACATAATGCAGAGAGTTATTTCAGCCAGAAGTCTAATTAATTTTTTTGAACTTTCTGCACATCCGCTTTCATGTTGAGTAGTTCTGATAGCATTGTTAGGGAAATGTTAGAAGTCATTTTGAACAAGCTTTGAAAATTTTAAATCCTAAGAAACATGAGAACATGGATCAGACAAGCTCAAGTCATCTTAAAATATGTGCTCTGTAATATCTGACCTCTGTTGACGAATGTTTTTTCCTGTCCTTCAAACCAATGAATCTTAAGCACTTTCCCCCCATCAGGGAGCAGAGCCATAGTGATGGAGTGTCAATACGGGCCCCGAAGGAAGGGCTTCCAGCCCCGAAGGAGTAGTGGACAGGAGAGCGTTTCTGGCCCGCTGTACAAAGCCACTTGCCCTGCCCGGTAAGTAATGGCGGGCTGAAGTGCCTCGTCCTTATTCCAGCATCTTCAGCAGGCTGTTGGATTAGGGTCTGGGGTCACCCACGTTTGAATCCCCCGTGGAATCTGCCGTGGAATCTGCTTGCTGGGAGATCTTGGGTCGTTCTCTTTCAACTTGACTTGCATCATAGGGTGATCATTGTGTGGATAAAATGGAGGGAGGATGCCATGAAGAAATACAAAATCGTGTGTGTGCCAGAATCTTCAGTATGTAGAACAAGCATCCCCAACCTTTTTCCAGTCAGAGGGCACTTTTGGAATTTTGAGAGAGGATGGTGAGCCCCATCCCCAAATGGCTGCTATTGCAGCTGTGGAGAACCCTTTCATTTAAATGAGGGTAGCCAATAGCAAGCCCCACTTCAAAGGGCCCCCCCCCACCTTCTGAAAAATGTGGAGGACACTAGAGGAAGTACGAGTGGGTGCCATGGTGTTCATCAGCACCACGTCAGAGAACCATGATGCAGAGCACCATGGAAGACTCAGTCTGAACCAAGCCTTCAGTGCAATGCAAACAAGGCTCTGGTGGTGCTGGCTTGGTGTGGAGGGATAAGCAAAGGTAAACCGGCTGCTTAAATTCTGTTGGGGAGAGAACTAGCATAAGGCTTGCTTGCCGCCTTCCTTAGATACCATCAGAAGGCGCACCTGCATTTTATCTTCCTCTAACAACTTCGTGAAACCGCTTGGCAGAGAGAGCTTTTCTTAGGACCATCCAGACTGCTTGAGGTTTGAGCTGCAAAGCCAACAGATAGGGCAGAAACCATTCCTTGGAAGGATTGATGGCAAGAGCGGTGATGATACTGCAAGTGCACCAAGTTACGGAGTTCTGGCTATTACCAAATAGGTCTATTTTCTGACATATTGATGTACTGATATTGTCGTGGGGCTCAGTGAGGGTGAGGACTCCTCAGAGGAAGAGGAGCCTCGTGTAACCAGCCAAGCCAGCCCTGATGCAGCTGAAGCCGGGAATCAGGAGGAACGGCTGCTGGCAGATCAGAGTCCATGGCCAGCAGCTGAGCCAGAAGCCCCAACACCCTTCAGCCCCAACACCCCTGGTGAAGCCCAGCCAGCAGTTACCCAACGCCCTCAGTCAGCAGCTGAGCCAGCAGCACCGATGCCCTCCAGTTCCAACCTCACTGGTGAAGTGCTGCCAGGGACGCCCAAACCTCCAGCTTCACCCAGGGAGCGCCGTAGGCCAAAGCAACGAGTGGAGCTGCAGGAGAGGCGGCAGAGTGCACGTCTCCTGGCCAGACGCCAGCTGCTTGTGGAGAGCGATGAGGAAGTAAGCACAGGATAGATCCCCAGCAGCTGGCTGCCAGCCCAGCCTGCCTATAAAACCCTGCCCACAGACAACCAGGAGGCGTGGAAGCAACACGTCGGAATCCTGTTCCTGCTGCAGCCACTCCACTGAACCTGGCCTTGCCCTTGCCTTACTGTTGTGACCTTTGGACCGTGCCTTTGCCTAGCCCTCGGGAATTGCTGTTAACTGATCTTTGGATTGCCTGACCTTGCAATCTGGACTCTGGAATGGACTCTGACCTCGCTACTGGACCAGCCCACGACACTGAGATTTTTAGGCAAATTAAGTTCAACTTCATTTGGGGATCAGTTTGTGTAAAGGTTCAGTTTGTTTGTGTAAAGGTTCAATGGAGTTTGCCGTGTTTGTCTGTAGTAGCAAAATCAAAAGGGGTTCAGCAGCACCATCTAGACCATCCAATTCCAATGTAGTATAAGCCTTCGATAACCACAGCTCTCCCTGCCAGATGCATCTGACAAAGAGAACTGTGGTCCCCGGAAGCCCACGCCAGGTGCCACTGAGCTCCCCCAGACCCCACCTCTGTAAAGGAAATCTGTTACCTGTGATAATGTGACAACCATTCATAGTCCCTATTCAGTCCCAGCTTGACAGAGTCAAATTTGCATATGAATTCCAATTCAGCAGCCTCCCGTTGGATTTTGTTTTTGAAAGGTTTCTGTTGAACGACAGCGACCTTTAAGTCTTTGATGGAATGTCCTGGTAGATTGAAGTGTTCTCCCACTGGTTTCTGGATGTTTCCATTTCTAATGTCAGATTTGTGTCCCTTTATTCTTTTGCGTAGAGGTTGGCTGGTTTGTCCAATGTACAGAGCAGAAGGACATTGTTGGCACATGAGGGCATATATCAGATTGGAGGATGAGCAGCTGTAAGAGCCAGAGACAGTGTAGTTGATGCCATTGGGTCCTGTAATTGTATTCCCTGGGTAGATATAGGGGCAGAGCTGGCATCTGGGTCTGTTGCAGGGCCTGGTACCTGTGCTGGTGACTCTGCTGGCCGATTCATGATTGTGAGTGAGAAGTCGTTTAAGGTTGGGGGGCTGTCTGTAGGCAAGGAAAGGTCTTCCACCCAGGACTTCTGAGAGAGAGGTATCATTTTCCAGGATGGGTTGTAGCTCCCTGATGATACGTTGGATGGGTTTGAGCTGGGAGCTATAGGTGACACCAGTGGTGTTCTGTTGTTAGTTCCTTTAGGTTTGTCCTGGAGCAGGCTGTTTCTGGGTACTAGTCTGGCCCTGTTGATTTGTTTCTTCACTTCATTTGGTGGGTACTGTAGTCTCAAAAATGCTTGTAGTAAATCTCTTAAGTGTGACATACCACTCGGTCTATTGCCTACAGCCAAGCCTTACGTTACAACCGTATCTGCTCCAATGCTCTCAACCGAGACTCACACTTAAGAGATTTACAACAAGCAAGAAATTCCTTACTTATGCTTTTGAATTTCAATGGCTTCCCTGTGCAGTCTGACAAAGTAGTTGGAAGTGTTGTCCAGTATTTTGGTGTCCTGGAATAAGATACTGTGCCCTGTTTGAGTTAGGCTATGTTCAGCCACTGCTGATTTTTCAGGTTGTCCAAGTCTGCAGTGTCTTTCATGTTCTTTTATTCTTGTCTGGATGCTAAGCGTCCCCACTATTCCCTCAGTTCCTTTTTCGCCGCAGTCGAGAGAGGTTCTTCCTAGTGTGTCTGCTCGTCAGTGCTTTCATCGCTTGTTCTTCGGCTTGAGATATTTTCCATTTAACATCTTGGATTATATCTGGCCCCATGATGTCTCAGACATCGGCTCAAAGGCCTTCAGATCCGGTCCGATCCTCGGATCCGACAGAACAGTCCATTCCGAGGCATTCATCGGGCTCCGAGCCCACTTCAGGTGAGTCTGCGGTTCCGACCAAGAAACGGTCTGCCTCCCTGCCATCCGATTCTGTTAGGGCTGCTTCAGAGCCCCCACCTAAAAAGACCAAGTCAAAATAGAAGCACTGGAAGCGTGCTGCCTCTACGGCCACTCTTAGCCGGGGTCGTTCATCCCCCACGCCTATTGTTATTGAAAAGGAGGCTGAAGAATTCCTCCATACTCCGTCTCCTCCCTGCACTCCACCACCTGTCGGGGTAGATGAGTATGTGGCCATGCCGAGCCTTTCGGAACCGTGCATGGCTTTTGAGCATTCTTTTCCATCCGCTCCTGCTCCATCTGAGTTATTGGCTCCGTCCCAGCCCTGGTCCTCGGTTCCGGCCAGAGATCCTCCGCATCGTTCCATGCCAGTGCAGTGGTCTTCACAGGTACCTCCCGCTCCGCTTCCGCCATGGCACCCTGTCCCTGGCGTGGGGAATCTGGCTACATGGCAGCGCTCCACTCCTCCGAGCTCTTCGGTTCCGAACCAACCGTCCTGCCCTTCAATGGTGCCTCCTTTTCCTTCCACTGCTCAGGGGGTGTCTCAGCCCATGGCCGCGCATCCAACCCATCCATCGGTTCCGACCATGCCAGCTGCCTCGGTTCCGGTGCCTCCGCCTCCAGAGTTTTCCGGTTCCAATGACGAGGAAGGTCTCGCGTCTCCGTCGGATTTTTCTTCTGACTTAGCCTCTGATCCGTCCCCGGATGAATCTGTGGGGGAAACTCGCTCCTCTTCCCCGAATGAGGACTGCAGGATGTTCGTGGAGCAGATGATTCGCATGGCGAGTGCCTTGGAGATCGATGTCTCCACTACCACTAATAAGCCAAAGAGTAAAATCTTGGAGGCCCTGTATTCTGGCTCCCCAGCCTCGGTGGCGTTTCCTCCAGTAGAAGATCTAATGGATAACACCCATTCCCTGTGGCAAACTCCGTCATCAATTCCGGCAACCGCACGGATGGTGGACCGGTACTACCGTCTCAAACAGGACGACTGTCCCTTCCTCTTCAGCCACCCCAAGCCGTCCTCTCTGGTGGCCGAGGAAGTACACTCTCGGTTCCGTAGCGGTTTATCCTCTGCTCCAGCTGACTGTGAAGGCCGCAAGCTTGATGCTGTTGGCCGGAAGATCTATTCTCCGGCATCCCTCAACTTCCGCATAGCCCATTTTCAGGCTATCATGGGCTCGTATAATTTGTTCCTCTGGAAGCAGTTGTCCTCTTACCTGCCTGATCTGCCCGAGGATCGTCGCCCTCTGGTCAAGGCGTTACAAGCAGAAGCCTTTAAGCTGGCCAAGCAACAAATGACTTCTGGAAAGGATGCTGCTGATTGTTCTGCCCGTTCCATGGCATCTTCTGTGGTGCTTAGACGGCACGTGTGGTTACGGTCCACTGCTCTGCCCCTTGGTAAACGAGCGAAAATAGAGGACTTCCCCTTCGAAGGTGCCCTCCTGTTCTCGGAGAAAACGGATGACTCGCTTTCTCAAATGAGAAAAAATCACCAAACCGCGAAGTCCCTTGGAGTGATCGCATCCCAGCAATGCTACATTCCGAGGTACCATTCCAATCGGTTCCAGCCTTACCAAACCCCGTACCAACCATACCACCAACGCCAGGGGCGATTCCCCTACAGTCAGCCCTACAGTCAACGGTCCTACTCAACCCCACAAAGGCACGCGTCCAAGAGGTCTTCCCGCTCTAGAGGGAAGCAGAATCAACCTCCTTCTCTGAGGGCCCCGGCTTCAGGACAAAAGTCACTGTTCTGACTATGCATGGACGCTACCCAGTTGATCCCTCCGGACACTGTTCAGCTTGCCCCGTTAATGGGCAGGCTTCGTCCCTTCCTGCCCGTTTGGCAGTGTGTTACTGATGACTCCTGGGTCCTTGCAATCGTGGCCCGTGGTTACAAGTTGTTGTTTGTTGAACCCCCCCCCCCTCTTTCTCTCCCTCCACGTTCATCTCCCTGTTCTGATGATGTTTTACAAAATAATGTTGTTGAGTTGCTGAACAAAGGTGCTGTTCGTAAAGTTAATCTCTCAGAGTCTCCTTATGGGTTCTACTCCAGATACTTTCTGGTTGACAAGAAAGATGGGGGCTCTCGGCCCATATTAGACCTTAGGGGTCTCAATGCCTATATCAGGGTCCAGAAATTTCGTATGCTGACCTTGGCAAAGGTGATAGAGCTTTTGGAAGTCGGCGTCTGGCTAGCCATCATCGACTTAAAAGATGCTTATTTCCATGTGTCCATCCATGAGGGGTATAGGAAGTACCTCCACTTTCTCTGCGGGGGTACCGTCTATGGATACACGGTTTTGCCTTTCGGGTTGGCTTCGGCCCCCCGTGTATTTACAAAGTGTATGTCCACTGTGGTGGCGTATCTGAGGTCTATGGGTTGTGTCATCTACCCTTACCTGGATGACTGGCTCCTGGTGGGGCCGTCTGCAGATTCCCTTAGGGATCACCTTGCCCTCACCTTGTCGGTGCTTCCCAGGTTGGGGCTTATGGTCAACTTCGATAAGTCTGTGCTCTCCCCTGTCACGGCCATCCGCTTCATTGGGGTCCATTTTGACTCTCCTCTGGGGAGAGCGTATTTACCCCCTGATAGGCTACGCAGGTTAGCCTCCTTAGCTCGCCACTTTATTGCTAATCGCTTCCAAACGGCCCTTCTAATCCAGACCTTGCTTGGTCTTATGGCCTCCACTACTGCTGTGGTATTTTTCGCAAGGTTGAGTATGAGGCCTCTGCAGAACTGGTTTCTTCGTAAGTTCAACCCTTTGACCATGAGCCAGCATCAAAGATTCTCTATTCCCAGAGCGGTTCTATGGTCCCTGGACTGGTGGACGGTCCCTGGGAATTTATCTGCAGGTTGCCCATTTGGTGCCTTTGTGGCTGATGTGACTATCTCCACTGATGCGTCTACTTTAGGCTGGGGAGGGCACTGTGGCACCTTGACAGCCCAGGACACTTGGTCCCCAGCTGAAGCTGACATACATATTAATGTGTTAAAGCTTAGGGCGATCCGTTACTCCCTTGCTTCTTTTACAGATGTGCTTCGCAACAAACGGGTTCAAGTCCTTTCGGGCAACACGACAGCCTGTTACTACCTGAACAAGCAGGGAGGAATGGTCTCGCTCAAGCTCTGCGCAGAAGCCACAGCTCTCTGGAACTGGGTCATAGACAACAATGTTCTTCCACGGGCCGTACACATAACAGGGGAGTGCAACACCTCGGCAGATATGCTCAGCAGGGTGTTCCTGCCCCAGCACGAATGGTCCCTCAACCCTGTCTACCTCCTACCAATTTTACACCGGTGGGGGCGTTCGCAGGTCGACATTTTCGCCACGGCCGCCAACAAGAAGGCTCCTATGTTCTGTTCCTGAGCCGGGATAGACCCTCGATCCTTGGGAGACGCCTTCCAGATCCCCTGGACCCCAGGCTTCTTTTATGCCTTCCCGCCTACCCCCCTCCTGCACAAGGTCCTCTGCAGGATTCGGGCCTTCAAGACCCACTGCATCCTGGTGGCCCCACACTGGCCTTGCCAGGAGTGGTGCCCCCGGCTGCTCTCCCTCTCCCAGGGATGCTGCCTGCCACTGCCACTTGTCCCAGACCTCTTAGTCAGGGACGGACTCTGGCACCACAATGTAGGGGTTCTGAAGTTGGCTGCCTCCAGAGTAGCCTTGTCTTCCGGGGTCCTCCGGGTCATTCTGAATGCCCGAAAGCGATCCACTAGGGTCTCCTACTATTGGAAGTGGTCTTGCTTCTCCCACTGGTTGGCCCCTAAAGGGATCTCCCCCTTTGTTTGCCCTTTACCCTTGATTTTGGACTACCTCCTGGGTCTGCAGTCACAAGGTCTCTCCTTTAGCAGCATTAAGGTACACATGGCTGCGATCTCTGCTTTCCATGAGCAGATTGATGGGAAGACTGTTTTCGCCCACTGGCTTTTGAAACAGTTTTTGAAGGGTCTGTTTAAGTCTTTTCCTCCTAGGGCTCCACCTGTCCCTCAATGGAGCTTGCCCTTGGTCCTTCCCCAACTAATGCTCCAGCCCTTTGAGCCGCTGTCAACCTGCCCCTTGCCCTTGTTGACACAGAAGGTGGCCTTTTTGGTTGCGGTCACGTCATCCAGACGGGTTGGGGAACTCTCTGCCTTTCACATCGACCCCCCCATTTTTGCAGTTTTTCCCTGAGAAGGTTGTTCTCCACACCAGTATCGAATTCCAACCCAAAGTGGTGTTTAAATTCCACTTGCAGCAAAAGGTGGTCCTTCCTTCCTTTTTCCCAACACCCTCTTCCCCAGGGGAACAAGCATTGCACACATTAGATTTAAAACGTGCTTTATTGTATTATTTGCATAGGACCAAGTGTATTAGAAAATCACCCGCACTGTTCGTTTGTTACTCTAGTTCACACAAAGGTCTTCCTGCTTCTGCCCAGTCCATCTCACGTTGGATTGTGTCTACAATTAAACTGTGTTACCGCCAAGCTGGAGTGCAGTGCCCTTTTTCTTTGACTGCTCATTCTACTCGAGCGCAAGCTGCTTCTGCCGCCTTTCTCCGTGGAATCCCTCTTCAGGATGTCTGCCAGGCTGCAACTTGGTCTACACCGGATACCTTCATCAAGCCTTACTCTGTGGACGTGAATGCACGACGTGAATCAGCTGTTGGCACGGCTGTCCTGCATTCCTTATTCCACTGATCACTCACACCCGCCCCCATTGGTGAGTAGCTCGCTATACTCCCAATGTGGGGCTGCACAGAAGTACGACGACGAAAAACAGGTTTTCGTCTGGCGCATCTGGCGAGGATGCGCTCTGCCTCGGGGTGCTTTTACCTTTAAGGGAGAAAGCGAGCAGGTAGTTAAAAACACCTGGTCAAGAGTAGTTTTCTGGGCAACTGCCTCTGGGGCAGGCAGGGGCTGCCGCCACCGTCCTCTCCCCCGCCAAGGCTAGTGGTCCGGTGAGTTCAGGTGATGGGGCAGCCGGCTTAGCCACCGCCCCGTCTCCTTCTTACCAGTAAGTGCTACCTCACTCCTTACTGAGATGGAACTTCAGAGTCTGATAACCTGCAAGGACACATGAGTGGCTAATGTTAGTGAGCCAGACATTCTGGACTTTGCCCTTCTTCTCTTGAGCGAGTGCAGAGTTCTCCCACTTTTCTTGCAAAGTCCCCAAAGTGCACTCAGTGCCTACCACCATGCGTACCCTCCCACCTCATGCTCAAAGTATACACAGCAAAAGTCTGAGGGGCAGAGCCTTTGGCCGCATGCTCACTTACCTGAGGTCATGAGCTGCACAGCTAGTCGTTTTGAAGGATGTGTGAACAGGTGATTGGGTGCAGGGAGGGGGGACTCATCCACCCCCAAAGCAGACGAAGATTGGCCCCCCGTGGTAGTTCCCATCCTATGTTCCTTCAGACCATGTGAGCGGTGTCAGACAGCTTCTCTGTGGGAATGGAGGCTCGTCAAGGACAGTCTCAAAGGAAACAGATAAGATACTGCGGTGAAGCGGTCTCTCCCATAGAAGGTTGATTCCTGGGAACCTGGAGGAAGAGACACTATCATCTACAACAGAATTAGAACAATGCAATATGGCGTTACCTAGGCTACTTTAAGTCAGACCCTGACAAGTGGGGCTGGGCGCTCAGAGAGGGGGCTGTTTTCCCTGGCAATGGGCCTCTATGGGCTGTGCCATCTTTTTCTGTGGCATAGTTCTTTTGTGCCACTGTGGGCATTCCCACACCTGGCAGGGCTTAGGGAACAAATTAGCTCCAGCCCCGCCCTCCGCTCCACCCCCTCCTGCGCCAGCACACGGCCCTGCACCACTTCTCCACCTCCACCCACCTGCCAGGCATTCCCGCTGGTGGCAGCCTGGTGGCAGTAGCACGCCTCGTGCCACTGCCAGCAGAAGGGCATTTGCGCCCACGTAGGAGCCACTTATGCCCACATAAGCCTTGGTTCTGTCCCTATGCACTTACCCCCACCCCCCTTCTTAGGATTGGGTTGCCAGTCTTGAAATCTGAAGCTAAGCTGGAGAATATTGCTGCTTCCATTGAAAATCCTTTCTAAAGATCCTGGATTTTTAGAAAAATCACTGATTCATAAAGGTATAGTGGGTACCAACATATAAGCTTGGCAAGATTCTTGCTCAATCCCAGCCCATTAAGAGGCCTAAATGCTGTTTCTCTTATTTTATTCCGTGTTCTGTAGAGTCAGGAATATGAAAGAAGGTAGGTACACATTAAGGATGCGCAAAATGGGAAAAACTAGCTGAAATTGCGCACAGAACTTGGTGGTTCGGCTCATAAAAGCAGCTTCCGGAGATGTGATTAACGTGGGAGAATGAAGTGTCTGAAGGATTGTGGAGAAATAATCTAATTTCTGGAGAGGAATCGTTGAATGGAAGCCACATTAAAAGGAGTCCAATGGCACCTTAAAGACTAACAAAATGTATTTTCCCCACACTTTCATAAGTTAAACTTCACTGCATCAAATGCATGAAGCATACCTCCATTTAGGCAGAAGTATTTATACTGTATTTATACAAGCAACAGAAAAGTACTAGGAGAAATATGTTACAAAGGGAAGCCAGTTTAAAATAATATCTAATGAAAATAGGCTGAAGTGGATGACATCTGAGGCGGAGGACATCTTGATGGGTGATCCCCACCCTCTAGTCAGGGAGGCAGGAACAAGTTTTCTCCTTCCCGTCTTCCTAGTGGGAGTCACCCTTCCTTTCAGTTTTTCTTTCAGTTTCATTCCTGCCTCAACAGGGAGAGCAGCTTCTTCCGTGCGCTGCCTCGGCTTTCTACTGTTTTTTCTTCCTTTCCTTCGCTTTTACTTTCCAGAACCTGATCCTGGCCTTGTTTACTCCTTTCTGCTCTACCTCCTTGCTGTTCTCTTTCTCCCTGCGCGCCTGCTGGAAGGCTTGCGGGGGAAGCTTTCTCCTTCCTTCCTTCGGCTGTGGCGGCCATTTCATGGCAAGACAGAATCATGGACCAGCAGAACATGCTTTTCCATCACCATAGGATTCCTCTCTGAAGGAGAGTTGGAAGCCCCCCGTCACCGCTGCTTCCTGGCAACAACCCCAGAGACAGTGGGGCAAACCGTGGGGAAGCTACAGCTGCAGCCACTCCTATTGCGAAGAGATCGGAAGCAAAAGATGCTATTCTCCTGTGGTCCTGGAGTGGAGCAGTCTGTCCTGACACTTGGGTAGCTCCTCCTCCCCTTGTGCAGGGTCAGATAAAACTTTGTGACTGTAGAGGGGGAGGGGCTTCCCAGACTCGACATAGCTCAGCAGGCACACGGATCCTTTTCGCTCTTCGGAGCAACAACACAAACAAACGGAACCGGCGAGTGGCTCGTAGGGGAAAAGAGGAAGGATGTGTTCCTCCTCCCCCCTCCCATTTAACCACGTGAAACGGGTGAAGAGACACAGAGGAGATGAGCCGCAGAGCCAACGTACCTAGAGATCTAGGACCCAGCTGCTGCCGAGGCTGCTAAAACGCCCAACACGCAGCAGCTGCCGCGAGAGGAGGTTCACAAGGCCCCACAAGCGGCGGCGACCTCTCTAAAGGCACCAAAGGTTATGAGTAAAATTAGCTTCTCCCGCAGGGAAAGACGGGGGGAGGAACACCCTGCCATGGTAAAATAACTTCCCTACTAAACGGCCTCATGTCGGGGTTTTTTTCTGCATTCTGTGGTATGCCTGGCTGCACAGTAATGCCTTAATTACTTAACTGTCGTTTTAGGCGGGAAGATTTTTGGCGGGAATGGCAGTGAAAACAGGCACAGCAGACACCATGGCGGCAGAGACTGTAAATGGTGGCACAAGCTCCCCTATACCTATCCCTTCTACTCAGGGGAATGATTATGAGACCCAGGACCCAGACCTCTCTGGCGAAGAAGCCAAGGCTAATATTCTAACCTGGCTAAGAGCAGAAATTAAAAAAGGGATTGATGATGCAGTAAAGGACCTCAAAAGCCAAACAGTCAAAGAGGCAAATAAAGAGATAGCAGCCTCATCTAAAAGGAAAAGACCTGCAAAGCCCCCTTCCCATAATAAATCAAAAAAGAGAAGGGTGGAGAAAGGTACTGTTGGAGCCATTAGTGATTCTGAAGAGTCCCCATGGGGCTCAGGTTCCTCTCACTAATCTTCAGAAAGTGAGGAAGGGGAACTTTCGGAAGAAGAAGAGGAAGAAATGGGGCAAATCCAAACCAGACTTTTTCCTCCTGAAGTGTTTTCGAAGTTACTGGCAAGAGTTCTTAGAACACTAGAGATTTCTCAGACAACTGCAGGAAAAGAGGAAACAGAGCATCCCTACCCTCAAGGCTTAGAAAGGGCTCTCCCCAAGTTGGGTCCCAAACAAACAGGAGTGCCCCTACCAGCCATATTCCATGACATTCTTAAGGCTGAATGGGACAACCCGGCCAAGCCTAAATCAGTGCAATCGGTGTTTTTGAAGGGTCCTTTCAATCTCATCTCTGGAGAGTGGGTTGAAATGATCTAATATCATCCCAGTAGACGGCCAAGGGGCCTCTAGTTCACATACTGTGTCAATTGTGGCCGGCAAGTCACGCCAGAGAGACAAGGCAGAGAGACAAGAGTTTATCAGCAAAAAAGCTCCCCAAAGCCTCACAGCTAATCCCCGAATTCAAAATTTGATGGTCTCCCTCTGATAGGAGACCAGTGACTGAACCACATGAAACAATTTTGCTGGGCGTGAGCTAGCCGATGCAAGGGAAGCTGCATAGAAATCTTTCTATGAAGCCTTCACCAACATCTCATAGGCTTTCATAAACGTCCTATAAGATGATCTTGCTTCTTTGTCGCGAGTTTGCTGCCACCCTCACTCAAGCCGTCTCAGCTTCCGCTTCATCCATTGTAGCTCCTCTGTATACCAGGGAGTCAATCTGGTGCGGGGGTGAAGAGGGCGACGGGTGGGGGGGCGATTTTGTCAATGGCTTTGGAAAGATGGACTTGCCAGTCTTCCACCAGCTCATCCAATTAACCACCAGGGAGTATCGGATCCTGCAGAGCATTCTCAAAACCAATTGGATCTATAAGTCTCTGTGGGAGAGCATAAATAAGCTCGCTGCCCTTGCAGGGTAGGGGTAGCATATCCAGGCAAGCCTTCAGAACCAAGTGGTCTGATCATGGCACCAGTTCAACTGCTTCCAGATCCACATTTATCCCCACCCTGAAGATCAGATCCAGTGTGTGGCCTGTTTGATGTGTGGGGGTCGAAACAATCTGGGAGAGTCCCAGTGCAGCCATACAGGATACCAGATCTGCAGCCCAAGTAGAGGTGGCATCATTGGCGTGGACATTGAAGTCTCCCAGCACTATCAGTCTCGAATACTCCAAGGCCCACCCTGCTACTGCCTCCAACAGGCGTGACATGGTGCGCTAGGCAGTCGGTACACCATACAGATAGCCAAACTCACCTCGGCACCCCACACTAGGCCCACACAATCAATACTGGAGATCTCTGGGGCAGGAAGCAGTCTGAAGGAGAAAGACTCTCAAACAAAGATCGACACCCCTCCCCCCCCCCGGCCACCCATTCGGGACTGATGGAGGACCGAAAACCTGGGGGGGGGATCAGTTCTTTTAATGCAACAGTTTCACCCTCCATTACCCAGGTCTCGGTCACGCACACCAGGTCCATATCATTCGCTGCAAAATAATCATGCAGCATTCTAGTTTTATTATTTATGGACCTGGTATTGCACAACATCAGTGTCGAAGGGGCACTAAATTTCCTAACTCCACACCCAGCATTTCTCAGGATGGGACACAGGCTACCTTGGAGGTCCTGGCCTTTTCCTGCCTAGCAGCCTAAATTTTTCCTCCAGGACCTCATGCTTGCATTTCCCCACATTGTTGGTACCAACATGTACCACGACCACTGGTTCCTCCCCAGCACTGTCTGCCAACCTATCTAGAACCTACATGATGTCCGCTACTTTTGCACCAGGCAGGCAAGTCACCATACAGTCAGTATGCAGGTTTGCCACCCAGCTGTCTGCCTGCCTAAGGATCGCATCACCAACTACCAAGAGCCCCTCTCCCTCTCTACCCAGGGAGGGTTCCTTGGTGCGTTCACCAACTGAAGGAGAGGTCCCTCCTGAGGGCATATTCCCCTTGTCCTCAGCATGGTGCCCTTTCTCCTCTCGGCCCTCATGCTCCCTGGCATCGGTGGGGCTGCCGTTCTCAGAGAGGAACACATCTAACAAGTCCCTGAGAGTCTTCTCCATGTGTCTGACTGGCTGTGTCTGCTTCTCCAGGTCAGCCACCTCAGCCTCAAGGGTGTGAACTCGCTCCTTGAGAACCAGGAGCTCCTTGCACCGAGCGGACACCCAAGACTTCCGCCCAGTGGGCAGATCATCATACATGTAACACTCAGTGGGAAACACTGGAGAGCCCCCAACCCCCTGCTGACATACTACCTTCATAATTTCTCTTTTTTTAAAAAAAATTCTTATTAATTTTTTATATATAAATATATATATATATTCCCCTTTTTAATACCCTACATATTTATGTGGCTCTCCTTGTGGAAAATCTACTTACCTTATTGGGAACACTGGGAGGCTAGGCCTTTGCCCCGTGGGTCCTTCCTTGGCTTCTTTCAGAGCCCCCAGGCTAAGAGCCACAGGCCAAAGAGCCCTTTGGCTCTCGCACACACACACTTCCTGTCAGCAACAATCAGCTCATGCAATCAGCTGCACTCAACACTCAGCTACAGCCCAGGCAACAGAAACAACAGTTCCTCACTCCCCACACTTTCTCCTTCCACACAGTAGCAACTCAGCTGATTCTCCTCGGCAGTTAAGCTAAAACAGTTAAGAAAAGGCAAAACTCACCATCTCAGCAGTAGTGGCAACAGCTCCCCTTCCTGCTCTCTCCCAGAGCCTGTTGCTGGACTAGGTCAGATCCAATGCAGCAGTTCCTACGTTCTCTCAAGAAAAAGAATGGAATGTAGTTTTTTCCTTTGGATTCTCAGTGGTTGGTTCTAGAGCAGTTAGTTCTGACCTTGTCACAAAAGATCATTGGTTGTAGAACCAAAGGCTTGCACGGGAGGCGACACCAAGAAGCGTCTTGGCGATGAGTGGAAGTGCACAATTTTTGTCTGCGTCTCGACTATTCATACGCCCTTGGCATAGTGAGTGATGTTGAGAAGAAAAACTCCTTCAAGCTGGAATTACCCTTTTCTAACTTTGCGGAGGGGGGTGGGGGAAGTGGGTTGCCTGCCTTCTGTCACAGCTTCTCTCACTGCTCTTTTTGCCTTTTTATTCATACATATCAAACACAGCTCCATTTCTCAGCTGTTCTTACTAGATCCTATTCTCTCTTGGTGTTCTATTTATCTTCACAGAACAATGACCTATTCCAGATGGCCTACCTTTCCCCGGAACGTCGCGCGTCATTGCGCTGAAAATGCAAAATATTGCATTTTCTAGCATGAGTTTTGTGCGACGCCACGCTGCGTCACACAAAACTCGCACAAGAAAATGCAATATTTTGCATTTTTGGTGCAATGACGCACAACGTTCTGGGGAAAGGGAGGCCATCTGGAATCGGCCATAGTTTAGTTTGATTTACACATTCCCTACCTGCCCCTATGAAAACACTCAAGGGGGTGATTATTCCCTTCTAATGTTATCCTTCCAACAACCCTTTGAGTTGAATTAGGTTGAGCGACAGTGACTTGGACTCACATCCAAGAGCGGTATGATCCCAGGGCTCTCTTGTTAAAGTGCAACATGAGGCTCTCTGTCCTGGTATAATCTACTGTTTCATTTCCCCCCCCCCTTTTTCTGAGGTATTTGCTTTATCAAAGGGTGCATTAAACAAAAAATTTGAACTTCATTGTTATGGTACCATAACGGCCAGGAGAGGGCAACAGAAAATATGGGTTTTTTCCATGCATTCTAATGGGCAGTTTTATATAGAATTACACCAGCAAACAGATAATCACAAAAAATCACCCTAGTCTGACTGCACCCTAGAAGTTGCTGGTCACATGTAGTGATTGTGGACTGAAAAGTTCCAATGTCCACCTCTGTCGTTTGCTTTTACCTCAAGTCTTTGTTCAGTATGGGGAATGTATTAACCAGGTTCATGAGAGTTGTTGGGAGGATTAGAAATTAGGCACGGTCACTTTTGTACATTTGAAACAGCCATCATTAAAAAAACTTGGTTTACTTTGACAATGCTTACTATCATTGTTCAAATGGGAGCCACTCTACTAACCATACTTAATTAGGATCAAGGCTTTTTTTTTTAGCTGGAACGTGGTGGAACGGAATTCCAGAACCTCTTGAAAATGGTCACATGGCTGGTGGTCCCGCCCCCTGATCTCCAGACAGAGGGGAATTGAGATTGAGATTGACCTCCGCGCTGCTCAGCGGCATGGAGGGTGATCTCAACTCCCCTCTGTCTGGAGATCAGGGGGCGGGGCCACCAGCCATGTGACCATTTTCTCTGAGGGCAACCCACTGAGTTCTACCACCTCGGTTCCCAGAAAAAAAAAGCCCTGGTTAGGATACGTCACACCATGATCTGAAACCATGGTCTGAAGCTGGTTTATGAACCAGCTTTTCAAAACCGAGCTTTTGCATAACATTCTGGTCTTATCGTGGCTTCTTTCATGGTGTCATCATTGCACACTTCTCCAGGCAGTAGAGACAGCTTCAGAATCAAAACCTCTCTCGCTTTTTATGACCCCTTGTAATCTCTGTAATGGATGAACCCAGCATTTAACAACGGTTGCCTGCAAGCTGGTTTCATAAACTAACTGTAATTAAGCCATTGCCTTGTGTTCTGTCTGACCAATCTAACATACAGTAGTTGGCTCTTCATCTGAATTATAAAATCTGCAATATCACTCTGCACACAGATAAAAGTGGAAATTTCTACTGTTGGAAGGAACAGATTGTGTTGTTGTCACTAAATACTACTAGCACAGACAACAGGAGGACTTCAGAGGGGGCAGTAGAGTCAGCAAGGCTAGAATGGACATTTTCTGTACCTTCAGTCCTCTCAGGCTGCTGACCCTGTTTACTCAGAAGGCTACTCTTAGAAACTCCTGTAATCCGGCTTCTTCTCTCCCTCCCTTTCCCAACAGGACATGTTGTCTACAGTCTCCCTCCCTACTTAGACGGATAGCTAAATGCTTTTACTCTATTTTTCCTGTCCAATATGCCTTTTCTTACCAATATTTCCTGTTTAACTTAACAAGTTGTGTGACCTTATTTCTAAGCAGCAAGGACATAATTCTGGTGTGTAAAACCAGTTCAACCTATCTTCTGTCTGTCAGGGAGACTCCCCAGGCAAACAGAAAAACGTGAATTCTGAAATTAGCCAAGAGAAGAAGGTAACCCCTTTTAAAGGAGCAGCACAGTTGTGTGCCTATGTTCTGCCATCCATTGGTTACTCTTCCAAAGAATAGTTGTCTGTTTAAATCTCCGTTTTTTCATTGAGGGCCAGCAACACACAATATGATTTTTCTTAAATATGGTAAAAAATGTACATTGAGGAGAATGTGATTTATTTAAACAGCAGCAAAGGGCCATTTGACTGAATTAAGAATATACACGCACTAATGAATAAGAGCCTGGCCTTCCCAGCTTGAGACATTGCTGTAGAGGTGGGGTTGGATCTTGGGGCAGGGATCCTCAGCAGGATAACATGCCATAAGAATCTACCCTCCAAGGCAGCCATTGTCTCCAAAGGAACTGATCTCTCTAATTCTGCCCCTCCTAAAGGCTAGCTGTCTATGTCTGAATCCACACACCCGCGGAGCGTCCCAGCGTTGCGCTAAATGTTCGCTAAACACCCGGAAGTGTAGTGTCTTTCTAGCGCGATTCGCTAGAATCACGCTAGAAAGACGCTACACTTCCGGGTGTTTAGCGAACATTTAGCGCAACGCCGGGATGCTCCGCGGGCGTGTGGATTCAGCCCAAAACTGTGACAGTAGTAGAGATCCCAGGTCCTCCAGTGGGGTTGAGAGATTCCCCGCTCCCACTTCCCCGCCCCCTGCCGTTTGGGGCCCAAATTGGCCCACTGTGAAATGCGGGAGCGCTACTGCCCTGTAAAATGATGTCACTTGTTTGAAGTGACATCATTGTGTGACCTTGAGATGTGCTTCGCTTGTGCAAAGACATCCCCAGTGCCAGGGTCTCCCTGCTCCCACTGGGAGGGTAAGAGGGCCTGGCAACCCTAGACAGTAGCTGTAAAAAGCCCAGGGCTATGGCTACAAACCAAATGTGTCTACCTCCTGAAATATCCCAGACCATTCTTTACCTGACCCTTCAGCCATACATTAAAGAAAAATAGAGGAAAGTGTTCAGGCCATATTCTCTCCACTTCCATGGTAAGAAATGAACTTTCTCTAGCCTTCCTTCTCTCCTTATTCATGATTGCAGATGCACTAGGGTAACTGATAAGTAAAAGCCCTTTTATTGTATATAAATTATTTCATATAATTAAATAACATAATAGGCTACCTGTCAGACTGTGACTATTCTGTACTGAACACATGAACACACAATATCTGGGCTGGCTATGGGTCAGGAACAGGGTTGCTAGGGCTGCTGGTGGGGGCTAGGGATACCCCACTCCCTGCCTCTGCCCCCCTCAGCCACTCACTTGGCTGGCGGGAGGGGGGAAGGCAAGAGAATGGGCCTCCTGGGCATGCTCCCCACATGGCATGATGTCACTTCCAGGAGTGAAATCATCACGCAGGCCCCAGGAGTATTCCTCTGGGCCAAATTGGCCCAATGCGAAGTGTGAGAGTGCTCCCAGGGCCTGCACAATGACATCACTTCTGGAAGTGACATCATCCAGCCACGCTGAGAGCACGAGAGCGCTTTGCATGCACAAGGAAAAGATACAAAGTGAGTGCTGAGTCCCTGCAACCCTAGTCAGCAAACACTTCTTCCTCCTTGGAAAAATATAGCTGTAAACCATCATTCACCTGCATTTACATAGTGTAGTAAATGTAGATTTTTAAACAATCTGTATGCATATATATATAATTTTGTTTTACAGGATATAAACGAGCTAAACCCGTTCACTCACACCATGGAGCTAAGGTATGTGCCCCACCTTGTGCAAATACTTGAATATAGCCAATCAGCATGGTGGGAGGCAGGGCTTTTTTTCAGGGGGAACATGAGAGAACAGAGTTTCAAATGGTCACATGGCTGGTGGCCCTGCCCCCTGATCTCCAGACAGAGGGGAGTTGAGATTGGGGCACGGAGGGCAATCTACACTCCCCTCTGTCTGGAGATCAGGGGGCGGGGCCACCAGCCATGTGACCATTTTCTCCGAGGGCAACCCACTGAGTTCCGCCACCTCTTTTCCCTGAAAAAAAGCCTTGGTGGGAGGCTTTGTCTGGAAAGGAGATGAAGGTCAGAGAGAGACCACCAGGGAGCAAGGGGTGGGAGTGGGACAGCAAAGCGGAAGAAAGCTTAAGAAAGCTGTATTGATCTGGTAAAGCCCAGGCAAACAGATTGGGGTTTTACTGCTCTTTTGTAGATGATAATAGTAATAATAATAATAACAACATTTGATTTATATACTGTCCAGGACAACTTAACGCTCACTCAGAGTGGTTTACAAAGCGTGTTATTATTATCCCCACAACAATCACCCTGTGAGGTGGGTGGGGCTGCGAGAGCTCTGAGAGAGCTGTGACTGACCCAAGGTCACCTAACTGGCTTGAAGGGGAGGAGTGGGGAATCAACCCGGCTCTCCAGATTAGAGTACAGACTGTTCCGTAAGTGAAGGCGTCCACAAGTAAAGGCTATCTGGAGAAGTGCAAGAAGAAAAAGAGTGAATCGAAGACACAGGTAAAGTGGAAAAGCATACCACAGACTGAATGCAAAGGAACAGGAAGCCAATGATAGGCAGTGGAAGAGAGAAGAAAGACAGCATTAAAAACAGAAGAAAAGACCTTTGGAGAAGAACGAGGGAGATTGACTAAAAGGATTTACTTTAGTGGAGCTGAAAGCAAAATGGGAGTTGGCGACAAGTAATTTGTAAAGTGTGAGCTAGTGTCCCTTTTTTAAAAAAAAGCTACTACAAGGGCAGAAATTTATAGCACAGAAGACACAGGGAAGGGAGGGCATGTAGCTATTCTCATAAGGTTTCGAGTGCATGTTTGGGGTGTGCTGACATAATGCAGAAAACAGCAGAAAGATTATTTTAACAAAACGATAATGATTAGAAATATGGATGCAGATGGCCTTCCTGAGCAGAGGGTGGGGGAGGGGGAGAGAAAGGCACCTTCAGGGAGGAAGTATCTGGACTGGCAAATGGGGCTGCCGGGGGTCCGGTTTTGAACTGGACAATCCAGTATTTTGCTTTTTGTCCTGTCAAAAAACAGAGAAAATATGGAACGCTCAGGGTCCAGGCAGGATGGTTCCAGAGAAATCCGACTGGCTGGACTGAAGAAAGATGGAAAGTGAAAGACTTTCACAACGAACCAATCAGCTTCCCATACTAGTACTCAGGGCTTTTTTTCAGGGGGAACGCAGGGGAACGGAGTTCCGGAACCTCTTGAAAATGGTCACATGGCTGGTGGCCCCGCCCCCTGATCTCCAGACAGAGGGGAGTTGAGATTGCCCTCTGTGCTTAGCTCAGCGGTGCAGAGGGCAATCTCAACTCTGCAGAGCAGAGTCACCTGGGCTCAGGAGCACATGGTCTGCAGCTGCTAGAGGAGGTAAGGGCTTTTTGCCTTTCTTGGCTGTGGTGGGTTAAGCTGAGAAGCTAAGGGTGGTCCTCTCTAGCTTTGGGGCTTTTGTGTGTAGTTTTGTGTTGATTTGAGAGTAGTTTTGAGGCTGAGTGTGTTTGGGCTTGATTGTGTTTGAGGGTGAGTGTGTTTGTAAGGCTGCTGGGGGTTGCTGGAGTACAAGCCACACACCCCCTTTGTGCTCACCTCCTGTGCTTAGCAGGAAGTGACCTTTTGCATTGAAAAGGCAACTGCTGGGCAGGGGCGCGAGCCTTTGGCGCGAGCCGAAGGGCGAGAGCTAAAGGGCTCTTGGCCTGTGGCTCTTAGCCGGGGGATCATAGCCGTTTTCTTTCCTCTTTCTGTGTTATTCCTAAAACAGAATAATGAAGTCAGAATGCCAGCAGGGGGTTGGGGGCTTTCCAGTGTATTGCACTGAGTGTCACATGTATGACTATCTGCCTTCTGGTCAGAAGTCCTGGATGTGTGCTCGCTGCAAGGAGCTCCTGGTTCTCAGGGAACGAGTACGTACCCTTGAGGCCAAGGTGGCTGACCTGGAGAAGCGGAGACAGTTAGATAGGCACGAGGACAAGATTCTCAGGGACAGGGTAGATGTGTCCCACTCTAAAAATGGCAGCGTTCTTGTTGTCAAGGAGAATGAGGATCTTGTGGAATCAGGGCACTGTACTGAGGATAAGGGGAACATGCCCTCAGAAGGGACCTCTTCTTCAGTTGGTGAGCAGGTTTCCTTTCGCATCAAGGAACCATCCCTGGGTGGGGCAGGAGGGAGGCTCTTGGTAGTTGGTGATTCGATCCTTAGACAAGTAGATAGCTGGGTGGCACAACCGCGTTCTGACCGTATGGTGACTTGCCTGCCTGGTGCGAAGGTAGCGGACATTACGCGTGTTATAGATAGGCTGGTAGATAGTGCTGGGGAAGAGTCAGCGGTCGTGGTCCATGTTGGAACCAACGATGTTGGGAAATGCAGTCGTGAGGTCTTGGAACAAAAATTTAGGCTGTTAGGCAGGAGACTCAAGGCCAGGACCTCCAAGGTAGCCTTCTCAGAAGTGCTACCTGTTCCACGCGCAGGGCCAGAGAGACAAACGCAGATCAGGAGTCTCAATGCGTGGATGAGACGATGGTGTAGGGAGGAAGGGTTCAAGTTTGTTAGGCACTGGGATTCTTTTTGGGACAAGCGGGAGCTGTACAAGAGAGACGGTCTCCACTTGTCCCGAGAAGGAACCCGGCTGCTGGCACTTAAAATCAAAAAGGTGGCAGAGCAGTTTTTAAACTAAATGCTAGGGGAAAGCCGACAAGAGATAAAGTGTCTCTGGTTCAGGATGGTTCATCTCAGAGAGATGAAGGGCTAGGTATAACACTTCTACAGGGAGATAGATTAGAGTTGTCAACTGAGATGGAGACAAACAGTGCAGATGACCTAACTACGTCTCGAGGCAAAGTGTGCCGGGGAAGTTACAGGTGTTTATATACAAATGCTAGAAGTGTCCGAGGTAAAATTGGGGAGCTGGAATGTTTAGTGTTGGGCGAATCCATAGACATTGTGGGCATATCAGAAACTTGGTGGGATGAGGAAAATCAGTGGGACACAGTGATTCCTGGATATAAATTATATCGGAAGGATAGGGAGGGAAGGGTTGGTGGTGGGGTGGCTCTATATGTCAGAGAAGGTATACATTCCAGTAAGATTGAGAAGGTAACTGAATTAGATTCGCTTCTGGAAATGCTATGGGTTGAAATTACGGGCCCAAATGGAAACTTAACTGTGGGAGTTTGTTATCGCCCTCCAGATCAGAAAATAGAGGAGGATTATAAAATGATGACAGGATTAAAGATGACTGCTAAACAAAAAAACTGTGTTGTAATGGGTGATTTTAATTACCCACACATTGACTGGGCCAATGGGTGTTCGAATCGGGGGAGAGAAAGTGAGTTTCTAGACTGTCTCAATGACTGTGCTATGGAACAGATGGTTACAGAACCTACTAGGGGAGAGGTGATCCTGGATTTGGTCCTCAGTAATGCTGAAGACCTGGTGAGAGATGTAAATGTGATTGCACCACTTGGGAACAGTGACCATAATGTTATTGAGTACAACATATGTATAAATAGGAAATTGCCAAATAAGACCAACACAGCCATGTTTAACTTCAAAAGGGGTAACTTTTCTGAGATGAGGGGGTACGTGAAGAAGAAACTGAAAGGGAAAGTAAAAAAGGTCAAAACACTTGGGGAATCTTGGAGACTATTTAAAACTACAATCCTGGAAGCTCAAATTAAATATATACCGCTGGTTAGGAAAGGCACAAATAGGTTTAGGAAAAGGCCAGCATGGTTAACAAGCAATGTAATAGAAGCTGTAAAAGGTAAAAAGGATTCTTTTAGGCAGTGGAAAACTAGTCGGAGTGAGGTTGATAAAAAGGAGCATAAGCTGTGGCAAAAAAAGTGCAAGTCTGTGATCAGACAGGCAAAAAGGGAATATGAGGAGCATATTGCAAAGAACATAAAGAAAAACAATAAACAATTCTTTAAATATATTAGAAGTAGGAAACCAGCTAGGGAGGCAGTGGGGCCCTTGGATGACCAAGGCGTAAAAGGATTACTAAAGGGTGATAGGGAAATGGCCGAGAAGCTGAATGCGTTCTTTGCTTCTGTCTTCACTGTGGAAGATAAGAAGTGCATGCCCACTCCGGAAGCACTGACTTTGGGAGGGGTTTTGAAAGACCTGAGTCACATTGAGGTGACGAGAGAGGAGGTTATGCGACTGCTAGATAATTTAAAAACTGATAAATCACCGGGCCCAGATGGCATACATCCAAGAGTTCTGAAAGAACTCAAGTGTGAACTTGTAGATCTCCTCACAAAAATATGTAATCTGTCATTAAACTCTGCATCTGTTCCTGAGGACTGGAAGGTAGCTAATGTTGTCCCCATCTTTAAAAAAGGTTCCAGGGGAGATCCGGGAAATTACAGGCCAGTCAGCCTGACGTCAATACCGGGTAAGTTGGTGGAAACTATTATCAAAAATAAAATTAGTGGGCACATTGATGACCAAAAGCTGATGAGGAAAACTCAGCATGGGTTCTCTAAGGGAAGATCTTGTCTCACCAATCTGTTAGAGTTCTTTGAGGGAGTGAACAAACAAGTGGACAAGGGAAACCCGATAGATATTGTTTATCTTGACTTCCAGAAAGCTTTTGACAAAGTTCCTCATCAAAGGCTCCTAAGTAAGCTCAGTAGCTATGGGATAAAGGGCCAAGTCCTCTTGTGGATCGAAAACTGGCTAATTAATAGGAAACAGAGAGTGAGTATAAACGGGCACTTCTCACAGTGGAGGGTGGTGAGCAGTGGGGTGCCACAGGGGTCGGTATTGGGTCCAATGCTTTTTAACTTGTTTATTAATGATTTGGAATTGGGATTAAGCAGTGAAGTGGCTAAATTTGCAGATGACACGAAATTGTTCAGGGTGGTGAAAGCCAGAGAGGATTGTGAGGCACTCCAAAGGGATCTGTCGAGGCTAGAAGAGTGGGCATCCATGTGGCAAATGAGGTTCAATGTAGCCAAGTGCAAAGTAATGCACATTGGAACCAAAAATCCAAAATATAAATACAAGTTGATGGGGTCTGAACTGGCGGAGACTGACCAAGAGAGAGATCTTGGAGTCATGAAAGATAACTCACTAAAAACGTCAGCACAGTGTGCGACTGCCATAAAAAAAGCTAATGCTATGCTAGGGGTTATTAGGAAAGGGATTGAAAACAAATCAGCCGGTATCATAATGCCTCTGTATAAATCGATGGTGAGGCCTCATTTGGAGTACTGTGTACAGTTCTGGTCGCCACACCTTAAAAAAGATATCATAGCACTGGAAAAAGTACAGAGAAGGGCAACTAAAATGATTAAAGGGTTGGAACACTTTCCCTATGAGGAAAGATTGAGGCGCTTGGGGCTCTTTAGCCTGGAGAAAAGACGACTGAGGGGAGACATGATAGAGGTTTACAAGATAATGCACGGGTTAGAGAAGGTAGAGAAAGATGTGTTTTTCTCCCTTTCTCACAATACAAGAACTCGTGGGCACTCTATGAAATTATTGAGCAGTCGGGTTAGAACAGATAGAAGAAAATACTACTTTACACAAAGGGTGATAAACACATGGAATTCGTTGCCACAGGAGGTGGTGGCAGCTACAAGCATTGCCAGCTTCAAGAGGGGACTGGACAAATATATGGAGCAGAGGTCCATCAGTGGCTATTAGCCACAGGAGATAGATGGTATTCTCTTTGTGGGGAGGTGGTGCTCTGTTGTCTTGGTGCTGGAAGGAAGGCAGTGGGAGGGCTTCTGGTGTCCTGGCCTCACTGACAGTCCTTTAGATGGCACTGGATTTCTAGCCACTGTGTGTGACAGAATGTTGGACTGGATGGGCCACTGGCCTGATCCAACATGGCTTTGCTTATGTTCTTATGTTCTTATGTTCTTATGTTCTTATGTTCAACTCCCCTCTGTCTGGAGATCAGGGGGCGGGGCCAACAGCCATGTGACCATTTTCTCCAAGGGCAACCCACTGAGTTCCACCACCTCTTTCCCCAGAAAAAAAGCCCTGCTGGTACTAGTTCACTGTGGGTTACTGCTGGTAACTGCAGGCACTTTACTATTATTAAGTACTTTAATGTTGCAAGACTTGCACATTTACCCATGAGTAAGTCCCCCTGAACTCATGGAGAGTTATTTCTGATTGAGCGTGATTAGGATTCCATGGTAATTCTCCTTGTAAATTCAGCGGAAGAGTAAAGCACAGGGGGGCGGTTTGTGGCAGTATTCAGTACTGTGTACTGGCACCTTTCTGGGGACTCTCCCAAGCCCTGCTGGGGTGGGGGGGGGGGAGAATTGATGGAAATCAGTGCAACCTTCTATATGAATACTGGCAACTTTTTTTAAAATTAATTTACTTTTTAATTAAGCTTTATAACATACAACAAATAGAAATCAACAATGAACATCAACTGTAACACAACAACTAATCAATAATAGTTTACAAGTTTTGAAGAATATGAACATTACAATAACTTTTAAACAAAGCATACATAATATTACCAAATATCAGAAAACTGAGTCAACGTCTGAGCAATTCTTATTTTGGGATGTAAATCGTGCATGTCTATAAATTCAAGAAAAGGGAACCATTTCTCATAGAAATTAGACCTGGCAGGAAAGCGTTCAGCATTGAGGATATTGTCATCAATTTTATCCAGGATGAAATGGTCCCATATCTTAGAGAGCCACATCTCTTTAGTTGGCACTTTCTTCAGATTCCAGACAGAAGCTATCGCTGATTTCGCTGCAACTAAAAATATTGCTATAAGATTCCTGATAGCTTTTGGGATCTGTGGAATATTTCATTGGTCCAGAAATATAATTGTAGGTGATAATGGAATATCGTAATTCGTAATCTGTTTTATTACTTCCAATATTTCTTTCCAAAATGTGGCTATCCGTGAACAACCCCACCAACAATGAGAGAAGGATCCTACCTCATTGCAACCCTTCCAACGCAGGGGAGAGCAAGAGGATGACATTGTAGAATACTGGCAACTTTTGTAAAAACAAAAAAGCACTGGTTAAATGTGTCCTGTTTCCTTTTCAGGACAATGAGATTTTAAAATGCTTTGCTTTGGATGGGTTGTGTGTCTTATTATGCCCCTTTTATACTGTATAAAATATAATTTGCTAGACTATCTGTGTAATCATATGCAGATTTACTCTTTTCTAATTATTTCATTGATTTCAATAGACAAAGTAACTGCGTAGGACTGAAATATACATTATGTTAAATATAATCATGATGCTAGAAATGTTAGATTAACTCTATGTCTAGCTTCAGCTTTGCATTTGAGCACATAAGCTTCTATTAAAAGGAGAAGTCATTTTTCGTTTTTTATTGTGTTTGCATGTGTGTGTGCTGGTCAACAACTTTTTATCAAGTCTGTCCAGGATATTTGTTGAAACCATCTGGCAAGCCCACTGGCAAAATTGCTGTGTATTCTTAACTTGCTTCCCCCGTTGCTTCCTGCCTTGGGCCACTCCCTGGCAGGGTTCCGTATTGAATATAAATTTTAGCATGAACTTATTTTGACAAAGCCATAGAAGATGAATAGCCCTTACAGAATGCAGTACCCCGAAGGTGGCAGGTTCCATGATTTCTTTATTGAAGAAATGTGTACCCTCCCTTTCCGAAAGGAATGTCCAAGGTAGATAGCAATCATCAAATTAGAAATATATAATAAGAATTAAACAAGCCAATTATAAATATTGATAGCAAAAATACTAATAAATATAAGTAACAGCATGAAAGAGGAACAAGCAGCACTATGAATAAAAGCATAAAGCAAGAGTGACAAAGTACAGCAATAAAGTACAGCAGCCATTAAAACATTTATATAGCTTATGGGCAGGGCTTTTTTCTGGGGAAAGAGGTGGCGGAACTCAGTGGGTTGCCCTCAGAGAAAATGGTCACATGGCTGGTGGCCCCGCCCCCTGATCTCCAGACAGAGGGGAGTTGAGATTGCCCTCTGCGCCGCTTGGCAGCACGGAGGGCAATCTCGACTCCCCTCTGTCTGGAGATCAGGGGGCGGGGCCACCAGCCATGTGACCATTTTCAAGAGGTTCCGGAACTCCATTCCCCCACGTTCCCTCTGAAAAAAAGCCCTGCTTATAGGGGTGATTTTGAAGAATGGGCAGGTCTGAAGGGGAGCTGGCTCCCATCAGATACTCTCATCCTGACTCCCAACTATTCAGGGCTTTAAAATTTAAATCTAGTGCTTTACTGTGCATTCCCAAGAGCACTTTGCTGGAGTTGTTGTTATTAGATTTTTAATCCACTCTCCCAACAAGTGGGCTCAGAGCAGAGCACAGCGTAATGATATACAAAAGATAAAAACAATGGTAGCAGTTACATTAAATTAAAACATCATAGTACAGCACACATAATGCCTCCCCACATTTTCTAAACAGCAGGGCCTTTGGGGCAAGGTGACCATGCATCTGAGGACAACCAGGAGGGCACATGTCCCCCCCACACACACACACACACTGGCAAGAGGCCGGTTGGAGAACCGGCTGCCTCAACTGCCATAAGCCTGGCGGAACATCTCTGTCTTTCAGGCCCAGTGGAACGACAGCAGGTCCTGCTGGGTTCAGGTCTCCAAAGACAGAGAGTTCCACCAAGTGGGTGCCAGGGCCCAAAAAGCCCTGGCTCTGGTCGAGGCAAGGCGAATCCCCTTGGGGCCATGGATCACCAGCAGCTGTTTTTCTGCTGATTAGAACATGCTCTGGAGAACATAGGGTGGGAGACAGTCCCGAGCAGGTGGGAGACAGTAAGCCCCTTGCATAGACTTGAGTAGGATTCTGAGAGGGCCTGCAAAGGATTGCTCTCTTAATAGATACAGAAGCATAGTGGGGTGGAGCCTACCGATAAACTACCACTCCAAAAAACAAATATTGAGGTTTTCTTCCTGCCTAAGGAGTCATCCTCCAACATGAGTGGCTCCTCCATTGGAGGAAAAGCACTTTAAGTCATAATAAGGCTTTTTGGCCTGGAGGGAGGATGGTTGGACTCATCACAATATTACACAAGTAGAAGACAAAGCAGAGGTAATGCTGGTTGGGAAGTCCTGACGAACACTGTGCCTTCTTCCACTTCAGATGGGCTTCAGCTAACCTTTACTGACTTGGCTAAGAGCCTATGGGTTATACTGGGCCCAGAATTGCTGCTGGAGAAGCAAGTGAATGGCAGCTGCAAAAAATACTTTCTTCCAACTTAGTCTGGAAGCTGGCCAAGAAACCTCACCGTACTCAGCATGCTCCCATCCACTAAGAAGCCATAGAGTGGTCCAGGGATAAATTCTTGATGTGTCAACATTAGCATTGTCCAACAGGGGTTGTTTAAGGAAATTATGAGTCTGTGCTGCTTCTGGGTATACAACTGGGCCAATTCCAGACGGCCCTCTACATGCCGAAATGTCGCGCGTCGTCACACAAAACTTGTGCGAGAAAACGCAATATTTTGCATTTTCCGCGCGACAACGCGCAACGTTTTGGCATGCAGAGGGCCGTCTGGAATCGGCCCTGGTGTCTCTCTTCCTCTCATGCACGAGTGGATCTTGTGCCAGTTGTGCTGACCTCTATGATGATCTGTTCCCCCCCCCAAGACTTTGCAGAAATTAGTTTGGCAAATAATGCTGAGGATAAGAGCCTGCAGGTCTTTCCAAGACGGGCTGAAAGGATTCACAGGCTTTCATCTCATAGACAATCGCTCGGAGATGGATGAAGTAAGGAATTTTACAAAAATTAACTTTCAAAAAGTTTTGTCGTCTGTTTTTTCTTACTATTCTTTTTGTATTTCATGAAATAGTGATAAATATCTTATTTTATCTGAGTCCTTAGGGCATAAATTAGTGCAATTTTCACATATGATTCTAAAGACATAAATACTCGTCTCCCATGATATAACCTGCTGTTCTCTCTCTCTCTCTCTCTCTCTCTCTCTCTCTCTCTCTCTCTCTCTATATGCAAGAATGCACATTAGACCCCAGTATTAGAGATGGGAATGAACCACAAAAAAAATGAACCATGATGTTTGTGGTTTGTGGATATTCACGAACTGGGACCAGTTTATGAACCAGTTTGTTGTTTGTGGGGTTTAAATACCCCTTTCTGGCCACTTAGCAGCGGCAAGGAAAGGGGCATTTAACAGTTTAAAGGGCCCTTTCCTGCCTTGCAAGTGGCAGGTCCCCTTAAACTATCAGCTGGCAGGTGGCAGGGGGGATACCCCCCTCACCGCCTGTCAGCTGATAGTTTAAAGGGACCTGCTGCTTGTGGCTTGGCCTGTTAAACTGCCCAAACCTCAGCCCCCCCCCAGCCCCACACTTACCTTGCCCTGTGGGACCGCAGTGTCCTCCCTCTCCTCCCGCGAGGGGCGGGAAGGCCGTTTTGGGCCTCTTCTGCTGCTGTGCGGGCCCACAGGGTGGAGGAGGAGCTGAAAACGGCCTTCCCGGCCCTCAAATGGCGGCAGCAACAGCCATTTCAGGGGTGGAAAGGCTGGTTTCGGTGGTGGAGGAAGCCGAAAATGGCCTTCCTGCCTCTCAAATGGTGGTCACGGTGGCCATTTGAGGGGCAGGAAGGCCAGTTTTGGCCTCCACCATCACCCCGTGGGCCCACGCAGCAGCAAAAGAGGCCAAAAACAGCCTTCCCGCCCCTCGCAGGAGGAGGGGAAGGACGCCACGGGCCCGCAGGGCAAGGTAAGTGTGGGGCTGGGGCTGGGGGGGGGTGGGAGTGGGGGCTGGGTTTTATGCAGTTAAAGGGCCCTACAGCTTGCAAGTGGCCGGTCCCTTTAAACTATCAGCTGGCAGGCGGCAAGGGGAGGATCCCACCCCCCACCTGCCAGCAGATAGTTTAAAGGGACCTGCTGCTTGCAAGCTACAGGAAAAGTTTAAACTACCCCTTTATGACCCAAACAAATCAGTAGACCAGTTCGTGGAAGTTCATGGAAACGAGCTTCCACGAACCATTGGTTCACGCAGTGCCCTGATTCGTGTGGTTTTTTGAGTTGTAATTCGATTCGTGCCCATCTCTATCCAGTATTTTGCAGCAGATAATAAGAAAGGCCGGGACTGGGGATGATATTCCCTGTTGCACATTACTCTGTGTGTGGGGGTACAGTGCTCATCCTTACCGAGCTCTCTACCCCCAAGCCAGTGCTGGCAACCTGTCTCAGCACATTTATATTTACTGGGTTGGTTCCAGACTAAATTGGCAATTTCCACTGACTCCTGCTTCCTACTGTGGGTCTCTCTCATGTCATTCGTCAGGATTCCCTGTCCCCCAGGAGTAACATTTTGTGGAGATCAGTGGATTGCTGTGGGAGGAGAAGGCAGGCAAGTTCCATTCTGCCAAAGGTATATTTAGCCTGGATCCAACCCACTTGTGGGGTGGATCCAACCATTCTCCAGGTAGCCGTCCTCCAACAGAAAAGCCCCTTAAGTTGCAGGAAGATTCTTTAGTTTGGAGGAAGGTTTCAAACCTGAGTAGGGTCGCAGATCCCCTGATCCTGGCCGGCAGGGGGGAAAGATGCAGGAATCGGCCTCTTGGGGCACGCGTGTGGTGCAGTGTGACGATGTCACTTCCAGGAGTGACATCATCACAAGTACTCCCACTCTTCATGCTGAGCCAATTTGGACCCCAAACAGCCAATTCTAGGCCTGGCATAAAGCACAGGAGCACTTCCACGGCCTGCATGATGATATCACTACAGGAAGTGACATCATTGCACATCACCTGGACCATACACACACAGACTTTTGAAAGGTGAGTGCCAGGTGGCTAAGAGGAATTGGCAACCATAAACCTGAGCCGAAAGGAAAAATGAGTTATAGGTTTTTTAATAAATTATTAAATTCTGCTTAGAGGAATGGTAGGATACGGGAACAATCCACCCCATTATCTGTACAGCTTTCTTCATGCAACTGATAAAGTTAGCTCTGGCCTACAAAAGACCAGGCCTCAAAAAAATAGTATGTCTTTAAAGAGTCATAGGATTTTTCCTAATTGTAAAGCCAATCTGTGTAATTAAAGTATTTAAAGAACAAATATTAAATAAGGACCACAGAATTATTTAATGTAGAATTTCTAATTATCAATTGCCATTAATTTTTAGGACAAGAAATATTACAACGTTGCATTTAACTGCCATGAATTCAGCGTTTCAAAGGTCTGGATTAGTTATCTGATGTTGTTCTTCCATCTACAGTGAGAGATACCAGATAGAATATTTGTCTGTGATTTAGTATAACCTTTGGCATGTTTTTTTGCTGATGAATGTGGAAGCATGAGCCATGTGATGAAAGATGGCTCCCCACCCTCACTAATATTAGCAGCAAGAAAAAAATGGCGGGTGCATAATGACAACATTCCAAGAATCTTCCCTCATTCCTATGGGTTTTGCCACAGAGTTTGAGGAAATTCCTAGAGTGTTACCTAAAAGTGATATTGCAGCCAGTGACTGATACCCCCACCTCACATGGAAGTGACACCCCTTCCAAGTAATGTTCTAGGAATTCCCTCAGTTTCTATGGATTGGGACTATAGATTGGGAGAATTCCTAGAGGGGGTACTTAGGAAGTGATGTCACTCCTAACGCCACCTACCTCAGCCCTCCCCCCCCCCAAATCTCCTAGTATTTGCCAGAGCAGGGTTGGAAACGCTTCATGTGATATCCGTTTCTGAACACTGTCAGGGCCAGCGCGCCCATTGAGGCCAGGTAGGCGGTGGCCTCAGGCGCTGGATGCTAGAGGGAGTGCCGGAGGAGGCACGGGAGGCGGGAGCACGTGCCACAGATCTGCGGCCTCCTAGCCCTCCTGCCCGCGCCGCCGCCAGCACACGTCCCCGGCTGGGTGCAGCTGCCACAGGCAGGCATCTGCAGCAGCGCAGGCAACCAAGCGGGAGAGCTCGGAGGCCACCCGTGCACCCTCAGAGCTGTCCGCTGCAGCGATTAGGCAGCCGCCAGCATGCGTGCTCCTGTTATGATGTCACACGTGACGTCATCATGCAGGCCGGAGCGTGCGCGCTTGCGCGCATGCGGTGGGGCGCCCAGCTGGCCACAAGTGCCAAAAACCCTTGCGCCACCCCTGAACACTGTGAAAGTCTAGAGTTGCCCCCATGGAATTGCTGCTGTCCTAACAGCTTGGTATATAGCGCAGCCATGCAGTATTCCAAATGGAGTACAGGTCAGCTCAGTGCACCGCAATGACGAAAAAGGTGGACAGATGACATGAAAGGGATGCGGTTCACATTCGATATTTTTTGCATCCTGGGAGAGTGACCTTTGAACTGAGGGTTGTCTGTCTTACCATATCTATAACATTCTTATTGAGGTCATGTGAGAACTGGCAGTTAAGACAGATCTTTCTCAAGGGAAAACAACTGTAAAGGGAAAGGAATGTGATCCTTGTCCAAATCACCCTCCCTACACTAATGCTTTTCTTCCTGTGCTTGTAGATAACACCCAGGCAAGAGTTAAAAATCATAGCGCCGCTCAGTCAAGGGTTGGAAGGGGACTTAGAGGCTTTCTAGTCCATCTTCCAATCAATGCACTTAATCCAATGCATGCCCAATTGATGACTGCCTAGCCTCAGCCTGAAAACTTCCCTCACAGGGGAGCCCACCTTGGTTGTTGGTGCTATTGTGGAGCTGCTTGGAGGGACATTTGGGGGGAACTGAACGCCTCACTTCAAAATCTGCAACAAAATGTGTCTTTTTTCATTTACTTCATTTTTATTCCACCTTTCACCCCACCTCTCCTACATGTTATCCTCACAACAACCCTGTGAAGCAGGTTAGGCTGAGGGTGCATGACTGGTCCAAAGTCACCCAGTAAGCTTCCATTGCAGAGTGGAGCACCTGGCTCTCCCAGATCTTGGGGCAGAGCTAGACGATGCTTCTGGCGCGCATTTCTACCTGTGTCAGCTGAGACCATTTCTAACTGGTTTGTAGTTTTCGAACACAGAGTGCTGAGGCCCAATCCAGAACAGGCAGAGTGAGGCAGCCCTAGCATATGGACTTGCTGGCCAGCCAGCTTGCCCGGAGGCACGGCCTTGCTTCCTCGCCCCAGGGTGTCAGAGGGGCAGAGGGGTTGCCTCTCAGCCCTCCCACCTGGCTGCGAGAGCAGGAGGAAGACAGCAGTCGGCTGTCTTCCAGAAATAGTAACTGCCCAGGATAGTGGATCTGAAAACTGTGCGGGTAAAATTGCAAAGTTGTTAAATCCCCACTCTGCCATGTACAACGGCTCTGTGTGGCTGCTATTGCTCTTTTAAACATGCTGTGAAGACCTGGCTCTCGCATGGAAAGCAGTAAGTTGGTGCTTGGATTAATGTTGAATGGACAAATCTTCTAAACATGCAGACTCTGCTAAGTTTCCTAACATAGGCAGCGAAGGCAGCAGGAGAAAGAGGGTGACCCGTCTGGCGAGTCCGTGTGACCCTGCTAGCACAGCCCTGCTTTCCTCCTGTCACAGGACGAAGATGGCGACCAGGCCAGTCAGTCCACGTGGTTTGCTGCCTTCTGTGTCTTGCTCTCGCCTGGCTTCCTGTTCTCATGGCCAGGTGGAGAGCTGAGGGGCAATTCCTCTTCCCCCAAACCTGTCACACAGGGGTGAGGAAGTGAGGCCATGCCTCCGGGTGAGCTGGCCAACCAGTGAGCCCACGTGCTGGGCTGCCTCGCTCTGGGCTCGTCTCATGGCTCTGTGAGCCAAACTACAAGTGACGTCTTACACAGGTTGGACACTAGTCGGCTTCCCTCAAGTTTTGATGGGAAATGTAGGCACATCCTGGTCTTGCAGCTGTAATGGAGAGCCAAGCTGTAAAACCAGGGCGCCTACATTTCCCATCAAAACTTGAGGGAAGCCGACTAGTGTCCAACCTGTGTAAGGCGTCACTTGTAGTTTGGCTCTGAGTTAGAAAGTCAGTGAAAAGCAATTAAAAATGGCCTCGGCTGTCATAGGAGCAAACACGTGACAGAAGTAACGTCTAGACAGGCACGTGTGTGTCCCCTGCTCTTAGCTGTACTATGTTGTATTCGCTTTGTTGTTGCATCACCACAAGAACGTCATCGCTACACGACAACTATTTAATGTAAGACTTCTTTGGTGTCTTCTCAGGATCATTTTCCTTTCAAAGCGATCCAGATAACCAAGAAGATACCAGAATGGAGGGGTGAAGATGAAATAAGATATTTAAGAAACCGTTTGTTGACTCTGGAAAGTTTCCATGCTTACAGCCCAACTGTTCAGTATCTTCTGGCCCAAGTGATTCGCTTTGAACGGTATGTAACTGCTGCGTAGCAATTCAAAATGTTTTTGTTATTTTAATGGGCTATAAAACCATTTCTAACCGTTTGGCTGATGGTGGTGGAGAGTGCCGTCAGGTCTAACATGGCCACCCCTGCTGGGGTTTTCAAGGCAAGAGACTAACAAAGACAATTTGCCATTGCCTACCATTGTATAGCAGCCCTGGTCTTCTTTGGAGGTCTCCCATCCAATTACTAACCAAGGCTGACCCTGCTTAGTTTCTGAGATCTGACAAGACTGAACTTGCCTGCGATATCCAGGTATTAACTGAACAGATGAGTAAATCTCTCTATGAACTGTTTGTTTCGTCTCAAGTTGTTTTACAACAACAACAACATTCAATTTATACATCACCCTTCAGGACAACTTAATGCCCACTCAGAGCAGTTTACAAAGTATGTCATTATTATCCCCACAACAATCATGCTGTGAGGTAAGTGGGGCTGAGAGAGCTCTGAAAGAGCTGTGAGTGGCCCAAGATTTACCCAGCTGGTTTCAAGTAGAGGAGTGGGGAAACAAACCCGGCTCTCCGGATTGGAGTCCTGCTGTTCTTAACCACTACACCACACTGGCTCCAGTTACAGACACTGGGTGTATTGGATGCACTTTTTAAAATTTAAATCCATTTGATATTTAAAAAGATATAAATACATTTTCTCTATCAGCTCTCAGAACTATAAATGGAAACAATAGGCGTTGAAAATTCAGTCTCATTGGCAAAATGATTGTGAAACAATATTTACAGATGATATTTGGGCTCAAATATGGCTCTCCAAACTAATTAACTCATCAGTAATCAGCACAAAACTTCAGACATATAAGATCATACACCACTAGTATTTAACACCAAAAATATTAGCAGTCATCTCATCCAGAAAATCTCCACTTTGTTGAAAAAATGTGGGGAAATGGGCACATTTTCCCATTGCTGGTGGGGATGAAAATATATGAGAGTTCTGGGATAAAGTCCTTAACCAAATATCCTTTATGACAGCTTACAATATAGCTTTTTATATATATATTTTTTTTATTTTTCAACGATTTTTTGATTTAACAAATTTATCAACAGTAAACAAAAGTAAACAAGTTTTAACAGGTAAATTGGTAAAACAAAAACAAAACAGAGAGAGAGAGAGAGAGAGAGAGAGAGAGAGAGAGAGATTTGAAGTGCATACATGTAGCCTACAATAAAACGTACATATTTGGAGAACCAAAAGTTTCACACTATTAAGGTTACAATAAGAAAGGGTCTATTGGATATTTTTTGCTGGGACCAATGTCTTCTGTAATCAAATGATCTAGTACTGGAAGCCAGTCTTCCCAAAAGTCTGATTGTATCATTGGCGATTCAGAACAACAGCTTTGATATGTTACCTTCTCCAAGTAATACTGGTCCCAAACTTTGTTAAACCACAGGGGGAGTGTAGGGGGTCTAGGGTCCTTCCACCTCAAAGCGATGGCTGTTTTAGCTGCAGCTAAAAGCATAGCCACCCTTTTCCTTATAACAGTGGGTATATCGTAGCTTGACCATAAGTTAAGTCAAATTGTTTCAGGTTTAAAAGGAACTATAATACCCAACATTTGTTTGATAACAGTTGTTACATCGGACCAAAATTTGCTTGTCAAAGGACATGTCCACCAACAGTGAATAAAGGACCCCACCTCGCCACATCCTTTCCAACATTTGGGCGATATTATTTTATTGGCATAGTTAAGCTTCTGAGGAGTGATGTACCAACGTGTCAAAAGTTTTTGAGACTGTGACTTTACAGAAATTAAATTAGTCTTAAATATCGGGGAGTTCCAAATGCTTGACCACTGTGCCTCAGAAAATTTAATACCGCAGTATGTTTCCCAAGCCAGTTGGTATGAATAAGGCTTGCTTTTTTGGGCTTTCAACATTATTTTGTAAATCTTGGACTTCCGGTTTGGGATTCATGGAGGTCTAACGCAGCTCCATTTGTGGAGCTGACCGGATTGCCGTTTTAACCGGCCGGAGGGGTGAAAATAACCCGCGGCCGACTGCTCTCAGGCGGGGAGCAGGCAAAGAACGCTCAAGACCCTAGGGTGAGTTAGATCTCGGACGAGGGGGGGCTCTACACAAGGAGTCTCCCCCCCGATCCTTGAGGTCCCACCTTGCGACGGGTCGGCTATAATCTCTGCGGCAATTTTGGGGCCAATTCGGCTGGCATAAGACCTACATACCCAAGCTTCGATCGGGGAGGGAAGTCGAGAGGAGAATTTAAGATCGAAACAGCGATTACAACCCGAGAAAGCTGGAGAGAAGGTAAAGATCGCTATCTCTTGAAACGGGACAGATTGACAAAAACAGAGAGGAAAGAAAGTAGACTTTTAAACTGCAACAGACTAGCGAAAAGGAGGTGAAGACTCGGCAGGAGTTGTATTTTAAAAGAGACTAAGTTTAAAGAAGTTATTACAAAAATCGGACTATTGTTTTGAATACCTGTGGTTTTGGAGCTGTGGGAAAAAGACACCATCGCGAGACCTGCTGTGGGAAGACGGGAGACAGGAAGTGCGTAACAACAATAGAGTGGCTGGAGGGAAGCGGCCCTTGCCAAAGGACAGGAAGTGGGGAATCGCCATCTTTGAAAGTGGAAGGGTCGTGGCTTCAGCGGAAGAGGAAGTAGGCCATCTTGGATTATAATAACATAGAGAAACCATAGAGAAAAGACGCCCGACATTTTGGATATAAAAAATTAATTTTGGCAAAGATTGGGACATTTAAAAAAAAAAGGAAAACGTTTAATTATACGCCACGGAGCTGAGGAAGAGAGCAGATTCGTGGGAGCGAGCTAAAGCAAGCCCCACGATGTCGAAAAAAGAGTGGCAATCGGCAATAGAAAACTTGGACAAAAAACTTATAGACATGATGAAAGAACTTAAGGACACGAAATTGGAGCTTATTAAAGAGGTCAAGGAAGTTACACAGACAGTAAAGTCGGAGCTGTCAGAAGTGAAAAAAGGTGTGGAAACGATTAGCAGTGAATTACAAGGAACGCAGCAGAGAGTTAAAACAGTAGAAGACGCGATGGAGAATTTAATAGACACGCAACAAACAGAGATGAGGCTGGTGAAGGGGAGGATGTCAGTTGCAGAAACTAAACACATGGAGAAGCAGCTTCGTTTTCGTGGTCTGCCAGAAGTGGAAGGGAAGTCAGCGCAAGAACAGATGACTGAGGTGTTGGCTGATTACCTGGGGAAGGAGGAGGAGGAAATTGTGGCTATCCTAGATGTGGCGTATCGTGTGAACTCGAGAATTGCAACCCAGAGGAAACTACCAAGGGATGTGATTGTGCAGTTTACAACTAGAAATATGAAAGAGAGGATTGTGACCAAACAATTTCAAGATCCATTGGAGATTGATGGCAAGACGATTATTATAATGAAGGAACTGCCCAGATCAGTGTTATTGGACAGGAAAAAATATAGAGTGCTAATTCAGACTTTGAAGGACATGAATATCAGATACAGATGGGAGTTACCGGAAGGAGTGTCCTTTGAGTTTGGAGGGGCAAAAAAACGTATCAGATCTGAGCGGGAGATGGAGAGATTTATCAAGGACAATGAAAAAGACTTACCAACAAAACCATGAATATGGAGTGTAAAGTATTATCTTGGAATATAAATGGACTAAACTCACCGAATAAGAGAAAAAATATTTTTCATTGGCTACTAAAACAAAAATGTGATATTGTTTGTTTGCAGGAGACCCACATTAGAAAACAGGATGTAAAATATTTAAAATCTGGAAAATTGGGCAAAGAATTTGTAGCGGCTTCCAACAAGAAAAAAAGAGGAGTGGTGTTGTATATAAAAGAGGAGCTGCAGCCAAAATTTGTTATGAGAGATGTGGAAGCTAGATTTGTAGCAGTGGAATGTAATTGGAACTTAAAGAGAGTGTTGGTAGTCGGACTTTATGCACCTAACGGTGCAAAGGAAAGCTTCTTTGAGGACTTAAGGAAGCACCTAGACGATCTTGTATATGACCAGATAATTCTTGCTGGAGATTTCAATGGAGTGACAGATTTGGAATTAGACAAAAAGACTACAAAAGCACAAAAGAAAAGAGGACTATTGCCAAAGCTTTTTTTTGAGTTGATTCAACAAGAGACTCTCGAAGACGTATGGAGGAGAGAATATCCTAAAACCAAACAGTTTACTTTTTATTCTGCAAGGCATCTTACATTATCAAGAATTGATATGATCTGGGCCTCAAAGGACTTAGCGCTATGGACTAAGGAGGTAGAAATAATGCCGATGGTAGGCTCAGATCACAACCCAATTATGTGGAAATTTGGAAAAAGGAGAAAAAGGAAAGCCTGGAGAATAAATGAGGACCTGTTACAGGAAAGTGAGAATATGGAAACATTGAGAAGAGAGACTAAGTTTTTTATACAATACAACGTGAATAAAGAAGTACCAACCAGTAAAGTTTGGGACGCGTACAAGGCGGTTGTAAGGGGCATACTAATGGACTTAAATGGTAGAGCAAGAAAAAAGAAAGAGGAGAAAAGACAAGAGATTGAGGAGAAAATAAAGGCCAAAGAAGTACAGTTAAAAAAGAGACCAGGGAAAAAGAAAATACATCAGGAAATCAAAATTCTTCAAGAACAGTTAACAGCAATGAGTAACAAAGAATTGGAGTGGAACCTTAAAAGACTGAATCAAAAAGCTTTTGAGGGTGCTAATAAACCTGGGAAATATTTGGCATGGCAATTAAAGAAGAAAAGGGAAAAGAAAATAATAAATAAAATTTGTGAAGAAAACAAAACGTATTTGGAGCAGACTACCATTAGCAGAGCCTTTTATAAATTTTACGCTAAGCTGTATAATAAAAAAGAAGTAAACAAAGAATCAATAGCATCATATTTGGAGAAAACCAAACTTCCAGAGATCTCGGAAGCTTGGAGAAATAAGTTGAACAGTGAAGTAACTGATGAGGAAATAAATATGGCAATACAATCCGCAAATCTAGGAAAGGCGCCAGGGCCAGATGGACTTACGGCTAAATTTTATAAGACAATGGCCAATGAACTGGCACCATTCCTAAAAGAGGTGATGAACGGAGTTTTTAGGGATCAAAGAATTCCAGACACTTGGAGCGAAGCGAATATATCATTGATCCCAAAAGAGGGCCAAGATCTGACTAGCGTGAAAAATTATAGGCCTATATCACTACTCAATAATGACTATAAAATTTTTGCGAAGATATTGGCGGAGAGATTGAAGGGGTGGCTCTCGGAAGTCATAGAGGAGGAACAAGCAGGCTTTTTGCCAGACAGACAAATAAGAGACAACTTAAGGACAGTGATCAATGCTATTGAATACTACGACAAGCGTTGTGACAAAGAGGTTGGTTTCTTCTTTGTAGACGCTGAAAAAGCGTTTGACAATTTAAACTGGGATTTTATGTTTGCCACTATGGAAAAGCTACAACTGGGAGAAAGATTCGTCAGAGCAATCAAGGAAATCTATAGAGACCAGACTGCAGCAATTGTAGTGAATGATGAATTGACCAAAAAATTGACGATTAGTAAAGGAACAAGACAAGGTTGCCCGTTATCTCCATTGTTGTTCATTTTAGTATTGGAGATTCTGATGATACAAATTCGACAAGATGAGGAAATACGAGGAATAAAAATAAAGGACTACTCATATAAGGTCAGAGCATTTGCAGACGACATAATGTTAATTGTAGAAGACCCACTGGAGAACATGCCAAAAGTGATAGGCAAGATCAAGGAGTTTGGAGATTTGGCAGGTTTCTTCATTAACAAAAAGAAGTCAAAGATATTATGCAAAAACATGACTAAGCAGAAACAACAATTGTTAATGGAAACAACGGATTGTGAAGTAACTAGTAAGGTGAAATACTTGGGAGTTGAGCTGACTGCAAAAAATATAGATTTGTTCAAGAATAATTATGAAAAATTATGGACTCAGATAGAGAGAGACTTGATCAAATGGAATAGATTGAACCTGTCATGGTTGGGCAGGATTGCAGCAGTTAAGATGAATGTGTTACCAAGAGTAATGTTTTTGTTACAGACAATACCAATCATCAGAGACTCTAAACAATTTGAAAAATGGCAGAGGAAAATATCAGATTTTGTTTGGGCAGGCAAGAAGCCTCGAGTGAAAGTAAAAGTTTTACAAGATGCAAAGGAGAGAGGCGGAATGCAACTGCCCAATCTGAGACTTTACCATGATGCAATCTGCCTAGTTTGGCTAAAAGAGTGGATGACATTAAAGAATAAGAAACTATTAGCCCTAGAGGGATATAAAAAAATTTTTGGATGGCACGCATACCTATGGCATGACAAAGTAAAGGTCAACTCGATGTTCCTGCATCATTTTGTAAGGAGAAGTCTATTTACAATCTGGAAGAAGTATAGAACTTACTTACAAGAAGGAACCCCCTTGTGGGTGGTTCCATATGAGGTGATAGATCCGAGAGCTGTGGATAATGAACAACAATGTTTAACGTATAAAGAAATAACTAAGATTGAAGTATCTAAACTTAGAATAAAGACGCAAGAGGAACTATCACCTAACTATGACTGGTTTCAGTATAGACAGATTAGAGACTTATACAACTCAGACTTTGCAAAAGGGGGCATACGAACAGAGAACTCGGAACTAGAGCAGACCCTTCTTAAAGAAGACAAGAAAAGAATATCCAAGGTATACCAAGTATTGCTGAAATGGTATACTGAGGATGAGATAGTTAAAACACAGATGGTGAAATGGGCTATAAATTTCAATAAAGAAATAACAATGGAGGCATGGGAATACTTGTGGAAAACTACAATGAAGACAACGACATGTATTAATATTAAAGAGAACATTTTCAAAATGATCTATCGTTGGTACATGACACCAAAGAAGATTGCGCTAGGGAATTTGAATACTTCTAATAAATGCTGGAAATGTAAGAAACATGAGGGCTCCCTCTATCATATGTGGTGGTCGTGTGAGGTAGCTAGGCAGTTCTGGGGGGAAATAATAAGAGAAATGAGTGAAATTTTACAGTTTCAAATAAATAAGAACCCAGAACTCCTGCTGCTAAACTTGGGAATGGAGGGAATTCCAGCCCATCATAGGACGTTGATTTTTTATATGACTGCAGCAGCTAGACTTTTGTATGCGCAGAAATGGAAAGTACAAGAAGTACCAACTATTGAAGATTGGATCTACAAATTGCTGTATATGGCTGAAATGGACAAGATGACAAGAAAACTGAGAGATCTGGACTCAGGGCAGTTCAACACAGACTGGGAGAAGCTGAAACAATACCTGGAGAAGAAATGGGAGGTGGGAGGAAAACTGTGGCAGTTTGAGAACTACTGAAATATAATAAAAGTATAAAAGAGAGGGGTGACTTTACCGGGGGAGGAAGAGAAATGTGAATTTATAAGCAGTTAGATTAATTGATTGAGATATATATAGATATGTATAGGTCAACTGATAGAGAATAATTAATGATAAGGTTTAAACATGAGGATTGACTAACTAACAATATTTTCTTTCTTTGACAAGATTTATATGCACCAAACTGAATGTATAGAAGAGTTAAATTGATTGAGTATCTGAGGAGTTATATAGAATTACCATAAAAAGTTGTAATGAGTAATATATAGAGAACAAATCAAATTGTTTGATTTAAATGTGGGAAATTTTTATGGTTTATGATATATAGGTTTATATAGAATTATTCAAAACTGGAAAATGGGATAAATTGTTTATCTAAAGACGTATAGTTTGGGTGTATAATAATTAAAGGAGTTAATGATGCACTGCTTAATATAATGGAGAATGTATATCTGTTTTAGACAGAGGAATTTAATAGAAGTAAGGGAAAAGGGACAGAGGGTGGGAAAGCTGTTGGAAGTCAACAAAAGGGGGGGAAAGGGAGGGGGTTAGAAACGAAAAATTAGGGGAAAATTGATTGTAATGTAAAAATAAAAATGTTCTAACCCAATAAAAAATTTTTCAAAAAAAAAAAAAACATTATTTTGTAAATCTTTGATAGAAGACCCTTACTTCCACTGCCACCTGATTTCAATATTTCTTCAAATTCAGTTATCTCACGCTTTAGGGAGCTTTGTATCTCAGGAACAGCTACAAGGTGTTGAACCTGCAGGTATTGGAGCCAGGAAATCTCGGCTTGCAACCGTGCTTCAATCAGTTGTTTAGATAAGAGCTGCCCTCTTGAGGTTATATCGACAAACGTCGTAAGCCGTTTAGATTTCCGTTCTGCAAAGGAGTCTTTACTGAGGGCAGGTCTAAACCACTTTTGTCCTGTAAAACATGAAAAAGGAGAAAAGGACGGTGCTACTGAAGCCCTATTTTTGTCTCAAATCTCTAGTGCTGGAGCTAAAAGTAAGTGGCTTTTAATTGCCTTGGGACGTTCAGGTGCTGAGTTCCAAATGGTTTCCTGCATTGTTTTGGGTAGTGTGTAGTGCTGTTCAATAGCTTTCCAGTCAGCCTTAAAG